>NC_081409.1:932966285-933578785 GCF_030272615.1 Cryptomeria japonica | reverse complement strand
ATTTTTTAAACTCCTAAAATTTTTTAAACTCCTAAATTTTTTAAACTCCTAAATTTTTTAAACTCCTAAAATTTTTTAAACTCCTAAATTTTTTAAACTCCTAAATTTTTTAAACTCCTAAATTTTTTAAATTTTTTAAACTCCTAAATTTTTTAAACTCCTAAATTTTTTAAACTCCTAAAATTTTTTAAACTCCTAAATTTTTTAAACTCCTAAATTTTTTAAACTCCTAAATTTTTTAAATTTTTTAAACTCCTAAATTTTTTAAACCCTAAACCCTAAACCCTAAACCCTAAACCCTAAACCCTAAACCCTAAACCCTAAACCCTTAAACCCTAAACCCTAAACCCTAAACCCTAAACCCTAAACCCTAAACCCTAAACCCTAAACCCTAAACCCTAAACCCTAAACCCTAAACCCTAAACCCTAAACCCCAAACCCCAAACCCCAAACCCCAAACCCCAAACCCCAAACCCCAAACCCCAAACCCCAAACCCCAAACCCGAAACCCCAAACCCGAAACCCTAAACCCTAAACCCTAAACCCTAAACCCTAAACCCCAAACCCGAAACCCGAAACCCGAAACCCGAAACCCGAAACCTAAACCATAAACCCATAAACCCTAAACCCTAAACCCCAAACCCCAAACCCCAAACCCATAAACCCTAAACCCTAAACCCAAACCCCTAAACCCTAAACCCTAAACCCTTAACCCTAAACCCTAAACCCTAAACCCTTAACCCTTAACCCTAAACCCTTAACCCTTAAACCCTTAAACCCTTAACCCTTACCCTTAAACCCTTAAACCCTTACCCTTAAACCCTTAAACCCTAACCCCTAAACCCCTAACCCCCAAAACCCCAAACCCCTAAACCCCTAACCCCAAAACCCAAAACCCCAAAACCCAAAACCCAAAACCCCAAAACCCCAAACCCCAACCCAGAACCCCAACCCCAAAACCCCAACCCAGAACCCCAAACCCGAAACCCCAAACCCGAAACCCCAAACCCTAAACCCCAAACCCTAAACCCTAAACCCCAAACCCCAAACCCCAAACCCCAAACCCCTAACCCCTAACCCCTAACCCTAAACCCTAACCCTAAAACCCCAAACCCCAAACCCCAAACCCGAAACCCGAAACCCCAAACCCCAAACCCGAAACCCGAAACCCCAAACCCTAAACCCTAAACCCTAAACCCTAAACCCTAAACCCTAAACCCTAAACCCCAACCCCAAACCCCAAACCCTAAACCCCAACCCCAAACCCTAAACCCCAAACCCCAAACCCCAAACCCCAAACCCCAAACCCTAAACCCCAAACCCTAAACCCTAAACCCTAAAACCCTAAACCCCAAACCCCAAACCCCAAACCCTAAACCCTAAACCAAAACTTCTTTCAAAGCTGTCTTTATAGATATTACTAAACTTGATTTAGGGTTTAGGGTTTAGGGTTTAGGGTTTAGGGTTTAGGGTTTAGGGTTAAAATCATAGAGAATCAAGTGGCAGCAAACGAATAATTTCCAAGTTAGCAAAAACACTTAGAAAGAAAAATGAATTCTCATTGAATTTGTCCAAACATGTTTCGAGGGGATTTTCACCCCCCTCATCAGTGGACATACATTTTTACAAAGCAAAGTGGAGTATATATAGGAAAACGGAGACAAATCCGTAACTTCCAAAAATACTCAAAAAGCTAACAAGTCGACACGCTTCTCGAAAAGACACAAGGACAAAGGCAAAATCATAGATGATTTGCGGGGCGCGGGAACTTTTTGGCTAAAATGCCGAAAGAGTTCAGGGTTTAGGGAAACCCTCAAATCCCAAGCAAAAATGCAAAAAGGAGTATGAGGGGTCCACTATCTCCGAAGAGACGCGCAAGTCCACGAAAAAGAGAAACGGAAGACTGATCCAAAAAATGCCACAAAGACCCGGCGGAGAAACACACACAAGACCAACAAAGTCAAAGATGTGTGGGCGGAAGAAAAAGATGTGTGGGCGGAAGAAAACATCGCCACTCGGCACGGGGTTACAAGTCCAAGAGGGCCCACGGGGGCAAGAGCCAGCAAGTTGCCCGCACGGAGGGAGAGACGCGCAGACCAACCACCCGGGCCCGCAGAGCATATCATGCGGTTGCCAAGGTGGCGCCAAAGTGGCAAGGGGTCCACGGTCAAACACCTACTGGCGGACGCAGAAGAAGTCGGGGAGCCGAGGAGGGAGGAGCCCGAAAAAGGGCGGAGTCCGACGTGGCAAGCCCGAGAGAAATCCGCAGGCGATCTTCGAACTACGGAGGGAACTCGGCCGAAGCAGAGACGTAGACGGAGAGGCCAGAACGAGCTGGACGCGAAGGCTGTAGCAGGTCCTCCACCGGGGGAACGCGAACAGTCCATCAGCTGGAGCGCGGAGGAGGCAGCGACAACGATCGAAGAGGCATCAACGCGGCAAAAGACACGCAGAACCGGCGGCAAAAGGCGGCACGGCTAGCATGCATGGCGGAGCAGAGAGGACTTGAGTGGCACGGTCGTGTGAGTGCAGAGGCGGAGCCAAACTCCGATGGCGGGGCCGAGGCGAAACAACCAAGGCGCGGCCGAAGGGAGGAAGAAAGGGCGGCGGCCAGAACAGAGAGCGGCTGCGGCACCAAGCACGGGCTCGAAGGGTGGAGCGAACAGCAACCCGAAGGCGAGGGAGTCTACGACCCGCCGAAGGCCACCAAGCGATGGCACGAGACGGAGAGGACCCGAAGGAGCCGTCGGGGCTGAAAGAACCAAACCCATCCACCATCGCGGGAGCAAAAAACCAGGACGCCAAACAAAACATCAAAGAAAATGCAGATGTTTGGCGAAGGAGTAAAGACACCCGCCGGAAAGATGGTAGAAAACAGTAGCGCGGAGACGAAACGAAACCGCAGGAAGAGCTACTGGGCCAAAGCACAGAAAAAATGGAGGTGACGATAAACTCCAAAGTGCAGCTGCAGACTACATTCGAAGCATGGGACATTGGTCTTGTGTGTGTTTCTCCGCCGGGTCTTTGTGGCATTTTTTGGATCAGTCTTCCGTTTCTCTTTTTCGTGGACTTGCGCGTCTCTTCGGAGATAGTGGACCCCTCATACTCCTTTTTGCATTTTTGCTTGGGATTTGAGGGTTTCCCTAAACCCTGAACTCTTTCGGCATTTTAGCCAAAAAGTTCCCGCGCCCGCAAATCATCTATGATTTTGCCTTTGTCCTTGTGTCTTTTCGAGAAGCGTGTCGACTTGTTAGCTTTTTGAGTATTTTTGGAAGTTACGGATTTGTCTCCGTTTTCCTATATATACTCCACTTTGCTTTGTAAAAATGTATGTCCACTGATGAGGGGGGTGAAAATCCCCTCGAAACATGTTTGGACAAATTCAATGAGAATTCATTTTTCTTTCTAAGTGTTTTTGCTAACTTGGAAATTATTCGTTTGCTGCCACCTGATTCTCTATGATTTTAACCCTAAACCCTAAACCCTAAACCCTAAACCCTAAACCCTAAACCCTAAACCCTAAACCCTAAACCCTAAACCCTAAACCCTAAACCCTAAACCCTAAACCCTAAACCCAAAACCCTAAACCCAAAACCCAAAACCCTAAACCCAAAACCCTAAACCCTAAACCCTAAACCCTAAACCCTAAACCCTAAACCCAAAACCCTAAACCCTAAACCCTAAACCCAAAACCCAAAACCCTAAACCCAAAACCCTAAACCCTAAACCCTAAACCCTAAACCCTAAACCCTAAACCCTAAACCCTAAACCCTAAACCCTAAACCCTAAACCCTAAACCCTAAACCCTAAAACCCTAAACCCTAAAACCCTAAACCCTAAACCCTAAACCCCAAACCCTAAACCCGAAACCCGAAACCCGAAACCTAAACCCTAAACCCTAAACCCATAAACCCTAAACCCTAAACCCCAAACCCTAAACCCCAAACCCATAAACCCTAAACCCTAAACCCAAACCCCTAAACCCTAAACCCTAAACCCTTAACCCTAAACCCTAAACCCTAAACCCTTAACCCTTAACCCTAAACCCTAAACCCTTAACCCTTAAACCCTTAAACCCTTAACCCTTACCCTTAAACCCTTAAACCCTTACCCTTAAACCCTTAAACCCTAACCCCTAAACCCCTAACCCCCAAAACCCCAAACCCCTAAACCCCTAACCCCAAAACCCAAAACCCCAAAACCCAAAACCCAAAACCCCAAAACCCCAAACCCCAACCCAGAACCCCAACCCCAAAACCCCAACCCAGAACCCCAAACCCGAAACCCCAAACCCGAAACCCCAAACCCTAAACCCCAAACCCTAAACCCCAAACCCCAAACCCCAAACCCCTAACCCCTAACCCCTAACCCTAAACCCTAACCCTAAAACCCCAAACCCCAAACCCCAAACCCGAAACCCGAAACCCCAAACCCCAAACCCGAAACCCGAAACCCCAAACCCTAAACCCTAAACCCTAAACCCTAAACCCTAAACCCTAAACCCTAAACCCTAAACCCCAACCCCAAACCCCAAACCCTAAACCCCAACCCCAAACCCTAAACCCCAAACCCCAAACCCCAAACCCCAAACCCCAAACCCTAAACCCCAAACCCTAAACCCTAAACCCTAAAACCCTAAACCCCAAACCCCAAACCCCAAACCCTAAACCCTAAACCAAAACTTCTTTCAAAGCTGTCTTTATAGATATTACTAAACTTGATTTACAGACTTAAGACTTATGCGGAAAAACTTTCTATAACCTCTAGACGCGCTTTACAAACATAGACTCGAGACTTACTCAATTTTCAGATGCCCTTCCTCTATGCCTTGGAGTTCCCTTTATAGAGTTTGGGAGTCGGATGAGGCATTTGGATTGAGGACACTTGGCAAACATCGGTCCGACCGATAGGTGAGTGGAGTCTCCACTAAGATAAGATTCCGTATGTACAGTTCCTTGGT
This sequence comes from Cryptomeria japonica, assembly GCF_030272615.1. Lineage (NCBI taxonomy): Eukaryota > Viridiplantae > Streptophyta > Pinopsida > Cupressales > Cupressaceae > Cryptomeria > Cryptomeria japonica. Next base: position 933,573,825 of record NC_081409.1, on the reverse strand, counting down.
GGTGACAGCCACTTTCGGACGGAAAGCATATCTTGCATTATTAAAGACAAACGTGTGGGACCCCTACACGTGAAGGGTTGCTTTACAACCGAAAGCAAATACGGTAAGGAATTTTTGATCACGAGATTTCAAACTCGTGCCTACTTTATCGATAGTGGGCTTACGGACCCTTGGACAGGTGGGTCAGTCCTTTGTCAGTTTGGTAACGTGGCCGACAATTTCCACGATGAGTGACAGACCCACTCATTAGTCAGTATCGGGCCATCCTTCGCTTGAACCGGGACCTGAATCTTCCGGAGAAGGGATATTTGGAAAAGGATCATGTTCCGGTGAGTCGATTGGAGGAAAAGTAAGGAAGGCCGGTGGCAGCTCGTCATACCAGGCGAGAGTCTGGAATATTTCATGTTTCCATAATGGATCTCCGTTCAGATTTATCTCTCTATTGAAGAGATGGAATGCGTAGATCCAGGAAGGGACGCTGTAAGTTGCCACAATTCGGACTCTGTCGTAAAGAGGCAGAGTCAGGTAAATGCCCTGGGGGCCGAACTCATCAACAGACTTCCGACTCCAGATAGTATTTTGGATGCCTCGGAAGTTAAGACGGTAGAACTGGCCATGCATATGGCCTTGATTTGGATTTAGAAGTCTTTCTCCTAATTGCTCAATTTGAGGAGCTTCAAAAATGTTCCTGCACCAAATCAAACCATTGTCAATTAAAGGGGCATAAAAGGTTTCCCCTGATGGCTGGACTTCATTAAAATTGACCGACCAAGGAACAACTTGATATTCAGTGGGATCGCAAACAGAACAACCCCATTCTAAATCACTTGGATGCGGATCCTCCCATCGGCCAGTCTGATGGAAAGGAGGATGAAAATCCAGAATTTCTTCTCCCTTCATTGCTGCTTTACAGCTGATATAATCACTCCTCAGGCGATGTCTGATTTCTTCGAGGGGAAGATCTCCTGGGAAGTAATTCTTATAGTACCTCTGTCGAATTCTCACCTCTCTCACCATTGTATTCTCTAGAAAGGAAATCAGCAAAGACGTTCTTACTTCCTTTCAGATGTTCGACTTTTTAGTCGAATTGAGTGAGGTATTCTGCCCATCTGAGCAGTCTATTCCTTGCAACCTTTTTCTTGGTAGAAGCATTCAAAAAGGACTGCAAGTTGTTTAGGTCAGATCGTACCAGAAACGTCTGATCATGAATGAACAGTTCAAACTGTTCAAAAGCTTTTACCACCGCCAAAATTTCTTTATGGGTTGAGTGGTAACGCTGTTCAGCACCTTGAAAAGTACCCGAGGCATATCGTACTGGTACCTCTTTGCCAGTTGCATCACGTTCTTTGAGAACTGCACCCCAACAGTATTCTGATGCATCTGTCTCCACTATCTTTTCTCCTTTTCCGGGTAGGTGGAGTGGTGGTAGGGACGCACATGTGTCCTTGATTCTTTGGATGTCATTATTATGCTCTTTCGTCCAGGCTGGAGAGTCTTTTCGGAGTAGCCGATTAAGATTCCTCCGTGCTTGGGCAATAGCTGGATAGTGTCCTGCAATATAATTGATTAGTCCTAAAAATCTTTCAAGATCCTTCCGTGTTTTTACCTTTATTTGATTGATTCGTCGGAGGATGTGATCTTGGACTTGGATTTCGCCACCTGGAAGGAGACGTATCCCAAGGAAAATGATTTCCTTTTGGCAGAAATGACACTTGTCGGGATTAATGATCAATCCATGTGCTGTACATACATTTTTTAAGATTCGGAGCGCCGAAAGGTGCTCTGATGGGGTCTTTGAAAACAAAAGGATATCATCAATATAGGGTACCATTATTTTAAAGTGAGGCCGGAAGATTCGGTCCATGTGCCCTTGGAATATTGATGGTGCGGTCTTGATCCCGAAAGGTAGGACTGTCCATTCATAAAGTCCTTGTGGGACCGAGAAGGCCGTCTTGTATCTATCCTCTGGCACAATCTTTATTTGCCAGAAACCTTTAGTCAAATCAAACTTTGAAAATAGGTTAGCGCCTTGAATAAGGCTCCAAATAAAATCTTTGGATGGTAAAGGATGTTGGTTTGATTCTAAGATCTTATTTAACGGTTTATAGTTAACCACTAACCGTTTTTCCTTAAGTTCATTTCCATTTTCATCCATCTTTGGTACATACATTGCATGACAACAGAATGGAGATTTGGATTCTTGAATCATACCTAGTTGCAGAAGTTTCTGGATTTCCTCTGCACACTGAATTTGTTCATCCTTGTTCATCAAAAAATAGTTAGCTTTAAATACAGGTGTTAGCTCTTTACCAGAATCATCCTTCTGAAGAGGAAGTGTACACCAGAGATCTCGTTTCATTTTGCTGAGATCTTTGCTCATGACTGTTTCTGCAAATTCTTGCTGAATTTGTTGAAGTTCTGTTTCAGCTTTTTCGAGCTTCTTTCCAATCCAACTGGTTTTATCCCTTTTCTGCAATTTCTGATAGGTTTCTGGGATTGGAACAGACAGACATTTGGATGAGATACAGTCATAATTAATTAATCTAGGAAAAGAATTTCCACTAAATATAACCTCCTTTGCTGCAAAAGTATAAGGTTCCCATGACCGCATACTGGCAGCTCCAATGGCTAAATCATGATCTGGTAGTTCTGTATGAACAAATAATAAATGATGAATAGAATGGTTAGGAAAAAGAATCGGGGCCCAGCATTGCCAATGTGACATGCGAAAATTCCCGCCGAAGTTAATACCTTGTCTGCTTGGTTCCCAATTTCCCTTCGGAAAACAGTGCCATCTTGCAAGGTTTAAGTTAGCACCAGTATCCAGCATACTCATTAACTGATAGTTTTGGATACCAGGAAAACAAATGGTTACCTTTATTGTAGGACAAATGGTAGAAGCCATGAATGAGCTTTTACTCCTTCGATCATACGGAACTTCTTCGTCATCTGAACTGTCACTCTGAATAAACTTCTGAAACTGTTGTTCAGATACTCTGTTCTGCAATTGCTCGAAGAATGCTTCTTCTTCTTCTGTCATTCCTGAGTTCAGGTCAATGGTTTTACCAATGCGAACTCCTTTTCTATAAGGGTTAATCTGGAGCTGGGCTGTCCTGGAAGATCCTTCCCCTTGATACAGATGTCGAGAGAATTCTTCAAGTGCCTTCTCCTGATCTGTAGCGATTTTTACTTGATCTTCCCGTTCCTCAGCTTGAAGCCATGTTAGCTCAACTCTGGCTTCTGTTAATACTTGCTCCAGTTCATCATCCTAACTTCTGTTGTGGATTCTACTCCTGCTGGGTTTACTTTCTGAGGCCAGGCTTGAATCCAATATTTCCCTGCTTTGTCATATCTGACAAAATCTGCAAACTTTGGCAGGGTTCCAGGTTTGTATGATTTTCCTCCTGGAATCAACAGTTCTTCTTCTTCATCTTCACCCTTTTCATGGTCGGGTTCTTCATACTCGACTGCACTGAGCATGTTACTGGTGAAGATATAAGTGAAGTTTTTTAAACAGCTTGGGCACTTAATAGGACCCAAGGGATCTTCAAGGAGATTCTTATGTTGACATGGCTGAATGGGCCATGCTGTATCTCCTAAAACTGATTCCTGTCCTAAGGTCCTGTTGCTCTTAGGATCTGGTTTTGACTCAATCTGCCCTCTGAACTCATACTGACAGTTGAGACATCTTACCGTACCAAAAATGTCGACCGACTGAACTTTCGGGTGCATACATTTTGGTATGATGAAAATACTTTGGCACTTTGTACATTTGCCGGTGCCAGAGTGATGATTTAGAGTGGCTCCTAAATGATTACAGACAGGTGTAGTGTCTGGAGGAATTACTTCTCTCCTGATTTCTGGAGCTGCAAATCGCTGGGATGTTGATCCAGCGGAGAAAGAGGAAGAACGCGAAAAAGGTTCTTCGACTATGTATCCTTGGGAGGATGAACCTGATGTCTGTCCCGTTTGAGGGTTAAAGACTCTCTGGTTATCTCCGAAATGCAAAATTGTTTTATCTCTCGTTTCTTCAACGTGAGATATTTCTATTGGTTCTGGATTATTTTTTTTTGTGAATAAATCCAGAGCCCACTGGGTAGGAAGCTTAATGTCCTTCCAGTGTATGGCCTGAGGTGCGGATATCTTTGATCCGCGGCAATCTGTGTTCCAGGCAACACTTCTTCCTGCTCCTATGGGTTGGCCATCTATGGTAGGTTTTAGCAGAAAAGGCATTGTGGTATTAAAGAGTCTGTAATAGACTCTGAAATGAACCACATGCGAGATTGCATCGGTTTCCATCTGAAGGTAATTAGTTGCAAATTTAAAGGACAGTACTTTATTCAGATGGGGATCTTTGAGTGAGACAGAAAAGTTAGGGTAACAATCAAACATACATGAACCCTGACTTAAACTTTTCATGACTCCTCCTAGAAGCGCATCACTGGTGCGCTTATGGCGTTCATCTGCTAGGGCTAAAAAGGCTACTACGGGTAAGCCATCCCTATATTTCTTTTCCAGTCCTATACGAACTGCAGAAAGATGCATGTATTGATATGCAGATTTGCTACTTTGTGCCATTTCATGGAGTTTTCTCAACTCCTCGTTACCTAACAATTGAATTGTTTCTGTACAGGTTCCTTTAACAGGAATTTGTAATTCTGCTACTTTACAAATAAGCTTAGATTTATACTGCGTAAAAATATTCTTTTTCAAATCAGGATATAAATCAGTAAAGCTTAGAGCAGGTATGGTAAATCTACCCGTGGGGTCTTCGCTGACTGCAACTTCCTCAGGAATGGTTGCAGAGATATCTTGCTGACAGATGTAATCCCCAAGAGAGACTTCTTGTTCCCTGAAGCTGGTAAAGTCGGTGACTGCTTCCTTCTCGCTTCCTGCATCTGATCTTCTTCCGGCCAACACAAGATTTCAAGAAGGAATTCAAAACCTTCACTCAGCGCGCAGAGAACTGGTGGGGACAACACCAAACAGATCTCAAGCGAGCACAGCAAGCTGCAGAAGAAGCCAAGATCGTGGCTCAAAAAATAGCAAAAGCAGCTTTAGCAATTCATGAAGATGTTAGAGCCATAGCTCAACTTACTGACAAAAATACAGTAGCATTAGATACACTGAATGTTAGAATGGCTAATCTAGAAATCAATGGAACAGATAGCAACATTCAGATGCAGACAGTAGTCAGTAAAGTAGACAACATCTTGCACAGTCCATTTGCAGAAGGCCCCTCTGCAAATTCATCTAGAAGATTTCCTTTGGGAGAAACTTCTGCAGAGCGACTTGATCGGGAAGTCCGAACCCAAGTCTTTGTTCAACCAGATCCCAATCAAAAATGGGACGTCAGACGTGGCCAATTTGTTCCAAAATCAAGTTCAATGGCAAAACTACAGACTAGTGGATCAGCTAACCAACCCGGACCTGACCCCTACCTGTCCAATGTCAAAAGTCAAGGGACATTACTTCCCTCATGGACGGCCATGGATTCCTATGACCCTGTAAAAAATAAAGCCACCATTGAAGCAATGCAAAGCTGGGTTGATAACCAACAACTCAAATTTCCGAATACACCTCCAGAAGAAATTATAGAAATGGCGGTGAATTCAATGACAGGCTTAGCAGCAACAGTCTGGAAGGGTCTAGATGCAACAATGAGACAAGAGCTTATTCAGCGTGGAATGCCTGCAGTGGCAGCAGAACTCTGTCGTCAATTTGTTGGTAATATTCCTACTCTCGAAGCTAAGTTTTTGAAAAAATTCGAGAACCTGGAATGCTGTGAAGTAAAATATCTTCACAAATATTTTCAGGAACAATTTATAAATTTTAACCAGTCAGGTGCAACAATGTCTGAAAGACTAGGCACCATATTTCTAAAGAGCATCCATCATGTTGGTGAACTATATTATAACAAATTCTGTGAATCATTACGTGTACAGCAAAAGGCATGGCCCTCAGTCACCATGATAGAGATGTTTGAGTTCATTGATAAACTCAATGAAGAAATTTTGAAAGCAGATGAGGACAACCGAGCTGTTCGAGAAATTCGGCCCCTGCTAAGAGACAATGTTCTGAAAGTCCTGATTCCGAAAAAAGGATTTGGTTGTGATCCACTTGAAAGACGAATCAGTACAGTCAAAAGAACCAGTCTCAGGAAGGAGAAGATCCGTGGAAAAACCACATCCTCTCACAAATGTGAAGCCTGCGCCACAAAGCCAAAGAAAGGATTCTTCAAGCGACGCAGCAGTTTTCCAAAGAAGGTTGGTAAGAAATTTAACCCAACCTGTTATATTTGTAAAGGTCCTCATTATGCAACTAAATGCCCTCAGAAAGGTTCCAAAAAAGGAATCAAGAAATCAAACATGGCATCTGAATTAGGAATTGAAGAAAAGGATTTAATCTTTTTTGATGATACTCCTTCAGAATCAGATGAAGAATGTTTTCATTTTCATTCAGAAGAATCTAACAGTGACACAGAACAGTCTGAAGAGTCAGATGAATCTGAAGAAGATGGGAATGTCGTATTCTCAGTCCTGATGGCACGAGGATCTACTTTGGGCAAAACCAAAGAGCAAGAGCTTGAAGAAGCTCAAACTCAGAAAAGAGAACTCCTGTTAAAACTTGAAAGTTTCAGTGATGGAATTGGAGTTCAGAAACAAAGAGAGTTAGAGCTTGCAGACCTCCAGAGATTCATTGATGGATTAGTCAATGAACTTGAAATCAGAGAAGTTCGTCGCCAAAGACGAATTGAAGAACTTGCAGCAGAAGCAGAACAAATGCATACAAGAGAAGAACCAGAGCCTTCGGCTCAAGGTTATGTTCCCAGCAGACGCGAATGGCGTCATAAAAGAATGCATCAGCTAGAGCAAGTATTAACAGAAGCCAGAGTTGAGCTAACATGGCTTCAAGCTGAGGAACGGGAAGATCAAGTAAAAATCGCTACAGATCAGGAGAAGGCACTTGAAGAATTCTCTCGACATCTGTATCAAGGGGAAGGATCTTCCAGGACAGCCCAGCTCCAGATTAACCCTTATAGAAAAGGAGTTCGCATTGGTAAAACCATTGACCTGAACTCAGGAATGACAGAAGAAGAAGAAGCATTCTTCGAGCAATTGCAGAACAGAGTATCTGAACAACAGTTTCAGAAGTTTATTCAGAGTGACAGTTCAGATGACGAAGAAGTTCCGTATGATCGAAGGAGTAAAAGCTCATTCATGGCTTCTACCATTTGTCCTACAATAAAGGTAACCATTTGTTTTCCTGGTATCCAAAACTATCAGTTAATGAGTATGCTGGATACTGGTGCTAACTTAAACCTTGCAAGATGGCACTGTTTTCCGAAGGGAAATTGGGAACCAAGCAGACAAGGTATTAACTTCGGCGGGAATTTTCGCATGTCACATTGGCAATGCTGGGCCCCGATTCTTTTTCCTAACCATTCTATTCATCATTTATTATTTGTTCATACAGAACTACCAGATCATGATTTAGCCATTGGAGCTGCCAGTATGCGGTCATGGGAACCTTATACTTTTGCAGCAAAGGAGGTTATATTTAGTGGAAATTCTTTTCCTAGATTAATTAATTATGACTGTATCTCATCCAAATGTCTGTCTGTTCCAATCCCAGAAACCTATCAGAAATTGCAGAAAAGGGATAAAACCAGTTGGATTGGAAAGAAGCTCGAAAAAGCTGAAACAGAACTTCAACAAATTCAGCAAGAATTTGCAGAAACAGTCATGAGCAAAGATCTCAGCAAAATGAAACGAGATCTCTGGTGTACACTTCCTCTTCAGAAGGATGATTCTGGTAAAGAGCTAACACCTGTATTTAAAGCTAACTATTTTTTGATGAACAAGGATGAACAAATTCAGTGTGCAGAGGAAATCCAGAAACTTCTGCAACTAGGTATGATTCAAGAATCCAAATCTCCATTCTGTTGTCATGCAATGTATGTACCAAAGATGGATGAAAATGGAAATGAACTTAAGGAAAAACGGTTAGTGGTTAACTATAAACCGTTAAATAAGATCTTAGAATCAAACCAACATCCTTTACCATCCAAAGATTTTATTTGGAGCCTTATTCAAGGCGCTAACCTATTTTCAAAGTTTGATTTGACTAAAGGTTTCTGGCAAATAAAGATTGTGCCAGAGGATAGATACAAGACGGCCTTCTCGGTCCCACAAGGACTTTATGAATGGACAGTCCTACCTTTCGGGATCAAGACCGCACCATCAATATTCCAAGGGCACATGGACCGAATCTTCCGGCCTCACTTTAAAATAATGGTACCCTATATTGATGATATCCTTTTGTTTTCAAAGACCCCATCAGAGCACCTTTCGGCGCTCCGAATCTTAAAAAATGTATGTACAGCACATGGATTGATCATTAATCCCGACAAGTGTCATTTCTGCCAAAAGGAAATCATTTTCCTTGGGATACGTCTCCTTCCAGGTGGCGAAATCCAAGTCCAAGATCACATCCTCCGACGAATCAATCAAATAAAGGTAAAAACACGGAAGGATCTTGAAAGATTTTTAGGACTAATCAATTATATTGCAGGACACTATCCAGCTATTGCCCAAGCACGGAGGAATCTTAATCGGCTACTCCGAAAAGACTCTCCAGCCTGGACGAAAGAGCATAATAATGACATCCAAAGAATCAAGGACACATGTGCGTCCCTACCACCACTCCACCTACCCGGAAAAGGAGAAAAGATAGTGGAGACAGATGCATCAGAATACTGTTGGGGTGCAGTTCTCAAAGAACGTGATGCAACTGGCAAAGAGGTACCAGTACGATATGCCTCGGGTACTTTTCAAGGTGCTGAACAGCGTTACCACTCAACCCATAAAGAAATTTTGGCGGTGGTAAAAGCTTTTGAACAGTTTGAACTGTTCATTCATGATCAGACGTTTCTGGTACGATCTGACCTAAACAACTTGCAGTCCTTTTTGAATGCTTCTACCAAGAAAAAGGTTGCAAGGAATAGACTGCTCAGATGGGCAGAATACCTCACTCAATTCGACTAAAAAGTCGAACATCTGAAAGGAAGTAAGAACGTCTTTGCTGATTTCCTTTCTAGAGAATACAATGGTGAGAGAGGTGAGAATTCGACAGAGGTACTATAAGAATTACTTCCCAGGAGATCTTCCCCTCGAAGAAATCAGACATCGCCTGAGGAGTGATTATATCAGCTGTAAAGCAGCAATGAAGGGAGAAGAAATTCTGGATTTTCATCCTCCTTTCCATCAGACTGGCCGATGGGAGGATCCGCATCCAAGTGATTTAGAATGGGGTTGTTCTGTTTGCGATCCCACTGAATATCAAGTTGTTCCTTGGTCGGTCAATTTTAATGAAGTCCAGCCATCAGGGGAAACCTTTTATGCCCCTTTAATTGACAATGGTTTGATTTGGTGCAGGAACATTTTTGAAGCTCCTCAAATTGAGCAATTAGGAGAAAGACTTCTAAATCCAAATCAAGGCCATATGCATGGCCAGTTCTACCGTCTTAACTTCCGAGGCATCCAAAATACTATCTGGAGTCGGAAGTCTGTTGATGAGTTCGGCCCCCAGGGCATTTACCTGACTCTGCCTCTTTACGACAGAGTCCGAATTGTGGCAACTTACAGCGTCCCTTCCTGGATCTACGCATTCCATCTCTTCAATAGAGAGATAAATCTGAACGGAGATCCATTATGGAAACATGAAATATTCCAGACTCTCGCCTGGTATGACGAGCTGCCACCGGCCTTCCTTACTTTTCCTCCAATCGACTCACCGGAACATGATCCTTTTCCAAATATCCCTTCTCCGGAAGATTCAGGTCCCGGTTCAAGCGAAGGATGGCCCGATACTGACTAATGAGTGGGTCTGTCACTCATCGTGGAAATTGTCGGCCACGTTACCAAACTGACAAAGGACTGACCCACCTGTCCAAGGGTCCGTAAGCCCACTATCGATAAAGTAGGCACGAGTTTGAAATCTCGTGATCAAAAATTCCTTACCGTATTTGCTTTCGGTTGTAAAGCAACCCTTCACGTGTAGGGGTCCCACACGTTTGTCTTTAATAATGCAAGATATGCTTTCCGTCCGAAAGTGGCTGTCACCACCAAGGAATTGTACATACGGAATCTTATCTTAGTGGAGACTCCACTCACCTATCGGTCGGACCGATGTTTGCCAAGTGTCCTCAATCCAAATGCCTCATCCGACTCCCAAACTCTATAAAGGGAACTCCAAGGCATAGAGGAAGGGCATCTGAAAATTGAGTAAGTCTCGAGTCTATGTTTGTAAAGCGCGTCTAGAGGTTATAGAAAGTTTTTCCGCATAAGTCTTAAGTCTGTAAATCAAGTTTAGTAATATCTATAAAGACAGCTTTGAAAGAAGTTTTGGTTTTGGTAAGCCCTGGCTTTGTTTTGGTTTGCCTTTGCCTGACCTTTCCAAAAGTTGGTATCAGAGCCTATTGCTCATCTTTGTAATCCGGGAGAGGGACCCTAAACCCTAAACCCTAAACCCTAAACCCTAAACCCTAAACCCTAAACCCTAAACCCTAAAACCCTAAAACCCTAAAACCCTAAACCCTTAAACCCTAAACCCTAAACCCTAAACCCTAAACCCTAAACCCTAAACCCTAAACCCTAAACCCTTAACCCTAAACCCTTAACCCTTAACCCTAAACCCTAAACCCTAAACCCTTAACCCTAAACCCTTAAACCCTTAAACCCTAAACCCTAAACCCTTAAACCCTTAAACCCTTAAACCCAAACCCTTAAACCCTTAAACCCTAAAACCCTAAACCCTAAACCCTAAACCCCAACCCCTAAACCCCTAACCCCTAACCCCTAACCCCTAACCCCCCAAACCCCAAACCCCAAAACCCCAAACCCCAAAACCCCAAAACCCAAAACCCCAAAACCCCAACCCAGAACCCCAAACCCTAAACCCCAAACCCTAAACCCCAAACCCGAAACCCTAAACCCTAAACCCCAAACCCTAAACCGAAAACCCTAAACCCTAAACCCTAAACCCTAAACCCTAAACCCTAAACCCTAAACCCTTAACCCTAAACCCTTAACCCTTAACCCTTAACCCTTAACCCTTAAACCCTAAACCCTAAACCCTAAACCCTAAACCCTAAACCCTTGGCCCGTGTTCGCTGGTGTTGTTCGCGTGTCCCCGGACCCTGCTTTCGGTCGGCTTTTTGCCCACCCTCGGCCCGTGTTCGCTGGACCTGCTCGCCGTTTTTCCCGCCGGACTTCTCCCCGTGAGCCGTTTTCCCTCCGTCGCCGCCGTGTGTTTTCTCCACCGCCGCTGCGTTGAGGATGAGGCCTCCGCTTTGTTCGTCGCCACTGCCGCCTTCGCCCTCGCGTTTTTGCAGGGTCTTCGCCGCCATCGCCACGACTCTGTCGTTGCCGCCGCCGTTGGTTTCCGGGCCCCCGCCACGTCCGCCTCACGCCCTGCTGGCCTTTTGCCACGCGGGCCCTTTGGCCACGTCTGCCGACGCCCCGTCTCCTCCTGCGATCGCCGCTTCAGCACTCGGCTCTTTGCTGCTACGGCCCTTGCTCACGACCCCCGCGTGCTCACTCGTCCGTTGACCCGCCCGTCCGACCCTTCCCTTGGTCCACGTGGCTTGGTCCCCCGACTTGTTTTGCGCGCTGCTCTGGCTTTTTGGATCGCACACCTTGGTCTTATTTCTCGGACATCACGCGCATCTTTTTTATTAAAGATTGTGGACCCCCCTTATATTGTTTTGTATTTTTAATACTACATATTAGGGGGTTTCCCTAAACCCTAAACCTTTTTCGGCCTGCGTGCCAAAAAGTTCCCGCGTTTCCCATTATTTTGGGCTTTGTTGGATGTCCGCTCATTTTTAGATGTAGACAAGGTGTTTTGAGTTTGCATTTTTAGGGATTGGAATATAATGGATTTGTCTCCATTTTTCCTATAAATATCCCCTTGTGTCTTTCATTTGTAAACAAGTTCAACTGATGAGGGGGTGAAACTCCCCCGAAACATGTTTTGAACAATTTTATAAAAGATTACAAGTTTTAATCTATGCATCTCTTCTTGGTTTTCTCCATTGCTGCAAGTGTTATCTTCATGATTTTTAAACCCTAAACAAGGTCTCTCCGAAGGACAAGTCAGCGCTTCTTCAGCGAGTTTTTTCTCCAAAAATAAGAAAGAGGGCCCCCCTTGTTTTCAAACTTGACTTCAGTCCATCGACTAAAGCGATGAACTTGGGGGTTTCCCTAAACCCTAAACTTTTTCGGCTTTGCCAAAAAGTCCCCGCGCTTCGCCATATTCCTCATCCGAGAATTTGCTGGCGTAATCCGAGACGACTTGGTTCCTTCCTAACGAGAAGCAGATTCTTCTCTTAGAGACCTTTGCATCATATGTATTTTAGCTATTTTCTATTACTATTAATGATTAATAATTTTATTATTTATCATTAATTTTAATATTAAATAGTTATTTAATTAATTATTAATAGTTACTTCTAACTATTAATTTTTAATTATTATTATTTTTGATTTATGTCTTTTTAAGACTTTATGTCTTTCCTAGACATTTTTCAAAATGTTGTATATGCATACCTTCTAGAAGCTTGTAATTTTGAATCTTTGTAGACTTTTAGAGTTTCGAGGAAGATTTTGGAATGAGAGGTGTTGTCTCCATTTCCTATTTAATCTCCTCCTCTACATGTAATTTTCAGTCTGAGTTCAACTGATGAGGGGTGAATTCCCCGAAACTAGTTTTGAACAACTCTTTGAATTTTACTTGTTTGCTTAAGCTCTTTGTCTACTCATTTTCTATCTTTCTGGTTTTCTTCCTTCGCAGCCAGTGATTTCATAAATTTTTTAAACTCTAAATTTTTTAAACTCTAAATTTTTTAAACCCTAAACCCTCTTCTTATACTCCTCCATCTTCTTGTATTTTTCATTTGAGTTCAACTGATGAGGGGTGAATTCCCCGAAACTAGTTTTGAACATGCTCAATCAAAATTGCAAGAATTTTTGCTATCATTCTACTCTTTTACGTCTTACATCTTTGTGATTTTCTGGTTTTCTTCCAGTGCTGCCAGTGATTTCCTACAATTTTTTAACCCTAAACCCTAAACCCTAAACCCTAAACCCTAAACCCGAAACCCAAAACCCCAAACCCCAAACCCCAAACCCCAAACCCCAAACCCCAAACCCCAAACCCAAAAACCAAAAACCAAAACCCAAAACCCAAAACCCCAACCCCAAAACCCGAAACCCGAAACCCCAACCCGAAACCCGAAACCCGAAACCCGAAACCCGAAACCCCAAACCCGAAACCCGAAACCCGAAACCCGAAACCCCAAACCCCAAACCCCAAACCCCAAACCCCAAACCCCAAACCCCAAACCCTAAACCCGAAACCCGAAACCCGAAACCCTAAACCCTAAACCCTTAAACCCTAACCCTAAACCCTAAACCCTAAACCCCAAACCCGAAACCCTAAACCCTAAACCCTTAAACCCTAACCCTAAACCCTAAACCCGAAACCCTAAACCCCAAACCCCAAACCCTAAACCCTAAACCCTAAACCCTTAAACCCTACTTGGTACTGGTTTATAGTTGTTTCCAATTAAACCCTAAACCCTAAACCCTAAACCCCAAACCCCAAACCCCAAACCCCAAACCCCAAACCCTACACCCTACACCCTAAACCCTAAACTCCTAAATTTTTTAAACTCCTAAATTTTTTAAATTTTTTAAACTCCTAAATTTTTTAAACTCCTAAATTTTTTAAACTTTTTAAATTTTTTAAACTCCTAAATTATAATCTTAAATTATAATCTTAAATTATAACCCTAAACCCTAAACCCTAAACCCGAAACCCGAAACCCGAAACCCGAAACCTAAACCCTAAACCCAAAAACCCAAAACCCAAAACCTAAAACCCTAAAACCCTAAACCCTAAACCCCTAACCCCTAACCCTAAACCCTAAACCCCTAAAACCCTAAAACCTAAACCCTCAACCCTCAACCTAAACACTAAACCCTAAACCCTAAACCCCAAACCCTAAACCCTGAAACCCTCCAAAAAAACCCTAAACCCTAAACCCTAAACCCTTAAACCCTAAACCCTAAACCCCAAACCCAAAACCCCAAACCCCAAACCCTAAACCCTAAACCCTGAAACCCTAAAAACCCTGAAACCCTCCAAAAAAACCCTAAACCCTAAACCCCTAACCTCAAAACCCTAACCCTTAAACCCTAAACCCCAAACCCCAAACCCCAAACCCTAAACCCTAAGCCCTTGTTTTTTGAGGAGTTGAGTTTGCTTTTTTGGTGGGTTAGGTTAAGTGGATTTGTCTCCACTTTTTCCTTTAAATACCCCTTTGATTCTCATTATTTGTAACCAAGTCCACTGATGAGGGGGTGAGATTCCCCTAAAACATCTATGGACATTTATTTTTAATGGATTCATTGTTTTCTGTTTAAGCATCTCTTTTATTATGGCTTTACATCTTTGCTGCAAGTGTTATTTTCTTAAAGTCTTAAAGTTTAAACCCTAAACCCTAAACCCTAAACAACCCTAAAACCTAAACCTTAAACCCTAAACAACCCTAAACCCTAAACCCTAAACCTTAAACCCTAAAACACTAAAACCCTAAACCCTAAACCCTAAACTCTAAACTTTTTGGCCTCTGCCAGAAAGTTCCCGCGCTGCAACATATTCCTTTTCCTCGGATTTGCTGGAGAAATCCTAGGAAACTTGGTTCCTTTGTTACAAGAAGCAGGTTTAACTCTTAATTCCATTTTTAATTTTTAATTTAAGTACTTTTTCTAAAAAAATTAATTTAAATTATGTTATAATTCATTATTTAAAGTCTTCCTTAATTCTAAAGTTTTAATTCAAATTTATTTAATATTGATTTACTCAATATTAAATATTTACAAATTTGAAAATTAAACTTTATAATTATTTTCAAAAATAGCATTATGTTATTTTTGACCTTTTGACTTTATTTTATGAATTTATGAATTTTAATTTTAATTTTGGAAAGTATTTAAATTTTTAATCAAGAATGTTTTCGAATTTTGAGTTGATCTCTTGAAGATTTTGGAAAGATTCTTGATCTCATGATATTTTGGAAAGATTCTCCATCTTTCAAATCCTTTCCTAAATTTAGTTTTGGAGGGATTTCGAAAGATTGCTTTACTCGTGATGATTTTTGCAAGTTTCTTCATCTTTCAAATACTTGCCTATTTCAGTTTTTGGTGAGATTTGGAAAGATTTGGAAAGATTGTTTATTCAAATAGTTGCCTTATTCATTTGGGCAATTTTTAGAAACTTGCATTGTAACGGTTTTGAAATTCAAATTTCAAACCGAGGTAGTTGCCTTTTTCATTCAGGCATTTTTAGAATATTTCTTTGTAAATGGTTTTCGAATTCAAAATTTTCAAATTTGAATTTCGAAAAACCATGGTTTTAGTTTCTAGTGGTTTTAAACTTGTTTAGTTTTCTGGTTTTTTAATGTTTGTGGATTTGATTTCCACTCATTATTTAAAACCTTGGCATTGTAATTATTTTCTTTTTTGTTTCCAACTGATGAGCTTGTAAAGGCGAAACATGTTTTGGAATGAATCAAAAATATTTTCCATGTCTATTCTAAACTTGTCTATTATTCCTGTGTTTAATTTTTTCTAAGTTAAAAAAAAATTTCTAAGTTAAAATTTTTTTTCCAAGTCTAAATTCTTCTGGTTTTTTAGCTTCTCTGCCAGTGTTCCAAAAATCTTTAATCCCTAAACATTTTTTCACACGATGGCCCCAGCTAAGAAACCAGTGTCTGACCATGCAGCTACTACCCACATTCCCATAGTTGAGAGATCTTCATCAACTGCAGGCCCTATGAATGATGCCTCTGGTCACCAAATTCTCACACGCTCTCGTGTTGCTCTTTCTTTTGATCCAGACTCAACTCCTTCTATTTCTGAAGTGGATCCTCATGTTTCCATGTTCTCTGCTATTCAAAATCATCTACAGCAAATTGTTCGCCGACTTGATCAAGAAAAAGAAATTCAAGATAACCAAATTGAAAATGTAAATCAGGAAAAATGGAATGCATCAAAGCAATAAATATGCAATGAAATAAAATCCTATTACAATCAATAGAAGAATTGAAAATAAGACATTCAAAATAAATGAAAAACCATCACCGATGTCTCTTTCAATTGACCTCCATTGTCCTTCTTTCTCCTTCAAATTATCTTGTTTGTGGATCTCACCTACAAGTGCAAGAGCAAAGTATGAAAGCAAGCAAGATGACAAGATGAAAATTGTAGCATAAGGATACTAGAAGCGTGGTTGATTGATTGAAAATGTGATTGATTCTGAAAATGTGATTGATTCCTCCTTTGATTGAAGAAAATCATCCAATTTATAGACAAATTGGAGAGATGACAAGATTAGCATGAAGAGATTTGAAAGGAAATTTCAAATCAAGGATGACAAATATGACAAATTATGAAAGATTAACATTTTCTATGCAAGATTGATTGATTGACAAAATTATGACAAATTTGACATGCAAGATTGATTGATTGACAAATTATGACAAAATTGACATGCAAGATTGATTGATTGATAAATTATGACAAAACTGACAAGATTGCTATGCAAAATGTCATTCCCATGAAATTAGGGAAAATATTAGAAAAATTGAAGAAAATAGGAGAAATAGAAAATTAGGAATTAGGAGAAATTAGTAAATTGGAAAATTGAGGAAAAAGATGAAATAGAAATTAGGTGAATTAATTAATAGTTTTTCATCCATTAATTAATTCATGAAAAGACCTAGGACTAAATAAATAGATTTCTTTAACCCACAAAGAAGGAGAAAAGGATTAAATGATCAAATCATAAAACCCTAGAAATAAGAGGACCAGGAATTAGGTCAAGACAACAAGAAATTAATGTCGATTCGATCATGATTTTGATTGACAAAGGACCAATGCTGATAAACGATTGAGATTGGTTGACAAATTGACCAAGATTGACAAAGAGATTAAATATATAGGCGCCAATTGATGAGGCACAATGACTAATTGATCCAAATTGACATGATTGAAAAGGCCAACGATCGATGACAAATCGATCGCAAAATGACAAGATTGATCAAGACAAGGATCGATGATGAATCGATCGCAAAATGACAAGATTGACAAGGACAAGGATCGATGACAAATCAATCGCAAAATGACGAGATTGACAAGAAGACAAGGATCGATGACGAATCGATCGCAAGGTGACAAGATTGACAAGGACGAGGATCGATGACGAATCGATCGCAAGATGACAAGATTGACAAGAGGACAAAACCCTAATTCTATCATCGATTAGGATTGACGATGTCCAAAATGATGATAAATGAGCACGCACATTGATGCGACAGGATAAGATCAACCAAAATCATGACTGAAGATTGTTATCGACAAGACCTAATTTGAAAGCGATAAAAATGAGGAATGCAGAAGAAGGACTCGATGCTCGCAAATGATAAAGACCAAGTGTGCAACATAGAAGAAATGTTAATGCAACACAAAAACCCTAAAATAAGGCAATGCGCAAATGTTAAAGTATGACTCCACAAGCGTTGACCATTTTAGACGTCTACAATTTGCCCCTCTTTGAGACAATGTGATTCTAAGCGTTGTTTCAAAGAACAATAATGAAAATGCCCCAGACAATAACAATGACATATGCATGCCCCCTCGAGGAATTGGCCGGAAAAATCCAGAAAAGAGGCCAAGTGATCGATAAGAATGACAAAAGACGATAGGTTTGAACGAATCAAACGGACTGCCAAGACTGATGGAAGAAATGTTAGTAAGAAGAAATTAGACAGAGGACAGTTAGAGATGAAAGAAAACTTGCTTTTACAAATGCACATAAGTAGGTGAGAACTTTTATTTATTGTAGCAAAGCGGATGCAGAGCATCATGGCATTGAAGGCCAGAGCTGGAACGCAACCCCTTTTGCCAAAGACAGACACATCGCACACAAGGAATGAGTGAAGCATCCTAGGGTGCATACATCAAGGGTCGAGGTATGTGCGGCGTTCACAAAGCGAACGTACTTATCACAGACACTCAATGATATAGTTGCCCCAGTTTGTGACAAACATTCCACAAACAGCAAACACAACAAAAAAGGAAAGGGACCATGAACCATCCCGGTCACTCTAAATCACTCAGTGAAATCATTGAGCAACATAGGAAAATGATCGAAGCCAAAGATAAATCAGTAAAAAGATAAGACGCACAAATTCAACCAAGTCAAACAAACAGTCTGATTGTCATTGTCAAAAGTGGAAAATAGGAATGATCATGCTGTCTGGTTTCAGGGAATGTGGTACCTCGTCTAAGACAGGACACAGTCTGGTTTCGAGTATACCACACCCTGTATAAGACCCATGATAATAATGACAAGGACAAATGATATTGATGTTGATTGATTGATATGACAATTTTGATCAGTTTGATCAAAAAATTCATCTGTTAACGCATGATTTCAGTAAAGTGTGGTGTTGTAACATGTTATGTGTTTGTTGTCTACACAAATGTTTGATCGATTATCGTTGGATGTATGCTCAGTGATCTGTCTATGCATAGAGGGTACCATTTATTGACAAAAATGTAAAATGCCAAAGAAATTGTTTTTGGATTTTGCTGTTTTTGAAAAAAAAAAATTGTTCGCTTTTTTTCAGGACTTTATTTGACTTTTTAGGGATTTTTTCAGGACATTATTTGATTTTTTTTAATTATTTCAGGACATCTTTCAATTTTTATGATTTTGCCCCCAGTGTCTAGCAAGGCAAGGAATATGACAGGTGAATAAAGGGAAAACAAAGGCCTTTTATCATGGAGACAATACAGATGCAATTTTCAAGGGCTATTGCGTGATGGGACAAGAGACTGGATATGACAATGTAAAGTAGTGACATGGCATGAGGGATATGTCGAGGTTTTGAACAACATGTTTTGCATTTCACGTCCTTATGTCAGATCAAGATCAAGGGACGGAAAGAGTGTATGGATAGTGATAAGATATGGATAGGATAAGCAAGACCAAGAATGGATAAGGGACATGGACTGAAGGTCGGGGTAGGCTAAGGGATAGTGGCAGAAGCTAGGGAATATGGATGAAAAGTTATAATAAGCAAATGGATAAAGACCAAAAGCTATGATGGACTAAAAGCTGCAAACAAGATACATGATGCTCATGACGATCCTCAGCCTTGTCAAGATCAAAGGT
This sequence comes from Cryptomeria japonica, assembly GCF_030272615.1. Taxonomy (NCBI): domain Eukaryota; kingdom Viridiplantae; phylum Streptophyta; class Pinopsida; order Cupressales; family Cupressaceae; genus Cryptomeria; species Cryptomeria japonica. The sequence goes on along the minus strand of NC_081409.1, from coordinate 933,554,520 downwards.
GGAAAGGGAAACTAGACATGAGGGACAATAGGATAATGGAGGAGTATGACATGGTATGATAGGATAATGAAGGGCAATAGGATATGAAGGGTAATGACAGGGGTTCGATAGGATAATGGAACAATGAAGGACAAAAGGATATGATAGGATAAAACTTGTCCCCAAGTACGGTATGCAAGAAGTGCATAGATTACACATGATGCCTGTTTGCCAGGTTTTCATCACGGTACTTGCCCAAGGCGCCTGTTTGCCAGGTTTTCACCAGTGGACGAATTATTTTTTTTGTGTTACGTTTTTTTCTTTTGTCTTTTTTTTTCACTTTTTTTTTTTTGACATTTTAGTCGAAAATGGACACATGATAGGGGATGGAAGAAGGACTCAAACATCTTTTTGTTTGGATAGTAGCCTTGAAAAAAATGGACCATGACTTTAAAAGTATGCTCAAAGACGTTGGTAGGATAAGGACATGGAAAAAGAGATGAAATTAAGGCAAGGATTTATGCAAAGGATTGGATCAAAGGGATCGAAGGATGGAAAATATGCATTGGATAATGGATAGGGTATTGGAAGAATTGGGCTTGAGCGGATGGAAATGAAGGCAAGATCAACATTGGCACACACCTTGATGGGTGGTGGATTGATGGAGGAAAAATGGATCTCAGATTGTGAGATTTGGATGGAGGAATAGCTTGGGATTTTGGGACATAAGGGCCCAAAATGGATGATGAAGGTGATGGAGGAACAAATTTGAGAGGGTTGGATGAAGGAATAGCAACTTTGGATGCCAAGTTGGATGTTCCTTTAGGCTTTTGTGCTTCAAGGAGCCGCTTAGGGATCCACATGGTTTTTGATTTTTCATGCTTTTGTGGTTCCTTGGAGTGCATTGCTTGCACAAGGGATTTAGGAACCCATATATATTTTGAATTTTGTTTTTGAGCAATGGGCCTTTGTGACCTTTTGGATTTTTCCTTTTCTTTATAGATCATATTGTTCTTTGTTTTGACATGTCGATTATATTGGACATGTTGATCCTTGAATACATGTGGATTTTTAGACTTATGACTTTTATGCTTGGCATCCAAATTGCTTGGAGGGGGGAAGGAATGCATGGATGGATATGAATGAAATGGACTTCTTTTGGATGGATGAAATTTACTCAAGGATGTGTGCCTTTTCTGACCTTGCATAGAGTACGAAGGGATATAAGGACCTAAGATGGATGGAAAGTATGATGGGGAAGGGATATGTTTGGATTTTGAAGGGATACCAACGTCTTGAGAGTGAGTTGTGTAGACATGACCCTTAACGTTTTCTTTCACATGAAGGGATTCTCGCTTATGGATATCTACTCCTTTGCCTTTGTGAATATCTTGACTTGTAGGATACTTTGTGCTTTGGGAAGAAGACGCGAGTCCATTATAAGGTGGATATGATATGAGAGAAATAATGAGATCTTGAAGTGGATCGGATTGCACCAAAGTGGAAGAACCCATTATGCATGTCGAGGGTTCATGAACATCTTGCACTAACATGTTAGAATCATGAGGGGGATTAGGATCATGAGGGGGACTAGGATTGTGTAGTGGACATGGTTCAATTACAGGCTCTTCAAGAGATGGAATGAGATAAATAATGGGATCATCACAAGAAATGGGATCTTGGAGTGTGTAGGGAGCATTAAGACAAGGATCTTGTGGAGGATTTAAAGGAATAATTTGATCTTGACAAGGAGGAAGATCATTGGAATCCTCTTTAAAGGTGCTTTGCTCTTGACTTTTAATGGGATCATCAGAAAGGATGGAAGGGATATCTTGATCTTTCTTAGGAAGTGGAATGTCAATGGGATTTGAAAGGATATTGTGTTCTTGGATAGAATGGACAGGAATAATGGAATCATTGCGAGTGTCTGGGGAAATGGGATCCTGGTCAACAATTGGATGGGATGATAAGGTTTCAGGATCTTGATCTTGATTTGTTTCAAGACACGTTTCTTCGTGCTCTAAATTATCCTCTTGACATGGGGTTGGACTTTGGATATGCATGGAGGATTCTAACAAGGAATCAATGTTTTGGCATGAAGGAAATGCACTTTGAACATTTGTGATGGATTTTGGCAAGGAATCAATGCTTGAACATGAGGAAGAAGGACTTCGAATGGGGTCCTCTAAAACAGGTAATGGCAATAAAGTGCATGGTGGCATTGGGTCTTGTATTTCTGAAACATGACAAGGACGTGCATCATGAACTGGATTATCTTGGGAATCACCTATGGATAGCCCTTGGATAATTGCATCCTTGGGTGTATTGTTTGATGAGGACCATATGGAAGGTTCTTGTGAAACTTCTAAAGGTGTAGGGATAGATGCCATTGGAGAGTCAATTTTTTTGTGGGGGGGATGAGGCATTGCTAGACATAAGTGTATTATCTTGATCTTCCTCAAAGAACTCACTTGGTAATTTCCTTAAGATCCTTGCAATAAGGCCACCTTTCTTTCGAGGTTTTGACATAGTTGTATCTGGAATTTGAACTTGTTTGGAAAGGAGTTGGTTCTGGTCTGATGTCATGTTTTGATTTTGAACTAGATGTTGATCAAATTGGTTTGACATGTTCAAAATTTGGCTTGGTGCATGTTGCAAGTTTTGTTTGTGAATTTGTGATTGTAGTTGTTGATATTGATATGTTGATTGAACTTGTTGATATTCCACCATTGGTTGAACTATTTGTTGACATTGTATAGTTGGTTGGACATATTGTTGAAATTGGACCATTGGTTGTGTTGGTTGTATATGTTGGACCATTGGTTGTGATGGTTGAAAATCTGATTGATAGTAAACACCTTCTTGTTCTTGTTGTGGAGGCACATAATGTTGTTGTCTCTTTTCTTGAAATTGTTTCATCATCTCTATTTGTGAGAAGAGAGCTGGTATGTCTGATCATTCAATAAGAGATCTTACATCAATTGGCTCAATATTTGGATTTTGACCTGGAAATTTTTGAAACATTTTGGACATTTGCGATCTATTCTTCTCAATGTTTTTCACTCTTTGTTCCAATATCTCCTTTTCTTGAGCTAGTTTCTCCTCTAGTTTTTGTATTTGGAGACTTGTTTCATCATAAAAAGTTTGATCCAAGTTCTGAGACATGTAGAGATTGGATTGACATGATTGATTGCTCAATTGTGATGACATGGCTTCGTAAGAAGGTTGAGACCTCATTCCAACAAACATGTCACTATGCAATGCAACTAATGGGATTGACAAATGCAACCTAAAAGGATGACAATGCAACTTATGTTTTTGGACTTTTTGAATTTTTGGAGACAAACTTTTGAAATGCAAAGCTAAAGACACAACCTTGGGAAATTGAAATGAAGTCAAGACCTTAAAGGACAAAGGACCAAATGACAATAGGACAAATAGACAATGTCTCACCTATATGCTTGGATACTAAGCTAGGTTTGACAAAAATGATATTAATGAAAGGACAAATTTTAGACAAGGCCAAGACTCCCTAACAACAACTTAGGGTATCATCCAAAGTTTTGATTTTTCAAGTTTGACAAACCAAATTTTTGAGACTAAATGCAAGAAGGCAATGATTATGACAATGACTTAGGATATGACATGAAAATGATCAAAGGATATGATATGAAAAGATGAGGCCAAGACAAGATGACAATACAATGATAAGGATATGCGAAGACCAATGACTTGGAATATGCAAAATGCAACCTATGCAACCTAAATGGAAATCTATCTTGGATATGACAATGAAATGCAAACTTAGGGAAATGATTTTAAACCTAAGTGCAAAATGAGGACACTTGCAATGAAAAGGACTAAAATGAAGGGAGGTGACAATATGTCCTAGGACTTAAGTTGGACTATGCAAAACCTAGCCTAAAGTGACATGAATGTTGAGACAAAGTTTTTCAATGTGTTTGAAAGCCATGTTTTGAAAATGTTTTGAACTTTGTTGGATGAATGTTCTCTTTTTTTTTAAACCTTGTTTGGACAATGTTTGGACTTGTTTGACAAATGATGTTTTGTGACAATTGTATAATTCAACTTTTGACAATCACAAAAGACAAGGTGTTTAGACTTAGACCCAAGACAATCATGTTCATTCACAACAAATCCTATGGCTAGCAAGGGCAATATCTGTTGAATCCTCTAACCATAAAATACAACACTTAGCCGGATAGCTAGATGCTTGGTAGCACTGGCTCCCCCTTACAGTGCACTCACTTCTCGGCATACCAAGCTTCGAGTTCAAGGGGCATCACTTCCCAAGAACTTGCTATCTCTAACTAAGGAGTACATGAGAGGTGTCTTTGGCATGCGCATATCACAATGCCTGAGCCAACAGATAGAAGGATTTTGGCCTCTAAAAACAAAAGATTCTAGTAAGGGCATCCGTTCGGGTGGGTATCGATCCGACAAATAAATCGTCGCAATACCATTCCAGCACCCGTTGTCTACAACTTTTGTTGCATCCACAGTTATTTAGAGTGGTTCGGAAGAGCTTGGCTTTAGCCTGTCACCACTTAGAGTCGTTCCCTCTCACCAATGCCCGTGTGAAGTGCCAAGCAGATCGGGAGGCAGGCCCAATTCTAAGGGTTAAAACATGCAATCAAACTAAAAGCAAACAAAGCATGCATGGTGTTCATTAACCTTTAAGAAACTAAATGTGCAACTACTTTAAAAATCACATGCAAGATGTTTTAATAAAAGTCTTTGACCGCATCCTGCATAAGATTTGTTAGTAGTTTCATTTTTAGTCTTCATCACACGTAACGCCAAGGTGCTGCACAGAGAATCAATACCAAAGAAAAACCAGAATATAAGAACAGAATGAAAATAAAGTAATTTGCAAGTAAAAACACTAGTTTCACCTCTGTTTCTGGCCTTACATAGGCGCAGAATGTCTCAACACAGGCGCAGAATGCCTTGACACAGGCGCAGAATGCCTTGACACAGGCTCAGATCTCTTTGACACAGGCGCAGATCTCTTTGACACAGGCGCAGATCTCTTTGACACAGGCGCAGAATGCTTTGACACAGGCGCAAAAGTGTCCAGAAAGCTCTGAGTCGCCCTGTTTCTTGAGTTTTTCACCTGCAAATCAGCTCAAAAGCACTCAAAAACATGGTTAAGGGGTTAGTTCACATCGGGTTCACCAGAAAATGTAAATCAGGAAAAATGGAATGCATCAAAGCAATAAATATGCAATGAAATAAAATCCTATTACAATCAATAGAAGAATTGAAAATAAGACATTTAAAATAAATGAAAAATCATCATCGATGTCTCTTTCAATTGACCTCCATTGTCCTTCTTTCTCCTTCAAATTATCTTGTTTGTGGATCTCACCTACAAGTGCAAGAGCAAAGTATAAAAGCAAGCAAGATGACAAGATGAAAATTGTAGCATAAGGATACTAGAAGCGTGGTTGATTGATTGAAAATGTGATTGATTCTAAAAATGTGATTGATTCCTCCTTTGATTGAAGAAAATCATCCAATTTATAGACAAATTGGAGAGATGACAAGATTAGCATGAAGAGATTTGAAAGGAAATTTCAAATCGAGGATGACAAATATGACAAATTATGACAAGATTGATTGATTGACAAAATTATGAAAAATTTGACATGCAAGATTGATTAATTGACAAATTATGACAAAATTGACATGCAAGATTGATTGATTGATAAATTATGACAAAACTAACAAGATTGCTATGCAAAATGTCATTCCAATGAAATTAGGGAAAATATTAGAAAAATTGAAGAAAATAGGAGAAATAGAAAATTAGGAATTAGGAGAAATTAGTAAATTGGAAAATTGAGGAAAAAGATGAAATAGAAATTAGGTGAATTAATTAATAGTTTTTCATCCATTAATTAATTCATGAAAAGACCTAGGACTAAATAAATAGATATATTTAACCCACAAAGAAGAAGAAAATGATTAAATGATCAAATCATAAAACCCTAGAAATAAGAGGACCAGGAATTAGGTCAAGACAACAAGAAATTAATGTCGATTCGGTCATGATTTTGATTGAGAAAGGACCAATGCTGATAAACGATTGAGATTGGTTGACAAATTGACCAAGATTGACAAAGAGATTAAATATATAGGCGCCAATTGACGAGGGACAATGACTAATTGATCCAAATTGACATGATTGAAAAGGACAACGATCGATGACAAATCGATCACAAAATGACAAATTGATCAGGACAAGGATCGATGATGAATCGATCGCAAAATGACAAGATTGACAAGGACAAGGATCGATGACGAATCGATCGCAAAATGATGAGATTGACAAGAAGACAAGGATCGATGATGAATCGATCACAAGGTGACAAGATTGACAAGGACGAGGATCGATGACAAATCGATCGCAAGATGACAAGATTGACAAGAGGACAAAACCCTAATTCTATCATCGATTAGGATTGATGATGTCCAAAATGATGATAAATGAGCACGCACATTGATGCGACGGGATAAGATCGACCAAAATCATGACTGAAGATTGTTATCGACAAGACCTAATTTGAAAGCGATAAAAATGAGGAATGCAGAAGAAGGACTCGATGCTCACAAATGATAAAGACCAAGTACGCAACATAGAAGAAATGTTAATGCGACGCAAAAACCCTAAAATAAGGCAATGCGCAAATGTTAAAGTATGACTCTGCAAGCGTTGACCATTTTTAGACGTCTACAGAAAACATTGATGAAAATTTGGATCAAATTCGTCTCTCCCTCTGGGGTGTTGAATCCTCTTTCGATGGTACTGATCGGGTTCACAGTGAACAAGCTGCTGATAGGGCTCACAATGAACAAGTTGATGGTGTTGATGCTCATGTTGGTCCTGACATTGGCGATGTTTTTCTTGCTAGTGGAGTGCATCGTGGCGGGTCCTTTGGTTTCCCTAACCCCCACGCAAAGTCTTCTACCCACGCGAAGTCTGCTGCTCACGTGGCTCATGGAGCCCGCATGAGTCATGGTGCCCGCAAGGCTCATGAAGCCTGCACGGACCATGAAGCCTGCGAGGCCCAATGTACCCACAAGGCTCATGGAGGCTGCGTGGACCATGAAGCCTGTGAGGCTCATGGGACTCACAAGACCCATGCACCCCACGTAGCACATGCACCCCACGTAGCCCATGGAGCACACAAGGCACTTGGTGCAAGTAATTTTCATGCCCCCTGCATGGAACCAAATGCCAATGCAGCCTACAAAAACATCCTCACAGCTGTGGGTAATATCAACAATGCCGCTCACGAGGCCAATTCAGCTGCAAATAATGAATTTCATGTTGTTGTTGAAATTAATGTTGATGCTAATAATAGTGCGGAGGATACAGCCGATGGCGATGCTTCTCATCGTCATAAAAATAAAAATAAGAACACTTCTAATCAGTCAAAGAAGCTGCCAAGTGATCTCCCCGATGCTATTTCTTCCCTTCTTATTTCTTCTTTGAAGGAATATAAGAGATTGCATTCTGTTGCAGACATATCCGTTGAGTTTTTACAAGTGAGGAGTCTCAGGGGTCCCCACATTGAATTATTTTGTTTCTTTGATTAAGATCGTCAATCTCTCCTGATTTGTACTAGAGGGGAGGATGTCAAATCTTTCATCCGTAGGCGCCTCAGAGAGGTTTTCACCTTTGGATACGCTCTTTATTTTTACTTTTTTGGGATCAACAAGTGCCACTATGTGATTTTCACCAGAAGATCCATGTTTTATTGTGATGTTTTTGCAGCTAAAAGGTTTGGCATCTTCCCCAAAGTATGTTGTGCTATTAAGTTCGATGGCAAATCCAGCTTTGTGATCCCCGCTCGGTATGTGATCCTGTATTTCCAAAAATTATATGAGTGCCTCATCTTTTTGGAAGTGATCAAGATATGGGGGATTTGTTGATTCCAGTCAATGAGTTCGGGGTGGATGATAGGCATGACCTCATCGATTAAGTTGACTTCAGAGGAGGCATCAGTGAGGGTTAATATAGATGAGTGAAGTTCGTCAATGGTACTCTCCTTGTTAGATTCTGGTGTAGGATTTGACGTAGGATCTGTGGAAGGTGTTTCTTACTCACGACCCCAAAAGGTTTTAATCTAGGCCTCTCCATAAATTGGGATATATTTACGAGGCGATGGAGGTGATGTATCTTCCTCGTCTAAAGTATTTAGATTCACTGTATCAAATTCCCACTCACGTGAGTCAATCTCTAAATCACTCTCTAACATTCGATTACTGTACCAGTCAGGGGTGTATTTTGTATTGAAGAGTGTATTTGTCATGGGTGTATGCACTTTTATAGGTGGGATTGTTGGTGTTACTGGCAGGATTATAGGAGTTGTTAATGTTGTTGGTGTTGCTGGTAGGATTATAGGTGTCATTGATGTTGTTGGTGTTGCTGGTAGGTTTATAGGAGTCGTTGATGTTGTTGGTGTTGCTGGTAGGATTATAGGTGTCGTTGATGCTACTGGTGCCACTGCTGCTATTCTTAGTTTGGTAGGTGTGGTTGGTACAACTATTGGGTGTATCGGTGTTGTTGGTGCAATTGGTGCTACTGGCATTACTGATGGAATTGTCAGTGTTGTTGATGTTGCTAGTGTGATTGGTGTTGTTGATTTGACAATCAATTTTGTTAGTGTGGATGGTGTCGCAAATATAATCAAGGATGGCCTCCTTGGAGTAATTGCTTGATACATGGGGTTGATGGGCTTACCTTTGAATCTAAGCTTAGGAAGAGATTCCTTTTGAAAACCTAATCCAGTGTTATCTTTGGGTTTCAACTCAAGCTGCAAGGGCTCGTGTCGTCCTTGTTTGCAATGTCCCAAAGCACTCTGACCATCATAGCCCATTCTTTGCATGATAGTGAGGCCTTTTCCATATTTATTAGTAGGAAGCTTAGCCCGTGGGATTTCTGTGGTGATAGAGTCTTTGTAGGTCCATTATGCTAGGTCCTCATCTCTGGTTTCTTCTTCCTGGCTTTTACCAGGGGTGAACTGTGCCAAAGTGCATGCTAGCTTGGCCAGTGGTGGTTGAAGCAACTTTTGAGGCTTGCCATAATTTCTAGGGGAAGTGGGTAATTGCCCAATACAAAAGAGTTGGCTTAGATTATATTCCCCAGGACCTTCCTCAGCCATTTTCATTTTCAACTTCTCTTGCTTTGGCATAGGGGTGATTGAACTGGAAAGAGAGGTTGGACTAACATATGATGTGGACAGGATAGCTTCTCTGTTGTTAGGAATTGTGATCTTTGGCTGATGGTTAATATTGTTACAATATGCAAATGGATTTGCATCGCCAAGGATTGTGATTTCTACATCGTTATGGGGAAACTTGATACACTAATGATAGGTAGATGGAATGACTTGCATGGTGTCTATCCAAGGTCTTCCTAACAACAAATTAAATGGTAGAGGAAGGTCTAGAACTTGGCAGATGATATGATTTACCACTGCACCCACTCTGATAGGTAATACAACAGCTCGTTTGGAAGAACGCTCTGCATCATCATAGGCCTTAATGGTTATCTTTTTGATGGGGTCCACTGATTCTACTGCATATCCCAATGTTGTGACCAGTTGCAAGGTGCATATATTCAGGTTGAGTCCATTTTCAATCAAGACTCGCTTGATTCTGTGTTGGTTTACAAATCCTTCAATGTGAAGGGATGTGTTATGTGGTTGTTGGAATGAAGCATTGTCACTTTCGAAAAAGTGAGGCATGGTGATGACCTGAGACTGCCAACCATGGCTTGAAATTGATCTATGTTAAGGTTGGTGGGGACTGATGCTTCTTGGAGAGCTTGTTCCAAGATTATTTTGTGTGAAGGGGATAAGTGCAAAAGCTCTAATATGGATATGAGTACGGGCATTTTATCCAATTGTTCCACAAGATTATATTGCTTGGGCAAGGGTATCGTTCCTTGTGGTGTTGCTCGAATGGTAATTTTGCTACGATGCATAACAACATTGCATGCAGGATTTGGATCTTTGATGGTGAGGGTTGCCACTTGTTCGTCAGCGTCATAGAGGTGATTCACAATATAATTATAGGCATCTTGTGTATAATTAGTTGTAGTATTTGTGTTTCGCTCTGAGGTGGAAGGACCCCTTTGATCATGTGATGGAAGTGGATTCTTAAACATTAGATGATCATCATTTGATGTTTTAGGGTCATGTCCTTCAATTTCAATTTCTCCTTTGTCAATGAGATCTTGAACAAAATCTTTTAGTCGATGGCAATTACTCATTTTATGCCCTTTTCCCTGGTGGAATTCACAATGTTCATTATTTCTCCACCATGAAGGTTTGACCTGAGGTTCATAGTTAGTTCTTTTCGGTAAGGTCATAAGATTTTAAGAGACCAATTGACACAATATTATTTCGATGGGTTATCCTAAGGGTGTGTACGTACGTTTTGGTTTATAGTTATGTTGTCGTTGTCTTGGTTCCTCTTGTGGCGCATTGCGACCTTGATTTTGTGGATGAGCAATGGTGTTGTTTTTAGGAGGGGGATTTTGCCCCGTGAATCTGACCACAGGTTGCACAATATTTACGGTCCTGACATCTACAACCCCGTCATTGATGATGTTCTTTTTCTTGTTCTAGAAATTGGGTTTATCACTATTAAAACGCGGGCGAGGGCCATCTTTGGGTTCATTGTAGATTTTGATAAGTCCCTTTTTTATAAGGGCTCGTTCACATTTTAATCCTTGAGTGATCATCTCCTCAAAAGATTCGATACCCTTCATGTCTAAATGGAATTTCATCTTGTCATTCAAGTTGGAAATGAATATTTCCACTAGTTCTTGTTCAGGAAAATGAAGAGAATGTCTGCTAGACAGTTGCCTCCACCGTTGCAAGAAAGCTGAAAACAACTCCCCTGGTTTTTGTTTGGTGTTGCATAGATCTGCCATGGTAACATTTCCTTCTATGTTATGTGAATAATGAGCGATGAACTTTTGGAATAGTTCCTCAAATGTTCTAATGCCACCTGGTAATCGGGAAAACCATTTCATGGTTGTGGCTCCCAAACTCTGAGGAAAGAGGTGCATTAGATAGGTGTCATCATAAGCCACTTCTAGGCAAGCTGAGTGAAATTATCGGACATGATCTCTAGGGTCTCCTTTGCCCCTATACTTTTTAAACTTAGGTGTTTCAAACCCTAGCGAAAAAGGTGGCATATGTACGTTCCTATCAAAAGGATAGGGACAAATATCGTTAAGTGAAAACTGGGTAGTCTTCACACCACTATTGAGTTGTTGAGCGAGATTATCGACTTGTTGTCTCAACATGTCTATTTTTGTAGGAGGAGGAGGTGGGGGATTCCCTTGATGATTAAGGTCATATCAGAAGTAACCTCTACTTCTTCCACCATCATTGTGGCTATGTTGTACAGGTGTCTATCATATCTATGTGGTATCAAAATCAGAGGGTAGTTTAGCACCCTCTTGCGCAAGTCTCAGAAAATGAGCATCTGTGTTGTTTCTAAGGATTTCGTCAAAAAGTCTATTAAACCTGGGATTGTGTTGTGCTCTTTCTATAGCTTCGGGAGTTGGAGTGCTAGGATATTCATCATTTGTGCCTCCTCCAATGGCCTCATGGAAATCATTGAGGTTTTCTTCCCCCTCTTCAATCTCTAGTTGTCTAGTTTTTGATCTAGTGTGAGCTATTTTGTTTGAGAGTTTTGAGGTTTTTGGTGATGAAATGTTTTGATGAGAGATAAGTGTTTTGTGAAGTGTTTAGAAGATGGGTCTCTAACACTGAAGGTTGGATGTTAACAAAGTTCTTTGTGAATTGCTCTTGTGTTTTCAACAATTTGGATGTGATAAGGTATAGCAAGGTTTGAGATTTGTTACAAACCAAGCTACCTAGTAATGAGAGGATGCACTCATAAACTAGTTTTAACCTGTGTAGAAATGCCTCTTAGGATGATTGATCCTAGATGTGGAGACACTCTAAAAAGTGATTTGTTGGTTCGATTTAAGCAATATGTAAAAATAACTTAGGACAAGACCTTTTTGTGTTTTGAGAGTTGAATGGTTTTTGTGATGTATGAAGGTGAAAGTGGAATATGAAACTCAATAAAAACTTTGTGTCACAAAGGGGACTTCTTATTCCTGTTCTCTCTCAGGGGTTGGTGGTTCTTCTCGAGCTACATTATAGGTAATGTAGATGTTTGGAAAGAAAGCAGGGTTGATTTTGCCTTCTTGTTTTTGTTATAACTCAAGGCTCTATACTGAGTAAAAGCTCTGTTTTTCAAAGGCTCTTTATCGAACTCGTTGGATTTTCCTTGAAGATATAGACGCATATGATGCAAGAAGGCTCTATGTGAGATAAAAATATGTCTATTGAGATATAAAAATTTCCTTCTTTCGATAAAATCCTTTGAACTCAATGGTCTTTTCTTCAAGTTGATATGTTGATGAAGATTCCTTTTTCTCAAGAGATAAATGATGGTCATATAATTTGATATCTTGTTTGCACTTTGTTTTTGTTGGTCAAATGTTGATGGAAAATTGTGTTGGATGAATACTTGGTTTTAATTTGTTTTGAATTTCTTTGACAAGAAAACAGAGGAAGCACACAAGCACAATAATTTTAAATCAAAAGGCACAAATAGGTGTGGGTCTAAATCAACCCAATCTTTGAACATTTTGACCCCCTTTTCAAATGTTTTTGTATGTTTTTTGAAAAGCCTGAAGTCGGCTCAAATTGTTACTGGTCTGACACAAAACAAAGACACTTCAGACACACTTTATCCTTAAGGTCAAATGGTCAGTTGCGATAATTTTAGCCCACATCTTGATATTTCTTCAACTTTGGTACTACATACCTTATGAATCTCGTCGTGGCAGATAAGGATGTGATATACTAAGTCTTGCGTGAGCATAACAGATAGATGATCCCTATGATGGGGGAGTCACCACTTTTATCAAGCTACAAGTAGCCTTTCAAAAAGCAACGTTTCTACTCAATAAAATATGTATGGTGAGTATCTTGGAAGCAAAACCATCTATGCTCTTGCACTAAACTTCTCACAAATATTTTCAATTAATAGAACGAGTGGGTTTCTATAATAAAAGGTGTCTAGTAATGTTTGATGTTTTTGGACATAAGTTCATTCTGCAGTGACTCACTTAAGAGCCTTGTAACTTGTGGTGGGGCCCATATGTCCTTTTGGAAAGTTACACTGTAGGAACAACTATACCCAAGGCTACAGCTTTCGCTCTCACCTAATTTCTATAGCAGCTCAAAGGATTTACCACGTGAGGTCGTTCCCAAGAGTGATGTGTCTCTTGGCAGACCTCTCTTAAAAAGATAAAATTTCGAGTGTTACTAACACTTTTCTCTTGCACCTAGGACCACGAAAGCCAAGGGAGAGGATAGTGTGTGTTAGAAGTAGGACCACTCTACAGATTTTTTTTGCACAAGTGTGCCAATCACTAAAAACACTTGTTCTTTTTAATTGATTTTATTTCAATGTGTTTTAAAAGCTATTTGGAGATGTTGCTCCAACAAACATGGTGTTCTTTTTAAATTCAAGGCAAAATGTTGTTTAATCTATGAAATTGAAATCCTGGTCAACCAAAATGAAGCCCGTTTTTGCTTGAAGTAAAATTGATTTGGAAACAGAACTTTGACAAGTTGTTGGTTCTTTTTAACTTGCAAAAATGAAAATTGATTGTGATTTTTAGACTTTTTGCAAGAAAATGAAAGTTTGTTTGTCTTGTTTTAAGCCCAAATGAAAATTTGCCCCTAACTTGCAAAAAAAACAAATTTGTTTCATGTGAGTTTGTGGTTTTTTAAACTTGCAAAATGAGGTTCTTTTTAAAAGCCCAAACTGAAAAAATTGATTTATTTTATGATCCAAATGAAAGGTGAAGTTGATTTTTAACCCAAAAGAGAAAGTGAATTCTTTTTAACCCAACTTTAAAAACAACATTAGTAAAAAAATAATTTAAACTTCCTAATCTAACTCTTCAAATCCTGCAATGGAGTTAGCAAAAACCTACATAAAAACCAAACAGTTAGTGAAAAAGAAGTTCTCAATGGGCTTCTACAAGCCTTTTTTTTTTTTTAATTTTTGGTTACAACAATTTTTTTTACAACTCTCTGTTACAATAGCGCTACTTTGTGTAAACACAGAAGAGCTATTTAACACGAAGACGCTAAATGACAAAGAAAAACGCTAAAAGCAAAACAACCGCACTATAAAATGGACAAAAGCGCTAAAAGAACCTGTCGAACAGAATAAAAATTCTGTCAAACAGAGAGCGTGAAAGCACTAAACTAATTACAATAGCGCTAAAAAAAAGAAAAAAGTGCTAATTAAAAGATGAAAGCGCTACTTTAGCTAATGAAAGCGCTAAAACACCAACTTTTGAGGGCGCTAAAGTGCGACCTGTGTGTCAAGTTCAACAAGCAAAAATGTTAGTAGTTTATCAAATTTCAATCAGCAGGTTGTGTGTTCGATTCACGTCGGGTTCACCAAATGCACTGCAAAAAGGATATTAGGAAACATAAACACAAGACAAGCACGTCAAACGTTAGTGTTAGTATCATAAATGAAATACGATCCTAAGCAAGCATATCAAGAGAGATATCAAACATTTAATGGAAAGCATGCAAAAACAAAAGAAAGAAACAAGACCCCTCCAAATGCTTGCCAATATGTTCATAGTTGCTCCTCCCTTGTTCCTCTCCTCTCCAAGTTCCACATGAGTGTAGCTCTCAGCAACTTTTTGCACTACCATGGAAGTCTTATGGAGGTTCAAGATTATGAAAATGATTAATGAGTATGCAAATGTAAACCAGCTAGGAATGAGAGAATAGTGAGTTAATTAAACTATGTTAATTTTTAACTAAAATAACAAAGTAACTATGTTCCTAAAATGTTCTCTTAAATTCACTATAGATTAGATGCATAAAGATTTCTGGATTATGGCTAGATGTGTGAAAATGAGAAATGAGAGCTCTATTTATAGGTAAAATAGGGTGATGGATGGTTGAGATTGAGTAATCTCAACAAGGGTCAAGATTGAAAGATTTATGATCCATGTGAAGGCTTTCAACCCAATCCCAGGATGACAAATGTCAACATGACATGGCTTGAGAGGAGAGGGAAGAAGCATTAAATGCTTGAAATGACATGAAGGTTAGCTTAGGAGGTAAGGTTAGGCTTGAGTTGAATGAATAAAGCCATTATCCAATAAATAATGCCTTTATGCAATGGATAAACTCTTGTGCAAGAGTTAGTGGGGATAACCATGGTCAAAGCAATGAATGCTTGAGGAGACGTGTGAGTTAAATGGAGGTTGAGTTAGAGGTAAAGCCTCTAACCATGTGGGCAAGTGGAATTAACCATAAATGGTTATGTAAGAGCCATTAATGGTCATGTAAGAGCCATTAGTGGTTTGGAAGACTTTAGGGGTTAACTTGTTGAATACATAAAGCATTAAATATTTTTCAAAGACTTTGGAGGCTTTGAGAAGTGACTTCAAGTTGCTTAGGAATGTGACAATATTTAGGAGATGGGTTTAGGCAAATTAGGAATGGTTAGAAGAATTTAGAAAGTGGTTAGAAGAGTCTAGAAGGGGATTTAGGATTGCAAGTGGGTTTGGTGGGTGATGGAAAATAGGATTTTAATTAAAATAAAATTAATTTATTTCAATTGTGGTTGCAACTTGCATTTGTAGGAGAATGCAAGTGGGGGGTGGGGGTAGTTTAGGGATTTAAATAAATATTTTATTGTTTATTTAAAAGAGGAAAGGGAGTTAAATTAAATAAATATGTTTTATTCATTTAATTGATTTAGAATGTAGCTTAATGAATTAATTTAAATAAATTGAATAATTTATTTAATTAATAGGAGAAGAGTTTGAGGATGAATTAATTAAATATTAATTTAATTAACTATTGATTATTGATGGTTAAATAATCAAATAAATAGTAAATATTCATTTAATTAAGTGGACAGATTTATGTGACTACAACTTATGCATTGCATGTTTAGTTGAGTTGTGAGAGTTTCAGGGCTATTTCTTGAAGGTTTTGCGAGATAAGCGGGTTGCATGTCTTAGATAGAACTTTTGGTGCATCACTTTTTAGGATAGGTTCCAATTCAAAGTTTTTCCTATCCCTTTTTCCCATCAAGTTTAGTTTGCAAGAGGTTCATCAAAGAGAACCAGCTCACTCTGGAGATTCACCTTTAATTTGAGCAACCCACAGGCTCGAAGGTGTTTCCATGTTTCACAAGATTGTTTAGCTTTCAGCTTAAGCATCGCAGGTGCAATCTTGGTGACAACACATAACTTACCATGATACCTTCCATGCTCCAAATATAGAGTTATAAATGGATGCACCCATGCTCTATTTGATTTGCTCTTGTTGGATTGAGTATGAGATGCTCTCCAAGTTACACAACAATGAAAAATGGATGAGTTGATCAAGTGGATGGATAGGATTAGGATGGAGGATGGCAAGGCCAATTTGACATTATGATGGTAGGGTGGATGGATTGAGTGATCAAATGGACATCATAAGGATGAGAAATGGAGTTGATATGAAAGCAAATTAACAGCATAAGATTGCAAATGAAGTGGATGATTTGTGAAGGGAGGAGACTCCAATTTATACATTTTAGAATTTAAAATGGACAGTTGAGATTAAAATATGATGAAGGGTTGGGATCGAATGACAAAAGATGAGATGGATTAGGCCCATAGCCTTGTGAAATGTGTCACAAGGAGAAGTGTCGTAGGAGGAACACTTGGCATAGGGAAGAGGGCAACATTTTCTCGCACATGTGTGAGCACATTTGGGAAGAATGTGGAGAGGACAAGTGGATACACTTTTGGAAAAGTATAAGAGTCCTAGGTTTGAGGAAGATGACATGTGGATGGAAAGGGAAAATGTAGGTTGGCTCTTATGGGGAAGAGCATTCTCATAGGTGGAGGTGGAAAGTGACCCTTGCATGCAAGCTTATTTATGAGAGGGAGTCACATATGGACCTAGGTAGGTAGGATGAATTTAAAATTGAGAAAAATGTTAATGGTGATTAGGTTTGGGTTAATTATATTTAATGAAGGGAATTAAATGGAGGATTTGTAGGAATCGAGGTATTAGTTAATTAATTGTAAATTAATTAACTAATTGTGCTGAGAAGAAATATCGAAGAAATTGACGAAGATTGGGGACTGAATCAAATTTTAGAATGATGAGGGATCATATAATTCATTTGATAAATTAATTATACGGTTGGGGGACAAAATTCATTAAATATAATTAAATTAATTAATAAAATTAATTATGCAGCAAGGGATAAATTAATTAAATATTAATTTAATTAATTTTAGGTGTCTACATTTTGCCCCTCTTTTACATGGCGACATTCCCAGGTTTTATATTGCAACGGATTATCTACACCACTAACTATAGAAATAAAGACATTATGAATATCTAATGTCTGGACAAGACTCTGAAACAACAAATTATCCCCATGCACGTAAGTTTGCAAATAACCAGAATGGAACATATGCTAGACTTGTTGGATCATGCGAGAGAAACTGTTAAACACACCATACCACAAAAAACATGCCCCAATATACACCAAATAAGACATACTAAGATATAGGATGACCAAGGCAACCATGAATAGGTATAGGCCTGGGACACAAAATAAAAAATCAAAGTGAAAAGATCATACATTCAAATGACCCATTATGGGCAACAAACATCTATTGCCAAGAGTAAGACATGGATTTGGATAAACTACCAGACGTGGGAAGGATGAGTCTTGATGGGCATGACAGTGGATAGATTGATGGAAGGCAACAGACAAGCTGACTTGGGGATTCACTAGTGAAAATATCTTCACTCGTATTTGGTTAACACGCTGTGGATAGGTGTTTGATCTGTTGGTGTAAATAATTATTCATGTTGGATATTATTACACCTTACTTAAGTTTACTTAAGAAATGCATTTCATAGTAGTCGGGTATGAGACACTTGGGTGTTTGTGCCACATTGGGATAGTGTGTGTAGGAGAATTTCCACCTTTTGTGGACTTATTTTGTTGTTACATTCCACATTCAGTGGGTAATCCACCTCATGTGGAATATTATATTGTTTCTCTTACCTACCCACACCTATTTCCTACCTACCCTTGTTTATTATTGAGTCACATGTCATGTTTGTGTGCTCACATATCCATTGCCTCTTGATCTTGGCAAAATCTCACATGGTATCAGAGCCATTAGAGTGTCATTGGTTTGCCAATAGAGAGAAATTTTGGGTTTTGCATTTTGGAGCTTTCTATTGCATGTTATTATTGAAGTTTGATGGGTCAAATATGAGATCACCATTGGATTGAGGAGGTCCAAGAGAGTCAATTTTGCATTTTGTTTCATCCAAATTGGACTTCGGAGGCCAAATCTAGAGGCATTTGAAGTTTGAAGCTGCGGCGGAAATTTTCCAGAAATTATAATTTTGCAGGCAAATTTCAAATAGCGATATCTCACTCATCTAGACTCGTTGTTTCGAGCAATTTTTTTTGTTTTGGGGGTAGAATTTCATGATCTGTACAGTGGTGCAAGAGTGTTCTATTTTTCAGATACAGGTTTTTCGAAAATCGTGAAATCCCAATTTTTACAACTTTGGAGGTTTCGTTTGGGCTCATATGGACTCATTTTCAGGTGCCGTTTTTTTTGAAAGTGCATAATTTTTTGTCTACTTTCATAATCTACCATTTGTTTGCAGTGATTTTGAGTAGAAATTGTACTTTCATTATTTGGCCATTCTTGGCATATTTGGTACTTGTATTTTGCTTAGATCTCAGTTTAGATCACTAGCAGTATTTGTTGAAGTCTCTTAGATCTCATTTTGAGAAGTTGTAAATTGAAATCAGAAGTCCACTTTGCCTTGTTTTTCAAGTGGCTCATTGTATACACACTAAGTATAAAGTGTCAAATCACCATTTTGGGGGGGTTTCTTGATTGAGTATTTTGGGGGGGTGTCTTGTGTGATTGTGCCTCTCTTTATCTTGTGTTCTTTCATTTTGGTGCTATGGGTTCTCCTGAATTTACTCTTTTAACTCCTCATAATTATGCATCATGGAAGATTAAGGCATGGAGTAAACTAATGGAAAAAGGACTCATTCATTATGTAAATGAAACTATAATAGCACCACCTGATCCTAAGGCTGATCCTAATGCTCAAATTGAATGGCTTACTAAGAATGCTATGGCACTTGGAACTCTTAGAAAGTGTGTATCAGATGACCTCATTTTTCACATTGATAAGTGTACCACAATTAAAGAGGCTTGGGATATTTTTCAAAAATTGTATAGTCAAGTTGATGAGATTAAGGGATACAAGCTTGATAGTGAACTCACAACTTTGGATCCCAAGGATTTTGATACAATCCAAGATTATGTCACAAAAGCAACTGAGCTAAGAGCAAAGCTAAAGGATTGTGGAATTGACAAAAAGGATGTTAATTGGTTTATAACTTGTTGGACAAGCTTCCTTCAATGTATGCAGCCTTTGTATCTAGCTTTCACACCCATAGGTTAGCTCAAGGTTCCTCATACACTTCTCTCCCATTTGATTCATTCACGAAGATGTTGATACTTGACCAATCTAAGTTGACCATGATGGGGATTCTCAAATCTTCAAAGTCCCAAGCTTTGGTGGCTAACAAAGGGAATCAAAGCAATCAAAGGAAAAAGCAAGAATCAAAAGCAACCTAAGTCAAAACCACAACAAGATGGAGCACAATCTTCCTCTCCATAACAAGGTGATTCACCATTCTCACCTAAGAGGAAATCATATAAGGACAATCTTTTTTGTGGATATTGCAAGAAGTTTGGACATGATGAACATCATTGTTACTGTGTAGGGGAAAAAGCGAGACTAGGTTAATCATGCCCTAATCCTACCTTTTGACACACATTACAGAATACGAAAGAGCCTAGAGATATCGCACAATTGGCTACTTCTTTTGGTGAAAGAGAGAGCCACGGGATATCTATTAGGATTTCTATTCCCTTGTTGAAATTGTAAGATCAAGTAATGCAAGTTCAAACCCTAATCCCAAAATGCAAGTATGAACCAATAACAAGATTGCAGAATTGAGATTAAACAATGAACAATTGTAAGTACAAGGATGAAATAAGGATGCAGATATGTACCTGGAGTCAAAATTGGACTGAAAATATTCGGGATGGGAGCGTGGGTGCCACTGTCCTGAAAACTGCACCGGAAACCACTGTTCTGCACTCTGAAACACTGTCTGGAAACTGTCTGCAAACTGTCTGTCCGGAGGACCAGGGCGCCCAGCGCCTCTGTCCCAGGGACCAGGGTGCCCAGTGCCCCTGTCCTGGCAGGACCCGGGCGCCCAGCGCCCCTGTCCCAGTCTCCTGCTCTGCAATTTCACACAGAGTGCTGTTCCAACCTTCTCTCTACGGATCTGTATCCCCCGGCGTCGTCCGAATCTCGAAACCTGCAATAATATCTGAAAAGGGGGAGGGGCGGCTATATAGGGTTTTGCCTTAGTCAAACCCCCGCTTCGGTGATTTCCACCTCCACGAATAGCCAAGTTGTTTTGTAAAATGTATTGTGTGTGCAGACCTAGTGTGTGTGCAAGGTCCAAAATGCAAGAAAGCAAACTAGAGCAACCTAGAAAGTAAACCCTAATTGCTTGCAAATGATAATGTAAATGCTCTAAATCAAGATGCAATGTGATCTAAAGCATGAATAAATGATGTATCAAAGCTTATGCAAAGACATGAAAACAACATGAAATCATACCCAACCCTCAAGGGAGGAGTACAAGCCAATCTTCAGTCGGTAATCTCCTATTGTTATTCAATGTCTTCCAAGCCCTAAGTGGATGAATGAATTTGATAAATGCTTGATAGAATGATGTTGAATGTTGTTGAAGTCCTCAAAGATCTGCTCTTTCGCTGCATATGAAGTTCCTGGAAACAAAAATCCCATCCTTCCAAATGAAGAAAGAGAGCTCTTATGTATGAAACCCTAGGTCGTAAATTCGTATTTTGGCCGACCTAGAGATTGAATATCCCGCCAATTTCTTGGGGTTAAGCTTTATTTTATGATTGGATCGCGCTCCTAAAATTTCGGGAAAAATGTCCGGGACCATGTGCACCGGGCGCCACGGTCCCGACAACTTTTCACCAAATTTTCAGGGCCATCGGATATGATGATTTTAAAGAGAATCCCGAAGTTACAGGTGATTTCGAGATGTTTTGACCCCGAAACCAAGCCCCCAAGTTCGGAATAGGACTTAATTAGGGTTTTTGATTAAGTGGTGTATTGAAGGAATAAAATGCGAAGGGCGCGCTTTAGTGAAAAGGGCCCAACTTTATGATGATGAAATAGGACCTTAGACCTAATTAATTTGATTAATTAAGTGCTTAAGGAGAAATGCAATGCAGAATGTAAAATGCACTAAGGCGGGTGCTAAACTAGGTGTGAAATTGTACCACCCTAGCGAGTGCGTACAATTTACGACGCTACAGTTACAAGAAGGATATTGATGAGTTGAAGAATCTTCTTGAGAAGAACAAAATCAACCTACCTTCTAGAATGTCTAAATTGGCTTCTTCTTCTAAGGATAAAGGAAAGGATCACTCTTTTGGGATAGATAAAGGAAAGGGGCAAGCTCTTTGTGCTACTACAAGTCCTGATTCAGGGACATGGCTTCTAGATTCAGGGGCTTCTCATCATATAGCATCTTCGCAGTCTATGTTTTCTATATTTGAGCCTTGCCACATGCCGCGGATTTTGATGGGCAATCATACATACATGGATGTGATTGGGAAAGGATCTATTGCTATTGGGGATAACTCCTTCAATGATGTGTTATGTGTACCCCACTTGACAAACAATCTTCTTTCCATCTATCAAATCACACATGGGGCAACTAGGAAAACTATGGAGTTCACACCTGATTTAGTTATCATTAGAGACTTGGAGAGTGGAGCTATCAATGCAATTGGGGTGGTTGATCATGCATCTCAGTTGTACTCTTTTTCACATTTTGGTCCTATTGATGAGGTTGATTCTTCCTATGTTGATGATTCAGATTTTGAGGAGAACTTTGGGCATTTGAACTTAGGGATTCTCACTTGTGACCCCGTTCTTCAGCCTTGCATTTCATCTCCTTCTCTTGATATCACACCACCTATTGCACCTGATGATGTAGCTAGTGCGATAGTTTTGCCTTCTTGTGCGTCAGTGCAGCAGGATATTTCATGTCTTCCAGCTTCAGTTGATTGGGATGCCTACTTGACAAATATTGCAGGTTTGTTTATGGAGTCCTACATTACAGATTTGGGAGACATCATTGATGACATTCATCTTCTCTTTGATGAAGATGATCCTTCTTTGATTGTTGTGAGGGATCACTCTGACCCTCTTGTGCATTTTCTACATGATCAATCTTTAGAGGTTGACATGATTGTGGATACTTTTTTACAACACTTGGAGGATGTCTCTTTATCTTTTGAGGAGACATATGAGTCTTTGGACATTGTTCTACATTCATCTCCACTAGATCTTGGAGTGCCTTTTCCAGCAGTGTGGCGCAGTTTACCACCTTTGGAGGGGGTAACCTTCAGCATCGACATGGGGACACTTGAGCAGTTTTCAGAGATTTCTTTCATCATGAGTATTTTTCCTACATCTTCCTTTCATGGTTGGGGATATTTTTTGGATACACCTTTATTTTTGTTTCTTCCTAAGGGGAGGAACGTGGTTCGACGTTCGTGGAGTAGTTTCTTCATTCATCATCGAGCTTCTATCATTGGTGCAGATTCCACATTGAGTGGGGGCTTCCTAGTCTCTCTTCTTCTTCTCTCGTATGGGGGGGACTTTTTCCTCACATGGGGTTTTGTCCTTCACATACTTCTATGAGAGTTCTTTGTATCTAGTTTTTATCTCTCTTTTGGGGGAGGGTTTTTTCCCATTGGGTTTTTCTCCCTTTCCCCGCTTTGTGAGAGATTTCATTGCATTGGTTTGCATGCATTTGCATTTGTACATGGGTACCTAACATGGCCTCGTAGTCGGGACCCATCTTGCATTGCTTAGTTGCATTGTAGACTTGAGTGCATTCCCCTAAATTGCACTTAAGGGGGGTGTTGGTGTAAATAATTATTCATGTTGGATATTATTACACCTTACTTAAGTTTACTTAGGAAATGCATTTCATAGTAGTTGGGTATGAGACACTTAGGTGTTTGTGCCACATTGGGATAGTGTGTGTAGGAGAATTTCCACCTTTTGTGGACTTATTTTGTTGTTACATTCCACATTCAGTGGGTGATCCACCTCATGTGGAATATTATATTGTTTCTCCTACCTACCCACACCTATTTCCTGCCTACCCTTGTTTCTTATTGAGCCACATGCCATGTTTGTGTGCTCACATATCCATATAGCCTTGCCTATATAAGCGGGATCATATTCATTGTATGTAATTGAACGCTTGACGATCCAGTTGATCAGTATTTTCATCTTGATAGAATACAGTTTATTCCTATCATCTATTTTGTTCTCTCTTATTTGTGCTTTCCATTGCCTCTTGATCTTGGCAAAATCTCACATGATCTATGCACAATTTAAGATAAGCTTAGATGGATGGGATGCTTAGTTTCATGGGAGGAAGCCTTGTGTGATGGGTAGGACTGCAATGTTATGAAATAGCGATAAAGGATGATGACCGAATGAAAATGGATAAAAGGAAAGGGATGGGAATGAAATGAATGGACAAAAATGGGATGAAGGGATGGGATTTAATGTGATAAGTGTCCAAATATATGGTGGATTTGACTTATTTACCTTGGCGCCTAAAAATAGGTTTTCAACAAGGTACATGTCCATAGCGCCATGAAGTGGTTTTCACTAATGGATAAAATATTTTTTCTTTACTTTTTTGCATTTAAAATTTTTTTTTTGTCTTTTACTATTTTTTTTATTTTTATTTTTTTGCTTTTTGAAAGTTGGGATTATTTGAACCTTAGGCATATAATTTCTTCAAATGGATGATATTCATCGACTCATCCGACAAGTCTCCTTCAATTATGGACAACAGATAGGCCCCAGATCCATATTTAGTAGTGATGACATAAGGTCCCAACCAATTAGGCTCAAACTTGTCTTTCTTTTCTCGAACCTGGAGATTTTTTTGATTTTCCATAAGAACAAGGTCACCAAATTCAAACTCTCAAGTCCTTACTTTCTTGTTGTAGCTGAGACAAAGATGATTTTGATAAAATCAGAGCTAATTCAAAGCATTGAGGCATCATTCATCCCGTAATTCAAGCTCTTAGCGTCTAGCTACTCTGTATTCTTCATCAAGTAGAATATTTTGCAATGATAATCATAGCGAAGGAATCTTGATCTCGAGAGGTCAGATTGCTTCAAAGCCAAAGATGAGGGAATATGGAGTGGCCCATATGGGTGTTCAAATGCCAATCACAACTAGCTTCATTGATTGTCTTTTTGAGGATTTCGAGATGAGGGAATATGGAGTGGCCCATATGGGTGTTCAAATGCCAATCACAACTAGCTTCATTGATTGTCTTTTTGAGGATTTCGATAAGGGTTTTTTTTTAAGCCTTAGCTTGACCATTGCCTTGCAAGTAGTATGGGGTGGAAAAATGATGTTGGATACCAAAGTTTTGACTTTGTTCTTTTATATCATGATTTTCCAAGGGTCTACCATTATCAGTGATGATGGCCTTTAAGATACCATAACGACATATGAGATAATTTGGGATAAACTTTGTTATTTGTTTACCAGTGGTATAGGTGACTGGAATGGCTTCCACCCACTTGGTGAAATATTAGGTGGTAGTCACAATGAATTTGTGGTCATTGGAGGAGGTGGGATGGATTTTGCCAATGAGATCAAGCCCCCATTGCGAGAGAAGGGCTAGGGTGTAACAAGCAACTGGAATTTTGTGATGAGATGTGAATTTTATCGCCATGCTTCTGGCATAGTATACATTTCTTCACATAGTGATAAGCGTCTTATTTCATTATAGGCTTGTAATGACCCATTCTGAGAATCTTTTTAGCCAATGTGAGACCAATGGAGTGTGCTTTGTAGATACCTTTGTGTACTTCGTGTAGGGCTCATTCAACCTCTTCTTTGTCTAAACATTGTAAGAGGGATCCATCGAAGTGCCTTTGAAATAGGGTGTCTCCCATGATATTATAGAGAGAGGATTTATGAATGAAGGTTTGTCATTGGATTTTGGTGAGATCGGGTGGGATAGTTTTGTAAGTGTACATGTATTGATACCAAGGGGAATTAGAACCAACAATTTCACATACCATCTAAGATTCAAGCATGTCGTATGTGGGCACTAAGAGATGTTCAATCAAGAAGTCACACTTGGTACTATTTTTTGGTATCTCTAGCAGGGATCCAATCGTTACCATAGCATCTACAACTTTGTTGTTTGCTCTAGGAATCTGTTCAAATGTGACTAAAGTAAAATGTTATTTGAGGTCTTCAACCATGCAGCAGTGTGGAGCAACTTATCATCCTTTGTTTGATATTCATCATTGATTTGTCAAACACACTAGCTGGGGGTCGTCATAGACACATAAGTCAATGATTTTCCATTTGATAGCCATATGAAGTCCTATGATAAGGGCCTCATATTCAAAGACATTATTTGTGTAAGGAAAATCCAACTTGTATGAATTAGGTATACAATCTCCATGCGGCGTAACAAAAAAAATGCCTGCCCTCGACCCCCGTTGTGTGCAAGAGTCATCAAAGTATAAATTCCTCATGGCAGCCTGAGTAACAACCATGATAGCATAATTGGAGAACTTTGTGATGAGAGGATGATCTACTATTAGGGGTGTGTGTAGAGAGTCTTCAAGCTTGGTTCAATACACCTTCTTGAGTGACTTGTCCTACTCAACCCTTCAACTACTCAAGTTCATCCATTGGCACTTAGTAGGGGTTATACTAA
The DNA here is from genome assembly GCF_030272615.1 of Cryptomeria japonica. Lineage (NCBI taxonomy): Eukaryota > Viridiplantae > Streptophyta > Pinopsida > Cupressales > Cupressaceae > Cryptomeria > Cryptomeria japonica. The sequence continues at coordinate 933,528,470 of NC_081409.1, read as the reverse complement.
TGATACCTCCAAGGTCTGAACCTATTTGGCTTGCCTCCTAGGTATAGCCAATGTTTTTTGGACAATCAAATCCACCTCTTGAGGTTGCCACCTCAATCACACACACTCCACTCCAGGGCTCCAACCACTCCTGCAAGGATCTCAACACACAAACACTTCCTATGGGATCCCAATGCATTTACCAAGTTTCTTTGAATAATTTTGAGGCTTTTGGATCACCAAACCCATCGCTTGGGCTTCCTGACCTTTCTAGGTCTCTACCGGCTCAAACTAGGCCTAATTGCATTACCCCTCCCTTGGCTCTACTGATTCCTAAAAGGTTGGTCCCTTATTATATCACAAAGATAACTCACAAACTTGAAAGGAAACAAAAATTTAATACTTGGAGTGTTAGGCGCCCTGCACCAGGGTGCTTCTACTAGTTGATATGCAATTACTTGTCCTTTTTATAGCTTTTTTATCCACATACTCAATCTCAAATTCACTCAGTATCATCACCCATTTAGCCATTCTTCCTGTGAGAGCTCCCTTTGAAAGAAGGTATTTCAGGGGATTAATCTTAGAAATGAGCTTTGTCTTGTTATTAAGCATGTATTGCCAAAGTTTGTGAGTGCTAGAGACCACAATGAGACAGGACCGTTCAATCAATGTGTAATTAAGCTAATAACCCACTAAGGTTCAACTTATGTAATATATAGCTCACTCTTTGCCTTGGTCATTAACTTGTGCTAAGAGTGTCCTAGTGATATTATTATTGCTAATATGTATAGGAGGAGCAATCTATTTGGGACAGGAGGCATTAGCACTGGTGGAGAAACAAAATATTCCTTGATTTTTTCAAAGGCCTTCTAACATAAACAATCCCATTTGAAATTTTGTATCCTTTCGAAGTAGATGAGCATATGGATGGTATTGTTTATAAGTTGTGTGATAAACCACCAAATTGATTGGATCTTACCTTGTAGGTTGTGTAACTATTTGAGATTTTTAGGAGGAGGCATTTTCATGATAGCCTTGACTTTTGAGGATCTACCTCTATGCCTCTTCTGGATATAATAAACCCAAGGAGGTTTTCTAAAGTAACACCAAAGACACACATTTTGGAATTGAGGCGGAGCTTGTACCTATCTAGACATTTAAAGATCTTTGTTAGCATTGCAATGCATCCCTCTCTTGTCTTTGATTTTCGGAGGAGATCATCTACATAGTCTTCCATGACATTATGCAAAAGGTCATAGAATATTGTGGTCACATCTCTTTGATAGGTTGTGCCAGTATTATTTAGTTTGAAAGGCATTACTTGGTAGCAAAAGGTTCCCCATGGAGTAGTGAAAGTTGTTTTGTGTTGATCTTCGATTGCAATTTTGATTTGATTATAACCCAAAAATCCATCCATTAAGGAGAGCATCTCATGTTCAACCACAAGATTAACTATCATGTCAATGTTAGGTAGAGGGGAGTTATCTTTAGGGCATGCCTTATCGGGGTCTTTGAAATCAGTGCATATGCAGATGCCCCCAACCAACTTGCCAACTGGTACTACATTGGAGACCCATTATGGATAATCAATAAGACAGATGAATTTTGCATCTAACATCTTCTTGAGTTATGTTTTGAATAATAGGTCTATTTGGTGATGCATATTTCTCAACTTCTACTTGATAAGTTTAGGATCCGGATGTACTGCAAGGTGGTGTACTACAAGATCTTGATCCAATTATGGCATGTCAATATAGGACCATGCAAAGTTTTGATTTGTAGCTTGTAGAAATGCTATGGTATTTTGATGTTCTTAACCAGTGAGATATTTTGCAATGAAAGTATTTTTAGGACTATCATCATTTCCAAGATTGATTTCATCAGTTTCCTCAATCAGAATGGATGATTTATTAGGTGATAGTACCATAAGTGACAAGTCAATTCCCTCATCCTTTAGTGCCTTTTCTAGGTTTTCACTAGGGGATATGTCTTTTCTTTTTACTTTTTGTGTTTGATGGCTCCTCGTTGAGGTTTTCAACAAGGGAATTTTGATTTTTCTTATGATTTTCATTTTTATGACTAAGGGAGTTGACTTGATTATCAAAGTATGCATTCTCATGTAGCTAAATACCATAAACTTTAGTGTGATCTTCCATGTCTTTCATCTCTAAAAGTGTTAAGAAGTTTTGTACTTTGCGCATATGTCAAGAGCAGGTGGTTCTTCTTGGTCCAAAACTATTAATTTTGGGTAAACAAGAGGAAGGTCAACTTGGATGGAAGGGGTGATGGTCATTATGTGTGTGTCAGAGAACAAGTCATCAAGGTATTCGAAAGGCACTTTATGAAATTTCTCTTCATTGGAGTCATCGACGTCAGAAGGAGGGTTTGTTGGAACACCAGCGATAGTAACCTTGGGTACTGGAGAGTAACCCAATCCTCTATTGTGCTTGTATGAAACAAGTGCAATGGGCTCTCTTCTACCTTGTTCTTTAGGTCCAAGACTGTGTCCTTTATAACCCATTTTACCAGCCATAACAAATGCTTTAGGATATTTCTCTCTAGGAATATCCACAGGATCATCATCTTCTTCTCAATATAACCAAGAAGTGGCATCGATTTTCATATTTTATTCATCTAAAGGGCCCCACTACTAGAAAGTAGACCTCTTAAACTAGAGGGTAGGTTTCTTTGAAAGCTCAAGTTCTTTAGGTCAACCATAAGATTTAGGAGATGCAAGTAGGTGCCCCACATAAAGTGCATTTTGTGTCGACTTGAATTTCATCCTCAAAATGCTACCCGCAACAAGTTAGTTTCACAAAATACAAATGGAAATGCTATAGGAAATCCAAACTCAACCAATGAAACTACATAAAATACTTATGAAATAAAAACATTAATATTACCTTCATGGTTTATATCTCATTGTGTCCTAACTCCACTGTTCCTGGTTGCAGATGGTGTGCTCTCAGACAATGCACTGATAGCTTCCAAGATGGCATATGAAGAATGGACTGATAACTGATAGTTAACTGATACTATGATATGCAATACTACATGATTATGCTAAAATGATTATGCTATTTTGCTTCAAGATTAAAACTCACGGATACAAATGATTAGCTTGCAAAATGCACTTGAAGTCTCTTGAAGTCTCTTGATTTTCTAACTCTCTCTCAACTGAAGCTCTTGATTTTATAAACTTTGAGAGGATGAGATGATGTGGCTTAGATCAACGGTCATGATCAGATCTACAGATTTGGATGGCTATGAGCAAAGGTGAAGGTTGAGAGAAAGGGGGAAGGAGAAGACAAGTGTCACTCATCTCACCTTGACTAGGTTGCTGACTGAGAGAATCTAGGGATGGTTGGAGAAGATTTAGGCATGATAGGACAGGTAGACTCAAGTCCTTCCTAAGATGTAGGGAGTGTTGGAGAGAATATTCATTGAATTTGGAGGTTGGAGATAAATGATGAATTAATATTTAAGAAATATTAATTTCCTTAGCCACATGTTTGATGAGTTGGCAAAGGGAAAATGAAGTGGAGATGGAGGGTGAGTTGGAAAATAGATTAAATAATTTAAGAAATCATTTAATATTTGAGACTATAGGATAGGAGAATAACTATTAAATATTAGATATTTAATTGTTTGAAGGAGATAACTAAATATTAGATATTTAATTAACTTGGTTAAAAGGAATAATTAAATATTAGATATTTAATTAATTAGAGGAATAAGATAGATGAATTAATTAATAAAAAGACACGGAAATGAATTAAATAAATTAATCTTTTCAAATTAACTATTTAATAGAAGAATAATCATTAAATAAGTATAAAATATTTATTTAATTGCTCATAGCCATTTTTATGTGTATACATTATGCCCCTCTTTGAAATGATGTTGAGACAATATTGTTTCAAAGATTAAATCAAGTCTCGATAATGTGCCTGATGGAGATTGAAAATCTTGATTGTGTGCCCCCTCAGGAGATTGATCGTGAAATTGTTGAAAACTTTTGGTTGAACGATTGATCTCATGATAATTGATAAAAATTAAGTCAATTAAATTCATTTGTAAAAAACGAATTAAATTGCCCCATTGAGTAGCATTAATTACTCTTCAAATAGTAAATATAAAATTAACCAAGGCTAATTTTAACTTCATTGTTATCCTTATCAGCTTGTGAAGAAAAATATTCTTGCTGAGGTGGCGAAATGGTGATTCCTGTGGAGAACCATCGATTTGAGCGTGTTCGACGATATCAGCTACCTCCTGAGTATGGGTATCTGGTATGTATCTTATCCTGAGCTTTGTTTTCAACTTTTCATTTGACTTTTCATGTTTTTAGGCGCTTTTTTTTTGAATTTTTGAATTTTTTCAGCATTGATTTAGCGCATTTGCAGTTTGTTTTAGCGCATATGCAATTTAGTTTAGCGCATTTGTTCAAATTAGCGCATATACTCATTAGATTAGCGCATATGTTAAGGATATTAGCGCATATGCATATGATAGCACTTTTGCTTTGTTTGTTTGCGCTTTTGCTTGGTTTTGCGCATATGTTCTTAGGGTTAGCGCATTTGTTCAAAGAGATAGCGCATATGTTTTTGTTTAGCACATTTGCATTTAGATTTAGCGCAAATGCTCAATAAGATAGTGCAAATGCTAAAAAATTGATGTTTTTGATAAGTGCAAAAGCTAAAAATCACTTTGATGATTAGATTTAACGTGTTTAATACGCATTGATGATGAATAGGGACTTGATTGAGTGATTGCGTGATGTTGTTGGATAGATAGTTTGATTGATAGATTGATTGTTTGATTGTTGATTGATTGAAAACCATGATTGACAGGTTTTAAAATGATTTGATAGCTTAAGTTGCTTCAATTTGATTTGATAGATTTGATAGCGTAGATTACTGATTGATAGATTGAAAACCATGATTGATAGGTTTTAAAATGATTTGATAGCTTAAGTTGCTTCAATTTGATTTGATAGATTTGATAGCGTAGATTGTTGATTGATAGATTGAAAACCATGATTGATAGGTTTTAAAATGATTTGATAGCTTAAGTTGCTTCAATTTGATTTGATAGATTTGATAGCGTAGATTGATTCAGTTTGATTTGATAGATTTGATAGATTAGCGATCACTATGATGTGATAGATAGATAGTTGATGATTGATTGAATTCTCTTGATAAATAGGAGAAACTTGATGTTCTTCAGTGTCGGGAGAAATTACTGGCAGTACGACATTTAGTTCTAGAGTTGACACGGGCTGAGGTTAGACATATAGATGCATGCGGTTTACGCCATCTGTTGTATATGCCTGAGATTATGCATAATAGAGGATTGTTGACGGCGTTAGCTGAGAGATGGCATAGTGAGCATAACACTTTCCACTTGCCTACTGGTGAGATTAGTGTGACACTCGAGATGTCTATAGGATTCTGCACATCCCAGTGACTGGCGAGTTAGTGCAGTATGATTTTCAGGATCGTGTTGGGACAGAGGCTTGCAGAGTCGTGTTTGTTGATGATAACATCACTAGAGGAGAGATCCACTAGGAGGATATGGTGATGTATTACGAGACTCTTCCTGTGATTCTTGTTGGTTTGATTGGAGGATTTATGTGTCCTGATAGGCAATGGTTTTGATGTTGGATGGGGTGAGATTCTCCTGAGTATGATGCAACATCGTACTCAATATGCTTGGGGTGTTTGTATGTTGGCTCATTTATATCATGATCTTCATCAGGTGGTGTATGATGAGAGTGCTAGTTTGTCTACGGGATGCACTTTATTGCAGATATGGTGCTGGGAGCACATTGCTATTACTCAGCCTATCCATCATAGAGTGCGTGGAGAGAGACAACAATATGTGTATTTTTATGCAGGTATCCTTACTCAGCATAAGCTGGGTAAGATGGAATATTGGCATTGGGTGCTTGATTCATTGGATAGCATTACTTGGAGACCATATGTTGATTGTGAGCCATGGATGGATGATGCACGAACATTACCATTTATCATGCAGAGTAGATATCTCATTGGTCGGACTCCTTACATTGTTGAGTGATAGTTGATTAGCCGCATTCTTAGACAGTTTGGTATCATCCAGCCTATGCCTACTGGTGTCACGATATATGCTCGGTAGTACAGAGATAGACGAGATTGGGGACCTTCCTTGTCATTTGAGATTGCTCGTGCAGAGTTTGTTGCTACTCCGAGAGTGGCTTATGATATGAGATTGCACATTCTTGATCCTGGGGTTACTGCAGAGTATGCTAAGTACATACTAGCTCATCCATTTCCTCGCATTACTGATCCAGCAGATCCTCCTCCCAGCTTAGGAGATGAGGATGATGATTCAAATGATCTAGGTATTAGGAGATGTAGATGGAGATGAGAGCTCAAAGCTGCTTAGGAGGCTGGGGGAGGTGGAGATGAGGGTGGGGATGGAGGTGGTAGTGGTAGGAGACCTAGACGAAAGGGAGGTCGATTGAGAGTCCGTGGAAGACCGTTTGGACCGGTTGGTAGGATTGTGAGAGCACGTCCTATGGGTGGGAGAGATGTTGAATGGATTGGGAGGGAGCATGACAGGGCAGGGATGAGATCACCGAGAGGGTTGCCATTGACAGGAGGAGGCAGGGTGAGTGGACTGGATGGGGGTTGTGGGAGAGGCATTGATTTTGGACAGATTCAACTAGACCCTAGGGTCATTGTAGCTCATGGTGGAGATGATGAGGATCCTAAGGATCATGTTCCCCTTATTAGACAATGGGTTCAGAGAGTTACTCGGACTGAGATCCCAATAGTTGGAAAGGGTGGTGGTGAGGAGGGGATTGGGGTTCATGCACCACAACGGGATTTGCCAGAGCAGGATGCACCAGTGCATGATATGCCAAAGCACGATGCACCAGAGCATGATGTGCCAGAGAAGGGGACCATTTATAGTCTTAGAGCACAGATTGATCAGCTTTGAGCACAGGTGCAAACTCTTATGGCTGAGAGAGATAGAGTTGTTAGGAGACAGCAGGATACTCAAGGCCTTCTTGATCACATTCAATAGGTTGGATCAGGTACATTCTCTGTTGACACTATTAGAGCACTAGTTCGGGCCAGGAAGGAGACTTCCCACTAGCGACGACGATATGAGGAGGCAGTTACAGAGAGCCAGAGAGCAAGTATTTATCATACCACCGTGTTGATGGATACTAGTAGTGGTGGGGTCATGGGACCTCCTCAGAGGAGTGGTGATCATGGGAGACATGCATCTAGAGGATCTTCTCGCCCACAACCACAGAGACAGACAGAGTTAGGTGGTAGTGGTACAGGACAGTCGTGACTTGATTTGGAGGCACTTGTATTGTTTATCTGATATCATTATATACTTGGACTTTTATTGTTTTTATGATGATCTATATGCAGACATGGACTCTATATGATGATGATATTTATTATGCATGTTATTCTATTTGATGATGATGATGCTTATATGCTTTGATTATATGGATGCAATGATTAGATGGATGATGTTCTATATGCATGTTACTCCTATTTTTATGATGATGATTTATATGATGATGCAATTGTAAATGCTTTTTTAATTTTCAATTTTGATGACCTTGGATGCAAATGAAAATGATTACTAACTTAAATGGTATGTAAATGATGCAAATGTAATGATCTATAAGGAAATGAAAATGATTGATTGATTTAGTTTTGTTTTATGATGATATAAATGCAAATGATCTTACATGGAATGTTTATGAGTTTATATATAATGCTTATAATGATTATGAATCTAAGTGCAAAGATGCAACTAAATGATCTTTATGAAATGATAATGCAAACAATAATGATGATACACTACATGATGAATGAAATGCACTTAATTGAATGCAAATTAATGCAATGATAAAATGCAACTAAATGAAATGGATGATGATTAAAATGTTTCTTAAAAAAATGAATGCACCTATAATGATCAAATGCAAATTGTTTTTGTTTGTCCAAGTATACTCAATCTTTATTTATGACCGTTGATCTATTAATGAAATGATATGCTTATTGTAGACGTATAAAAATGACCATATTCCTAAATGAATATTTTATGTTCATTTCTATGTTTAATTAAATCCAATTTAATTAAATTATCCACATTCCTCTATTTAATTAAGTAAATTACTCAATTAAATTCACTATACCATTTAATAGGATAATTCATTTTATTCAATTAAAGCCCCTATCCACTTTTTAATTAAATTCAAATTTAATTAAAATAGTTATCCTAAATTAAATAAATCTAATTTATTTAATTACAACCAAATTGAAATAAAGCAATTTATTTTAATAAAACCTATTTTCCCTCACCCACTTGCAAAATCCTACACCTCCCACTTGCATCCTAAATCCTATTCCTAATTCTTCTAGAATTCTTCTAAACCTAATCAATTAACCCAAAACCCATCCATTATCCATTTCCCCTAAATTTGAGGAGGTCACTTCTCAAATTTGGAGTAAAGTCTTCAAAAGGCATTAAAGCCTTTATCCATTCAACAAGCTAACTTGTTGAATACCCCCAAATTTGGAAGGACTCTTACAAATTTGTCCCCAAAGTCTTCATAACCATTAATGGTTAACTCAAACCCTCTTACATGGTTAAATAATTTCCATAAACTCAACCTCCATCTAACCCAAGGGTCTCATCAAGCATTTATTGCTTTGACCATGGTTATCCTTAAACCTTTGCACAAGAGTTTATCCTTTGGGTAAAAGCTTTATCCAATGGGTAATCTTAACTTAACCTTAACCCTTAACCGCTAAGGTGACCATGAGGTCTTCTCAAGCATTTAATGCTTCCTACCTCTCCTCTCAACCCAATCTTATGTTGACAATTGTCACCATTTCATTGGTGCCAATTGCAAACATGGATTCCCAACTTTCAAACTCAACCCTTGATTGCCTCTTTCAATCCTGGCCATCCATTGCCCTATTTTTGCTATAAATAGAGCTCTCATCCCTCCATTTTCATATCATTCAAGTCTTTAGCATCTCACTTATACTAAAATCCATTCAAGCTTTCATATCTCATTTTATGCTCATCATTTAGCTTCTCTTTTAAATCAGGAATTAATCTAAATATGCTAATTTAGAGTATGTTCCTTATCATATAGCTTAAATCATTGAACTAATATAGTATGCTAGGATAGTATTTGTTTACTAATCCTGTCATCTTATAGCTAGTTTATTGCATTTCTAGAATCATGCATAGCTTAGGATGCATCTCATATTAAATCAACAAAAAGCATCTCTCGTTCTTGCATTTGCCATCCCTAAACCATTTTGCTCAATGAGCTGAGAGCAAAAACGTTGGTTTGAGGGACCGTGCAAGATAGAGAACCATGGAACCATCCTTGGGAAGCTGAGTTATGCTTTATAACTCCATAGCTTGCACCAAAAAGTCATGTGGGTGTGTGAGCAAGGCTCCATAGAGCTCTGTTTTCCACATTTCGAGTTCTATCGACCCGCTTTTCCTACATACATTTCTGGTGCCCACCGTGGGGCATTACCCCATATATATAATCGATTTTGAAATATATCCACTTTTGCAAGTCTGCGGAAAACGAGAATCAGCATGTGGGAATCATTCCCTAGCGCATCTGGTTAACAGCCTAGCGCATCCAGTTCATTGTTCAGCGTGTGGAGTCCATCACCTAGCGCATCAAGTCTGTTTATTAGCGCATAGGCATATTAAATTTTTCCTGTAGGTCTCGGTGCGGGAGAAAAATAGAGCAGCGCTTTCGACACACAAAGTAGCGCATCCCGAAAACAGTGTAGCGCGTCATCACTTTATTTTAGCGCATCACGGCTATTATGTAGTGCGTACAGTTTGTTCTGTAGCGCATCCAAAAACAGACAAAAATCAAAGTTCCAAAATTTGTAACCGGGAATAAGAAAATAGACTTGTTGAAGTCCACCAACCATCTAACATTTTCAACTTGTCTTCTTGCAGGATTCTAACAAAAATTGTTGCAGATGGGAGCTTAAACTTTAAAAATTTAAGATAGTTAGAATTTTCACTAACTTAGTTAAGTTAGTTTAAATTTTTAAACTTCTTCTATTCTTAAAAGAATTGAACTCACTTATTTCCTTTGGGCTATAAAAATAATCACTAAACTGAACATTTCTTGCTTTCATAGGAGAAAACCTTTTTTTGGGGGGGGGGCTCTAAAAAGAACAAGACAAACAATCTCTTTTTGCAAAAATAGATCTATAAAAAGAACCTCACCATCCTTTGGTGTATAAAAGGATTCATCTTCAATTTTTGTACAAAGGAAAGAACCTCACCTAAAAAGCTTTATTGCAATCAAAGAGAGAAGTTATTCCCCTTTTGTTTACCGATTTTTCTTTGTTGACCAAAACGAACCTTTTGCTTTGTTGACTCGGTTATTTCCTTAGATTAAATAATCATTGATTTGGGGAAGTAAAATTAACACCATGTTTTTTTTGGAGCAACATCTCTAAATAGAGGTTAGCAAATCACTGAATTGAAGGCTTAAAAAGAATCTTGTTTGCCTTGTCTCGAAAGTGGAAGGTATATGCTCTCCCCTTAACTGGGTGATCAAAAAGCCAGACCACTCTTAAAAGCTTTCTTTATTTCAAGCAGTACATCCTTTAGCAGGCCTGCCTTCCCGAGGAGTTGGAATCAACTCTTCAAGTCGTTTATGGTCGGTGTGAAGGGAACAACCTAAGTGGGGAACAACTTTGACGCCAAGTGTTCCAACCCACTATAATCAAAAGTGGAAAGTGACGAAAGTCCTTTTCAATGATTGTGCGCAATAATTAGCCTTCCCCCACTATCCTCGAGATACGTAAAACCTTTGTTCTAAAGGTTGGGAAGCCTCCTGAGATTTATCACTGACAGGCGAACAGGAAACTTGATTATGAGCCATAGAAATAGAAACTTTGAACCGAGTCAGTAACCAGACATTTATAACATCATAGTGCAAGGGTGGGGAAGAATCTGCCCCCAAGATTACTCACCATATAACTCCCAAGATAACTACTCAATTGTGAAACAATTCACTTTGGGTTAATTTCTGGCAAAAGGCAAAAAAACGGGCGCCCTCTAGGGGGTGACATGACTATTTGAGTTGACGGAGTATTGAGACTAGTGGGCTATGATGTTATTTATGACCTTTGAATAAAGAGTCTTTCTGAAGTGTATTTTTCGTATCCAAACCTGTTAAAACATTGAGGATTTGAACACATCCTCGCAGAACATACACTTTTGTTAGATTAAGTAAAAATGGTTGTCTTCTTTGTGCTGTGCTTGCATTTACTACTTTAGAAAACCATCCATCAAAGCTGAAAAACTCACAATCAAATCCAAAAATTGCAGAAAAACCAACCAAAGGAAAAATCAGGGCAGATTAGCATGTGGGGACAACTCCTTGGCGCGTAGAGTATTTCTGTTAGCGCATCCAAGCATCAAGTTAGCGCATCTATTCAAAATAGTAGCATTTTATCCAGAGTCCAAAACAGTGTTAAACAATTAGCGCATCGAAAAAACAGTCTAGCGCTTTGAAGCATCAGCCTAGCGCGTGGAAACTAAACTTTAGCGCATCGGGTTTAACCGTTAGCGCATCACAGACCCATACTAGCGCATAGCTTTTCAAAACAAAGAAAATAAAATTCTAAACACTCAAAACTTTAGCGCGTGTCTGGGGGCAGCCTAGCACGTGTGGTCCTTATTTTAGCGTGTGAAGTAAATTTGGTAGCGCATCCTATCTCTATTTTAGCATGTGACCAAAATCAAAAAGGCAGGGGGCAAAACAGTGAGGAATTTTAAAAAAATTTAAAACATTTTCAGAAGCCTTTTTCCATCAACATTATTTTTCATCAAAGCAGAGTAGCGAAAACAAAACTTTAAAAGCTATTTCTTGAGCCAAGTTTGTGTCAAAACAAACGTTGTAAAAATCCGAAACTAATCGCATGGTAAAACATATCTATCCTATCATAATCTGGAAACCTCATCACAAGTGTCAAAAGAATCCTTTACCATCTCACGGATTTCATCTCAAAAACACTTGTTTAAAAATTTCAGGTTGTCAAATCAAGTCTCCATATCGGGAGGCTTTTATCCATATCATTTGACACGCTTTGTCGTGAAGGGGCATCTAAACCTTCATTTTGATAGAGTAAGACTTGAATTTTCAAAACAAGATCAACTGAATCCAAACAAATCAAAGGAAACCATTGGTCACTCATGCATGACTAATCCCCATATTCTGAGAAGAAAGAATCTTTATCATAACATCACGTTGAAGAAACAACAACCTAGTTTTTCCAAATTCATCAAGAGAAATAAGTTTTTATACATCAATCGTCAACTCTTCAAATCTCATCGAGTATTCCTTCATCACATCAAACATTATATCCAAAACAAATCCAACGAATTTGACAAAGAGCCTTTAAAGACTAGGGCATGTTGTCAAAAATCCGTTTTTAATCAAATCATAAACTGTGGAGGAAGGATCAATCCAGCATTCTTACCCGACAAGTGTATCACTTATAACACACCCCGACCAGAACCACCAACCCCCAAGCAACATATCGAAGAGGATTTTGTCCCCTTCGTCACTGAAAGTTTCTAGTAAAATGCCTGTTACTCACTCTCAACAAAACCAACAAAGCGAGACACACGTAGAGTCTAGTATGAATTGAAGGTTGTCAAATCCTTTTGAGGGTCCACACCTAAAGGATACTGAAATTTCTGAAGAGCTTCTTCAGGAGTGTCAGGAAAGCGCTTCATTCCAAAAGCTCGTAGAAAGGCTCATGAAAAATGATAAAGAAAAATATTTTCTCATGCTCACAAGTAAAGGAGTAAAACTCCCTGAAAACCTTGACGCGGATGTGTTTAGGACACACCCTCAGCATTACAAATATCAAGAATGACAATGGGAAAGAGAAGCACGTGACCCTAAACAAAATATCTTGGATCAAAACATACCAGAACAACATACACCAATGCAAAACATTCTGGATCAAAACATACCAGAGCAACATACACCAAGACAATACATTCCCGAGCAAAACATACCATTCGAAACACCGTTTCAACCCAGGATCAATACAAGGGAAGAACTTTTCCCTCGACAAAACAATGTGCCTTTGGCTACCCTTACTCAACAAATGCAAATGTTACAAAGACAAATGCAAGACATGCAACAAGGGACAACAGTACGGTACTCTTTAAACGAAATCTGTCCTTATCCTTTTGACAAGAGATTGCACATGATCCCTTTTCCTCCAAACTCAGACGTGCCTAAATTTGACAAATATGATGGAAAAAGTGATCCTCGTGATCATGTCAGAGAATTTTGTACCATGAGTCTTGAGTTTGCTCATGACGACACCTATCTGATGAGGTTATTCCCAAGAAGCTTGGGAGGGCAAACAATGGAATGGTTATCCAAAATTATGCCACCTGTCAGATCGTTTGATGAATTGGTTAACAAGTTAATAACACAATACTCCTATAACATTCAACATGCTATAACCATGCTAGACGTCTGCAACACCAAACAAAAGAACAACGAAACATTCATGATATTCCTTCAACACTGGTGACGTATGGTATCACGATATCCTTGAGATATTCCCGAAAAGAAGAAAATGGAAATCTTCATCAATAACTTGAATGGTGAAATGAGTTACAGGCTCAAACTCCAATGCATACCGTCTTTCGCTAAATTGATTGAAAATAGCATTCAAGTAGAGGAAGCATGTATCAAAAAGGGAACACTCAAATTATGCAAGGAAGGAACAAATTCATCAAACTACAATAACTAGAACAACAACAACTTGGAAAAATATCGATTCTGGACTCAAAACAAAAACGAAGGCAACAATGAAACACATGATCCAAAATCTAAGCAACCAGTGCTTGCATTATCCGAAAATCCTCAAGCCACGAAAAACCCTAAAGGTACTAATCCAAACACCAACACATATGCACCAAACACCAATCAAGGACAACTCAACACAAACAACACCAATGATACTCAAAGAAAAAACACGAATCCAGGACCTAACATCAATTCACGCGACAACACAAACAATTTCCAAAAGCGTGTCTTCACACCACTGGGGCAATCACTAGAATCAGCATTCAGAGAACTTCTAGCAAACAAGATTTTCTCCTTGCCTGCAATCAGCAACTATGAACCCCAAATCAAACCACCTTGGTGGAATGATTCACACTATTGTGATTTCCATCGTAACAAGGGTCATCGGACGAACGATTGCATGAGATTGAAAAACATTGTGCAAGACATGATTGATCGAGGTGACTTAACGGTAGATGGTCTCAAAACAAATGGTGACCACGGAGCCTTTAAAAATCCTCTTCCAAATTATAACAAAGATGGAGCTTCAACCTCAAACGATACACGTGGAGCTCGTATCAACCATATCTACAACAACACCATCAATCACATATCAGCTGAAGATCATCAGGTAAACGTCATCACCATCCGAGATCAGCATGATCATGAATCTGTCAATGTAACAACCCGAACTCAGAAATATGTCTTAAAAGGACATACCGCGCCTACAACTACTACACCAAAGATCCAATATGACTTGGTTAGCCAACTACGCAAAACTCCAGCTCAGATATCCATACTAGAATTGCTGAAACTATCACCCAAACACAAAAACATATTGGAACAAGCGCTATTGGAAACCAATGTGCCTCAAGATCTGGATGCAGACAGATTTCAAGCCATGGTCGCCCATATGATAGGACCTCATAATCTCACCTTCTTAGAGCATGATAATACTTCCTTGAGTCATCTACATAACACTCCTCTCCATATTGAAGTCATCGTTTATAAACACCGAGTAAAAAGAGTCTTAATAGATGGAGGAGCTGGACTTAATATATGTACTTCAAAGCTTATCCGTGCATTAGGCTTCTTAGAAGAGTCTATTGATCCCCGTAAGAAGATTACCATAAAAGCATATGATGATGAGGAAAGGTCATCTAAAGGAACTGTGATGTTACCCATTCAAGTTGGACCAGTGCAAAAAGATACTATGTGTTAGGTCTTAGACATAGATCTCACCTACAATATTTTGTTAGGGCGACCCTGGATACATGAAATGCAAGCAGTGCCTTCTACGTATCACTAGTGTGTCAAATTTCCTTATGACGGACAAGAGATCTCCATATCTACTGATCACAACCCCTTTCAACATTACAACGCAATGGGGGCAGCCCAGGACAGTTTAGTTCCTCATAATAGAGAAAAGCAGAGATCTTCAACATCAGATCTACAAACAACAAAGCCCGACTCATTATCTGGAGATTTCAAGCAGCAAATGCAAATCAAAGACCAAGGTATGGGAGAATATTCTTTGGAACCCCTGTGTTTGGCCAAATCGCCAACATCACCCAGATCTCATGGATTGCCTACTACATCAACGCATCTGGTAACTTAGCCCATCACCAAATTTGATGGTACCTTCATCCAACTGGGGACTCTAGCACATGAATCAGAAGATAAGGACATTCTTAGCTGGTTATACAAATATGAGAAAGAAGATAACTGTAGTACCCCTGCCCTAATCAATCTCTAATCTTGGTTTAATCTTGGTTAGATCATCTTAATATTATGTTATAGTCAGATGTTGAATTAACACATAGCTATTGATGTGGTTTCACACTAGTTGTATGCAAGTTGTTAGTGTTCCTATTTTGTGGTATTAATATCGGGCTAACGCTTTCATTAAATTTTATATATGTATGCATGTATGACTCTTGGTTGCAGGAAATTTCAGGTACAATGCCGCTTGAGTGCGAGGTTCATCTTCACCTGGATTGCAGGTTTGAGTGTACCTTTTTAATCCTTAGAGTTGGATTAGGTGGTCGTAAGACCCTAGTTGACCTTAGTCGTGCTCCAGTGAGCATCGCCAGTCGTCGTCGGTAATCCCTTTTTGTTTGGGTTTGCGAGTCATCTGTTTGGTTGACCTTCTTGGTTTGCGTGCTTGGTGTGCCTGGTTAAATTGATTAAGTAGTCCTTAGTAATTATCTTGATTAAATATGCGTTTGTGCATTGAAGATTAATGGGCTAAATTAATCAGGATTTCGTTATGCGATTTTCGTTGTTATTGGATTGCTCGTTTTAAATTGGGAGTAAGTTCGATTAAATGACTGATTTTGAATATTAAATGCATTTTAGATATGCTATTGAAAAGAAAGTTTTGTATTTTATCGCTATAGACTTAATTGTATTCTGTTGGCTTCTGAAATTAGAAAGGTTAAATTGAATTAAATGAGAAAATCGATTTTTGATTTGGAAAGCAAGTTAATTTGTTGCTATAGATAGAAAAGAATTAAATTTGAGAAGTATTTTTAAATAAAAAAAAAATTTAATTCCAAAAATGGAATTTTTGGTCAACTCTTCCATATAACCCAAAATTTGGGAAAAATTTAGAGGATGGACATTTTGGAGAAATTTTGGTTGGAAAGATATTTTGGAGATGAAATTTGGGGGTTTTTGGAGAGGAGGCAGTTTTGCTGGATCTGGCAGGTGGGCTCTCCTTCAGCTATTCCAGGATTGCGTATGAAGGTAGGATTTTGAATTGTTTTCTTGTTGCCAAAAGAATTTACTGTTCTGGTTGAAAGAAATGAATTTGTTATTGAAAAATCAATTTGATTGTCCATTATGAGTTTGGCTGGAGATTTTATTGAGATGTGTCATTCCTCATTGTTGTTTGGGTGTTGGAAAACCCCTTTGTGTTTGGAGAGAATGTTAATCACCAAAGAAATGGGATACCAAAACAAATTTCATTGGAACCGGATTTTATGCATATCGAAATATAATTTCGAAGGGTTTCATTGTTTATCGTTTTTTGTGTTAAAAAAAAAGAACTGTGTGTTTAAAATAATATGGATTCTATCGAACTGTGCGTTTTTGTTCAAACCCGGTCTGTGCGTTTTAAATCAAGTTAGCAACATTTCGGTCTGGGCGTTTTTTTTTATTGTTTCGAACTGTGGGTTTGGGGATTGGAGGCGGGGAGCGGAGCTCCACCCGCTCCTCCTCCCCTTCCCCCACTCATCCCCCGCTTGCTCCCCCGTTCCCTTGGATATCCGCGTTGGGTGTTGGCCGCGGTGGTCGCAGCTCCACCGCGGTGGCCGCAGGGGCCGCGGAGCCTGCGGGCACCGCAGTGGTGCCGCCGCTCGGGTATTGCCCTGCGGCTAGGGTTAGGGCACGGCCCGCCCTCGCCTCATTTTTTTTAAAATGCGTTTTTTGTTAAAAAGAAAACATAGTTTTTAACATGGTTTTTTTGTAATGTATTTTTTTTTACCATTCAAAAAAAAAAAAGAGCTTATAATATGTTAAATATTATTTTAATGTTAAGTGTTAATTAGTTCTTAATTATGATTAAGGTTGCATTAATCTTGATTATGTTAATTGGATATTAATTAATTTTATAATGGAAGTTATAAGTTAACTATTATTCAATTTCATTTTATGGCTTATGCACTCCTTTTAATTAAGTTCTACAACTGTAATTTTGCAATTTAATATTGTCGAATATATTCTGATTGATCTTGGATTAATAAATCTAGATCTTACCTTCTAGTTGATTAGAGCATTTGGCTAATTGAGGTAGTATTGTTTTTAAAAAAATAATAGAGAATAATATGTTACTGGAAAATCGTTGAAATACGATGTAGTTACTAATTGATGATGTTAAATATTATCGTAGAACATATCATTTGAGTAATTGAGAAGTAAGTGAAATATTTATCGTTGGGTATTTGAATTTAAACGATATGCTTTGGAAATGATTATCTCCATTTAGATTCTCTTTCTGCATTTATATTTCCGTAATCCGTATAATGCATCTGGGCTTGAGAAATAATACGAAACTGTAGAGGTTGGTTTTAGACCAGTATGTTAATGATGTTTTGTTGGAGATTAAATATCTTATTAAATAGATTAATGGTTGTCTGAGTTTTATTAATATGAATTTGGTTTAAAAACTCTTTATGGCTTTATATGTCTGTTCGATGCTTTGAACCTTCAGGAGTTAGAAAACCAAGAACAACCTATCCCTAGATGAGGTAGATACTGTAAGCTGATTTAGATCTTGTAGAAAACTTGATCGACTTGTAATGATTAAATCAATTTGAGGAAATATTGTCTTTTCTGATTATTGCCTTGCGAGTTTAATTTATGTATTCGCCTTTAATTATGAAATGGCATGTTTTGCTTTGTTTAGTAGGACCCTGTTGTATGGATTGACTTGGGGTACCTGTTTCAGTCCTCGATTCCGAGTTGACTGTTGTATTGTGGTAGTGTCGTTTTGATCATATCCTCCTTGTGTGTGAGTCGAATGATGATTGTGGTTGACCGTTGTTGGTCGGGTCTCTAGTTAGAGTACCGTCAGTAAGTGATTACCCTTGAGTCGTGTTTGACCAGATGATTGTTTCTCTCTTCTTGAACTCCGTTCGTCTGACCATGTGTATTCCTTGGTTTTGAGTTCGTCCGAGTATAGTCGAGTGTCGTATGGGAAAGTGGCTTTCGAATGGGGGCCGCGCCCAAAGTGGCTGCTGGGTAACCCGTCGAAAGTGAGTCTAATAAGTGATAACCTTTAAGTAGATTAGAATGTAATCTCCAAGTAAGATAAATGTGCCTCACACATGGGACGAGTGCTATCATAGATTCGACATGCTGTGAGAAGGCCTGAAATGGCAAACCATCTTCCTTGTCTTCACGAGAGGATGTGTGGGTCCACATAAGGCTTGGATGGGCCGGAAGCTCGGATTAGGTTGCCAGGGTGACCCAGTGTATGGGGTCGGGACCTATGAAGAATTGCCATGGTAACCATACCAGGTTGTGTGATGACACTTGTCCCTACGTTCGCTAGTGTGTTGTCGTTTTGTCCTGTTAGGAGTACCTTTGTGAGTCGTCATTTTGTCTCTGCCCTTGTGAGTGTCGGTTGACCTTGGGTGGTGATGGCTCAGTTTTATGGATGCTCTCATGGACCTCTTGTTTTAGCTTTGATTATGTTCAGTTGGATCCTGTTCTTTTCAAGGATCGTTTATGTATTAATTGACCGATGCGGTCGTTTGTATATTGTTTATGTATCGCCTTGATGGCTGGATTGTATAGTGTAACCTCTTGTATTCTTAACTTTATTATTTATCAGAGGGGTCTTGCAGTTGAGCAGACCCGGAGATGTAGCCCTTTAGGGGTGAACTCCGAGATCATTATGGTGTTATGTGATGTATTCTCTTATGTTTCCTTTATTCAGCTTTATCATGTATGATTAACTTATGTTAGAATGGTTAAGTGGATAATTGGAATTGATGCTCTGCAAAAAGGATTAGAAAATCTGTTTGATGGCAACACACACAAGAGCACAAGAAACAAACGTTAGTGTTAGCAACAAAAGATTATCCTAAACAGGCATATCAAGAGAGATATTAAGCATGAAATAGAAAGCATATAAACATAAAATGAAATAGCTAATCAAGATGCTCATAGTTGCTCCTCCCTTGTTCCTCTCCTCTCCAAGTCCCAAATGAGTGTAGCTCTCAGCAGCTTTTTGCACTATGGATGCTTATGGAGGATTGAGATTTAATACTAAGCTTCAAATATGAAATGAAAAGCTAAATACTATGCTAGAGTAGATAGTGATGCTATGAAAAAGCTCTATGCTAATGCCAGTATAACAACAATACTCTAAAATGCTTCTCCTTTTGCTTGAGGAGAAGGGTTCTATTTATAGAAGAAATAGGGAAATGAAGGGTTAAGATTGAGCAATCTTAACAAGGGTTAGGATTGAAAGTTGGGGATCCATGTGCACAATTGGCACCAATAAAATGGTGACAAGTTTCAACATAGGATTGGGTTGAGAGAAGAGGTTGGAGGCATTAAAGGCCTGAGAAGACCTCATGGTTATCTAGAAGGTAAGGGTCAAGTCTAAATTAAGATTACCCATTGTATTAAGAGTTAATCCAAGGATAAACCTTTGTGCAAATGTTTAAGAGATAATCATGGTCAAAGCATTAATGGCCTGATGAGACCTTTGGGTTGGGTAGAGGTTGAGTCAAAACAAATGTTTTAACCATGTGGGAGGGTTGAATTAACCATTAATGGTTATTGGAGACTTTGGGGATTAAGTGGTTGAAGGTTGGAAGCCTTCAATGGTTTTCAAAGACTTTGAGCCATTTAGTGGTTGAAGGTTGGAAGCTTTCAAAGGTTATCCAAGACTTTGAGGGTTAATTTGTTGAACACACAAAGCATTAATTGCTTTTCAAAGACTTTGGAGTCTTTGAGAAGTGACTCCAATTTGCTTAGGAATGTGACAATATTTAGGGGATGGATTAGGCTAATTAGGAAGGGTTTAGAAGAATCTAGAAGGGGTTCAGGCATACAAGTGGATTTTGTAGGAAAATGCAAGTGGGAGAAATTTTGGTATTTTCAATTAAAATAAAATCATTTATTTCAATTAAATGGTGTAATTTGCATTTGGATAAATATTTAAATAAATATTAATTTATTTAAATGAGAAAAATGAAGATAAAGCATTAAAATGCTTGAAGACTTTGAGGGAAACCATTAAAGGCTTGAAGACTTTAAGGAAAACCATTAAAGTCTTAAGAAGACTATAGAAGGAAGCCATCAAGTTTGAAGACTTTAAAGCCATCAAGTTTGACTACTTTAAGGGAAACCATTAAAGGTTTCAAGTGGGTGAGGATAAATAGGATTTTAAATAAATAATTTATTTAAAATAGTTGTGCAACTTGCTTTTGTAGGAAAATACAAGTGGGTGGAGGATAAAGGTGATTTAAATAAATTATTTATTTAAAATAAATGTGAGAGGTGGGATTTTGGGGGATTTAAATAAATATTAATTTATTTAAATGTGAGAGAATATTTAATTAAATAAATATGATTTATTTATTTAATTAATGGTCTGAATTTGGTTAAGTGAATTAAATCAAATAAATTGAATAATTTATTTAATTAATAGGAGAATAGGGTTAAGATGAATTAATTAAATATTAATTTAATTAATTATTAATTGATGGTTAAATAATCAAATAAATACTAAGTATTCATTTAATTAAGTGGACAGATTTATGTGACTACAGGAATTAACTATAAATGCTTATATTCAGTTCTTTCTTGAATGCCATGTTGATCGAATGCGTAAGTGGTTTAGATGAGATTTATCGTAGATGCTAGTATGCAATCGTCTTTTAAAATGCAATAAGTTGGAATATGAAAGAATGTAACTTAGAGTAATGAATTATACTCAGTTGTTGTTAAGAAATTAAGTATGATTGAAAAGATATCTTATGTTATGATGAAATTCTAGTGTGTTAAGATATTAGATGTATGGTTTGTAATTTTAAATGAAAAGCTTGAATGAAGATTATGAATGGATCTTAATGATGAATCTTCGCTTGTGATTTATACTTCCATCTTTTGAAAGCAATTATCCTGAATATGAATTATCTCGTTATTAAGATAATCAGCTTATTGGATTAATTGTGTGAGTTAAGTGAATTGTGAAATTTAAATAATCTCGTTGGGAAACTCTTTAGGTGTTAGTTGAAGTCTTCCGCTATGTAATCTGAATCTTTGATATCTCGTTGTATCTTAATGTGGTGTATCTTTAAAAAAAAAAAAATTATTGCACTCTTATTCTTGTAATTTTGGCTTATCCCTTCGGGGTTTCCTGGCGGGGCATTACAATAACAGAGCAGCTGCTCTGGACATTGTTCTACCAACACACCTATATGGAAAAGGATACTTAATCATGCAGCAAATGGGATATGATGGTAAAGGGCCTATTGGAAAACGCAAAGAAGGAGTCACTAAACCCATAGATCTTCCTTCACAGCCCAATAGAGACAAAACCGGATTAGGTTGTAAATTCACTTTCCTATTAAGAAAGACGCCACGCATAACTGCAAAACCTCAATGGAAAGCAAAGAAGAAGTACAAAGAAAAATCCTGGCAGGAAGCACTATTTGAGTCAGCAGAAACAATCCGCAAAGCACGAGAACGTCAAGAACAGAAGTTACATCAGGAAAAGCTTCTAAACCACAATATTGAAAGGCTAAATGAATGCAACAATAACAATAACAACAATATTGAAAGGCTAAATGAATGCAACCACCAAACCCTAGCCTAACAATCAACAAAGATCCACCATAACATATGAAGATTACCTAAGACAATGCAAATCAAATGAAATCACAAAGATTATACCATCACATGTCCAATAGGGTTTTGATCTCCATTCTTCCTATCTCCATTGATCTTGCTTGATATATTTGCTCTCAGATTTTATATGCACAAGAGCTCAACAAAGAACGGAATGTGGTTGCAAGTAGGATCGTAGTGTAGTCAAGTCCTCCAAATTGTTGATTAGGTCATTAGAATGCTTGATTAGGGTTTGATAGTGAAGAAGACATCTCCTTAAATAGAAGACACAATATGAAATGGAGGGATAAGATTGAGAGGTGTAAAAGGAGGTCGGCTAGGATTAGAGGGTAGGTATAAGAAATAGTAAAATAATGAAAGGGGTAGGTAGTGTATGAGTTAAGAGATGAATGACATGTGTCATAGGTGGAAAAGGCTAATGAATTAATTAAATAAATAAAGATTTATTTAATTAATAGTAGAAGTGGGATAATTAAATAAATTAAATATTTATTTAATTTAGGAAGAAGATAATTTAAATAAATAAATGTATTTATTTAAATGAGAAATAAGGCTAGAAGAGGATAAATGAATTAATTAAATAAATAAAGATTTATTTAATTAATAGAAGAATTAGGCTTGGATAATTAAATAAATAAAATATTTATTTAATTAGACTGGACAATTTTAGGTGTCTACATTTTGCCCCTCTTTGAGACAATGCGGCTTGTCGCGTTGTTTCAAAGAAGATAAGATGAACTGATACAGAGTTGCCCCAGAATGGGAATGATATGCCCCCTCGAGAGATTGGATGAAAAAGTCTAGAAAGATTGCAGACAATCTCTCGATAAGAAAGAAAGGCTAGAATGGAATGGTCGGATAAAGTGACCAAGTCACAGGATAATGAAGACTGACTCGAGAAATGAAGGCGAGGGCTAGGGTAGGCTATAAGATAGACCACAGGCAAAAGACATCCTCATTGTCATCTACACATTCACAAGAGCACAGTGCAGAGCGAGAAAAAGAGCAGCGATGGCTTTCGTACACAGATTCGACCGCGTTCGTCGATTTCAGAGACCAGCAGAGGCAGGAGAGCTGGTAAGTACCACCAAACCTCCTCGTACTTTGACGCATTCAATTTTGTCATTAATGCATGCTAGTTAGCAATAAATGCGCTTAGGAATAGGGCACAAAAAAAGTGCAAAAACGTGCAACCGCGTCTGCGTCGGTGCCAGGCGCGTCTGTGTCCGCCAGGCACGTCTGTGTCGGTGCCAGGCGCGTCTGCGTCTGGAACCGCGTTTGTGTCTAATGCGGGCGCGTCTGCGTCCTGAAGGGGCGTTTGTGTTGCAAAGTCGCGTTTGTGACAAATGTAGGCACGTTTATGTCAATCAGGCGCGTCTGTGTTGTTCAGGTGCGCTTGTGCAGTCTATAGGCGCGTTTGTGAGTTAGAAACGCGTTTGTGTCTGAAAATGCAAGGTTTTGGTCTTCTAGGTCAAATCGGCAGTTCTGTGATGAACATACGCTGTCGATTGGATAAGCTGCTGAGAGGATACACTCAAGCAGGTCCTCTAGGAAGACTAGGATAGATCAAGGCACTTTGTGATGAACAGTGAGCACCAAGATAGAGTACTTTGTGATGAACAGGGAGTACCCAAAGTATGAGCAACACTTTGTGATGAACAGGGAGTGCAAATGTGAGTAACACTTTGTGATGAACAGGGAATGTCACACACGTAGTACTTTGTGATGAACAGGGAGCACTACTAGGATAGATAGCAACACTTTGTGATGAACAGTGAGTGTCACTGAGATAGATGACCATATGCATTTAGATAGCGAGTAGCATTTTGTGATGAACATTGAATGCCATCATGACTGACATGATTGATTTGTTTGACTGCAGGAGTATTTGCCTATGCTAGAGTCACGGGAGAGATTCCCATCCACACAGAGGTTGCGACCGGAGTTGTCTTTTCAGGATAGAGCTGCCATCGAGGAGATGGGTTTGAGACACGTATTGTATGTGCCTGAGTTTCAGGCAAACATGGGTTTGCTGACTGCGCTGGCCGAGAGATGGCATTCAGAGACATGCACATTTCATTTGCCGATGGGTGAGATGACAGTCACCCTCGAGGATGTCTACCGGATTCTGCGGATACCGATCGATGGAGAGCTAATTCCATATGATCATGACGGAGATAGGGAGGCATTGAGACGGGTGTTCCAGGATCCCGGACTAGAGATGAGAGCAGGACATGTGGCATGGGATACCATGACTGCGACAGGGTTATCTTTGCCAGCTATGATTGGAGGAGCTATCAGTGGGTTCCTATGTCCGGACAGAGCGACACGGGGGTTGGCAGTGGGCTGGGGAGGAGCACTGGAGACATTGGTGACGCAGCACACCAGATATGCGTGGGGTCCATGTGTTTTGGCCCACCTATATTATGAGCTTCACCAGTTTGTCTACCATGGATCAGTAGGACTGGGTTGTGGAGTGACACTACTACAGGTTTGGGCATACGAGCATCTGCCTATCACACGGCCGATACATTTCAGAGGCAGGGGTCATGGACGGAGTTTTGTTCATCTGTACGACATGATCATGTCACAGCCTCGGATTGGCAGGTTAGAGTATTGGCGGCGAGTGATAGATGACATTGATGTCATCATCTGGAGGCCGTATCTGGGATGCGAGGAGTGGGAGGATGACGCAGTGGAGCTGCCTTACACCTTCCGGAGCAGGTATTTGATTGGGCGGACGCCCTATATACTGGAGAGGCAGCTGGTAGACAGGATTGGCTGACAGTTTGGCCAGATCCAGCGGATGCCACGAGGCTCGGGTATGTATGCTCGTACAGTTAGGGATCAGGGGCAGTTCGGGCCTTTATTGTCATATGATCAGGCAGTCACACAGCTGGCAGAGATGATACCCCTTCCTTGGGACATGTGGCCTGAGATTGAGGACGTCGGGATGGATGCAGAGTATACAGCGTATTGGGCAGAGCATCCATTCCCCCGATTGACAGATCCAGGAGAGCTACTGGATGGAGATCGAGGAGGAGATGATGATGATGATGGTGGGGGTGATGGGGGTAGAGGCCGATGGCGGCGGAGGGGAGTAGTTGGGGAGAGGAGGGTGGCACCTCGGAGAGAGGGTGGACAGGAGGGACAGGCCCAGGTGGTGAGGGGTCGCGGTGGAGTGCCCCTGCAGGTACCAGCAGCACAGGGTCCTAGAGCACAGGGACAGAGACAGGGACAGGTGCAGAGACAGGTGCCAGTACAGGTACAGGGACAGAGACAGGTACAGGGACCTAGGCATGTACCAAGACAGGTACCCGTTCAGGCACCAGTACAGGTATAGGGAGAGGTACAGGGGCAGGCACCCGCAGAGGGAGAGCCACGGGCAGAGGCAGAGGCAGAGGCAGAGGCAGAGGCAGAGGGGGGTGACCTAGTGGAGGCTGAGCTGCTGGATCTGAGGGAGATCTGCCAGGGCCAGGCAGATGAGATTCAGGATCTGGAGAGGGAGAGGGATCGGCTCAAGACCAGGCTCAGGGATACTGAGCGAGAGCGGGATCAAGCTATCCAGCACTACACAGAGGCTGAGACAGCGCTGAGGGCAGGGAGGCAAGCGGCGGAGGACACAGGAGCAGGCTACGCATATGTCCTGCGAGCCGGAGAGGAGATTGCCTACTGGAGGGACCTGTATTATGGTGTCGTGCCAGCAGATCAGCGGGCGAGGAGCTTCCATAGACCATCACGGACAGCGACAGCTACGGGAGGGAACCGGAGGAGACAGGCATCAAGTGGTGGGGTCATGGGTCCTCCACCACCACCAGACAGGCAGGGTGATCCTGGAGCGGGTCCTTCTAGGGCTCAGATTCTGTCAAGGCCAGGCGGGTCCGAGGGAGGGAGTTCATCATAGCCATAGAGGGCTCCCTTGTATCAGTATTTGTACCATTTTTTGTATTGTAGACACCTGCGGGTGATTGTAGCCATATGATTTTTTGACATCATTGTATCATGACATTTTTGATTATATATATGAGAGATGATTCATTTTTGCGGCAGCTATATGCATGTGTACCTATGTGATGAGATGTTCTTATGTGATGCTTATGATATGGATGCAAATATTTACATGATGCAATGCAATATTTTTGTTCTTTTATGATTCTATATGTTATGCTAATGCAAATGTGAATGTATGTAATGCAGATGAATATGATAATGCAAATGTAAATTGTGCTAACAGGTGTTGTGTGCAGGATGTGATGCAGTTGTGATATCTAGATGTATGTATGAGATGCTTATATGTGGTAATGCAGGTGCAACTATATGAAATGCAAATGTTTTTGGTGTGTCATTATACTCAGTCATGTGATAGTAGGCTACGTGGACTCGAGAAGGATGCTGGAAGTCAATCAAGAAAGGGGGGATGAAAGACAGAAGATATGAAAGTGAAAGAGCTTCTTGTGCATTATCATCATTGAGCTTTATTATGGCAAGTAGGTTATGACAATCGAGGCATGTGTTCGACCCAGAAAGTCATTGTACCTGTATATGGTGAAAATGGATAGCAATAAACAACAATATTGAAAGACTAAAATGGATTCAACCACGAAACCCTAGCCTAACAATGAACAAAGATCCACCATAACATATGAAGATAACCTAAGACAATGCAAAACAACTCAAAATCACAAAGATTATACCATCACATGTCCACTAGGGTTTTGATCTCCATTCTTCCTATCTCCATTGATCTTGTTTGATATACTTGCTCTCAGATTTTTTGTATGCACAAGAGCTCAATAAAGAACGGAATGTGGTTGCAAGTAGAATTGTAGTGTAGCCAAGTCCTCCAAAATCAATCATTAGAATATGTCATTAGCCATTAGGGTGCTTGATTAGGGTTTGACAATGAAGAAAGCATCTCCTTAAATAGAAGACACAATAAGAAATGGAGGGTTAAGATTGAGAGGTGTAAAAAGGAGGTCGGCTAGGATTAGGGGGTAGGTATAAGAAATACCAAAATAATGAAAGAGGTAGGTAGTGTAGGAATTAAGAGATGAATGACATGTGTCATGTGTAGAAAAAGATAATGAATTAATTAAATAAATAAAGATTTATTTAATTAATAGAAGAAGTAGGACAATTAAATAAATAAAGTATTTATTTAATTTAGGAAAGGGATAATTTAAATAAATAAATGTATTTATTTAAATGAGAAATAAGGCTAGAAGAGGATAAATGAATTAATTAAATAAATAAAGATTTATTTAATTAATAGAAGACTTAGGCTTAGATAATTAAATAAATAAAATATTTATTTAATTAGACATGACAATTTTGGGTGTCTACAGTACCTATTTGCATGGAGATAAGACAGTCACAAACAAGGAATGTCCCAGTTCACACTAGACTCACAGTGTCCTCATATCCTTGGACAAGTCATAGCATTACTAAGAGACAATCCACAGACAGCAAATACAAATAGGTGACGATACCCCATCCTCGCCTTTCTAGTCAAAGACATCCTGGAGATAGAATCTCTAGTCAAAGACATCCCGAAAAAGCTAAAAGACATGTCACCAAAAAAGATGAAATCAAAAGAAAACCAAGACTCGACACCAACATCCACTGTAGTCCTCAGGTTTAGTGTCTCTTGTCACTTGTATAAGTCTTATTTGATTGTGGTCACAATGTTTACTTTCACAGAAAGGATAGATAGCACTGAACCATAATGTTGTCTGAGTCTGTTGAAAGATTTGATTTGTTGAAGCCCATTGTTGCTGCTGTATCTCATCTGAAACTGACTGAATCCATGAAACTAATACTTTATTGCGGAGAAAATGAAGCTTTATTGCAGATCTGGCGATGCAGATGTTGCTTTATTGCGGATTGTGCGCGGATAGACTGAAGAAAGTTGGAAGAAACTGTACTCCTCGAAACATGTGATGTTCTTAGTTCCACACCCATCACTAGACATAGGATTTGCCTTAGCCACAGATAGGATCTGATTTATTATGGATGGAAAGGGAGGTTTAGGAATGTTTATTATGAATGGCTAACCAATCTTAGGTAGATCAATAACAAGCCATGATGGGAATGGGTAAGTTTATTATGAATGAATTGGTCGTGAGTGTGTGCAAAGTGAAATGATGAAAGAGAATCCTGAAGGAGGGAGGAGCAATGTCTCTACGCATGGCGCTGGGAACCCAGTTTTCACCATGGTACTTGCCCAGGGCGCCACCGAAGTGGTTTTCACTGTTAAACGAAATTATTTCTCTTTACTTTTTTCGATTTTTCAATGTTTTTTGTGTCACAAGGCGCCTGTTTGCCAGGTTTTCACCAAGTAACGATTTTTTTTGTTTTTATAATTTTTTTGTATTTTTGAAATTTTTTTTTTTTTTTTTGTATTTTTGAATTTTTTTATTTTTTTGTATTTTTGAATTAGGATATTCCGACGAGCTATGTGTAGAACCTGCGAAGATGCATGTTGTTGATAGGATCCTCCAAAGGTTCACCTTCTGTAGTAGAGAGCTGATATGCCCCAGAGCCATATACTGTTGTAATAATGTAAGGACCAAGCCAGTTTGGTTCAAACTTGCCCTTCTTCTCTCTGTCTTGCTGATTCTTGGGGTTTTCTCTGAGAACCAAGTCACCTACCTCAAATGTGCGAGGCTTGACCTTGTGATTGTAGCTGTGACTCATTCGTTGTTGGTAAGCCTTGAGATGATTAAAAGCAATTTGTCTCCGTTCATCCAACAGTTCTAGTTCTTGTAAGCGAGAGACCCTGTAGTCTTCATCAGTGATGATGTTTTGCAAAGAGACCCGTAAAGAGGGTAACTCGACCTCAATAGGCAAGATGGCTTCAGTGCCGTAGACAAGTGAATATGGTGTAGCTCCTGTAGGTGTACGGACACTTGTGCGGTAGGCCCAAAGTGCAGGATTAAGTTGGATATGCCAGTTACAGCCAACGTCGTCGACTGTCTTCTTGAGGATTTTAAGGATTGTTTTATTAGACGCCTCAGCTTGGCCATTACCTTGGGGGTAATATGGTGTGGAGAAACGATGAGAAATATGGAAGCGGTCACAGAGTTCACGAACATCCTGATTTTTGAAGGGACGCCCGTTATCAGTAATAATGGACTTAGGAATACCATATCGGCAAATCATATAGTTAAGGATGAAAGTAGCAATTTGTTTTCCAGTGACTTGTGTGAGAGGCACGGCTTCAATCCATTTTGTAAAATACTCTGTGGCAGTGATAATGAATTTATGACCATTGGAAGAAGGAGGGTGAATCTTGCCTATGAGATCAAGTCCCCACTGACAAAAGGGCCAAGGAGACGCAAGTGGTTGTAGTTCTTGTGTCGGCGCATGTATGAGGTCTCCATGAATTTGACATTGCTTACATTTCTTGACAAACTGATATGAGTCTTTTTCCATATTGGGCCAGTAATATCCAGTCCTAATGAGTTTCTTGGCCAAGGTAGGACCACTAGCATGTGGACCACATATCCCTTCATGCACTTCACGTAACGCAATCTGAGCTTCGTCGCTTTCTAGACATCTAAGAAGAGTGCCATCTAGACCTCGTCGATATAGGATATCAGCTAGAATGACATATCGAGAGGATTGGCGAATGAAAGTGCGGCGTTGGTTGTTTGATAGATCAGGAGGTAAGATATTGTCGCGAAGATATGTAAAAATGGAACTATATAACTGAGATTCGGGACCGACAACGCATATCATTTCAGTAGGAGTGATCTCATATGAAGGAACCAACAGGTTGTCTACCAAGAACTCATAGCAGGTCTCATTTTGAGGTAGATCAATTAGTGAAGCAATTGTAGCCATGGCATCTGCAGCACGATTCTGCTCTCTTGGTATCTGCTCAAAATCTATCTTTGTAAAGTGATGTTTCAGATCATCCACCATTTGCTTGTAAGGCAGTAATTTTTCATCTTTTGTTTGGTAATCATCAGTTGCTTGACGGATAACAAGTTGGGAGTCTCCAAAAACACGAAGTTCCTGGATCTTCCATTGAACTGCAATTCGTAATCCTGTTGTTAATGCTTCATATTCCGCTATATTGTTGGTGCAAGGAAATGATAAGCGGTATGATTTTGGTATAGAATCACCTTGAGGAGTTATAAAGAGGATGCCAGCTCCTACCCCATGCTGTGTGTATGAGCCATCGAAGTACAGTTGCCATGGCTTTGCACGTGACACTGTTAAAATGGATTCATCTGGAAATTCTAAATTTAAAGGAACATCATCTATCATGGGAGCATCTGCTAATTGATCTGCGATGGCTTGTCCTTTTATTGCTTTTCTGTCCACATACTCGATATCGAATTCACTCAATATCATTACCCATTTGGCCAGTCGCCCAGTAAGTGTAGCTTTGTTGAGAAGGTACTTTAATGGATCAATTCTTGCAATCAACTTAGTCTTGTGAGTGAGCATATAATGTCGTAATTTCTGTGAAGCAAAGACCACAGCGAGACATGCACGCTCGATTGGTGTGTAGTTTAGCTCATATCCCACCAATGTGCGACTGATATAGTATACTGCTTTTTCCTTGCCGTCAGCAATTTGTTGCGCTAAGAGTGCCCCCAGTGTTGTTGGAGTAGCTGAAATGTATAATAACAGTGGTTGATCTGGAACTGGTGGATTTAGGAGATAGTCTTTGAGCGTCTGGAAAGCCTGTTGACAGTTATCATCCCATTTGAATTTGATGTTTTTATGTAGCAAGTGTTGAAAAGGATTGCACTTATCTGCCAGTTGTGCTATGAATCTTCATATGGACTGGAGTCTACCTTGTAAGGATCGAAGTTGACTGATATTTCTTGGTGGTTGCATTTCCAAGATAGCTTTGACTTTTGCTAGATCCGCTTCAATTCCTCTTTTGGACACGATGAATCCTAGGAGTTTCCCGGAGGTTACTCCAAAGACACATTTCTTAGGGTTTAATCTAACTTTGTATTTTTCCAACCGATCAAAGGCAACTGAGAGTATGTCCAAATGTGTATTTCTGTCTATTGATTTGACCAGGAGGTCGTCAACATAATCTTCCATAGTTACATGCATGAGATCATGAAAAATAGTAGTCATAGCTCTTTGATATGTAGCACCTGCATTTTTCAGCCCAAAGGGCATGACATTCCAATAGAAAGTTCCCCACGGACAAGTGAATGATGTTTTATGTTGATCCTCAGGTGCAATTCTTATCTGATTATAGCTAGAGAATCCATCCATTAATGATAGCATTTCATGACCTGCTGTGAGATCAACAATCAAGTCAATGTTTGGTAATGGGAAGTCATCCTTTGGACAAGCTTTGTTGATGTCTCTGAAATCTGTGCAAATTCTGATGCTGCGATCTGGTTTACTGACAGGTACCAAGTTGGAGATCCATTCCGGATAATCAATTGGGCATATGAATCCGACATCGAGTAATTTCTCAAGCTCTGCTTTGACTAGTAATGCCACTTGTGGATGCATTTTTCTTAATTTTTGTTTTACTGGTTTTGCCCCTGGCTTGACCGTTAGATGATGCATTACCAAATCTGGATCCAATCCAAGCATATCAGCGTATGACCAGGCGAAGTTGATTTGTCGCTCTTTGAAGAAACTTATGAATTTTGTCCTTTCAGACCCTGTCAATGATTGAGCTAGGAATATGTTGTGCGGAACCTCTTCTGTACCGATGTTTGTTTTGATAGTTTCTTCTACAAACATGGATGATTTTTTCTCATATGATGCTGGGAGAATGTTGAGCCTTCTATCTTTGGGCGCCTCAGAGAGGTTTTCACCCTCAGATACATCCTTTCTTTTTACTTTTTTGGAATCAGATAGCGCCACAGTGTGGTTTTCACCATAAGACCCTTGATTTGTTCTTATTTTCACATTTTTGCGACTGGAAGGTCCGACACCCTCACCAAAATATGCCACGCTATTGAGTTCTATGGTGTATCCTGCTTTATGGTCTCCAGGGGGAAGATCATCTCGTATGCCTAGATAATCAATAAAAGCTTCATCGTTTTGGAATGTATCCAACTGTGCAGGTCCTTCATTATCCCAGTCAATGAGTTGGTGATGAACAAGGGGAAAGCCGTTAATGTCTTCGAAGTTAGCGGGGCTAAGAGTGAAGATGTGGTTATATTCGGGTATGTCAAGGTAATTATCAAGGTCATCGATGGCACTCTCCTCATCAGTCTCGATCGCAAGCGAGTCCAAATTATCATTACTAGTAGCGCATTCCGGAACAGGTGTTCTCATCCTATGTGATTTCAACCTAGAACCTTGAGACAAGGACTGTGTAGACTCCTCATGGGTTGTTTCTTGACCAACTCTGAATTTGTTATAAAACTCCTCCTCTTATGTGGGTTCACCTGGCTCTCTGAATGTCTCGGTGAGCTCATAGTCACTGGAGGATTTGTCTGAACCCCATTCCCATTCGTTGGAGTCTGTGGAATAGCAATCCTCTTGTTGAATTTTGGCAATTTTGATTTGTGATGCCTCTTCTGTCTTTTTAGTGTGGATCTTGGAAGTCAGAAAACCAAGTCCCTTTGAGTGTTCCCTTTTTACAGTCAATTCAGGTTGTAAGGGCTCCATAACGCCTTCTTTGCGTAACCCAAGAGGGCTTTTTCCATCATACCCAAATTTTTGTAGAATCTTGAAGCCTTTGCCATATTTCTCACAAGGTATATTGATCTGATCATGTGTGTCATCTTCAATGTCTTTATAGAGCATTTTGTATAAATCTTCCTCTTCCAGTTCGCCCCAACTTTGAAAGGTAGTAGGATCCCATTTGTGCGTCATGATGAATGTTTGCTTGTTAGGATGTGGCCTTCCAAATTCTTTCGGAGAGCTCATGACTTGTCGTAAATACATGGTCTGATTTAAAGTGTATTCTCCCATGCCTTTGTCCTGAAATCTGCCTTTAAGTTCACCTTGTTTTGATGTCGAAGGTTTTAATGACTCAGGGTCAATGTATGTCGAAGAAGGAACAGCTTCACGATTACTGGGAATGATGGTCTCCGTATGTGATCTCAGGTTATTGCAATATATGAACGGATTAGGATCACCGTTAACTGTTACCTCGACTCCATTATGAGGAAACTTAATGCATTGGTGATATGTCAATGGGACTGCCCTCATTTCATGAATCCAAGGACGTCCTAGCAATATATTATAAGTGAGATCTAAATCCAGGACCTGACAAACCACATCCTTTGTAACTGGCCCAATTCTTAGAGGTAAGGTGACCGTGCCCTTGGATGAGCGTTCTTCATCATCATATGCCTTGATGGTAATTTGATTCTTTGAATTCACAGCTTTATCAGAATATCCCAATTGTTTAATGGTGCTCAATGTACAAATGTTTAGACCAGCTCCTCCATCTATCAGGACTCGCTTTATTCGATGCTTGTGTATGAAGGCTTCAATATGTAATGGTGCATTATGTGGCTGACTTATGGAGGCATCATCAGCTTCTATGAATGTAAGGGAATGTGGAATGGACAGGTATCCCACCATGGCTTGAAACTGGTCCACGTTCAGATCAGTAGGAACGGCGGTGTCTCTCAAGATTTTGTCAAGAATAGCTTTATGAGCGGGGGATATGCGTAAGAGCTCAAGGATGGAGATGAGCGTGGGTGTCCTCCCTAACTGTTCTACAAGGTCATACTCAAGTTTAGTAGATGAAGAAGCGGTGTTTTTAGTGGAGGCACCTGGCAAAGTAATTTTACCTCGACGAGTTGTAACATGACATTCAGAGGTAGGCTCGGAAGAAGATCCAACACCTCTTAGAACAATCTTGGGTCTCTGAGGAGGATTCTCAGGATTTTTGTTCTTGATGGTAATAGTAGAGATATGATTATCCATTGAGATGTGATTAATAGTTGAGTCATAGTTGTAAGGTGCTCTAGTATAGTTGGCCTGATCATCTGTGACTTGGGCTTTTCCTTTGTCATGCTTTGGGAATGGTTCCTTAAACATCTCATGTTCTTGATTAGACGAATGTCCCTCAATCTCAATGTCACCTCTATCAATGAGATCTTGCACGATATTCTTCAGTCGATGGCAATTTACTGTCTTATGACCCTTGCTCTTATGAAACTCACAATACTGATCATCATTCCACCAATTTGGTTTGACCTTTGGTTCATATGGAGGAAAATCTGGAACTGTGATCACTTTGTTTGCCACTAGCTTTTTGAAGACTGATTCAAGTGGTTCTCCCAATGGAGTGTACTTCCTTCGTGATCTGGAAGTTGTTTGAGTATTCACTTGATTGTTTGTAGAACTTGATCCTGAAAAGATGAACTTGGGTCTCACTGTATTGGCATCAACAACGCTATCGTTGACTGTGTTCTTGTTTTTATTCCAAAATCTTGGCTTGTCTTTTCCTTTAAAGTCATCTTTGTTTTCCTTGAATAGCTTGATGACTCCTTGTTCAATTAGGACCTTTTCTGTTGCTAAGCCCTTTTCAATAACATCCTTGAAGGTGGACAAACAAGCTTTCCCTAGATCATAGCCAATATCCTTGTTAACGTTTTGAGTGAACATTTCTACCATTTGTTTTTGGGGAATTTCACAAGAGCATCTGCTGGCTAGATTTCTCCATCTTTGTAAAAATGACGCAAAAGATTATCCCTCCTTTTGCTTAGTATTGCACAAAGTAGTGACTGAGATATTTGTTTCTATGTTGTAGGAGAAATGTTGAATAAATGCCTCTGCTAAGTCACCCCATGACTTAATACCAGGAGGTAATTGAGAGAACCATTCCATAGCTTGATCGCCTAAGCTTTGCGGGAACAATCTCATCAAATATGTTTCTTCTGCTGCTACCTCTATGCAAGCTGTGAAAAATTGTCGTATGTGTGCCTTGGGGTCTCCTTTTCCTCTGTACTTGTCAAATTTTGGCGTCACAAAGTGTGCCGGAAATGGAGGCATTGGAATGCTCTTATCAAATGGATAAGGACATATGTCTCTCATAGTGTATGTTGGTTTTGGTGTACTCATGTCCTCCATTTTCTTTTGTAAATCTCTGATTTGTTGCTCCAAATTATTCTTAGGTGGTGATCGATTTCTTGTAGCATACCCCATGTTTGGGACACCAATTTGAGGAGGAGCTTGTTGCATTTATGGATGATATTGATCATAGACATGTTCATATGGAGGAGGCTTATATTGATGCGGCATATAGGGAGCACTTGGTATAGCTTCATGTTGAGGAACCCCATATCTATTTTGTGCATATATACCATATTCTATAGGCACGTCGGGCTCTATTGTGTTGCCCCCAAATTTGACATGAGGTTTCCTTATGTCCAAATTTTGAGCATGCCTTTGAGTGTCCAATTGTTTTGATTGATCCATAGCTTGAGCATGTGATTGAGCATATCAATCTACATAAGGCTTCCATAATGGTCTTCGAAGGTAAGTATCATATGTTTGACCATGTGTATGTGTGACTTCTGGTTTTTGAAGCAAAGCTGATGGTGATTCAGGTACCATATGCGGTCCTCTATTTCCTCCACTATTGGGTCTCCTTTGATCCATGTTGGAGTGAGTTTGTTGCGAGGGTCGGTTTTCCATAAGTTGAGACATGTCAAAGTCATGAGGTATTTTAGCTCCACTTTGTGCCATCATGTGTAAGAAGTATTGTCTATCCCTCTTCATTATCTCTTCAACCAATCTATTGAAATGAGGATTCATTATGGATTCTTCTATATCTGCTGATTGTATTGAAAAGTTGTCCACATTGTCATTGTGTGTAGCCTTGTTGTTTGTAGTGTCTGTGTTTTCCACATTTGGAATGTGTTTATAAACATCCATGTCAGGCAATGTAGTGTGCTCAGGATTGAAAAATAAATCATTGTCATACTCATAAGAACTCATGTTGGCGGACCCTTGACCTTCTTTAGTTTCTCTCCTAGATTTTTGAAGACGGGTTTCAACCATGAACTAGGTGTTTGACCAAGATGTGTAAGATTAGATGAAAAAAATGGAAAGAGTATGGAAGACCAAGAGTTGTATGGAGCGTAAATGAATCTGAAGTTTA
Source organism: Cryptomeria japonica (assembly GCF_030272615.1). Taxonomy (NCBI): domain Eukaryota; kingdom Viridiplantae; phylum Streptophyta; class Pinopsida; order Cupressales; family Cupressaceae; genus Cryptomeria; species Cryptomeria japonica. The sequence goes on along the minus strand of NC_081409.1, from coordinate 933,492,162 downwards.
CTTGCAATGTCCAAAGTGTAAGACCAAGTATGTAAGTAGTAGAGTAGGTGTGACTTCCAAAGAGAGGATAGTTTCTCTTGATGAGGTAAGTTGACCTTGACTCTAAGTAAAACCAAATGAGACCCAAAGGTAAGAAACCTTGATGAGGGACCACTTAGCAAAGTGTAGTTGTAGTATGTTGACAAAGTATGATGAGGACAAGCAAGTGACCTTTTGACTCAAGTTTAGACAAGTATGAATGTAAAATGAGAGGTGAAGCAATGATGGACTGTATGAGACCCAGAGACAGGTTGAATGCTAGATGAAACCTGAAGAAACAACTTAGGAAGCTCAAGTATTCCGAAACTGATTTCTCTTGTTTGTTGGACTCTGAAATTTTCTTGCAATTTTGAACACAGACGCGGTTTCCAGACACAGACGCTACTCTGTTTAACCCAGACGCGCTTCTGCGATTTTCTTGTTTATGTTTGCTGGACTGTAAAGATTTTGCAATTCTGGACACAGACGCGACTGTATACTGCACAGACGCGGTTACCCGACACAGACGCTACTCTGCTTAACACAGACGTTGTTATAAACACAGACGCTATTCTGCCCTTCACAAACGCGCTTAGACAACACAGACGCGGTTAAAACAGACACAGACGCGTTTCTGTAAACTTCGTGCAATTTTTCCAATCTGTGAAGTTGTTTTGTTGTGACCAAATCTGACTGTTTGACTGTTTTTCGTGACAAGAGGACACAATGTTGATGAGGACTCAATGTTTGCAAATGTTTAGACTCCAAAAGTGTGTTGTTTGATGTAAAATGTTTTGCATACACTTGAAGACACAAAAGACACAATGTTTTGCTGTTTGATCTTGAATGCTTTGAATGTTTAACATAAGTCAAGCACAATTCTTATGGCTGGCCAAGACAATAGTTGTTGATCCCACATAGGGTTTTACCCCCGAGGCTACGCTATTCAGAGCGGATACTTAGATGCTTAACCTCACTGGCTCCACCCTCGGCACTCACTTCTCAAGTCAGCCAAGCATCAGTCCCCATGAAAACTCCCCATGGCGAACTTTGTATCTCTACTAAGAACCATATGTGTGTGGGCCGCTACCAGAGGTCCGACCTCCTGCCCCAACAACTAGAAGGATTTGGGCCTCTAAAACAAAATGGTGCTAGTAAGGGCATCCGCTCGTGTGGCCATACATGCGGCACTTTCAGCTCTGTAAATACAGAAGGCTCCCAGCCGGTAGGGGTTACGCCCTACAAATGATCAAATAAATTTGATCAAACGGGTTTATGGGGAGACATAGTGTCGGTATGAACTAATCAGCACACGTTATCCATAGTTTTCACCATGAATACATTTGATTATAGTGGTTCGGATGAGGTGGGTTTTCCTCGCTACCACTTGGGTCGTCCTCTTCTCACTAGTAGTCCTAATGACCACACGGGAAGACATGCCCTCTAAAGATTAAACAAAAAGAGCCTATTGCTCAAGACACAAAAGACAATGATTCAATTTTAGTGCACCAATGGAAGTGTTTGCTAATCTATGAAAACAAGGCACACAACAAAATTTCAAAACCCTAGCCAAGGACCTGCAACAAAATTTGTTAGTAGTTTGGGTTGTTTGAAATAATCACCCCTTCCTGTAGACACACAAGTTAGGTAAATTTTAGAAACCCAAAAGACTTTGTGAAAGAGGGGCCTTCAACCAAAACGTTTTAGCTTCCAAGGCGAGCTGCACCAACTTAGTTAGCTAGATCTGAAAGGGTTAGTCCAAAAATAAACCAGATCTGAAACCCTAAGTACGAAATCCGAAAACCGAATCAATGAAAATTTGAAAATTTCGAAACATTCAAAACACAAACGCTATTACCTACGACACAGACGCGTCTATATGACACAGACGCGGTTTTGTGACTCACAGACGCGGTCAAAAATCACAGACGCCCTTATCGGACACAGACGCAATCAAAAACAACACAGACGCGCTTAGAAAACACAGACGCTCCTGTCTGAGACCTGCAATATAAAATTTGTCAAAAACACAGACGCGACTCCAGTATCCGCAGATGCTCCTGAAAATCAGAGACGCGATCCGAAAGTTCGCAAACACGGAAAAACCTAAAATGTCATCGAAAAATGTCTGATCTGCAACTTCAAAAACGCAAAATCTGCAACAAAAAAGGTTAAATGCAAAGGGACAAGAAGTCCCACCAGGCGTGCCAAAATGTATATGGTGAAAATGGATAACAATAACAACAATATTGAAAGGTTGAATGAATGCAACCACCAAACCCTAGCCTAACAATCAACAAAGATCCACCATAACATATGAAGATTACCTAAGACAATGCAAATCAAATGAATCACAAAGATTATACCATCACATGTCCAATAGGGTTTTGATCTCCATTCTTCCTATCTCCATTGATCTTGCTTGATATATTTGCTCTCAGATTTTATATGCACAAGAGCTCAACAAAGAACGGAATGTGGTTGCAAGTAGGATCGTAGTGTAGTCAAGTCCTCCAAATTGTTGATTAGGTCATTAGAATGCTTGATTAGGGTTTGATAGTGAAGAAGACATCTCCTTAAATAGAAGACACAATATGAAATGGAGGGATAAGATTGAGAGGTGTAAAAGGAGGTCGGCTAGGATTAGAGGGTAGGTATAAGAAATAGTAAAATAATGAAAGGGGTAGGTAGTGTATGAGTTAAGAGATGAATGACATGTGTCATAGGTGGAAAAGGCTAATGAATTAATTAAATAAATAAAGATTTATTTAATTAATAGTAGAAGTGGGATAATTAAATAAATTAAATATTTATTTAATTTAGGAAGAAGATAATTTAAATAAATAAATGTATTTATTTAAATGAGAAATAAGGCTAGAAGAGGATAAATGAATTAATTAAATAAATAAGGATTTATTTAATTAATAGAAGAATTAGGCTTGGATAATTAAATAAATAAAATATTTATTTAATTAGACTGGACAATTTTAGGTGTCTACAGGTTGTAAATTCACTTTCCTATTAAGAAAGACGCCACGCATAACTGCAAAACCTCAATGGAAAGCAAAGAAGAAGTACAAAGAAAACTCCTGGCAGGAAGCACTATTTGAGTCAGCGGAAACAATCCGCAAAGCACGAGAACGTCAAGAACAGAAGTTACATCAGGAAAAGCTTCTAAACCACAAGAAGGCCATATCTGCAACAGTAGCTCATATTCAAACACCAATATCTCAAGAACTGATAATATCATCTCCTGATACCATTGTTCCTCCCCGAGGAGGCACAATCTATGAACAAATACAAAAAATAGAAGCAGGATCTGACACCGAATCAACAAAAACTATCAAAATGGTATCCATCATCAAAGATCTATTTTCACCATACAACATACCTATTTACAACACTGATAGAATCCGGGATGATGCCTCAGAGACTGATTCAAATGAATATGAATGGGGTACCTGCTCAAATGCTACTACAGATATCCCTAATAATACTAGCACCATACCCCTTTCTCAGGAAGAGCATAACGCAGAAGATAGACCTCTTGAATTTGGACAGCAAAATATCTATGATGCCAAGGAAAGTGAACAAAAGCATTATGAACAAATCTGTACAGAAGATAATACCATCGAAGACCTCGACGAAATCCTTGACCTCCTTAAAAAATAAGACCAATCACGATGAAACCTCTGTCTCGACACTTACAGTAGCAGAACTTGATCCACCGAACGATTCCTTACCACTTGTCTTTCCTGACCTCATTGACTAGGACGAACCCAAAATACATGATATACCAATTTTCCTAGACGATGAATCTATTATCCATTACCTATGTACCGTTAAACCGGAGACAGGCTCTACCAGCAAACAAAGTAACGATGTCTGCAAACCAGGGAGTGCCAAGTCTCTCAGTCGCAAAAATGATCCAAGTAAAAGATCTGACGCTGAAAACCAATCAATGGCAGCTCTAGATCACAAAAAAGTAAAAATAAAGGACGCATCTAAGGGTGAAAACCTTTTTAAGGCACCTAAAGATGGGAGACTTGACACTCTTCCAGAGCACTTTCATGAGCGATCACCCATATTGATTGATCCCACTCAATCAATCAACATTGGTACCACAGAAGCAGTCAAAAACATACACCTTGCAGAATCTCTGACAGAGGAGGAAAGATCAGCATTTATCATTTTCTTTAAAGAAAAGCAAATTAACTTTGCTTGGTCATATGCCGATATGCCCGGAGTAGATCCACACTTAATCATGCATCACTTGTCCATTTCTCCAGGAGTTAAGCCAGTCAAACAAAAGCTACGAAAGATGAACCCACAGGTAGCACTCATGGTCAAAGATGAACTCAAGAAGTTATTAGATGTCGGATTCATCCAACCCATTGACTATGCAAAATGGATTTCCAATATAGTACCAGTATCAAAACCAGACGACAGTATCAGAATTTGCACTGATTTTAGAGATGTCAACAACGCCTGTCCAAAAGATGACTTTCCTCTGCCCAGTATTGACATAATTGTAGACCTCACAGCGGGCCATGCAATGCTCTCACTAATGGATGGTTTCTCAAGCTATAATCAAATCAAAATAGCCCCAAAAGATCAAGATAAAATTGCGTTCACCTGTCCTTGGGGAACATATTGTTGGAATGTTATGCCTTTTGGCTTAAAGAATGCAGGGGCTACTTATCAGAGAGCAATGGCAACAATCTTTCATGACATGATGCACACATTTATGGAAGACTATGTGGATGATTTACTAGCTAAATCCTTCACTAGAGTAGAACATCTCGGCATCCTAACAAAGATCTTTGATCGATTAGAGAAATTCCAAGTCAGGCTCAACCCTAAGAAGTGTGTCTTCGGGGTTACATCAGGAAAGTTACTAGGCTACATTGTCTCAGCTAAGGGTATTGAAGTAGATCCAGCAAAGGTACAGGCCATTATGGAAATGCCACCACCAAAGAATACCAGTCAACTCAGATCTCTACAAGGATGACTTCAATCAATCAGGCGATTCATCGCTCAATTAGCTGATAAAAGTCTACCATTCAATCATTTGCTCCATAAAAATGTCCCTTTCAGATGGGAAACCAAGTGTGCAGAATCTTTTTATCAAATCAAATAATACCTGATGAATCCACCAGTTCTAGTACCACCAGTCGCAGGAAAGCCCCTTATTCTATATATCTCAACAACAGATATATCACTGGGGGCACTATTGGCACAAGAAGATCAACAAGGAAAGGAACGAGCCATCTACTACATCAGCAGGACATTGAATTGCTATGAACTCAACTACACATTCATTGAGAAGGCTTGTCTAACAGTGGTCTTCGCATCTCAGAACTTCCAACATTATATGCTAGCACACACCATTAAGCTAGTAACAAAAATTGATCCTCTCAAATATCTACTCAGCAAAGCAGCTCTTACTGGATGATTGGCTAAATGGGTCATGATTCTCAATGAATTCAACATCCAATACACAGAAAGAAGAGCCATCAAAGGACAAGCAATTGCAGATCAATTAGCTGAAGCACCGCTACCAGGAAAACAAACTATGGAGATTGAATTTCCGGACAGGGACATTCTTGCTATTTCTACCATGCAATGGACCCTATACTTTGACGGATCCTACACACAACACGGTTCAGGTGTTGGCATTCCATTCATCACTCCTGAAGGACACACTATACCAAGATCATATAGGCTTATGTTCCCATGCATGAATAATGTGGCTGAATATGAGGCATTGGTTATAGGCATCAAAATGGTCATAGAATGGAAAATCACAGAGTTAATGGTCTATGGGGATTCACAACTAGTCGTCAATCAGGTCAACAACAACTATCAAACAAAGGATGACAAGCTACTACCCTACAAACTAATGGTGGATGACTTCAAACAATATTTTGTACACATCACCTTTGAGCAGATACCAAGGTTGAACAACAAAGCAGTCGATGCCATGGCTACGATCGCTTCATTACTACAAATTCTAGAGCAACAGAGTAGTTACGAGTTTCTGGTAGAGCAACTGTTCTCCCCAGCCTATGACCACTCTAAATCCCATGTCGTCTACGCCTTAACTAGTTCGGATTCCCCTTTGTATGGACCGATATATGATTATCTCAAGAACAACATCTTACCAATTGACCAATCCCGTAACCAGAAACGTAATTTTATCTGACAAGTTGCCCGTTATACCCTTACCGCTGATACTTTGTACCGTTGAGGTCTAGATGGTACTCTTCTTCGTTGCCTTGATCATAATGATTCTGATTCTGCTTTACACGAGCTTCACGAATGTATTTGTGGAACACATTCAAGTGGGACTACTCTTGCTAAAAAGCTTCTAAGGATGGGATACTACTGGCCTACAATGGAGAAAGATTCTTACCACTTCGCCAAGAAGTGTCCTAAATGCCAGATCCATGGTAATCTGATACATGCGCCAGCACAGGAACTACAACCATTTACAACATCCTGGCCCTTTTGTCAGTGGGGGTTAGAATTGGTTGGCAAAATTCATCCTTCATCTTCAAATGGACACAAGTTCATTATAACTGCAACAGAATACTTTACCAAGTGGATAGAAGCAGTTCCCATGACCATAGTAACTGGAAAACAAATTGCGTCTTTTATCCTAAACTATCTGATCTGCAGATATGGTATTCCAAGTTCCATCATCACCGATAATGGACGCCCATTCAAAAACCAAGATGTACGAGAACTATGTGAACAATTCAAAATACAACATCGGTTCTCTACACTGTATTACCCATAAGGAAATGGTCAAGCAGAAGCATCCAACAAAACAATACTGAAGATTCTCAAGAAAACAGTAAACGATGCAGGCAAAGATTGGCATATCCAACTCAATCCAACACTTTGGGCATACAGAACCAGCATCCGTACACCTATAGGAGCAACACCTTTCTCATTGGTCTATGGATCTGAAGCTATTTTACCACTGGAGGTAGAAATTTTGTCTCTCAGAGTCTCTCTAAAAGGCTTAATCCCAGATGAAGAGTATCGGGTCAACCGACTGCAAGAACTGGAACTATTAGATGAAAGACATCGGCATGCTTACACTCATCTCAAATCATATCAACAACGCATGTGCAGGAGCTACAATCACAAGGTCATCCCTCGCAAATTCAAAGTTGGTGACCTAGTCCTCAAAGAAAATCCAAGAAATCAACAAGATCGAGAAAAGAAAGGGAAGTTTGAACCTACCTAGTTGGGTCCCTATGTCATCATATCAGTCTATGGATCAGGTGCCTATCAGCTCACAACCTCAGAAGGAGATGTGCTCGAAGAACCAACTAACAACATTCATCTGAAGAAATACTACACTTGAGTAGTCTAAATGCACGGAAAAAGCAAAAACAAACAAAAAAAATAAATAAAAAATCAAGAAAAAGCAAATAAAAAGGTACAATAAAAGCAACTGGTGAAAACCTGGTAACAGGCGCTATTGTGAGAGGATGGTTCCTCTATCTATATCCACATCCTTATTTTCGTCGTAAAACACTATCGGCCATCGCGCGACACTTAGCAAATATCCATTCAGGACATACTTAGCGTAGTCACTATCCTAGTCTATCCATATATATACTCTTACCACATTCCACCATGGCTTGGAAATCGTTGTACATCTTCACGTCAAGAGGCACACTCAGTTAGAGGTAATGAATCGTCAAAACTTGCAACACATTCAAGACATCAAAACTATTTGCAAAACTCAGAAACATCGCATCCAACGACCAAAGCTAAACTTCATCGCAAAAGCAAAAACAAAGCATCACAAGAAATACCAAAGATGGATGATTTTCTAAAGTAATAAATGTTGCATCATAGCATAAAATCTTGACTATTTTTGCATTTGAACTTTTTCAATTATTGGATTCTCTGCGTTTTCTCACTCAAAGCTTTAAAGCTAGAGATCATGGGGCAACTCCAATATTTTCTTAGTCTTCTGTCTGGGAGGCAATCATTTGTACTGTGTAAATACATGTCTCGAGCCGTGATACATCGAATATCACTGAAGGCATGATTCCACTTCATGCATACAAATGGTTTAATCTTGTCTATTTATACGCAATCCGCACTAAGGTCGTCCTGGTTCAATTATACCTTGACGCTTGTGCTATCTTGCAAAATCAAACATCATTTAAATTTTTCTCAGGTCATTATGGTTCAATTATACCATTGTGCTTGTATAAATTTTCAACATATCCCAAACAAATCAATGCTCAATGATGATACTGGTCTCAAAAGCAAATAACATATGGTTATATCAGGATGGCAAATGCAGAATGAGGATGCTCCAAAAACATAGTTGCATATCATTTTAACATAGTTGCATATCATTTTAAAGTTGCATATCATTTTAACATAGTTGCATTGTCATTTTACAAATAGTTACATATCATTTTGTATTAGCTACATATCATTATCATACATCTCATTTTCAAGATACATCTCACAGCATATCATTATCATACACGATACATCTCACAGCATATCATTATCATACATCTCATTTTCAAGATACATCTCACAACATATCATTATCATGCATCTCATTTTCAAGATACATCTCACAACACATCATTATCATACATCTCATTTTCAAGATACATCTCACAGTATATCAAAGCATACATCATACATCATGCATCATATCATCTTTCTAAGAATTGCATTATCATAAGGTAAAGAAAGAGCACAAAGAACATGCATCCATATAACACACCACATGATCAAAGAAAATGATGCCGTATATATATCTCAAAAAAGATCAAAATGTACAAAATCTGTCGTATTTGTGCCCAGTACAAACAAATACAACGATCAAAATACAACAGAGACAACGTCTCTCAAGTATGACTATCTCCTGACGGAGACAGTCTCGCTCCAGAAGTCTCTGCCCTTGGATCTCCAATGGGATCATGTCTCGATGGCCCTGTCACACCTCGGCTCTTTGACCGCGACCTAGTCTCTCGAGATCGACTAGATATCAACTGTGTAAAGCTCTGTACTTGGCGATCCCTAGGTACTGCAGCCTCATAATGACGACGGTAGTACTCCACCTCCTGAGCTCTCCGAGAAAGCTCTCTCAGGGTGTCTCTCATCGGACCACCTACTGCTGCTCTCTGCACACTCGCAGCAAGCTCCTCCGCTCAACCCCGCCACTCTATCTCTGTGTCTCGCTCAGTGGTCAGCTAAGCAATCTACCGCTGATGCGTCAATAGCTGTGCCTGCAGCTACTATACGGTCATCTGCAGGGTCCTAATCTGTGCATCCTCCACATGAGTAGGGATCCAGACCCGTAGGGGTACTTGTGAAGTGGTATCCCCTCTCCCTCTGCTCATCCTCGGTGCTGGAGGTGGTAGCACATCAGTCCTCCTCCTCTGAACTGGTCGTATCGCCTTGTCAGTCCCTCCTATTGCAGCTATAACCTCCCCCACCATCCCCTCACCACCTGCTCCAATGGTCAACCTGCCTCTCCCTCTGTCCATCACCGCTCGTCTAACTGCTCTCTCCAACCCTCTATCTCCTCTCCTCCCCCGATCTCCTCTCCCTCGTCGTCCTCCTCCACCATCTCCATCATCCTCATCATCTCCACCTCCCTCGTCCTCATCATCATCAAACGAAGGCCGCATCTCCTCCAGATCTGATATCCTCGCCACTGCCCGCATAGCGAACAATCTAGCAAACTCATATGTCATCCCAGCATCCAAAATCTCTGGGGTATAATCCCATATCTGGCCCGCTAGGCTAACAAACTCCTCTACAGCCGCCGCACTGTCAATAGTCGGACCCCAATCTGGTATGTCCTGCCTCCGGCACGCATATCCAATAGAGAAGTAAGGCCGCATCTCTCAATAATGTCAAGGTCAGCCTGTGCCAACCGTGGTATCAATGTCCAAGGTCTAGGAAACCGCTCGCGCGACTGAACCACTCCCAATCGCTCCTGTCAAACAACAAACCAAGTCCAATATCAGTTTCCACATCAAACCAAAGATATCAAAATCAAAATCACATCAAAAACATGAAACAATTTGCTCATCTAATCAAGTTCAACATCATATCATTCCATATCAAAATTTGTAAAACAACTCAAGTTATCAAAAACCATATCAAAATTTGTAAAACAACTCAAGTCTCCACATCGCATAAACTTGTAAAACAACTCAAGTTTCCCACCCATATTAGCTTGTAAAACAACTCAAGTTTCCAACTCATATCAGCTTGAAAAACAAATCAAGTTTCTAACCCATATCAGCTTGTAACACAAATCAGGCTTCATACAATGAACTTGAAACATAGTGCAAAAACAAATCATGCTCTGATCAAAACAACACATTCATATCTATGCATCACTTGAAATATCGCAAATCAAAACAAGTTCTATCAACACTCATATTGGACAAACTAACAAACACCATGACAGCAGACACAACAACACACAAATTACACCTATCCTAGCAAAACTGGCCCTTGTCCTATCACTTTTTATCATTCGCAAAATCGCCCTGCCTCACAAAATCTTCCCGATGCGCTAAAACAGATTGTCTACGCGCTAAAACCCCTCCACGCGCTAAACTACTTTTTGCACGCGCTATCCTATCCACCATATGCACTAGACTAACTCTATGTGCTAATTTATCCTACGGCCGCGCTACTTATTTAACCCTGTGTGCTAGATCTAATCTATGCGCTACTTCCCCCTACACATGCGAGCCTCTATGCAGCCTATGCGCTAGGTTAACCCGACGCGCTGACCTTTTCACTTTCTGCGCTACCCTGTGCCCCTAATGCGCTAAACCAAGACCATGCGCTGACCTAGAAACCTAAGGCGCTAACCTAGAAAATAGATGCGCTAACCTAAAAGTTTAGATGCACCCAAAATTTAAACCCCCGTGCGCTACAATAGTTTTCGTATGCGCTAATCTAAGACCCCTATGCGCTAAACCGTGAACCCCGCGTGAAAAATTCCAAAAAACTGACCAAAATGACAAAATAAAAAATCAAGAAAGGGTCAAAAAGGTTGACTTACTGGTGGTCCATATGCGGCAGGTCTCTGATACCTCCGAACGCGCTCAAAACGATGCCTGAAATATGGAATGAGCATTTTGACTTCTCTCCAAAATCTCTTTCTCAAAAGTCAACAATGCACAAATGAATCAAATCAAAGCACTTTTCCCCTTTTATAGGAGAAAAATGAAATTAGGGTTAGGGAAATGGGCATGTAATTTGCTCACGGTCTCCCTTACACCCTAAAGCGCGTAAATTATCGGGAGATGAATCAATTTCAACGTTTCACATAGCCAAAATCATACACACCAAACACAAATCATCCAATCAAATCAAAATTTTCAAAATATTGATTCATCTCTCGAGGGGGCATCACCATCAAATATCGAATATGGGGCATCACGCATCAAATCTGGGGCACGACTTAAAAATCATAAAAATGACATCGATCATAAAATCGCAACGACACACCATTTTCTTTGAAATAACATGTGCACACACGTCACTTCAAAGAGGGGCAAAATATAGACGTATAAAAATGACCATATTCCTAAATGAATATTTTATGTTCATTTCTATGTTTAATTAAATCCAATTTAATTAAATTATCCGCATTCCTCTATTTAATTAAGTAAATTACTCAATTAAATTCACTATACCATTTAATAGGATAATTCATTTTATTCAATTAAAGCCCCTATCCACTTTTTAATTAAATTCAAATTTAACTAAAATAGTTATCCTAAATTAAATAAATCTAATTTATTTAATTACAACCAAATTGAAATAAAGCAATTTATTTTAATAAAACCTATTTTCCCTCACCCACTTGCAAAATCCTACACCTCCCACTTGCATCCTAAATCCTATTCCTAATTCTTCTAGAATTCTTCTAAACCTAATCAATTAACCCAAAACCCATCCATTATCCCTTTCCCCTAAATTTGAGTAGGTCACTTCTCAAATTTGGAGTAAAGTCTTCAAAAGGCATTAAAGCCTTTATCCATTCAACAAGCTAACTTGTTGAATACCCCCAAATTTGGAAGGACTCTTACAAATTTGTCCCCAAAGTCTTCATAACCATTAATGGTTAACTCAAACCCTCTTACATGGTTAAAGAATTTCCATAAACTCAACCTCCATCTAACCCAAGGGTCTCATCAAGCATTTATTGCTTTGACCATGGTTATCCTTAAACCTTTGCACAAGAGTTTATCCTTCGGGTAAAAGCTTTATCCAATGGGTAATCTTAACCTAACCTTAACCCTTAACCCCTAGGGTAACCATGAGGTCTTCTCAAGCATTTAATGCTTCCTACCTCTCCTCTCAACCCAGTCTTATGTTGACAATTGTCACCATTTCATTGGTGCCAATTGCAAACATGGATTCCCAACTTTCAAACTCAACCCTTGATTGCCTCTTTCAATCTTGGCCATCCATTGCCCTATTTTTGCTATAAATAGAGCTCTCATCCCTCCATTTTCATATCATTCAAGTCTTTAGCATCTCACTTATACTAAAATCCATTCAAGCTTTCATATCTCATTTTATGCTCATCATTTAGCTTCTCTTTTAAATCAAGAATTAATCTAAATATGCTAATTTAGAGTATGTTCCTTATCATATAGCTTAAATCATTGAACTAATATAGTATGCTAGGATATTATTTGTTTACTAATCTTGTCATCTTATAGCTAGTTTATTGCATTTCTAGAATCATGCATAGCTTAGGATGCATCTCATATTAAATCAACAAAAAGCATCCCTCATTCTTGCATTTGCCATCTCTAAACCATTTTGCTCAGTGATCTGAGAGCAAAAACATTGGTTTGAGGGACCGTGCAAGATAGAGAACCATGGAACCATCCTTGGGAAGCTGAGTTATGCTTTATAACTCCATAGCTTGCACCAAGAAGTCTTGTGGGTGTGTGAGCAAGGCTCCATAGAGCTCCGTTTTCCACATTTCAAGTTCTATCGACCCGCTTTTCCCGCATACACTTATAATGCAACTGACAAAATTAATGCTTATAATGCAGACGAATAATGAGCTAATCCAAAATCATCTAACTAAAAATTGTACTGCCGTTCTTCATATGATATCTTGTAATAGTGCTTGATTTCATCATTGAGCTTTAAAATGTTGTAAGATAATACAAGCAACTTGACATAATGATTCAAGATGACCTGAGTATTCCTTACATGGATTTTGATATAGCAAGTTAATACAAGCAACTTGATATAATGGATCAAGTTGACCTAAGTATTGCTTGTAGAATAGACAAGGATTATCTCCTTTCATGCATGACTTGGAAAGTCCTCCTTGATCTTTTGTCGATCATATCCTGAGACAAGTTCATACCGTAGTAAAAGATAAACCACAAATAGCAATCAAAGAAAATAATCATGCCCCATCATAGCTTCTCTAGTCTTGGACATCCTTGAGTCGCATAGAGTACATGATTAGCAATAAAATCAAGATATAAACACTAAATCTTGCATATCATTCACATGTTCTTATGGTCATTAACCGATATAATCATCTTGATGAATGATCTTTGATAATCCTTTATTACTTGCTGATCGATTCTTCATTTTTTGAGTTTCGCGATTCAGTTGTTGATGAAATGCCTTGATTTTTGTTGCTCGTTATCTATTTCAAAATCCTAGGTGTTTTTGTTTTTTCTAAGTTTTTTCGAATGTTTTGGATTTTTCAAAGATTTCGGAAGATCTCCTTAGCAAAAAGGAATTAGGATTTTGCCCCCAGTGGAAACAAAATTATTATGGATGTATGAATTGATCAAGATTCAAACCATGGTAGGATACAAATGCAAATTGATTGCTTCTTATAAGATTTAGGATAGTGACTACGAAAAGTATGTCAAAGATTGATAATTGTTGGTAAGTTGCATATTTCTTGCTAAATGGTTCAGAGCAATGGATGTGAAAGATGAATAAGCTAAGATAGATGGAACTGATAGATGTAGTAGGATGGAGTAGATACGTGCGCAAAGCGATCTCATAGATGGAGGAACTTACTTCTTAGATAGCGCCTGTTTACCAAGTTTTCACTATCTAACTTTATTGCATTTTTCCATATTTTGATTATTATTTTTTTAAGACTTTATATGCTTTTTGTTGATTTTTTTTCAGGACTTTATATCTCAAGCATAGAATTTCTTGAGATGGGTAGAATTGATAGGTTCATCAAACCAATCACCTTCAAGGGTAGATAACTTGTATTCTCCTGATCCATATGTTGCTACTATGACAAAAGGTCCTAGCCAATTTGGTTCAAATTTTCCCTTCTTTTCTCGATCTTGTTGATTTCTTGGATTCTCCCTTAAAACTATATCTCCAATCTGAAAAATGTGTGGCTTGACTCTGTGATTATAGCTTCTTTCCATTCTTTGTTGATATACTTTCAAATGACCTATTGCATTTTGGCGACGTTCCTGAATCAGTTCTAATTCCTGGAGTCGAGAGACTCGTTCTTCTTCTTCTGGTATAAGACCTTGCAAGGATACTCATAGAAAAGGTATCTCTACTTCTATAGGTAATGTGGCCTCTGATCCATAGACCAAACAATATGGAGTCGCCCCCGTTGGAGTGCGGATGCTAGTTCGGTATGCCCAAAGAGCAGGATTTAGCTGAATGTGCCAGTCTTTTCCAGCTTCATTGACTATTTTCTCCAAGATTTTCAAGATAGTTTTGTTTGATACCTCATCTTGAACATTTCCCTGTGGATAATATGGAGTACAAAACCTATGTTGGATATGAAATTATTCACATATATCCTTCACATCTTGATTTTTGAATGGTCTTCCATTATCAGTAATAATGGTCATAGGAACTCCATAGCGATGGATTATATAATTCAAAATAAATGATGATATTTATTTTCCTGTCACTGTTGTTAAAGGCATTGCTTCAATCCATTTAGTAAAATATTCAATAGCAATCAAAATGAACCTATGTCCATTAGAAGATGAGGGATTGATCTTTCCTACCAAGTCAAGGCCCCATTGTGAAAATGGCCATGATCCTGTCATAGGATATAACTATTGGGTTGGCGCATGAATGAGATTCCCATGGATCTGACATTGTTTGCATTTTCTAGCATATGTAAATGAATCTCTCTTCATTGTAGGCCAAAAGTAACCCATACAAAGAAGTTTCTTAGCCAATGTTAAACCACTTGAGTGTGTGCTACAAATACCTGCATGAACTTCGTCAAGAACATTTTCAGATTCTTCTTATTCAAGACATCTTAACAAAGTACCATCTAGACCATGCCTATATAGGATAACAGAAATTATAGTATAGCAAGAGGACTAGCGAATAAAATTCCTTTTCAGATTACGAGATAAGTCAAGAGGAAGGATATGTTCTTTTAAATACTGATAAGTTTGACCGTATAAGGATTGATCATTTCCTGATATATGACAAATTCGGTAGGTATGCTAAGATTGAATGGTAGGGGTTAAGATATCTTCCACGAGAAATTCATAACATTGTTGATTCTCCTTATTTTGCAAAAGAGATGTTATTGTAGCATTGCATCTGCTGCTTTATTCTCATTTCTTGGAATCTGGGTGAATGATATTTCTTTAAAGTGTCCTTTAAACTCCTCCACCAGTTGTTTGTATGACATAAGCTTATCATCCTTTGTTTGATATTCATCATTTACTTGATTGATGATAAGTTGTGAATCACCATAGACATGTAGTTCTTTGACATTCCATTCAATAGCCATTTTAAGCCCAATAGCCAATGCTTCATACTCTGTAGTATTATTAGTGCATGGAAACTGTAATCTATATGATTTGGGAATTGTGTGTCCTTGAGGTGTGATAAAAAGATGCTTACACCTGATCCATATTGTGTATAAGAACCATCAAAGTACAATTCCCAAAAGTTTGTACTTACTGTCAAGATATCTGCATCAGAAAATTCGATGTGCAAAGGCATGTTATTTTGTAAAGGTGCATCAGCCAATTGATCAGTGATAACTTGTCCCTTGATAGCTTTCCAGTCAACATACTCTATATCAAATTCACTCAGTATCATAACCCATTTGGCTAGTCTCCCTGTTAATGTTGACTTGCTCAACAAATATTTGAGAGGATCTATCTTTGCTATTAGTTTTATAGAATGAATCAACATATAATGTCGCAGCTTCTGAGTTGCAAATACAACTGCTAGACATGTCTTTTCTATTGAGGAATAATTTAACTCATAGCCAACAAGCGTTCTACTGATATAATAAACTTCTCTTTCTTTTCCTTCATCATCATGTTGGGCTAGGAGGGCTCCTAATGATATATTTGTTGCTAAGATATAGAGCAATAATGGTTTCCCTTTGGTTGGTGATATCAGTATTGGAGGACTCATAAGATATTCTTTTATTTGCAAAAAAGCTTCTTCACATTTTGGATCCCATTTGAATGAAACATTTTTATGTAGAAGATGGGTAAATGGAAGACATCTATCTCCTAACTGAGAAATAAATCTCCTGATTGATTGCAATCTTCCTTGTAAAGATCGCAATTGACTTATGTTCCTAGGTGACTCCATCTCCATGATAGCTTTGACTTTTTCAGGATTTACTTTAATTCCACGAGCTGATATAATGTAGCCAAGGAGTTTTCCAGAAGTTACCCCAAATGCACATTTCTTTGGATTTAATCTCAATTGATATCTTTCCAACCTGTCAAAATTTTTTCTTAAAATGTTCAAATGTTCTTGTCTTGTATGAGATTTTGCAAGTATGTCATCGACATAGTCTTCCATAAATGTATGCATCATATCATGGAAAACTATTTTCATAGCCCTTTGATAAGTTGCTCCTGCATTCTTAAGCCCAAATGGCATAACATTCCAGCAATATGTTCCCCATGCACAGGTGAAAGTTGTATTTTCTTGATCTTTAAGTGCAATTCTTATTTGATTATATCCCGAGAAGCCATCCATTGATGAAAACATCTCATGCCCTGTTGATAAGTCCACTATGATATCAATGTTTGGTAGCGGGTGTTTATGGTGAAAATGGATAACAATGATAACAAATATTGAAAGGCTAAATGAATTCAACCACCAAACCCTAGCCTAACAATCAACAAAGATCCACCATAACATATGAAGATTACATAAGACAATGCAAATCAAATGAAATCACAAAGATTATACCATCACATGTCCAATAGGGTTTTGATCTCCATTCTTCCTATCTCCATTGATCTTGCTTGATATATTTGCTCTCAGATTTTAACATGCACAAGAGCTCAATAAAGAACGGAATGTGGTTGCAAGTAGGATCGTAGTGTAGTCAATTGATCAAGTAGTTAGGGTTTGACAATGAAGAAAGCATCTTCTTAAATAGAAGACACAATATGAAATGGAGGGTTAAGATTGAGAGGTGTAAAAAGGAGGTCGGCTAGGATTAGAGGGTAGGTATAAGAAATAGTAAAATAATGAGAGGGGTAGGTAGTGTATGAATTAAGAGATGAATGACATGTGTCATGTGTAGAAAAGGTTAATGAATTAATTAAATAAATAAAGATTTATTTAATTAATAGTAGAAGTGGGATCAATTAAATAAATAAGATATTTATTTAATTTAGGAAAAGGATAATTTAAATAAATAAATGTATCTATTTAAATGAGAAATAAGGTTAGAAGAGGATAAACAAATTAATTAAATAAATAAAGATTTATTTAATTAATAGAAGAATTAGGCTTAGATAATTAAATAAATATAATTAGACATGACAATTTTAGGTGTCTACATTTTGCCCCTCTTTGAGACAATGCGGCTTGTCGCATTGTTTCAAAGAAGATAAGATGAACTGATACAGAGTTGCCCCAGGATGGGAATAATATGCCCCCTCGAGAGATTGGATGAAAATGTCTGAAAAGATTGCAGACAATCTCTCGATAAGAAAGAAAGGCTAGAATGGAATGGTCGGAGAAAGTGACAAAGTCACAGGATGAAGAAGACTGACTCGGGAAAAGAAGGCGAGGGCTAGGGTAGGCTATAAGATAGACCACGGGCAAAAGACATCCTCATTGCCATCTACACCTTCACGAGATCACAGTGCAGAGCGAGAAAAGAGCAGGAGCAGTCAGCAGCGATGGCTTTGGTTCACAGATTCGACCGCGTTTGCCGATTTCAGAGACCAGCAGAGGCAGGCGAGCCGGTAAGTACCACCAAACCTCCTTGTACTTTGACGCATTTCAATTTTGTCATTAATGCATGGTAGGTTAGCAATAAATGCGCTTAGGAATAGGGCACAAAAAAATGCAAAAACGTGCAACCGCATCTGTGTCGGTGCCAGGCGCGTCTATGTCCGCCAGGCACGTCTGTGTCGGTGCCAGGCGCGTCTGCGTCTGGAACCGCGTTTGTGCTTGATGCGGGCGCGTTTATGTCCTGTAGGGGCGTTTATGTTCCAAAGGCGCGTCTATGAATGATTTAGGCACGTTTATGTCAAACAGGCGCGTCTGTGTTGTACAGGCGTGTCTATGCAGTCTTCAAGCGCATTTATGAGTTTAAAGTGCGTTTATGTTTGAAAATGCATGGTTTTGGTCTTCTAGGTCAAATCGGCAGTTCTGTGATGAACATACGCTGTCGATTGGATAAGCTGCTGAGAGGATATACTCAAGCAGGTCCTCGAGGAAGACTAGGATAAATCAAGGCACTTTGTGATGAACAGGGAGCACCAAGATAGAGTACTTTGTGATGAACAGGGAGTACCCAAAGGATGAGGAGCACTTTGTGACGAACAGGGAGTGCTAAATGTGAGTAACACTTTGTGATGAACAGGAAATGTCACACACGTAGTACTTTGTGATGAACAGGGAGCACTACTAGGATAGATAGCAACACTTTGTGATGAACAGTGAGTGTCACTAGGATAGATAACCATATGCATTTAGATAGCAAGTAGCATTTTGTGATGAACAGTGAATGCCACGATGACTGACATGATTGATTGTTTGACTGCAGGAGTATCTGCCTATGCTAGAGTCACGAGAGAGGTTCCTGTCCACACAGAGATTGCGACCTGAGTTGACAGCCGAGGACCAAGCTGCAATTGAGGTTATGGGTCTGTGACATATTATGTATGTGCCTGAGTTTCGGGCGAACATGGGACTGCTGACTACACTGGCGGAGAGGTGGCACTCCGAGACATGTACTTTTCATTTGCTGATGGGGGAGATGACAATCACCCTGGAGGATGTATATAGGATTATGCGGATACCAATTGATGGGGAGTTGATTTTGTACGATCGAGACGGAGATAGGGATGCCCTTAGACGAGTGTTCTAGGATCTGGGACTGGAGATGAGGGTGGGACAAGTGGCATGGGATACCATGACATGGACAGGATTAGCACTACCAAAAGTGTTGGCAGGAGTTATCAGTGGGTTCCTCTGTATCAGTTTTGTACCATTTTGTATAATGATGTAGACACCTGCGGGTGATTGTAGCCATATGATTTTGACATCATTGTATCATGACACTTTATATATATATATGAGATGATTCATCTTTGCGGTAGCTATATGCATGTGTACCTATGTGATGAGATGTTTTTATGTGATGCTTATGATATGGATGCAAATATGTATATGATGCAATGCAATATATTTTTTTGTTCGTTTATGTTTTATATGTGTATGCATGATGCAAATGTGAATGTAAGTAATGCAGATGAATATGATAATGCAAATGTAAATTGTGCTAACAGTTGTTGTGTGCGGGATGTGATGCAGTTGTGATATCTATATGTATGTATGAAATACTTATATGTGGTAATGTAGGTGCAGCTACATGAAATGCAAATGTTTTTGGTGTGTCATTATACTCAGTCATGTGATAGTAGGCTATGCGGACTCGAGAAGGATGATGGAAGTCAATCAAGAAAGGGGGGATGAAAGACAGAAGATATGAAAGTGAAAGAGCTTCTTGTGCGTTATCATCATTGAGCTTTATTATGGAAAAATAGGTTATGACAATCGAGGCATATGTTCGACCCAGAAAGTCATTGTACCCGTTTGCATGGAGATAAGACAGTCACAAACAAGGAATGCCCCAGTTCATATTAGACTCATAGTGTCCTCATATCCTTGGACAAGTCATAGCATTACTAAGAGACAATCCACAGACAACAAACAAAATAGGTGACGATACCCCATCCTCGCCTTTCTAGTCAAAGACATCCTGGAGATGGAATCTCTAGTCAGAGACATCCCGGAAAAGCTAAAAGACATGTCACCAAAAAAAGATAAAATCAAAAGAAAACCAAGACTCGACACCAACATCCACTGTAGTCCTCAAGTTTAGTGTCTCTTGTCACTTGTATAAGTCATGTTTGATTGGGGTCACAATGTTCACTTTCACAAAAGGGATAGATTAACACTGAACCATATTGTTGTCTGAGTCTGTTGAAAGATTTGATTTTGTTGAAGCCCATTGTTGCTGCTGTGTCTCATCTGAAACTGACTGAATCCATGAAACTGATACTTTATTGTGAAGAAGATGAAGCTTTATTACGGATCTAGCGATGCAGATGTTGCTTTATTGCGGATTGTGCGCGAATAGACTGGAGAAAGCTGGAAGAAACTGTACTCCTCGAAACATGTGATGTTCTCAGTTCCACACCCATCACTAGACGTAGGAATTGCCTTAGCCACAGATAGGATCTGATTTATTATGGATGGAAAGGGAGGTTTATTATGGATGGCTAACCAATCTTAGGTAGATCAATAACAAGCCATGATGGGACTGGGTAAGTTTATTATGAATGAATAGGATGTGAGTGTGTGCAGAGTGAAAGGATGAAAGAGAATCCTGAAGGAGAGAGGAGCAAAGTCTCTACGCATGGCGCTGGTGACCCAGTTTTCACCATGGTACTTGCCCAAGGCGCCACCGAAGTGGTTTTCACTGTTGGACGAAATTATTTCTCTTTACTTTTTCTATTTTTCAATTTTTTTTGTGTCACAAGGCGCCTGTTTGCCAGGTTTTCACCAAGTAACGATTTTTTCTGTTTTTATAGTTTTTTTGTATTTTTTGAATTAGGATACTCTGATGAGCTATGTGTAGAATCTGCGAAGATGCATGCTGTTGATAGGATCCTCCAAAGGTTCACCTTCTGTAGTAGAGAGCTGATATGCCCCAGATCCATATACGGCTGTGATGATGTAAGGACCAAGCCAGTTTGGTTCAAACTTGCCCTTCTTCTCTCTGTCTTGCTGATTCTTGGGGTTTTCTCTGAGAACTAAGTCACCTACCTCAAATGTGTGAGGCTTGACTTTGTGATTGTAGCTGCGACTCATTCGCTGTTGGTAAGCCTTAAGATGATTAAAAGCAGTTTGTCTCTGTTCATCCAGCAGTTCTAGTTCTTGTAAGCGAGAGACCCTGTAATCTTCGTCGTTGATGATGTTTTGCAAAGAGACCCGTAAAGAGGGTAACTCGACCTCAATAGGCAAGATGGCTTCAGCGCCGTAGACAAGTGAGTAGGGTGTAGCTCCTGTAGGTGTGCAGACACTTGTGCGATAGGCCCAAAGTGCTGGATTGAGTTGGATATGCCAGTTACGGCCAGGGTCGTCGACTGTCTTTTTGAGGATTTTAAGAATTGTTTTATTAGACGCCTCAGCTTGGCCATTACCCTGGGGGTAATATGGTGTGGAGAAACGATGGGA
This sequence comes from Cryptomeria japonica, assembly GCF_030272615.1. NCBI lineage: Eukaryota > Viridiplantae > Streptophyta > Pinopsida > Cupressales > Cupressaceae > Cryptomeria > Cryptomeria japonica. Next base: position 933,470,382 of record NC_081409.1, on the reverse strand, counting down.
GATATGGAAGCGCTCACAGAGTTCACGAACATCCTGATTTTTGAAGGGACGCCCGTTATCAGTAATAATGGACTTAGGAATACCATATCAACAAATGATATAGTTAAGGATGAAAGTAGCAATTTGTTTTCCCATAACTTGTGTGAGAGGCACGGCTTCAATCCATTTTGTAAAATACTTTGTGGCTGTGATAATGAATTTATGACCATTGGAAGAAGGTAGGACCACTAGCATGTGGACCACATATCCCTTCATGCACTTCACGTAACGCAATCTGAGCTTCGTCGCTTTCTAGACATCTAAGAAGAGTGCCATCTAGACCTTGTCGGTATAGGACATCAGCTAAAATGACATATCGAGAGGATTGGCGAATGAAAGTGCGGCGTTGGTTGTTTGATATATCAGGAGGTAAGATATTGTCACGAAGGTATGTGAAGATGGAACCATATAACTGGGATTCAGGACCAACAACACATATCATTTCAGTAGGCATTATCTCATATGAAGGAACCAACAGGTTGTCTACCAAGAACTCATAGCAGGTCTCATTTTGAGGTAAATCAATTAGTGAAGCAATTGTAGCCATGGCATCTGCGGTGTGATTCTGCTCTCTTGGTATCTGCTCAAAGTCTATCTTTGTAAAGTGTTGTTTCAGATTATCCACCATTTGTTTATAAGGCAGTAATTTTTCATCTTTTGTTTGGTAATCATCAGTTGCTTGACGGATAACAAGTTGGGAGTCTCCAAAAACACGAAGTTCCTGGATCTTCCATTGAACTGCAATTCGTAATCCTGTTGTTAATACCTCATATTCCGCTATATTGTTGGTGCAAGGAAATGATAAGCGGTATGATTTTGGTATAGAATCACCTTGAGGAGTTATAAAAAGAATACCAGCTCCTGCCCCATGCTGTGTGTATGAACCATCAAAGTACAGTTGCCATGGCTTTGCATGTGATATTGTTAGAATGGATTCATCTGGAAATTCTGAATTTAGAGGAGCATCATCTATCATGGGAGCATCTGCTAATTGATCCGCGATTGCTTGTCCTTTTATTGCTTTTCTGTCCACATACTCGATGTCGAATTCACTCAATATCATTACCCATTTGGCCAGCTGCCCAGTAAGTGTAGCTTTGTTGAGAAGGTATTTTAATGGATCAATTCTTGCAATCAACTTAGTCTTATGAGTGAGCATATAATGTCGTAATTTCTGCGAAACAAAGACCACAGCGAGACATGCACGCTCGATTGGTGTGTAGTTTAGCTCATATCCCACCAATGTGCGACTGATATAGTATACTGCTTTTTCCTTGCCGTCAGCAATTTGTTGCGCTAAGAGTGCCCCCAGTGCTGTTGGAGTAGCTGAAATGTATAATAACAGTGGTTGATCTGGAACTGGTGGCATCAGAACTGGCGGATTTAGAAGATAATATTTGAGCGTCTGGAAAGCCTGTTGACAGTTGTCATCCCATTTGAATTTGATGTTTTTATGTAGCAGGTGCTGGAAAGGATTACACTTATCCGCTAGTTGTGCTATGAATCTTCGTATAGACTGGAGTCTCCCTTGTAAGGATCAAAGTTGACTAATATTTCTTGGTGGTTGCATTTCCAAGATAGCTTTGACTTTTGCTGGATCCGCTTCAATTCCTCTTTTGGATACAATGAATCCTAGGAGCTTCCCGGAGGTTACTCCAAAGACACATTTCTTAGGGTTTAATCTTACTTTGTACTTTTCCAATCGATCAAAGGCAACTGAAAGTATGTCCAAATGTGTATTTCTGTCTATTGATTTGACCAAGAGATCGTCAACATAATCTTCCACAGTTACATGCATGAGATCATGAAAAATAGTAGTCATTGCTCTTTGATATGTAGCTCCTGCATTTTTCAGCCCAAAGGGCATGACATTCCAACAGAAAGTTCCCCACGGACAAGTGAATGATGTTTTATGTTGATCCTCAGGTGCAATTCTTATCTGATTATAGCCAGAGAATCCATCCATTAATGATAGCATTTCATGACCTGCTGTGAGATCAACAATCAAGTCGATATTTGGTAATGGGAAGTCATCCTTTGGACAAGCTTTGTTGATGTCTCTGAAATCTGTACATATTCTGATGCTGCGATCTGGTTTGCTGACAGGTACCAAATTGGAGATCCATTCGGGATAATCAATTGGGCGTATGAATCCGACATCGAGTAATTTCTCAAGCTCTGCTTTGACTAGTAATGCCACTTGTGGATGCATTTTCCTTAAATTCTGTTTCACTGGCTTTGCCCCCGGTTTGACTGTCAGATGATGCATTACCAAATCCGGATCTAGTCCAGGCATATCAGCGTATGACCATGCAAAGTTGATTTGTCGTTCTTTGAAGAAGCTTATGAATTTTGATCTTTCGGACTCTGTTAATGATTGAGCCAGGAATATGTTGTGTGGAATCTCTTCTGTACCAATGTTTGTTTTGATAGTCTCCTCTACCAACATGGATGATTTTTCCTCATATGATGCTGGGAGAATGTCGAGCCTTCCATCTTCGGGTGCCTCAGAGAGGTTTTCGTCCTCAGATACGTCCTTTCTTTTTACTTTTTTGGAGTCAGATAGCGCCACAGTGTGGTTTTCGCCATAAGACCCTTGTTTTGTTCTTATTTTCACATTTTTGCGACTGGAAGGTCCGACACCCTCACCAAAATATGCCATGTTGTTGAGTTCTATGGTGTATCCTGCTTTGTGGTCCCCAGGGGGAAGATCGTCTCGTATGCCAAGATAGTCGATAATAGCTTCATCATTTTGAAATGTGTCAAATTGTGCTGATCCATCATAATCCCAGTCAATGAGTTGGGGATGAACAAGGGGAAGGCCTTTAATGTTTTCAGAGTTTGCAGGGCTAAGAGTGAAGATATGGTTATATTCGGGTATATCGAGGCAATCGTCGAGGTCATCGATGGCACTCTCCTCGTCAGTTTCGATCGCAAGCGAATCCAAATTATCATTACTAGTAGCGCATTCCGGAACAGGTGTTCTCATCCTATGTGATTTCAACCTAGAACCTCGACACAAGGACTGTGTAGACTCCTCATGGGTTGTTTCTTGACCAACTCTGAATTTGTTATAAAACTCCTCTTCTTCTGTGGGTTCATCTGGCTCTCTGAATGTCTCGGTGAGCTCGTAGTCACTGGAGAATTTGTCTGAACCCCATTCCCATTCGTTGGAGTCTGTAGAATAGCAATCTTCTTGTTGAATTTTGGCAATTTTGATTCGTGATGCCTCTTCTGTCCCTTTTGTGTGGATCTTGGAAGTCAGAAAACCAAGTCCCTTTGAGCGTTCTCTTCTTATGGTCAATTCAGGTTGTAGGGGTTCCATGACGCCTTCTTTGCGTAACCCAAGAGGGCTTTTTCCATCATACCCAAATTTTTGTAGAATCTTGAAGCCTTTGCCATATTTCTCACAAGGTATATTGATCTGATCATGTGTGTCATCTTCAATGTCTTTATAGAGCATTTTGTATAAATCTTCCTCCTCTAGTTCGCCCCATCTTTGAAAGTTAGTAGGATCCCATTTGAGCGTCATGATGAATGTTTGCTTGTTAGGATGTGGCCTTCCAAATTCTTTTGGAGAGCTCATGATTTGTCGTAAATACATGGTCTGATTTAAAGTGTATTCTCCCATGCCTTTGTCCTGAAATTTGCCTTTGAGTTCACCTTGTTTTGATGTCGAAGGTTTTAATGACTCAGGGTCGATGTATGCCAAAGAAGGAACAGCTTCACGATTACTGGGAATGATGGTCTCCGTATGTGATCTCATGTTATTGCAATATATGAACGGATTAGGATCACCGTTAACTGTTACCTCGACTCCATTATGAGGAAACTTAATGCATTGGTGATATGTCGATGGGACTGCCCTCATTTCATGAATCCAAGGACGTCCTAGAAATATATTATAAGTGATATCTAAATCCAGGACCTGACAAACCACATCCTTTGTAACTGGCCCAATTCTTAGAGGTAAGGTGACCGTGCCCTTGGATGAGCGTTCTTCATCGTCGTATGCCTTGATGGTGATTTGATTTTTTGAATTCACATCTTTATCGGAATATCCCAATTGTTTAATGGTGCTCAATGTACAAATGTTTAGACCAGCTCCTCCATCTATCAGGACTCACTTTATTCGATGTTTGTGTATAAAGGCTTCAATATGTAATGGTGCATTATGTGGCTGACTTACGGAGGCATCATCGACTTCTATGAACGTAAGGGAATGTGGAATGGAAAGGTATCCCACCATGGCTTGAAACTGGTCCACGTTCAGATCAGTAGGGACGGCAGTGTCTCTCAAGATTTTGTCAAGAATAGCCTTATGAGCAGGGGATATGCGTAAGAGCTCAAGGATGGAGATGAGCGCGGGTGTCTTCCCTAACTGTTCTACAAGGTCATACTCAGGTTTAGTAGATGAAGAAGAGGCGTTCTTAGTGGAGGCACCTGGCAACGTGATTTTACCTCAACGGGTTGTAACATGACATTCAGAGGTAGATTCGGACGAAGATCCCACACCTCTTAGAACAATCTTGGGTCTCTGAGGAGGATTCTCAGGATTTTTGTTCTTGATGGTAATAGTAGAGATATGATTGTCCATTGAGATGTGATTGATAGTTGAGTCATAGTTGTAAGGTGCTCTAGTATAGTTGGCCTGATCATCTGTGACTTGGGCTTTTCCTTTGTCATGCTTTGGGAATGGTTCCTTAAACATCTCATGTTCTTGATTAGACGAATGTCCCTCAATCTCAATGTCACCTCTATCAATGAGATCTTGCACGATATTCTTCAGTCGATGGCAATTTCCTGTCTTATGACCCCTGCTCTTATGAAACTCACAATACTCGTCATCATTCCACCAATTTGGTTTGACCTTTGGTTCATATGGAGGAAAATCTGGAACTGTGATCACTTTGTTTGCCACTAGCTTTTTGAAGACTGATTCAAGTGGTTCTCCTAATGGAGTGTACTTCCTTCGTGATCTGGAAGCTGTTTGAGTATTCACTTGATTGTTTGTAGAACTTGATCCTGAAAAGATGAACTTGGGTCTCACTGTATTGGCATCAACAACGCCATCGTTGACTGTGTTCTTGTTTTTATTCCAAAATCTTGGCTTGTCTTTTCCTTTAAAGTCATATTTGTTTTCTTTGAATAGCTTAATGACTCCTTGTTCAATTAAGACCTTTTCTATTGCTAGGCCCTTTTCAATAACATCCTTGAAGGTGGACAAACAAGCTTTCCTTAGATCATAGCCAATATCCTTGTTAACGTTTTGAGTGAACATTTCTACCATTTGTTTTTGGGGAATTTCACAAGAGCATCTGCTGGCTAGATTTCTCCATCTTTGTAAAAATGACGCAAAAGATTCTCCTTCCTTTTGCTTAGTATTGCATAGAGTAGTGACTGAGATATCTGTTTCTATGTTGTAGGAGAAATGCTGAATGAATGCCTCTGCTAAGTCACCCCATGACTTAATACCGGGAGGTAATTGAGAAAACCATTCCATAGCTTGATCGCCTAAGCTCTGCGGGAACAACCTCATCAAATATGTTTCTTCTGCCGCTACCTCAATGCAGGCTGTGAAAAATTGTCGTATGTGTGCCTTGGGGTCTCCCTTTCCTCTATATTTGTCAAATTTTGGCGTCACAAAGTGTGTAGGAAATGGAGGCATTGGGATGCTCTTATCAAATGGATAAGGACATATGTCTCTCATAGTGTATGTCGGTTTTGGTGCACTCATGTCCTCCATTTTCTTTTGTAAATCTCTTATTTGTTGCTCCAAATTGCTCTTGGGAGGAGATCTATTTCTTGTAGCATACCCCATGTTTGGGACGCCAATTTGAGGAGGAGCTTGTTGCATGTATGGATGATACTGATCGTAGACATGTCCATATGGAGGTCTATATTGATGCGGCATATATGGAGCACTTGGCATAGCTTCATGTTGAGGAACCCCATATCTATTTTGTGCATATATACCATATTCAATAGGCATTTCATTTTCCATTGTGTTGCCCCCAATTTTGACATGAGGTTTCCTTATGTCCAAATTTTGAGGATGCCTTTGAGTATCCACTTGTTTTGATTGATCCATAGTTGGAGCATGTGATTGAGCATATCTATCTGCATAAGGCTTCCATAATGGTCTTCGAAGGTAAGTATCATATGTTTGAGCTTGTGTATGTGGGATTTCTGGTTTTTGAAGCAAAACTGATGGTGACTCAGGCATCATATTCGGTCCTCTATTTCCCCCACTATTGGGTCTCCTTTGATCCATGTTGGATTGAGTTTGTTGCGAGGGTCGATTTTCCATAAGTTGAGACATGTCAAAGTCATGAGGTATTTTAGCTCCACTTTGTGCCATCATGTGTAAGAAGTATTGTCGTTCTCTCCTCATTATCTCTTCAACCAATCTATTGAAATGAGGATTCATTATGGATTCTTCTATATCTGCTGATTGTATTGAAAAGTTGTCCACATTGTCATTGTGTGTAGCATTGTTGTTTGTAGTGTCTGTGTTCTCAACATTTGGATTGTTTCTATAAACCTCCATGTTAGGTAGTGTAGTGTGCTCAGGATTGAAAAATAAATCATTGTCATACTCATAAGAACTCATGTTTGTGGACTCTTGAGCTTCTTTAGCTTTTCTCCTAGATTTTTGAAGACGGGTTTCAACCATGAACTAGGTGTTTGACCAAGATGTGTAAGACTAGTTGAAAAATGGAAAGAGTATGGAAGACCAAGAGTTGTATGGAGTGTAAATGAATCTTGAGGTGTACTTGCAATGTCCAAAGTGTAAGACCAAGTATGTAAGTAGTAGAGTAGGTGTGACTTCCAAAGAGACGATAGTTTCTCTTGATGAGGTAAGCTGACCTTGACCCTAAGTAAGACCAAATGAGACCCAAAGGTAAGAAACCTTGATGAGGGACCACTTAGCAAAGTGTAGTTGTATGTAGTATGTTGACAAAGTATGACGAGGACAAGCAAGTGACCTTTTGACTCAAGTTTAGACAAGTATGAATGTAAAATGAGATGTGAAGCAATGATGGACTGTATGAGACCCAGAGACAGGTTGAATGCTAGATGAAACCTGAAGAAACAACCTAGGAAGCTCAAGTATTCCGAAACTGATTTCTTTTGTTTGTTGGACTCTAAAATTTTCTTGCAATTTTGAACACAGACGCGACTGTATACTGCACAGACGCGGTTTCCGGACACAGACGCTACTATGTTTAACCCAAACGCGCTTCTGCGATTTTCTTGTTTATGTTTGCTGGATTGTAAAGATTTTTGCAATTCTGTACACAGACGCGATTGTATACTTCACAGACGTGGTTCCCAGACACAAACGTGTTTCTGTTCGACACAGACGCTTCTAGACACACAGATGCTATTATGCCCTTCACAAACGCGCTTAGATTACTCAGACGCAGTTAAAACAGACACAGACGCGTTTCTGTAAATTTCGTGCAATTTTTCCAATATGTGAAGTCGTTTTTGTTGTGACCAAATCTGACTATTTGATTGTTTTTCGTGACAAGAGGACACAATGTTGATGAGGACTCAATGTTTGCAAGTGTTTAGACTCTCCAAGAAAAGTGTGTTGTTTGATGTAAAATGTTTTGCATACACTTGAAGACACAAAAGACACAATGTTTTGTTGTTTGGTCTTGATTGTTTTGAATGTTTAGCATAAGTCAAGCACAATTCTTATGGCTGGCCAAGACAATAGTTGTTGATCCCACATGGGGTTTTACCCCCGAGGCTACGCTATTCAGAGTGGATACTTAGATGCTTGACCTCACTGGCTCCACCCTCGGCACTCACTTCTCGGGTCAGCCAAGCATCAGTCCCCATGAAAACTCCCCATGGCGAACTTTGTATCTCTACTAAGAACCGTATGTGTGTGGGCCGCTACCAGAGGTCCGACCTCCTGCCCCAACAACTAGAAGGATTTGGGCCTCTAAAACAAAATGGTGCTAGTAAGGGCATCCGCTCGTGTGGCCATACATGCGGCACTTTCAGCTCTGTAAATACAGAAGGCTCCCAGCCGGTAGGGGTTACGCCCTACAAATGATCAAATAAATTTGATCAAACGGGTTTATGGGGAGACATAGTGTCGGTATGAACTAATCAGCACACGTTATTCATAGTTTTCACCATGAATACATTTGATTATAGTGGTTCGGATGAGGTGGGTTTTCCTCGCTACCACTTGGGTCGTCCTCTTCTCACTAGTAGTCCTAATGACCACACGGGAAGACAGGCCCTCTAAAGATTAAACAAAAAGAGCCTATTGCTCAAGACACAAAAGACAATGATTCAATTTTAGTGCACCAATGGAAGTGTTTGCTAGTCTATGAAAACAAGGCACACAACAAAATTATAAAACCCTAGCCAAGGCCCTGCAACAAAATTTGTTAGTAGTTTGGGTTGTTTCAAATGATCACCCCTTCCTGCAAGCACACAAGTTAGGTAAATTTTAGAAAAACCCAAAAAGACTTTGTGAAAAAGGGGCCTTCAACAAAAACGTTTATGCTTCCAAAACAAGCTGCACAAACTTGGTTAGCTAGATCTGCAAGGGTTATTTCAAAAATAAACCAGATCTGAAACCTTAAGTACGAAATCCGAAAATTGAACCAAAGAAAAATTTAAAATTTCGAAACAATAAAACACAGACGCTGTTATACCAGACACAGACGCGGTTCTGTGATGCATAGACGCGGCCAAAATACACAGACGCCTCTCTCGGACACAGACGCGGGCAGAAACAACTCAGACGCGGTTCGGAAACATAGACGCCCCTTTCAGAAACCTGCAAAATAAAATTTGGCAGAAACACAGACGCGATTCCAGACACCGCAGACGCTTCTGAAAATCAGAGACCCGATCCGAACGCTTGCAGACGCGGAAAAACCTAAAATGTCGTCGAAAAATGTCCGATCTGCAACTTCAAAAATGCAAAATCTGCAACAAAAAGGTTAAATGCAAAGGGACAAGGGTCCCACCGGGCGTGCCAAAATGTGTATGGTGAAAATGGATAACAATGATAACAAATATTGAAAGGCTAAATGAATTCAACCACCAAACCCTAGCCTAACAATCAACAAAGATCCACCATAACATATGAAGATTACCTAAGACAATGCAAATCAAATGAAATCACAAAGATTATACCATCACATGTCCAATAGGGTTTTGATCTCCATTCTTCCTATCTCCATTGATCTTGCTTGATATATTTGCTCTCAGATTTTAATATGCACAAGAGCTCAACAAAGAACGGAATGTGGTTGCAAGTAGGATCGTAGTGTAGTCAATTGATCAAGTAGTTAGGGTTTGACAATGAAGAAAGCATCTTCTTAAATAGAAGACACAATATGAAATGGAGGGTTAAGATTGAGAGGTGTAAAAAGGAGGTCGGCTAGGATTAGAGGGTAGGTATAAGAAATAGTAAAATAATGAGAGGGGTAGGTAGTGTATGAATTAAGAGATGAATGACATGTGTCATGTGTAGAAAAGGTTAATGAATTAATTAAATAAATAAAGATTTATTTAATTAATAGTAGAAGTGGGATCAATTAAATAAATAAGATATTTATTTAATTTAGGAAAAGGATAATTTAAATAAATAAATGTATTTATTTAAATGAGAAATAAGGCTAGAAGAGGATAAATGAATTAATTAAATAAATAAAGATTTATTTAATTAATAGAAGAATTAGGCTTAGATAATTAAATAAATAAAATATTTATTTAATTAGACATGACAATTTTAGGTGTCTACAGCGGGAAATCATCTTTTGGGCATGCTTTATTTAGATCTCTGAAATCTGTACAGACCCTTATGCTTTTATCTAGTTTTAATACTAGTACAATACTTGAAACCCATTCTGGATAAGCAGCAGGTCTTATAAAACCCACTTCTAATAGTTTATTGAGCTCGGTTTTTACAATAAGAGTAATGTGCGGATGCATATTTCTTAGCTTCTGCTTGTCTGGTTTTGCTTTTAAATCCATATTAAGATGATGCATGATAAGATCTGGATTAAGTCCTGGCATATCTGCATAGGACCAAGAAAATTTTATTTGTCTTTGCTTAAATAATTCCATGTATTCATTCCTCTCTTTTTCTGATAATGAGGCAGCATAATGAAGTATTTTAGGATCCTTTGATGTACCAATGTTTACTACTTCTGTTGGTTCTATCAGGATAGCAGATCTCTCCTGAAAATATGCAGGAAGAATGTCAAACTTTCCATCTTATGGTGCCTCAAAGTGGTTTTCACCATCAGATACATCCTTTGTTTTCCCTTTTGATTGATCTAGTGTTGCCATAAAATGGTTTTCAACAATAGGTCTCTTTCCTTGTTTTTTTTTGCTTTTGTGACTAGAAAGTTTGGCATTCTCCTAACTATGAGAAACATCACTTAATTCTACAATGGAAGATATCTTAGGTGGGATGGGTTCAACAACATTAAGGTACATGACTAAGTCATGATCATTGGAAAAGACATTCAATTCAGGGTTGTCTAAATTATCCCAATCAATTAGTTCAAGATGAATAAGGGGTAAATCATAATCAGTGTCATCATTAGGTGTTTCAACATTTATGACATAATGATCATAACTTGGCATAGAATAGGTACTATCATAGATTAAATGTTTTGAGATTTGTCTTTCTCAAGAGTCTCTGAATCAATTCTAACAAAATTAATATTAGCATTTTGTAGTTCACACTCGAGTGGTTCTTCAACTAACATTTATCCCTTAAATGAATGGATTATATCAACACACACATCTTTAATACTGCAAATTCCTTCTCGATTGACCTCATTTGCATTTTGGAGTTGACATACTTGTGTACATGATAAAGAGGACTCTTTTGCTAGATTTTGTCTCCTTTCAAACTCAACTTCTTCTAGACTAATAGTCAATCCAACTTGACTATTTCTTAATTCTTCTATGGTTCTACCATATATGGATATATCTTGTTCCTCTTTTGATGAAAATCTTGTATTTTCAGATGCTTGATTTATCCTTGTTTGTATTTCTTGTGGCATTACTTCTTTGTCTTTGTCATTCCCTTTCATTTTTGCATATGCCTCTTTTCTCTGAATTTTGAGTTTTTCTTGTCTTGTTTCTAACTCCATCTTTTGTTTTGCAATAGACAAGTCTTCTTTTGTGATAACTTCTTGGTCTTCATTGTGTTCCTTACTTGATGTAGTAGATAAGACATTTGGACCCCATTCATACTCATTTGAATCTGTTTCTGAATCATGATCTGGGACTACTCCACTATACCATATAGGAATGTTGTCTGACGCAAAAAGTTCCCTGATTTCTGCCATGTCTATTTTTACTGCTTCTGGAATATCTTGTTCAGATTTTGCATTTGTTTGTATTTCTAGAACTTGTTGACAAGATTTTTCTTTACCCTTGATGGTAATCTCCTTGTCTTGCTTTTCATGTTCTTCTTGCCCCTTTTGTGTATTTTTTACTATTTCTGCCACTTGATGTAGCTTTTCTTGCCAATTTTCTTCTTTAGAAACTAATTTCTTTTTCCACTTTTGATGTTGATGATTATGTTGTCTTTGATTGGATTTTAGATATCCAAGCTCTGATTTATCTTCTTTGGATTGCGAGTGTGGACAAATAGGTTCTGAAATACCTTGATGTCGCTTACCAATTGGTCCTTTTCCTTCATATCCCATTTTTTGCATGATTTCGTAACCTTTTCCATATCGTTTTATGGGAATATTGACTTCTGTTGCTATTGCTATAGTTTTATCTTCATCCTTGTACAACCAACCAAGAATGTCTTTATCTTCATTTTCTTCTTCAAGAGTTCTAGCACTAACAAATGTCCCTTTAAACATATGTTTTGATTTTTCTGATGTCTTTGATTGAATATCTGTAGGCTTTCCAAATGATTTAGAGGAAAGTGGAAAATTATGCAAAGAATACTTTCCCATTCCTTCATCATTTAATTTGAGATTTTCTTCAAAAGTTTCCCATGACTTTTCTTGAATTTCTTTGGTAGGATATATTGATTCTCTGTTATGTGGAACTCTTGTATCTTGTGTTGGCTTCAAATTATTGCAATATTGACTGGAATCTGCAATTATAGTGATCTCTTTTCCTTCATGAGGAAATTTCACACATTGATGATATGTAGAAGGAACTGCTTGCATCTTGTGAATCCATGGTCGTCCTAGAAGAATGTTGTAAGAGAGGTTCAAATCTAAAACCTGACACAATGTATCCCTTTCCACATGTCCTATTCTTATTGGTAGTACAATAGTTCCTTTAGAAGAATGTTCTGCTTCATCATAAGCCTTGATGGTTATTTCTTTTTCGGGTCTATTCCATTTTCTGAATATCCCAAAGCTTTTATCAAACTTAATGCACAAATATTTAAGCCAGCTCCTCCATCTACGAGTACACGTTTGACACGAGTTTTATTAATGGAGACTTCAACATGTAAGGGCGCAGTGTGAGGATGCTGCAAGGATGCGTGATCATTTTCAAAAAACGATAAGCAATGAGGAGCTATAAGGTGTCCTACCATGTTTTGGAACTGATCTATATCCAACTCTTTTGAAACTATTGTTTCTACTAAAGCTTTCTCCAAAATTTACTTATGCATGGGTGAAACTTTGAGAAGTTTCAGAATTGATATTTGAGTAGGTATTCTTTGTAATTGCTCTACTAAATTGTATTGTTGTGAAGTGGATGTTGGATCTTTTGTTATACTTGGAAAAGTAACCTTTGCTTTGCTTCTAGTAATAACATTGATTGGTTCTGAAGGTGGATTATCTTTAACAATGATCACATTTACCACATCATCATATGTATAAGTGTAATTCACTTTGGTTTTTCCTTTGTCATCTTTTAATTGTGATGGTTCACCTTTGTCATAATTTGGAAGTAGAGTTTTGAAAGCTAGGTGTGATTCATTTGTCTTATGGCTATCCATTGTGATTGTTCCATTATCAATTAGATCTTGGATAAGGTGTTTCAATCTTTGACAATCATTTGTTAGGTGTCCTTTATTCTGATGTTAATTGCAAAAATGATTGTCATTCCACCAATTTGGATTGACCGGTGGTTCATAACTTCTTGCTTCTGGTAAAACAATCAATTTGTTGGCAAGTAAAGTTTTTAGAGTTGATTCTAATGGTTCTCCAATGTTTGTGAATTTCTGCCGAGGATTGGAGAAAAAGGACTTGGCTTTATTTTTTTCTGGATTATTATTGCTTGGGATTTGACTTGATAGATTAAAAATTGGTTGTTGTTGTTTTGTAGTACTATTATCATCATTTCCTTCATTGTTGACATTCCTATTCTTTGACCAGAACTTGGGTTTGTCATTGTTGTTGTTGTTGTGGTTGTTTTTATTGTTGTTGTATGAATTATTGTAAAGTTTTAGTTCTCCTTTATTTACAATTGGGTTCTCTATTTTCAAACCATTCTCGATCATTTTGGCAAAAGAGGGAGGACATTGCATTCTTACTCGGTGACTCATTTCATCGATAAGATTATCAATGAATATGCCTGTTTTTTCTTGATCAGGTACATCTCGAGGATACCTATTAAACATACATTTCCATCGTTGTAAGAAGATCATAAAAGATTCACCATTCTTTTGTTTAACATTGCAGAGATCCGACATTGTTATTTCATTCCTTATATTGTAGGAGTATTGTGAAATAAACCTATTCACAAGTTCTTCAAAAGATTTGATTCTGGATGGTAATCTTGAAAACCACTCCATTGATTGTCCATTTAAACTCCTAGAAAAAAGATGCATAAGGTAAGTTTTATCATGAGCAAATTCCATGCTCATAGTACAAAACTCCCTAATGTGATCTTGAGGATCAGATTTTCCATCGTATTTGTCATATTTAGGAATCTCACAATGTTGCAGAAATGGTATCATATTCAGATTTTTATCAAAATGATATGGGCATATATCTTCTAATGAATACTTCTTGGAGCTTGTTCCATTTTGCATGTCTTGCATCTGTCGTTGTAGAGTTTGCATTTGTTGAGTAAGTTTTGACAATGGATTATCCACATAGTTTCTCCTTGTTTCTTCGTGAGTTCTTTTATCACTACGTTCTTTTCTTGTGTCATCCCTTCCTTTCCTTGTTTCTTCATGACTTTCTTTGTTCACATCCTCGTTATTTGGATCATCTGTGTTTTGGGTGTTACTTGCCTCCACATCTTGTTTCAAGCTTTCTATGTTAAAGTCCTGTGGTAGTTTAGCTCTAGATTTTGCCAACATCAAGAGATATTTCTCTTTTTGTTTTGCCAACAATTTTTCCATTAGCCTATCAAATTTGAAATCTTGCTCAAGGTCTTTAATGGTGCTATTGACTGCTTCTTCGTCAACAGCCGTAAACCCAAAAGTTTGGAATATAGGATTATCTTCTTCCTCCATTTGTTGTTGTTTTCTAAGTTGTTCGTATTGGGCTCTAGTCCAAACTGGCATGTGATTATTTCCAAGTTTTTGAAATTTCCAATGGACCAAGTCAATAGGTGATTATTGGTTTAGGAAGATATGCCTTGTTGATTTTACCATTATTGTTTGTTCATTGGGATAAACCTTCTCTTTGTTGAAAAGCACGTCTTTGCAAAATTTCACCATCAAACTCTGTACCGCAGCCACGTAAGTAGTGACGAAAACGGTATAGGAATGTCTTATGTTTTAATAAGATCTTGCAATTGATATACAAGAATCTTATTCTTTTATGAGTAGCTTTATAACTGGGTTTTCTTTTCTTAAGGTGATACTTAAAAGTCATATAAGCATTTGACAATTTACAAGTTTGTTTGATTCCAATGTTGGTGCAATTCTCATTTTGATATAACCTAGGTTCAAAATAGGAAAGATATATCCAAGATTATGAACCTAGTATAGTATAGATTGATCAAGCTTCATGATAGAGGATTTGATTATCCTGATGAGAAACTTGATAATGATGTTGATTTTTTAGTTTTTTTTGCACTTAAGATGTTTGAATCAATAGCTTGTTGAATGTTGATGTTTATAGAACTTTTGGGGAATAACCTGCTGGATTAGTGACCTAGTTGTTGAGCTAGTTTGAAAATACGTGATGGTATAGAGACAAACCTACTTCAAGAATAATTTTGATACTGACATTTTTTGACACTTTGGTTTTGATCTGGTGTTTCAAGTGTTGGAAAGATTTCATATTACTCTATTGATCAAACTTTTTAGCAATTTGTTGGATTTTTGCTCACTCTTAGATGATAATTTTTTTTAATTTTTCACCATTTGGAACATGTTACAGACATAGAAGACACAATGTCTAATTAACAAAATGCACAAGCAAGTACAAATCTTATGGCAGGCTGAGACAATAGTTGTTGAATCTCACATGGGGTTTCCCCCGAGGCTACGCTATTCAAAGCGGATATTTAGATGTTTGACCCCACTGGCTCCACCCTCGGCACTCACTTCTTCGGGCCAGCCAAGCACCAGTTTCCATGAAAAATCCCCATGGCAAACTTTATATCTCTACTAGGAACCGTATGTGTGTGAGCTGCTTCAAAGGTCCGACCTCCTGTGCCAACAACTAGAAGGATTTTGGCAACTAGTACAAGTAGTTTTTTAATAAAGGCTTTCGATCATGTGGCCATACATGCGGCACTTTCAGCTCTATAAATACATAAGGTTCCCAGTCTATAGAGGTTACGCTCCATAGGTTTTATGGGGAAACATAGTGTCGGTATGAACTTATCAACACATGTTGTTTGGGACTTTCGTCACAAACACGATTTATTTATAGTGGATTGGAAGGACTCGGTATTAGCCCGTTTCCACTTTAGGTCATTCCCCTCTCACTGGCCCCCTTAAGGCAACTCAGGAAGACAAACCCTCTAAAGGATTTAATTGCTTGAAAGTAAAGAAAGCATAAAAGAGTGGGTTTGGCTTTTTGATCACCAAATTAAAGGGGAGAGCATATACCTACCACTTTCGAGACACAAAATATAAGTGTTCTTTTTAACCTTTTCAAAGCGATTTGTTGGCTAAGTCCTATTTGAAGATGTTGCTCCAACAAGCATGGTGTTTATTTTAGCCTTTTTAAAAATCCATGTGCAACTATTTTTAGAGAAAATACTAAAAATGCAAGTTGCATGTTGTCAATTTGCCCTCCTAGTTAGACTAAATGAACAAAATATGATATGTTACTTCCCAAAATAAGACTTTCAATTAACTAGATAAGGAAATGCATAAAATTTGTCTTAAACACCATCCTGCATATGCACGTTAGTAGTTTGGAAAATCTAATTTCTTGGACATTCGAGCCTGCAAGAAATTTTGGTCAGTTGGAAACAAAAGTGCTATTCTAACACATGTGCCATCTTTCTCCTCATAAACGCTAACCTGTAGAGCAAAAGCGCTAACCTAGACTACAAAAACACTGCTCTGCGGATACAAAAGCGTGATTTCTTTAATAAATGCGCTAATCTAGAGAACAAAAACGCTAACCTAGAAGACAGAAGCGCTAACCAACGAGGCAAATGTGCAGATTTTCAAACAAAAGCGCTAACCTGCATGGCATATGCGCTAACCAGTGATGCAAATGCGCAGATTTTCAGACAAAAGTGCTAACCTGTATGGCATATGCGCTAACCAGTGATGCAAATGCGCAGATTTTCAGACAAATGCGCTAACTTGCATGGCATATGCGTTAACCAGTGATGCAAATGCGCTAACCTATGAGCAAAAGCGTTGTCAGAATTCACACGTGCATGAATCTACATTACAAATGCGTTAATTTTATTTTTGCAACATTTTTAAAGGTATATAAGAGGTCCATGAGCTCCACGGTGGGCGCCAAAATGTATCGACTTGAATTTCATCCTCATAAAGCTACTTGCAACAAGTTAGTTTCACAAAATATAAATGGAAATGCTACAGGAAATCCAAACTCAACCAATGAAACTACATGAAATACATATGAAATAAAAAAAATTAATATTAACTTCATGGTTTATGTCTCATTGTGTCCTAACTCCACTGTTCCTGGTTGTAGATGGTGTGCTCTCAGACAATGCACTGATAGCTTCCAAGATGGCATATGAAGAATGACTGATAACTGATAGTTAACTGATACTATGATATGTAATACTACATGATTATGCTATTTTGCTTCAAGATTAAAACTCATGGATACAAATGATTAGCTTGCAAAATGCACTTGAAGTCTCTTGAAGTCTCTTGATTTTATAGACTTTGAGAGGATGAGATGATGTGGCTTAGATCAACGGTCATGATCAGATCTGCAGATTTGGATGGCTATGAACAAAGGTGAAGGTTGAGAGAAAGGGGGAAGGAGAAGACAAGTGTCACTCATCCCACCTTGACTGGGTTGTTGACTGAGAGAATCTAGGGATGGTTGGAGAAGATTTGGACATGATAGGACAAGTGGACTCAAGTCCTTCCTAAGATGTAGGGAGTGTTGGAGAGAATATAGGAAATGGTTATGAAATATGTGTACGTACATAATATTCATTGAATTTGGAGGTTGGAAATAAATGATGAATTAATATTTAAGAAATATTAATTTCCTTAGCCACAAGTTTGATGAGTTGGCAAAGGGAAGATGAAGTGGAGATGGAGGGTGAGTTGGAAAATAAATTAAATAATTTAAGAAATCATTTAATATTTGAGACTATAGGATAGGAGAATAACTATTAAATATTAGATATTTAATTGTTTGAAGGAGATAACTAAATATTAGATATTTAATTAACTTGGTTAAAAGGAATAATTAAATGTTAGATATTTAATTAATTAGAGGAATAAGATAGATGAATTAATTAATAGAAAGACATGAAAATGAATTAAATAAATTAATCTTTTCAAATTTACTATTTAATAGAAGAATAATCATTAAATAAATATAAAATATTTATTTAATTGCTCATAGCCGTTTTTATGTGAATACACATTTGGTAGACTATATTCTCCACATCCTTTGTCAATAATCTTGTCCTTGATCTCAGGTGGGTAAGGATTAGAGGTAGATGGATCATTTAATGAAGTGGCGAGTGATGTGGAAGAAGGGTAATTAAGTGGGAAATCATGAATGTGTTTCCCCTCTAGGAGCTTGCAATACTAAAAGGTTTATGGATCAACGAGGATGGTGATTTCTCTGCCATTGTATGGAAATTTCAAGCATTGATAATAGGTGGAGGGGACAAATTGAATGGAATGAATCCATGGATTACTAAGAAGGATGTTATATGGGAGATCAAGGTCCAAGACTTGGCATGTAGTTTCAACTATTGTTGGGCCGACTTGGAGCAGAAGTTTAATTGTGCCTTTGGAGACTCTCTCAACATCATCATATGCCTTGATTGTGATTTTTCTTATAGGATCAACGAGGTCTTCAAAGAGTCCCAAATATTTAATCAACTTATATGTACATAGATTTAAATCGGATCCACCATCTATAAGGACTCACTAGATTTTCTTCTTGTGTAATAGCTTCAATGTGGAGGGGTTTGTTGTGTGAAGGGTCATTGGATGGAACATCTTTAGAAGCAAAGACCAAGTGATGTTGTGCGGATAGGTTACCTATCAAGGCCTAAAACTATGTAACATTAATGTTGTCAAGTACGTGTGACTCTAGCAAGGCCTCTTCAATAATTTCCTTGTGGAGAGGTGAAGTCTTAAGGAGCTCAAGAATGGATATTTGTGTAGGCATCTAACCAAGGTTATTGGTGCAGGAGCACCTAGTTTTATTGATGCATTTTCAAAATTTTGGAGTGATTGATTATGTTTGGGGTCAATGAGTGAATAAAGGACCATTGAAAAGTCCAAATGTGTGTTTTAAGGTGATTTGTAGTTTGTTTGTCTCTAGGGTTAGCTTGTTTTCTCAATTTTGGCCAATGTGCCTTTGTAAGCCAAAAATGGCATCATTTTGAAAAATAGGGTAAAACTTCTTGTAAGGCCTCATAAGGCTTTTGGAAATGTTGGTTTTACGTTAGGGAACCATCCAAGGGGATTTAGAGTGAGTAAAACTGAATAAGTTTAAAAAATGCAAGGTGGAGCAAAAGTTGTCATTGTTGCTTAACAACTTTTTGCAACTTTTCAAAAATGATCAAATCGGTGGTTAAGGAACCGATGGGTGGTTGGTTATGAGCAAGTAGGAATATATAATTCTTTTGAAATAATTGTAAATGGGTTGGAAGATCCAAGAGAAAATTTTGAATAATATTTGAAGGCAATTTCCAGATTTTTGCATAAAAACTTGTAATTTTGGTTATATCAGTCTGTACTAGATGGATTGATCTTTATATTGTTATTTCATGGTGGTTTAATATTGATTATTGTGGTGCTTTGGAAGTGTTTATACTTCTTCATTGTGCAATTTTAGTTCTTTTTTTGAAATTCTTCTTGAACTACACTACTCTCAGTCTGAGCAAGGGATTAAGACCCTAGCAATGACTCCAACTTGAAATCCCATTGTGTTTTCTCAATGACCATTGGGATTCAAGTAATGGATCCTATTTATAGTTTGTATTTTCATTTTAGTGCCTTGTAAGTTTCATTGAAGTAGTTTGCTATCAAGTCCTAGGCGAGCTCGGCCATAGCCCGACTAGGGAACTTGATTGTTATTTGTATTGTTGCTTGCAGGGATGAGAAAATGTGTTTGTGCCAAGTGTTTGGAAAGGAAGAAGGTGGCCTAGAAAATTCTCAGAGAAAGGATGGGGTGTGACAAGGTGTGGGGAACAATAAACCCTATTGGAGAACACACTAAACCTTAAACCCTTTAAAAAGAACCATTTTGGGGTCCGTACCTGTACGAACATGTCAGCCAACCTAACGTCCTAAATCTCAAAGAATGTCCAAAAGGGTATCTGGATCTCTAAATATTTTAGGGGGTCTTTTGGAAAATTTATGAGCAATTGAGCAAAAACTGTGAAGGTAGGGCTAAAAGGGGCTCTTAGGGCTACTAGGCTTAGAAAATAGGAACTCGTGAAAGTGATGGAGAAATGGAGTGACAAAACCACATGATGGGAGTTGTTACACCATCTCAAAATCCTCCTAGTCCCCTGCAAGTGAAGGTTAAAGATTTTGATATCTTGATGGTTGAACTTACTCTAGTGAGTTCTAGCCTTGATATTGAGTAATTGAGCAAACTAGTTGATAGAGAGTTTCCCAAAAGAGTTTAGGTGTTGGAATTGGTTCATGAATGAAGAGTAGGGTGTAAAAAGAATGGGAGCCCACTATGACACCTCTTTCTAACCTACAAACTAAAATTTCAACTCTTTTGTGAGATCCTCCCTATCAGTGATCAAGGATATTATATTGAGGGGAAAGCAACGTGGAAGAAGGAGGTTAAGGAGGAGGGGCTCCTTGAATAGTTGCCTTTCCTCTTCTTATGGTTACATTGCAATCACTCGAAGGAGATGGATTTGAAGGTGAAGCACCTTGGATGACTACCTTTGCTTGGGTTGGATTATTAGATGACATTGGAGGAAGGATGCCCTGGATGGTTATCCCTCCCTTATGAGGTGTAGGTGTAGGATTGTCTCCTTGAATAGTTATGGTATCGACCTAGTTCTCTACAGGCTCAATGCGTCTTGCAAGGGAATAAAATCTTGTGGTAGTATTAGTGTAGTCATAAGGGATAAAATGAGATGGTGAGCCTTTATATTTACCATGTTTAGGAAAAGGGTCTTGATACATTTTAAGCTTACCATTGGAGTTGTTAGGCTTAGCAACTGCAACTTCAACATCACCTTTGTCAATAAGATCTTGAATGTAATTCTTAAGCTTCATGCATTTTCTAGTATCATGACCTTGCACACAATAGTAATCACAATTTTTTTTTTTTGTACCATTGATGTTTGAGTTGGTTTGGTTCATAACGATGGGTCACGAGAAAGACCACGACATTATCTTTGACAAGCTTTTGGAAGACAACCTCTATGGGTCCAACAAGTGGGGTATACTCTCACTAAGGTTGTTTATTTGGATGGGATGATAGACCAAGAAAATATATGGTGTTACTGGGTTTGGTTTGGTTTTGAAGATTGGATTGAGTATGAGGCAGGTTATTTGTGGTTGATGACTTGGATGGTATGGTAATGGTTTGAACACATTTAGCATCAGTCACACTGTCATTGACAATATTTTTGTTTTTGGACCAATACTTAGACTTATCCTTGGATGACGACCCCTGGGAATCTTTTTTATATGGCTTAAGGACCCCTTGTTCAAGGAGAACTCTTTCAAGGTCTCTAGCCTTTTTAGTGACTTCTTCAAATCTCTCAAGACATTGGAAAATCAAATGGTAGGACATCTCAGGTATGAGGTTTCCGAGGAATAACTCAACTTGGTATGGATTAGGGATATCCCAAGGGAACTTCCTAATGAGGTGACACCACCTTTGTAAAAAATTTGCAAAGGTCTCTCCATTTATTTGCTTGGTATTGCATAGGTCAACCATGGATGCATCATTCTCAATATTTTACTCATAATGAGCCACAAATGTTTCAACAAGATTGGGGAATATGTGATAGAGCCATGAGGTAAGGCAATGAACCAAGCAAGAGCGGGCCCACTTAGACTTTTGGGAAAGAGTCTTCTTAGGTAACCATCATAACGAGAGACCTCTTGGCAAACCACATAAAGTTCTCTAACATGTTCCATAGGATCACCTTTGCCTTTATTCTTGTTGAACTTGGGCATCTCAAAGCTAGGTGGATAAGGAGCCACTAAGAGTGACAAATCGAAAGGACAAGGAAATATTTCTTCAAATGTGTAGGATTTCTTGTGGGTCCCTTCCTTTAGGTTTTTGATTGTGTTTTTCATGTCTTCAGTCTCCTTAGCAAGGTTGAGTGATTGGTTTTCAACATTGTCAAACCCAAGAGTCAAATTGGATGTCGAGATACAAATAGTGATAAACTTATAAAGCACTGGGAGGGGGGGGGGGTGAATCAGTGATAGCAAAAACAATAACGCTTTAATCCCAGACCGGTAAAAACATTTAACCAGTTTACTTAAGACTTTGCATGTAATCCAAAGTGTTATAAAAGAATTCACAACAAGTTAAACATTCACCATAACACAAGTGTTTATACGTGGAAAATCCAATTGGGAAAAACCACGGTGAGATGGAACTCACAAGTTAACTATTTGCAGAAATAGGTAACTGGTCGGTTAAGGTCTACAAATGCTCTGTTAGGAGCAGATCCTATTAAAGATCCCAAGCCCTGTTAGGAGCTATACCTGGTTAAAGGTAACCTCAGTGGAGGATTTAGATCCAAGTTAATGAATCACCTTGTTAGAGGATTTCTACAATGAAGCTTGTTAGAGCTTACCCGGTTAGGGGATTTAATTGCAGTAGTGATTAGAAAACAACAAGTGGTATGATCTAGGAATAGCACATTCTGCTTGTTTAGATCCTTTTATGTTCACTCATTACTGCATCACCATCATGCTCTGCAACTCCTTCAACAAATCGCATCAACTCTAACTCATAACATCACTTGTATCTTGCATATCAAAATAACTCATCACAATGTCTTTTTATAAACATTAGATTTCATGTCGGCTCCTGAACCTCAACACAATTTCCTGGGTTCAGTGAATCTAGACAAACTTCCTTAACACATCACAAATCACCACCCAAAATGTTGGTTGGTGGTAACACATCACGACCGGTGATAACTCATCACACAATCTGGAAAACCGGTTGGAACATCGATACCGGTTGAGTGTTGATCGCTTCAAACTCACAGACCGATTGTCTCCATGCACCTCCTTGTCTCTCTTTGTTGCATCTTGAAACTGGTGATAATGGAATTGACCAAAACTGATTTTCGTAACTACATATATCGGTTAGACACCTTCATACTGGTTAGACTTACTCTATACATATGATACCGGTTTACAATACAAAGACTTAATAGTAGTACCGGTTTGACCTAACTGGTATACAGAGATGACTATGACAATCAAAACATATGTGTGCCATCGATGACAACACATAAAGTCATCAGATACAAAAATCATCATCATGCCAACAAATAAACATAGTTGGAATGCCACCACCAATGTATTGGTAGGAAGATGCAATCACTCGTGAGGTGGTAAGAGGGTACGAAGCAAGTGTTATGCTACTGGGTGGAAGGCTAGTATTGATGTAGCTAGTAGAATTGTTCAAAGGTGTAGAAGTCATGGATGGTCGAATGATAGGATTGGTAGTGCTTGGTTGAGGATAGATGATGGTGTCAAGGACAGGCCTTTCAACGAAGTCAGCTTCTACAGGAGTGTCAAGGATAGGCCTATCAAAGTCAAGTGACAATCTTGCTCCATGTTTAAAGAGACCCATTAGGAAGCCACTAGGCTTGGACTTTATCATCTTTTCTATAATCTCTTGGTTATGTTGATCCCTTAGGAAAGCTTGCCAACAAGGTGAATGTTCAAGTTGGTCCACAAGGATTTCCTCTTCTTGATTCTCAATTTCTAAATAGGAATTGGGATTGGGAAGTTCATCTCTTTGGGAAGCCATCATTTTCTTTTGTGTGCATGTATAGACCATACAAGGGTGACCTCAAGGTGACAAGAATAAAGGAATATAGGAATGAGACAGATGTAGAAACGCTAAAGAAGGATGAGGGAATATGAGATGATGGAGATTTGGACTTGGTACTTTGGTTTGACGGTTGATAAATTTTATCCTTGGGATATGATTAGGTGAAGTTGGATTAGATTGGATAGAAACTTAGCCCTTTGATTAGGATTATGTGCATTTACTTGTAGTTACAATGTTTCAAATCCTTTTGACGTTTAAGGAAACAAGTTAGCAATTTTCCTAAGACGAACACGGTGAAACCAAGGTGGAGACGTCGATGGATAGTCAAAGATCGTGTTTGATAGTCAAATGTTATGTTATGCAAAGATGGTGTTTGATAGCCAGAGACACCGATATAGTAGCGGAGATGTCAAAGGACAGTTTTGAAAATGATGGGTAAATCATGGTCAAATTTGGAACTTTGGGAATTTGTCATCTTGGCAAGAGATGGGCCAAACAAGAATACAAATTGGTCAATGTTAATGCTCAAGCAAGCATGAGATAAGGGAGGGCATATATTAGCTTGAATTTAACATAATTGGTCTTGATAATTAAAAACACTTGTAAGCAAGCACAACCTATGCTGGAAAGTGGATACCGTTGACCAAGGCCCTTCGCTATAAATAGAAATACCTCAAACAAAGTGGATATGTAGAGACTTGGTGACACTAGCTCCCTACACAACATGAGCAGACCAAATCTCTTACCTGAAGGTTCAAAAACCTTTTGACCGAGGGATTTTATATATCTCACAATGAAGGGTTAACTTTCGGATACAATCACATTCCTTGAATTAACGAGTATGGGTTTTGGGCCAACTACAACAAGTGGTGTCTACTAATAATTTGGAGACTTGATGGCTATCCATTTGATGATGACTCACTTAAGAACCTCTCCTAGTCCTCGTGAGACGATTTTTACATATCTCACACAAATGTGAATACTAGGGGAATTGTCAAGATACACTTTTTACCAATAAGACTTAGGTTTTCACCCTAGTCCATTTATATAGTAGACCAAATTGAAAATGCCGCCTTTAGTTGTTCCCTCTCACAAGTTCAATGCATCAAGAGGCAGGCTCTCTAAGGAAATACCATGATTTATCTTCACCCACCAAAGAGGAGAGGATACGTACACAATATTTTGAGTTGTAATCTACTAAAATAAAAGGTAGGTATGAATTTTTGATCACCCAAGCTTGCGCAAGGGGAGAGCATATACCTACTACCTTGCGAACACGACAAAAAATTCTTAAAACTACTTAAATAAAATGACCTAAACATGCACTTAGTGATTAAATAAGGTCTTCGACAATCAAACTTGCAAGATAAAAGTGTTAGTAGTTTGGAAAATAGTCCTAGACAATCATGGACAAGCTACACAAATGAGATAATTAGCATGGGTGGAGATACCGTTTAGCAGGCGGAGACAATATTCCGCCTGCGCAGACACCAAATTTCACATATACCGGTGCAGAGGCACACATGTCGATTTAGGTACCTACAAAGCGCAGTCAACTTAAAAATACAAATAGCTTAAAAATCCTGCAAAATAGTAAACTATTAGAGCGCAAACACTTTTGCAATATCAAAGATGCAATTTGAAGTCCCTACGACAAACATATAGTTTTAAAAATAAAATATTAAACCCTGTACAAAACCAAAAAAATAGTTAGGTGGAGACATCGTTACAGAGGCAAAGACACTATTTTAGCGACATGCAACAGATAGTTAAAATTAAAATTTTGAAAGTTCAAATCCTACATAGAAACAAAAAGTCAATTGTAGCAGATATGCCAACGCAAGAGCGCAAACATCGTTTCACAGTCTTGCATCAAATAGTTAGAATTGAAGGTAGAATGTTCCAAAATTCTCAAAAAATAGTAAGTTAGTTGAAGGGAAGATGCTTGACAGATCAAAAGCTCTAATACCATGTAGAAGTTGATGATCGACCATAAGAGCCAAGAATCATCTGCAAGCAAAACACCAGTCATACAAAAGAGATCAAACAAATATTTTATGCTCTATAACAACCAAAGAATTATGTATTATTGCACAGAGAAACATTACAAATATAATATTGGAGGTACTATTACAATGAATGAATGAATCCTTATAAAGGATGAATGAAACCCTAGGTGCAAACCCTAGTGCTTAAATTAGGAGACCTAAAGCAATACAACGTGGGAGCTAAATTAAGCTCAACTACATCTAGAACTAAAACTAGAAAAGAAAACTCTAGATAATTAAAACCACCTAAGTTTAGCTTGAGTGAAAAAATAATTAAAGGACCCAATTAATAAATAATTAGATAATTGTCCTAGAGTTACTCCAACATATATTTCCTTGATTTGACTAGTGTCTTATTTAGTTGTCGACTTCTTTTATCATAGTTTTAGCTTGCAACATATTTGTCCACATCATTTTGCACAAAGATGTGTGTGTGTGTGTGTGTGTGTGTGTGTGTGTGTGTTTTCACATTTATAGAGGCATTTTTCATAATATATTTTGACTGGTTGATTTGTCCATTAGTTGATGCAAACTTTATAACATTCTCTGCAAAATATATTTTAATTTAGGGTTTGAGAGCATACAATTGTGGTGGCCCCGAGATGTTTAGTCCCGTATTGGTAAGGAGAAAGAACTTTTTATTTATTTTTATAGCTCAACACTCACATGTAATATCATGACCTAAGGCTCATTCTTGTCTTAAAGTCTCCTCTTGTGCACACATGTGGGCCTATGTTGACTTTGACTAGTGGTGTTGGAGCAGTTTATGTGAGTTGATCGCTTGGCGCTTGGTACTTTGCTGACTTTGGTCATGGTGCTTAGTAAGTTGGCTTGTTGGCGCAGGTACCTGCCAACTCATTGCCTCTAAAGGGCCCATTTTTCGTAGCAAAACATTTTTGTTGGCCTCATTTTTACCTCATTAGCTATTATTTTTTTTGGATGTTTTCATTAGGTCATTGTGTGTTAGTAATATCTCTGTTTTTTCGAATAATAGTCATAATTGCTATGGGATTTCCTTTTCATCCTTCCTTGATTATTTTGAAGAGGGGGAACTATGTAAAATTATGAGATGAAATCATTACTCATCTCATATGGCTTTGTTTGTTGCCATATTTGTATATTTTAGTTCCTCTACCTAGCACATTCAATAAGAATTTGCTTGGAATTGTAAAAAAGATCATGTCCTATGAGTCATTGGTATGCATGTAAATGATGACATTTTGACTTCTATTATTGATTTTAAGTGTCCTCATGCCCTTTGGAATCACATTTGGGAGTTATATGGAGATCATGATTCTCAACCATTTCCAGATGATCCTATTTTAGATTGCAGTGTGCCACTTCATCCTTTAAAGAATATACTCTATGTGTGATACAATCCAGAGTCATTTGAGACTTCCTTTATCCTAATTGGTGGGAGCATCATTGTCTTTCCAACTTGGCAGAAAGACACATTATCAATGATTCATTGCACGAGACCTATGTATTCGTCTTCTTGATTGGGATTCCTATTTGATAGACATTGGTTCATTGTTTGTGAACTCCCACATTTTAGATTTGGAGGATACATTTGAGGGGTTATCTCTCCTTTTTTATGATAGTTGTTGTATTTTTGTTGTCACATTTTATTCGTCTTTGGAGCTTGTTCTATATCAGTTTTCACATAGTTATAGCTTGTCACTTTCTTGTTTGATTGGGCATGTACTTGATTTGATTGTGGCATCATCATCTTTCATGGACAAGGAGGCATATGAACAATTTTCAAATATGACATCATACCTAGAGAAGCATACCTACATCTATACATGGTTTTGTTTCTTCCCAAGGAGAGACAAGTGGTTTGTAAGCAATGGATTGTGTTTTGCCTTCAAGAACTTACCATTCTCGAGGGTGATTATTCATTATGGGGGGCTACATATTCCCTCTCTTTCCCTCCTATAGGGGGGCTATTGATTGAATTTTCATGATGGATGTAGTTCTTGGGGGTATTGGTGTTGAGACCTCCATACATCACTTCATTTCACACTTCTGCATGATTTGCTTATCACTTTTGGAAAGGAGTTTTGACCCATGAGGTTTTCTCCTTTTCTTCATTTGTGACAGATTAGTTGCATGATTAGTTGTACATGGGTACATAACTTGGCCTAGTTGTTGGGACCCACCATCATATGAATTTGCATTTTTCATAATAATTCTTCTCCCTAAGTTGCACTTTCAGGAGTAACTATTATTTAATCTTGCTTAAGTTTACTTAGGTGTCATCATTAGTTAGTTAGATAAATATTATTTTTTAATGTTTATCTTTCATTTTGATATTTGTAGTTGAGTTGGCAGTGGTTGGTTTCTACCTAACCTACCTACCCTCGAATCCTATTCAGACACATGCCCTCATTTTGTGTTCTCTCATCTCTTGCCTTTGCCTATATAAGCAGGATATTGATCACATTGTAACATATCTTATCAATATAACATTTCCTAGTGATTTATTATTTCTCTCTGTGTTGTGGAGGTTGTAGCTATATTGTGATCTTGTCTCAAGAGCTTTGCTCTAACATAAATAAACCTTGATATTGCTTTAATTGATTAGTTGATATTTTAAGGGAAACCTCCTCATTTCAATGATAGATAATTGCTTTGGTTAAAGACAAATTTTTTTATAAAGTAAGACTTGTAGGCTTTTGGAACAATGATAGCAAGGGATTATCGAGTATGATGAAAACCTATCAATTTAATTTGCCAAATCTTGGAATGACAAGAAAGTTTCAGTTGATGGGGTTTCATTTGAAGTGACCAAGGACATCATTATTACTGCTAGAAGTGTCTCCACCAAAGGTAGAAAATGGAAAAGGCAGAGCTGTGTTTCAGATAATGAGAGCCTGGTCTAGTTCTTTAGGGAAAAAGAAGAACCTGTGAAGCTGCAGGGTGGCTTTTCTTGTGAAAAATTGCCCGAGCCATGGAATAAGGTGTGTCTCATGATCATGAATTTTTTTACTTTAGAGGGTAGGTTTAAAGTTTATTACTTCTACCATTTTCCTTTGCTAAACCATTTATGGAATCATGATTTGCTCTTGCTTCCATTTTTATTACTTACCTCGTTTGAGAGTTTTGTGCTTGAAGCCTTGGAGATTGCCAAATCCCATGTTTGGAAACCTATTCTAATTCATTAGGGATTGATCTTTCATTTGTATTAGTTTCACCTTGCATTTAGCCCTCTTAGGCAATCGTTAACCCTTGAGCACAAAGCCCCTCGGGCCTGCTTCCCTCCTGCGATTACTATCCTTGATTCCCTGGGTGGTGGTAGAAGAGAATGCCTAAAATTGCCTCTTTTTGTTAAGAATCTCTCTTGTCCTAGCTCTCCAATGACCCCTAACCTCGACCCTATAGTTTCTTTGCAACAAGCCACCTCTTTTGATGCCGAGAAGAAACGAAAGACCCAAGGGTCCCCATCCCTTGCTGAAAAATAACGAACTGAGGTGGATAGCAAGGAGGATTTGGAGGTTGGGGAGGATGTTAGTAGGAGTCTTAGTGCCAACCATATGTATTCCAATAGATTGGTTAACTGCCCAATGGGAAGTGTTGTGAAGAAGAATTTGGTAGAGTATGAGGAAGAATTTGATGTTGAGGACTTTATTAGCGAGGAGGATGCAAAGGAAGTTGAGGAGACAAAGGATGGTACTTGGAAACGAGCAATTCAGTTAGATTGACAAATGAGGATTCAGACTAGAGCTAGAGGACTGCTCCCCTAGATCTCACATAGCAAATGATGCTAGAGGAGGAGGAGATTAAAAAGCGGATGAGAAAAATTGTGCTTCGTGCAGGTTTGTGGCGACAAAGTTGGATGCTTTAAAGAACAAGGTGATAGAGCTAGAACAAAAAATGGTGAGCATCTTTAGGTTCAGTTTCTGGGTAATGTACTATTCGACCACCTCTATGTGTCTAATGCAAAAGAAGGTGCTAGGCAAGGATGCAGACAATGAAGGGAACTATAAGGAATTGTTTAAATTTCCTTTTGAAGACCAGAGCAATGTGGTCAAGTAGGCTAATTAGACTTTAGGCTATCTTTTTTTATGGTATTTGATGGTCTCATGTTATTTCTAAGACTCTAGTTCATAGTTTTAATATGAGTTTTGTATCGACTATTAAGACTTTATACTCTCGGTACTTCATCTACTGCTAGTTTTGTGCTAATATGTTGTTACTGTTAATGCTACCTATGGACTGTTTGTGTAAGGATCAACATCCTTGTTTTGCTACTTACTAATGTCAATAACAATCAAAATTTGACAAAAAAAATTGATGGTAAAATCAATTTTCTTAAAATTGAATGTATGATAAAAATGATAAATAAATTATATAATTGTTAGACATATAGTTAACTTTATCAAGTGCCCTTGCGTATATAATCATCTATATATATATATATTTCTATCTATATGAATCAGTAGAAAATGAAACCCATTTTTTTTTTTAAAGTAGACATGCGAAACATATTAGGGTTTTCAAAACCCTAGACTTGGTTATATTTTTTATCGGGTTGATAAAAAATTGGTTCGTCTTAGGAAAACAGCCTTTATCTCCTCCATTAGCCAACGTATTTCCGGTTCGCTCGAAAATGGGTCGCGTGATCAGAGCACAGAGGAAGGGAGCAGGCTCCGTGTTCAAATCCCACACGCATCACAGAAAGGGCCCTGCGCGCTTTCGTAGTTTGGACTACGGTGAACGAAATGGGTACCTGAAGGGCATCGTTACAGAAGTCGTTCACGACCCGGGGCGCGGCGCTCCCCTTTGCCGCGTCAACTTCAGGCATCCCTTTCGTTACAGGCAGCAAAAGGAGCTATTCATCGCGGCCGAGGGTATGTATACTGGTCAGTTTATTTACTGCGGTAAGAAGGCCAATCTGACTGTGGGGAATGTCTTGCCTCTGAGATCTATTCCTGAGGGTGCTGTGGTTTGTAACGTGGAGCAGCATGTGGGCGATCGTGGCTCCTTTGCCAGAGCTTCTGGAGATTATGCCATCGTCATTAGTCACAACCCTGATAATGGCACTTCCAGGTACTCGATCCTGTGAAATCCAAACATACCGAGTTCGCTTATCTAGGGCTTTTGTTTTAGGGTTTAGTTATAGATGCTAGGGTAAAATTCGTTCTGATTTGAATTTTTTGTTTCATAAATGTATTTTGATTGAGGAACTTTGCCAGTTTGTCCCTAGTAGCGTAAGGATTGTTGTGTTTTTTTTAATAAGGACTTGACTGAACTGGATATGTAACTTCAACTTGAAAGCCATTTGAAGTTTAATTCAACACCAACCAGTAATTGGAAAAACAGAGATAATAAAAATTGACACGTAACAATTATACACATACACATATATTTACGTGTTTCACCAATTTATCCTTACGTCCACGGGAAAAGCAGGGCATTGATTTTTTATTATTCACAGTGGCATGATACATAAGTTCTTGTTATTCATACAATGTTCCAAGAGAAGATGATTTTTTTTTTGTCTTATGTGATGGTTGGACTTCACAACCAACAATCTACCACTTGAAGTCCAACCTATACAGCCACGAATAGTGAGGTCACCTGCTTTTTCAGGCTTAATGTCATATTTTAACTAAGCCAAGAGAAGCTTTGCAAAACTTCAGTTTCTTCAAATGCAGCTTACAAAACTTCAGCTTCTTCAAATTCAGATTACCCCCCCCGGCCAAGCCATGTGGGAGTCAACAAAACCTTGCAGCCGTGCATCTTCTCCGTTAAACCTCAAAAAAATTCAGAACTAGTCTTTGTCAAACTTACAGATGTCTGCAAGCCCTTCGGCCTGTGTATGTGCCTTTTGAAAAAATGAATTTGATTGTTGCCTGTTCAAACCTGAGTATTCCTCATGTATGGATCTTCAAATTTACTGTTCGTTCCAATACAAGAAGCAGCAATAAAGAATATAGAAATAAAAAGAATATTCCCATCCTCATTAGACTTAGCCACATTGTCTTCTGACACAAGACGGCTCAATATCTTTCAATATCAACTTCACAAAGTTTATAATTTTTCTTGAGCTTTGGTATCTTAGAACTATTACCATGTCTATTTTCTTGTGGAAATGCTAACCTAGATACTTTGGGGCAATAAATCATGTATTTATTACTCACTTCATCTGTTACTCTAGAAAGATGCCGAGTGTCCTGATTCATCATCACCCATGTACTTGTAGCCCTCAATGATGAACTAACTTTTTTGCTACTTCCTTGAGAGTCCAGTCATGCCCAGTCCCACCTTTACTCTCGTTTCCTATGTAGAATAGCTGTATTGCTTCATCTAGTTGCTAGTTCATTGTCTGCAGAAAATATAGCTTTTAGTAATGGTCTCCTTTACAGGTTCATTAGCCCAAGTGTCCCCATTGATTATATAAGAGTTGAACTCTTTTGTTTATTGCGCATTTGCTATAAGCCATTTTCCCTGACCAGGAGCCTTGATTATTGTCTTCTCAAAACTCCTTGAAACATTAATCCATAAAAAGATAAATAGAGTGCTGCAAGATTATCTCTTGACCCATCCATTGAAGAGGATTCATTCTGATTAAATGCCCAAACAGAGAGATATTTAGCTTCATCCTCAAAGTTTCAGAAGGCATCAATAAAATTGGGTTGGTTGATTGGCTGTGCTGGTTGTTGTGCACTAAAATCGAAAACATCATCATATATTGCTTCTATCTTAATGGGTAATGATGGGTGCACATAATCACCAGAAGTATCATTTCCCCTGTCATAAGTTGACGGAGTTCCAGAAGACTTCATTTCTGAAGTTATATTAGCAGAAGATGTCACAGCTCCACCCTCATAACACCTTATAGTTAAATTATCCTTATAAGAAAGCCCATTTGTAGGAAGACCTCCAGGTCTAAGCCAATCAGCCAAGCTCATCGTTTGGGGACAAAATCAAACCATAGAAAAGCCACCCATTTCACATAGTGCGTTCCTTCTTTTTGTGACAGTATTAGTCCTCTCTCACTTGATGCTTCTTGTATCACAATGACATCAAAATGTCCGTAAACATAAATTCATTTTTGAAACAATTTGACATTCTAATGACAGGTAAATGCATGAAATATGCCATGTTTCAGCTTTTGTGGAGTTGTTATTTTATTACTCCAAATAAAATAGAACCCTCGCCACTTGTCTCCAGCTAGATTCACAGCTTTTTGCATGCAGGACTTTAATGGATTTGTATTCTTGGTGTTTAGTATTTTAGAAGAACATTTATTTTGCTGATGATTCTCTTCTATTATAAGATATCTCTCGGCATATTTTACATATATTTTTTAAATATAGGTATACTAGTCAATATATCAACCTTCCTCGTTAATTCCTGTGCTTCATCAACTTTTCCTTCCTCTCCAAGATTTGGCGGCATACATTGTATGTGAGACAACACATTTAAATATTGTAAGGGCTACTCATCTAATAGGTGAAACAAACTTTGTGTGGGAAGTGGTTGATTTGTATTCTTCACAGGATTTGTAATAGAGCCCCTCGCAGATAATGGTGAAAATGAAGATGCTTGCACAGAGGATGAAGTTGCATTTGGGGGCTGCACGGTAGGTAATAAAGGTTGCACAATATTTTGTGAAGTGTTTCCCAAGTGTGATGTTGAACATGGACCCCCCTGCATCTGCTGAGTGTAGATTTGAGGCTGCACTTTAATAGTAACAGTTCCATTGCTGATATCATCCAATGGAACATACTTTCTTGTTGGAGTCCCTTGCTCTAGAGCTAGATGCATAACTTTTTAATTGAAAATTACATCCTTGTTACGTGCGACCTGTTTCATAATGGGATCCCACACCCTGCAGCCATGTTTCTCATCTTTGTATCCAACAAAGATAAATCTTTAATATTTAACATTGATCTTTTTTCTTTTTTCTTGTGGGATATGAACAAAGGCTTCACATCCGAACACCTGTAATTGATTGTAAGAAATCCTCTTTTGTAACCACTTCTCAGGAATTTCAAAATCTTATTGAGAGGATGGACTTCAATTAATTAAATACACAGTCTGTGTGCACAGACTCTGCCCAAAATTGTTTTCCCAAACCAGCATTCAAGAGCAAGTTCATCCTCTTAGCAACACTGTTTTCTTGTGGCATAAAAGGAACAATTTTATTCCTTTGAATACCTTTCTCTGTACAATATATACTGTTTTTTGTCTTTATAAAACCTTAATCTCAGGCAGGGATATTACAAAACCTGGAAGTTGATCTTTTCTGTGCAAAATCTCAAGGCCTTGCTTGCTCATGTGATCAAACCTTTTGTGCAAAAGTTTTGTGCCACTGTCCAAAACTGCCATAGCAGCTCCCGCTCCAGTTTGACTTTCTAACTCATACAAGGTACCTGATTTGTTTCCTCTAACAATCACCAAGGCTCCTTTTGTCACCTTCATCTACTTTACTCAAAAGTAACACAACATCCATGAAAATCTGATTACCCAGCTGAAATCAAGTTTCTTTTGAGTTGAGGGACATGTCTAACAACCTGTAGTAGCAAACTATTACCATTTTTCTGTTTTAAATTTTTAATAGAACATATCCTTTGTCGACAGTATCACAAGATTCATCATCACCAAGATAAACCTTACCAAAATTACCATTTTGATGTATTTGAAATATGCACAAGAAGTGGCATGAAATGATGCTCTAGAATCAAGCACCCAAACATCTTTTGTCATTCAAACATTTAAACATGCATTTGTTAGTATAAACAAAAGGGCACGGTCAAGCAATGCCTTGATCGGTCGTCTCTCATTCAATCATTTAAACATGCATTTGTTAGTATAAACAAAAGGGCACGATCAAGTAATGTCTTGATCGGTCATGACCGATCAAGGCATTGCTTGACCGTGTCCCATTTGTTATATACTTATATTGAGTGGCATTCGTGAGATAGCATATAGAAAAATAAATGCTCCTCTCACCTGCCATACAAAAGAAGATAGTCAGATTTATATTTTAATCAGTAATACATAGAACAAGATAATTTTAATTCTGATCCAAATTTCTTCATCAAGAAATTTTTGTTAGATGCAGAAGCCATCTCATACATATCTGACAATTTATCCCATGATTCTTTTGCCGTCTTCTCTGTTGCAACATTAAACAGAACATTATTAGATGGAGAGATGATAATTGTTGCCATTGCCTTCTTGTACAGTTTCTCCCAATCTTCATTGAACATTGCAGCTGGCTTCTTTGCTTTTTATTCCAGGGTGATTGAGAGATCTCTCTGAATCAGCAGAGCTTCTAGTGTCAGTTTCCACATACTGAAGTTTTGGCCTGAGAATTTTTAAAAAGTTCATTTCTGCACTTGTCTGCCTTCTCCATCTCCCCTCGATATTCTGTAGCTCTGGTACCAATTGTTAAGAAATTGAAAGCAATTTGAAGTTTAATTCAACACCAGCCAGCAATTAGAAAAACAGAGATAATAAGAATTGATACATAACAATTGTACACATACACATACACAGATTACGTCGTTCGACAATTTATGGTCACATCCACAAGAAAAGTAGGGCATTCATCTTATATCATTCACAGTGGCAGAATACATAAGTTCTTCTTATTCATACAATGTTCCATCTTTGAATATATAGATGAAGTCTTCAACAGATGAAGGGACAAAGTGAAGGGAAAATGAAAAGTTTTTTTGTCTTATGTGATGGTTGGACTTCACGTCCAACACTTTTTTGATTCTCAGATTTGTTTTATTTTGATTTTGCAATTTTGTTATAGCCTTGTTTAATAAGTCTTGGAAATTGGTTTCAATTTACAGGGTAAAACTTCCATCTGGAGCTAAGAAGATTGTGCCTAGTAGTTGCAGAGCCATGATTGGGCAGGTTGCTGGCGGTGGAAGAACAGAAAAGCCAATGCTCAAAGCAGGAAATGCTTATCACAAATTTAGGGTCAAAAGAAACTGTTGGCCCAAGGTTCGTGGTGTGGCAATGAACCCTGTTGAGCATCCTCATGGTGGTGGTAACCATCAACACATTGGGCATGCCAGTACAGTGCGTCGTGATGCTCCTCCAGGACAAAAAGTTGGTCTCATTGCTGCTAGGAGAACTGGTCGTCTGCGTGGACAGGCTGCAACGGCAGCTTCAAAGACAGAAAAGACTTAGCATGCACACCTACTCAATCAGAATTAAACAATTATAGAGTTTAGTTTCTTTTCTTCTTTAGGTTGCTTTGTGTCATCAACTTATGTGGACCAGGTTGTAAACTATGTTTCCCATTATTGTTTCTTATCATTAGTGGTTTATTGTTGATTCAAAATTTTGGGAAAGACTTCAAACTAGGTTGTAATCCTCGTTTACTTTTATTGTTTGAGGCTATTTTTTGTTCTGTCATATTAATTGACTTTGTTATATTTGATTCTTCTTTGAATGACTGTTTAGTTGTCAGATCATAGAAATGGAAAAAAAATGATGATTTCTCAGTATCAAAAAACTGCAACCTCTTTATATTGAACTATAATTTCAAGGAGTTGTTTCATGTATTAATGAATTTGTCATATGGAAATATCTCATTTAATATGTTAGTATTGATCGAACCTGACAAATTTCACCACAGTGCATCATTGGCACTTACAAAGTTGAGTAAGGCTTCAAGCACTCCTGGGGTACCATCGAAGCAACAACAGAGTGAGGAAAAATAAATTGCACAAGGACGTCTCAAGAGGATAATGAGCAAGCAGCTGAACAAACGAAGTATGTTTTGAAAAGGGTTTAATGCATGGCCAATCTCGTTGTATTTCTATCTTTCTCTCTTGTTTCTTCTTGAAGACGGAATCTCCACAAAGTCTACACAATATCTATCTATTTTAATTGGAAGCATTTCAATAACTGACGATTGCTACAAGGATATTTTAAAATTCTTGTATTGTGATTTACTCCCGACCTGCAGAGATGAAAAAAGCATGCCAGAATACATGATAAGTAAGCATGCCAGGATGATGCATAGCTATAAATAATATTCTGCATTCTTGTCATATTATAAATCACATGGTAGAAAGGGCTAGTGTAAGAGACATGCTTTCATCTCATGTAAAACAGAAACAAACGGGTTCGGAAGGGAAAAATGTCTGCCAGGGAAAAAGTGGTTATTTGGTGTATAGGCTGCTAGGTGCAGAAAAGGCAAATTTTATGTTAATTCAGCAGAGTCAAATACTGCTCAAAAGAAATTCCATACTTACACCATTCTGTTAACAATTATCAAATGGTAGGCATACAACATACAATTATCAAATGGTAGGCATACAACATGCAATTATCAAGATGTAATCTAAGAGGTGAACCAGAATGACGAATAGAGATACTGGAACTAAGGCAATGGCCATGTAAAGAAGAACTAAACTAAACTGTAGGAATCGGGCAATACAGCTTCCTATGTATTATAACCAACTTTCCGTAAGACTAGATTATACCCACAAGAGCCACAACAATGGAAACGTTTCTTCTAAGATTCGTATACACAGAGCTGTGTATGTGGCTGAAGTTTGGGTCACTATTGCAGTTTGATTACCTCAGTAACAAGCCCTGTATTAATTTGAAGGGGTGTGCTATCCTGAAGTCGGAAACTAAGGAGGCCCAGATACTGGAACTAAGGCAATGGCCATGTAAAGAAGAACTAAACTAAACTGCGGGAATTGGGCAATACAGCTTCCTATGTATTATAACCAACTTTCCGTAAGACTAGATTATACCCACAAGAGCCACAACAATGGAAACGTTTCTTCTAAGATTCGTATACACAGAGCTGTGTATGTGGCTGAAGTTTGGGTCACTATTGCAGTTTGATTACCTCAGTAACAAGCCCTGTATTAATTTGAAGGGGTGTGCTATCCTGAAGTCGGAAAACTAAGAAGGCCCTGTCTGTATGCTTGATATTTAATTGAGACAGAATTACAATCTTGCAAAATTGTAGATAACTGATTAGTCTGAACTTTTTCTTGTAACCGAATTTTTTGCACCTAATAGGACGGTCTTTTCTTCAATTCTAAATTAATATGATTTTTTTTCTTGGATCTTGACTATGATTATGCTTTCTTTTATTAGATCCATGATATTGATGCAAATGATGGTGGATGGATGATAAAGATGAAGTATGAGTTGAGTAATGATTTCGAGAAAGATGCCATGTAGAATAAGATTTCACACTTGTCCTCAAAGTACATTTCACACTTGTCCTCAAGGTGCTCAAGAGGGAAGACAAGTGTCCCCAAAGGAGGGACACGTCTTTGGGAGGAGTGACATGCATCCTCAAGGACACTTCTTTTTGGGGAGTAACCACCAAAAAAAGGGTAAATCTTTTATTTAAATATTTGACAATGTGTGAGAGGAGATGGTTAGGATAATGTTGGGTAGGATGGATAGGGTAGTTAGAACCCAAGGGTAAAGATAGGGGGTTAAGGTTAGATGGGGGGTTAGGTCAGTTGGTTAGAATGTAGGAGACGTGACTAATTTAAACAATTATTTAATTATTTAAATGGGGAGGGAAAATTAATTAATTTAGGATTAATTAATTAAAGAGGATGGAAAAGGGATCATTAATTAATCAATTAATTAATGGGGATAGAAGAGAAGGGGATTAGTTAAAAACAAAAAGGGGAAATTAATTAAATAAAGTAAATAATTTATTTTATTTAACAGAAGAATGGTCAAAAGTACATAGATAGTAGGCAATGGAAAACACAAGAACAAGAGAGAACAAATATGTGACAAGAACAAACTGTATATTCATTAGGATGCAAGTAGTTGGATCTAATTGGTTAAACATATAATGTACATAAACCTGCATATATAGGCAAGGCAAAAGGGAATGAGAGCACACTAATGACATATGGCCCAATGAGATGCAAGGGTAGGTAGGAAAAAATAATAGATAATTCCATTAAAGGTGGACCACCCACCAAATGTGGAATTATCATTCCACTATAAGTGGATATGAAAATGTGATAACAAGATAACACCACCAAAGGTAGAATTTCTCCTACAACCATATTCGCTAGATATGCAATTCCCCAAGTGTCTCACATACAAATTACTATGATATGCATTATCTTAAGTCAACTTAAGTAAAGTGTAATTACATGAGACTTAAATTATACCAACACCCCCTTTAAGTGTAACTTAAGAGAATTTAGACTCAAGCTAACAATTCAAGATGGGTCATGACTTCTAGACCATTTTAGGTACCCATGTACAAATGCAATACAATCTTTCACAAAAGGAGAGAAGGAAAAAACTTAATGGGAAAAAACTCCCTAAAAGAGAGATGAAAATACAAAAGAGAAAAAATCCCCCATCATAAAAGAGAAAAAGAGAGACCATGAAGCCCCACCTCAATGTAGAATCTTTTGCAAAGATAGTCCAATGATGTCAACCAACATTCCTCCCCATTTGAAAGAAAGAGAGTCAGTGTTGCACTAAAATTGTCAAAATGTGACAAAACTAGGTACCAATGTCGATCAAGAATGACTGATGAATCACTCACTGCAACATGATGAAGATCAAGCATGGAGACAACCTATATGAACATCATCTGGATACTCAAATTACATACATTCTCATCTAAGACATGTACCTAGTCTCACAAGATAGTTCCTAATCTATGGAGTACAAGAGGATTACATCAAATATGTCATCAATGACAAAGTACAAAGAGGTGTGACATTTTATATTAGTGTATTACAACATAGCTCATGCAAGAGAATACAACATAAAAGTGCAAATCTGGAAACTGAATGAAAGATGCCACAAAAAAGATACCCTGTAGAAGACCGCAAATGAAGATGCCTCTGATTGGCATTTTGCTAAGAAAAATTGGGAGAAATCTGACCCCCCCCCCCCCGCCCCCCCCCCCCCGACTGTCGGTTGGAGACACTGCAATACAAGTATGTAGGTGGACAAAAAAATGTGTTTCAAATTTTGCTTATTTAAAGAATTTAAATACATACATTTTTAATTTTTTTTTTTATTTAAAAAAAACTTTATTAAATGACTGATTTAATTAAATTTATTAAAAAAAATAAAAAAATTGTTAAAGAAAAATCTTTATAAAAAAGATTTTATTTATTAAAAAGTTAAGTCCAAAAAACTTTACAAAATAAATAAATTAAAAAACTTTTTAAAAAATGCAGCCCTGCGTGGCAGGTCTGCGAAACCTAGCACGACAAGTTCACATGCCTGTCGTGCAGGTACTACGGGTCTCTGCGGGGTACCACTACACAAGTTTGCGTAGGTGGTACCTTTGTGGTACCCAAAAGATTTTGTTTAATAAAAAATAAAAACCAAATCTTGTGAATTTAATTTATTTTATTTTATTTTAATTTTTTTAAATTGCAATTTAATAAAAGGTAAAAGGAATAAAACAAAATAAAATTGTACTAGTCTGTAACAACGATGGTATCGTCAAGGGGGGGAAATTTTTTCTCACCTATGGATCAATTGCTCCAATTTGGGCAAATGAATAGACAATCTTGGGGTTTTTGGACCTTCTAAGCACAATGTCGATCTCATATTTGGCCTGAAGTGCTCCAAAATTGCATTCATTCATTCAATTCAATTTGGCCTAGTATGAAGATGTTAGGAGGTACATTCATTCACCCCTCGAGGAGATATACCATACTACTTTCGAAGTACTGAAACAACACTTGCTAGAGAAAAGGAATAGGTTTTGTTGGTGCAGAGAATACTACAGGATGAGTTCCTCTCCCTTGACCACCTCTATTAGATTACAAAGGAAGCTA
This sequence comes from Cryptomeria japonica, assembly GCF_030272615.1. NCBI lineage: Eukaryota > Viridiplantae > Streptophyta > Pinopsida > Cupressales > Cupressaceae > Cryptomeria > Cryptomeria japonica. The sequence goes on along the minus strand of NC_081409.1, from coordinate 933,429,921 downwards.
TTCAAATTGTTATCAGTCTGCTAAGAGAGGAGCTCTACCACCAAAGAAGGGAATGAAAAATACAGAGGTGGAGAAGGTCACCAAGACCAAATTTGATGGCTAAAGCTTTATAATTTAGAGTATCATAGACAAAGAGGTCTTGTACACCACCAAGGTAATCACTTTAAACTATATTTCACAAACTGGGAAGGGTCAATGACAATAGTAGCTATACACACCGCATATTACATGGTGGTCGAAAAGAAAGATTTCAATCTGTGTCAAGTTTTAAGATAGGAGCTTTTAAAGAATGTTGCTTGGGAAAATCAAACCAAATACCCATTTTGGTATGGAACAATCCTCACATGCCTAATGTTTTATTTCATGAGGGCTTCCCTAATATGGTGACAAGAAATGGATGTGGGATAAGCCAGTGGTTGCACAAATTTTGGAGCACGCTCATCGATTGTTGGACCCCAATGCCTACATGTAAGTCTTGTGTTGGTTACCAAAATAACATATACCCTAAACCCTAAAGATTTATCACTTTCTTATTCTCAGGTTTAGGATTGGATTTGGCCAATAAACGAGAATCAATCACATATCAATCTCCCCTGCACTTCTGGCTCTGCAAGACCAAGGAAGGTCTCCCTTCACAATGCCTAAAGATCTAATACATTATAAATTCGGATGTTGTGATTTATAGAAAATAACCCCAATGAAAATATACAAAGAAAAGTTTAATTAACCTTGATTCTGGCTATAATATTGGTATTTCAACATTCACTCAACTATTGGGAATAAAAACTTTACTCTAATCCTACTCCTACAACATAAATTAAAAGATTTTTGTCAATTTGAATGTTGCTCAACCAAATTTGAGAAATATCGTAGATTAGTGCCTAATCCATGGGGGTGGAGTTAAATTTAAGATCCTGAATGCAAATTCAAACGACAAACTACTTCAAATTAGTGGCCGCTTTGACACTAATGCCCGCCATTAATGCAACCCCTCAGGCTATTGCAAAATTATACTTATAGATCCATCCTATTTTCTTAAATGCACAATAACTTGTATAAAGTATTTAATTCCTTCCTTGAAGGAAACCCATGCACAAATTACACAACTACGAAAAGATTAAATTGACAAATCTGAATACCCTTGGTATTATCAATTCATATGAGATTCAAGAATACAACATGGAGACAACTTCTACAATACTTTCGTTAATCAACTCAATACTAATTGACACTGTTGTATAAATTTGTATATTCATTCACTATAAATGATATCTTAACTCTAAGCTAAACATTTCTTTACCTTATTTCTCTACATCAAAAGTTGAGATCCTCTATAATGGAAAAAGAATGAGAAGATATAGAAGGAAAAGAAGCTCTAAACTAAATTTGGAAGTGACACTTGGCTTCTTCATTTGCACTTGATCTTCAACTGGAATCTGAAATTTCCTCTTCTCTCTTCTCTCTTCATCTTAATCTTCAATATGCATTCATTTGCAACTAAAAGTTGTTTTCCTCTTATGTGAGACCTGACAGCTTCAAGAAGCTTCAACAATTTCCCTCTATTTTCACCTGCATTTATCTTCCATCTTGTGAAAGCATTTTCACCAAATGAAAATAGTTTCTTTGTTGCATTTTATCTCCCTTTGATGTTCATATGAAAGCAACTTGATCTGGGTAAAAACATTCCAACCTTCTATCCGTTTGATTTCCTCTTAAAATTTGTAGTATATTCCAATTTCACAAATGCATTTTCCTCCTTTTTCTCACCATTGAAATCATTTTCTCGTAACTGTAGTAAAATATTTCACAATCGGTCAAATACTTAATTGCAACATTGTTGATATTTAAATGAAAATGTTTCAGCCCTGGTGAAAATTATTTCTTATATTGTATTTGATTTTGTTGGATAAAAATAATGTCCCTTTGATTATAAGAATATTCACTTAATTTCCCTTTAACCTCAATTTCAATTACTTACATTTTGTCAAAGTATTTCACCCTTTTTGACAAAGCAATCAATTATAATATTTACCATTCAATGTGTACACTCAACTACCATATTTCACCCATATTTGTACTCTTTCTGAAACATTGACATCTTGATCTTCACACTTTGTTGCAACTTTGAACTTTTATCATTTTAATTCAAGACACCACTTTACCAGATGCTTCAACATTCAACCACCTTTGAAATGAGTATTGAGGAGGTCTCTAATATCCTGATGCAACTACCACTAGAACAATCGTGGCCATAAAACATAATGCATTTCCTTATTGAATGAGGTACAAAAACATATCAAACCACTTCAACTGCTTTTCTTTAGAATAAATTATGTTCTACCTTGCTTCTTTTGAGAAGGCATTTCTGGCACAATCAAGGGGCTTCTATTTATTTTTGTCTGATACAGCTGAAGAAACACATTTGGAATATTAGTTTGCATATCAAATCAATGTTCCCCCATCGTGTTCCAACTTTGACAATATTAAATAAAGATGATAAAACATGGCACATTAAAGTGGTTGTGCATTCTTCTATGCATTAGCAATTGGATAGAAAAGCACAAAACTCTGATCCGCATCTTATCGCAGGTTTGATATCTTTTAATTTACATGATAAAACTCTAAAGCATAATGTTGACTTATTTTTATATGAATGGGCAATGCACCATGAACATCCGATGGATGCGATTCAACATAATTTTCTAACATTCTCTCTTGAGATGCTCGCCTCTATACCTTTGCGAACACATTCTCAACATGAGACTTAACACATATCACATAGTCATTGGATTGCATGAAACATTTGCAAATCTATTTTAAAACCAATCAAATCTTTTAATGGAGAGTAGACACCACACTGATGACCTCAAACCAATTAACCTGGAAAACACATTTTTAGAACAAGCTCTAAACATCACACCATCACACCATCACAAATATATCACCGTGTTTGCAAATCTAACATGCAGGTTCCATAAATCAAAATTAGGGTTCTCCCCACTCACCTACACTTAATATTGTAATGCCTTAATTTCTTCACGAGGTAGTGAGGAAGCAAACTTTAGGGAATAATTTTTTTTATTTGCTCTTTCATATCATGCACCGTGTTTTTCATCAAAACCTAATCACTCTGAAGGACAGCGGGGATACCCTTCGGGCTCACACTTATTTATTGGTTCTTTACCTTTTACCTCGCATATCCGCACGTCATCTCCTGACGCCCTAAATTCTTTGCGGGATGATGGGGTTTAAAACCTTTAGAGAACTTTACTCATGCTCACAATAAGTTTTGCTTGACGTTGTCCTCTCTGCAAGGCTGCATGATTAGAAGGTAAGGCCCATTTGATTTCAAATCTATGTTGAAAAAGCAACTTTTATAGCCTTCCATAATATATTAAAATAAAAAATGATTTTAATAATCTTCATTTCTACCCCACTTTAATATTTGTTGCCTATCCATTCAAATCATTTGAAACGATTTAAATAATCCTCTTTTCTCACCAATTCCTAGTAAATAAGAGGAATGTCGGTAACCTTCTTGCCACAAAGACATTATTATTTATATTGTTAAAAGATTTAGATAGAAAAAATAAACCTTTTAAAAGCAATTTAATAATGATATTGTGATGCCTTATTGTAAGCCAAGTCCCCTTGTGAGATTGGCTAAAAAAATTGTTTTCAAACAACTAGACCTTAAGAATTGACCCAAAGCTGATCCTACATGCATTTGGAGCCAAAATGCAAAGTGGGTTGCTCTCCGTGATTGGTTTTTGACACATCTATTTGGTGACCAAAATATGCCTTGTGGCTTCTAGAATCGCCCTGGAAAATTGATCAAACATTCTCTTGACGCCATGAAAACTAATAGACATGCTGAATTATGACATGCCAATAGGATCACCAAGTGTATTAACATTACATCACCAAGGTTGCAATATTTTAATGCCCAAAGTGGGGTGCTTAGATGTTTTCAAAAAGTGCAAGTGTTAGAATCCACCCAAACCTCACCAACTACATGCCTATAAAAAATATTGAATCTCATCTCAAGGATCTGCAATTGGGTGAGTGAGTTCATTTAGGTCAAATGAACATGTGTGCATAGGGATTCTACATGAAACTATTTAATTTGCAAAGTATTAAAAGTCAAAGATGACTTTTTAGACATTTTTAGGAACATGTAGACATTAAACCATTGTAAACTCTATTTGCTTTGGGCTTGGAAAAATATAAAACCAAATCCCAGGGCTCTAAAAATTGACACGAGAGTATATAAATATACGGAAAATTATGAGAACCAATTCATTTCATTTGAAAATCAATAAACTCCAAGATATGAATCCACATGGGAGGCCACATAGGTAGACCCGACAATGTGCAAACTATTGAATTCTCCCATAACCCTTCAACTTGGTACAATAAAAATGCATCAAAGCTAATCTTGGAAGGATGTAACTTTGCAAATTCATTTACTTATGATATGTGAGTATGTCCACCAAGCCATTTCACATAACAGTTAACCAATTTCAAGTTATATCTCTCCAAAGTAATATACTTGGGTTGATTTTGCAGGGGTATTTTTTGAAGTGCTGCAACCAGGATTCTCATAATAGGCACTTCAAATTTTTAAAATTTAAGGTGCTAACATCTTCAAAGGCTTCTAGAAAAATATGTACGACAAATACTAGATCTTCAACAAGATTGTCCAAAAGTACATAGATAGTATCGTTATGAACCTTTTCCCTATCTCTAAACTTTTGGATGGAAAAGTAGAAAAAAAATTGGATAGTGAGTTGGAATCAAAACTAAAATGTGATGATTACATTATTCAAAGTGATGAAATTCTCAAAGCAAGGAACTAATGTGGACCTAAAGTCACATCTTGGAGAGTATATAGATTTCATAGAACATTCTCAATACAAACCCAACCAAACTCCACATATAGAAGAAATTAGAAAGGTGTTATTGTTAAACTATAAAAGAGGATAATATGTAAATTAATTAGCAACAACACACCAATACCTAGCAATTTTGGGTGACTTACAAAACATATTTCCCAATCCACAACTCACAACAACATAAAAGCCGAACCAACCCCATGCAATCCTGAAGGGTAACACAAAATCCTAGCCTTAACACAAAGCCCTAATTGTTTTTTGACATGGTAATGGCAAAATAGATCACAAGTATACACCAACATGAAAGTCACCTTTCTAACCCAATATAACATATTGTAAATGTAGACACATAAATTTATTTATTAATTAAATGAATATTAAATATTTATTTAAATGACTAAATATTCTTCTATTAATTAAATTAACATTTAATTAATTCACCTTAGCCTATTCTTCTGTTTTAGTTAAATAAATTTAATCAATTTATTTAATTACTAACTATAGTCCAGGTTATTAAATAAATTTAATTTGTTTAATTCACTCCCCTTCTTCGTATTTAAATAAATTTAACATATATTTAAAAATCAAATCCCCAAGTACAGTCTGAGTTGGCCTAGTGGTGGATAACTTTTGCTCTTTAAATAGAGGTCACAAGTTCAAATCCCATAAAGGGGGTAGGGTATGTACACCTTATCGACTTCGACCCATTACCTATCAAAAAAAAAATCGAATCCCCAAATCAAATCCCCTTTTTAAATAAATCAATATTTATTTAAAAATAACCCATCCACTTGCATTTTCCTAGTGGTACATTTAAATAGATTTTTATTTTAATAAAAACCTATTTACCCACACCCACCTCTTTCGATATTCTTCTAGATTTCTCTAAACCCCTTCTAGACTCTTCTAACCCCTTCCAATTTAGCCTAATCCCTCTTCTAAACATTTGCACAATCCTAATCCCAAATCCCTCCCAAAAGTCTTCAAAAGTCATTTAAGGCTCTTACAGAGTCTTAAATGCATTTCCTCTTTCAACACTCCAACCCACATGGGTCTTGACCCTTTGGTTAAGGCTTAACCATGGGTAAAATTTCCACATGAGTTTATCCATTGGATAATAACCTTACCCTTGGATAAAAGTTTTATCTAGTAACCCCAACCACATGAGGTTACCCCCATGTCCCTTCAGGCATTTAATGCTCCCTTCCTCTCCTCTCAAGCCATTACATGTTGACACTTGTCATCATGTGATTGGATTGTAAACCATCACATGGATCACAAACCCATCAATCCTAGCCCTTCACAAGCTCACTCAATCTTAGCCATTCAATCAACATTTTTCCCTATAAAAGGATCCCTCACCCTCAAGCAAAGAAGGAAGCATGAGAGTATTGTTACTATACTGGTATTAACCTAAACATTTAAAGCTTTTTCATAGCATCATTATTTTCATTTGCATAAGCATCTTGTTTAAGCATTTTCAAACAATATTGAATCTCCATATGGCATCCATGGATTGTGCTAAAAGCTGAGAGCTTCACTTATTTGGGACTTGGAGAGGGGAGAAACAAAGGAGGTGAAAGGAAATACAAGAGCAAGAAAAGAAAAACAAAATCCAAGTAAGTTTATTGATTAAATAAATGTTACCAAGAGCAAGAAAAGAAAAACAAAAACCTTGGAGCAATCACCCAAATGTGAAGGAGGCACAAGAACTTTTGAAAGGGGAAAAACAAAGAAAAATCCCTTGTGTTATTATGAATGAGGCAATGCCTAAAATGAGAGAGAGATAGGGAGTAAGAATCTCTTTACAATATTGTCATTAAGAAGAAACGAAAGAGGAGACATCTCTTAAATAGAGATGAGGAGAAGAGTTACAAAGTAACTCGCAAATCTATGAATGCCACCATTCATAAAATGTGTGTGCCATGTGTCCACATCCTCTTAAGGAGGAAATCTAATATTCCTTAATAAAGGAAAATAAAAGAAATGACTTGTCCTCACACATTACTAGAGGACAAATTACATGTAGGGATTCCAAAGGAATATCCCAAACTAAATACAAATATACTTAAGCCAAGTAAAGATTAAATATTCTAACACCCTCTTAAGATTTACTTGGGGAGTTTACATCAAACCCTTCAATGGGCTGCAAACCAAGATTTTTACAATGAAATTGGAACTTCTCTTTACAAAATGGCTTGGTCAAAATATCTGCAACTTGGTCTTCCCCCTTGTAATAGAGGAGTGAAACTTGCTTGTCTTCAATTTGTTCTCTAATAAAGTGTTGTTGGAGAGTAATGTGTTTTGTCCTTGCATGGAAAACTGGGTTTTTAGCCAAGGCAATGGCACTTTGGTTGTCACAATACAATGGAGTTGGTTCGTGTTGAGGTAGACCCAAATCTTCAAGTAGTCTTCTAAGCCACAAGGCTTCTTTGGAAGCATTAGTGCATCCTTTGTACTCAACTTCAATGGATACAAGAGAGGTAGATTGTTGCTTTTTACTATTCCAAGAAATTGCTTTTGAACCAACAAAAAAATAATAACCACAAGTAGATTTTCCATCATTGAGATCTCCACCTAGATCGGAATTAGTAAAACCTTTTAAAGTAAAATCAAAATTTGCATCATAAAACAAACCTACATTAATAGTTCCTTTAATATATCTTAAAATTCTTTTAGCAACTTTAAAGTGTGTTTGTTGAGGTTTAGACATGAATCTTGAAACCAAACCAACACTATAAGCAATATCTGGCCTAGTAAGAGTTAAATAATTGAAACTTCCAACTTATTGTCTATACAAAGTAGGATCAAAAAGTGGAGTTTTCATATCAAGCATTAACTTAGTGCCTAATTCAATAGGAATTGAAACATGGTTAGAATCAATGGTTTTAAACTTGTCTAAAACATCTTGAGCATATTTACTTTGAGATAAAAAATATCATTACTTGTTTGTCAAATTTGCATTCCCAAAAAATAATGTAAAAGTCCTAAATCAGTCATTTGAATTTTTTGATTGAGTTGAAACTTAATTTCAGAAATCAAATTATTGGAACTTGAAGTTAGAATTAAATCATCTACATATAAAATAATAATCACAATGTCATCTTCACTATGTTTAATATACAAATTTGGATCATTTTTACTTCTAATGAAACCTTGAGAAAGAAAGAATGCATTAATCTTAGAATACCATTCCCTAGGAGATTGCTTTAAACTATAAAGTGATTTCTTTAACTTGCAAACTAAATGTTCATTACCTTCCTTAACAAAACCATGAGGTTGAGACATATAAATTTCATCATGTAAATCACCATTTAGAAAAACACTTTTAACATCCATTTGATGAATAGGCCAATTCGCATTAGAAGCTAAAGCAAGAACGAGTTTAATAGTAGGCATTTTAGCAATGGGAGCAAAAGTTTCAGTATAATCTAAGCCTTCAATTTGAGAAAAACCTCTAGCAACTAATCTAGCTTTAAACTTAGTAACTTCATTATTTGCATTCAATTTAGTTTTATATAACCACTTACAGGAAACAAGATTTTTACCATGAGGCAAGGGAACTCAATCCCAAGTTTGGTTAGAAATTAAAGTATTATATTCTTCCTTCATTGCTTTTTGCCAATGTGGTTGATTTTTAGCTTGATAAGATGTTTAAGGATCATTAGAATTCATAATAGTAGACATTAAAGCATAGTTACAATAATTATCTCTTCTAGCTTGAACTCTATCCATTCTAGCTAGGTATTCATCACTATCTTGAATTAAAGATTTAAACCATTTAGGTCTTCTTTTAGAAGTAATGAATTCATCACTAGAAGAAGAGTCATGAGGAGTAGAGTTATTATTATCATCATCACTATCACTAGAAGGAATAAAAATAGATGCATTAGGAGTAGGGTTAAGAGAAGGAGGTTGGTCCTCCACAAGCACAACTTTGCTTTGAGAAAGTTCATCATCCTCCACTTTAGAACAATCATGAATGCCTTTTTTCTGCAATACAAACATCTCTTGCAACTTTTACCTTGTTAGTAATAGGACTGTAAACTCTATAACATTTAGTATTTTCATCATAACCAACAAAAATAAAAGGAGAAGATTTAACATCTATTTTTTGTTTTTTCTCCTTAGGTTTGTGAACATAAGCCGTGGAACCAAAAATTCTTAAATTTTGCAAATTGGGCTTTCTACCAGACCAAGCTTCTTCAAGAGTTTTATCCTTTAAGGCTTTGGTAGGTGATCTATTAAATAAATAATTTGCACAAGCCATAGCTTCAACCCAAAACTTGTAATATTTTTTGCATGCAATAAACATCTTGCCATTTCCACAATGTTCCTATGCTTCCATTCCGCCACACCATTTTGTTGTGGCGTATAAGGAATGGTAAACTCATGTTTAATTTCAAAAGATTTCAAATAAGCATTAAACACATTATTGACATATTCTTTGATATGTGGCGACTGATCAGCAAAGTACTGTACACTCAGCACGTATCCTTGCCAAGGTCCAGGGCCGAGCCAATAGCCCGCAACAGGGGTTCGGGGGCAGCAACCCCTGAAGAATTTTTTTTTTGGATGTTTTTTGTTGATGAAAACCAACATTGTAATAAAACCCTAAAAATACCAACTTTGTTTGGTGCCCTAAAAATGCATGTTATAAGCGACTGGGATGCTTAAGGCATTGTGACGTTGATGTATTGTTTTTGTTGGATAATAAGAAAGATTAGATGACTGTGTATGGTGGACGTAACCCATTCTGGGTGAACCACGTTAAATCTCTGTGTTATATGTGTCCTGTTTTATTCCTTTATCTTTTGTATTTAAATCTGCATATAATTGTTAGTTCATATTTGCTTTGGATCTACTTGAAACCCTAACATTCTCTTCCATTGTCAGTACAAAGAATCTTAATTTTAGAACCAGATTGCCTTTCTTCAAACATATAAATTCAGTAAACACATCAAGCACTCGATCCTTACTATGAAGGAAATATATCCATGTTTTCCTTGAAAAATCATCAACAAAGGTAAGAGCATACCTTGAACCTTGGATGGAGGGATTCTCCATGGGACCCAAGAGATCACTATGAACTAGATGCAATTTAGTATACGCCCTCCAAGATTGACCATGAGGAAAGGGTTCCCTATGCATCTTACCACTCATGCAACCATTGGAAACAATTTGAGAAGGAACAATAGTAGGCAATCCATCAACGATATTTTGTTTTTGCATCAATGATATATAATCAGAATTGAGATGGCCAAGTCTTTCATGCCATATAGTAAAATCAACAGTAGTAAGGAAGGAATACTTTGTAGGAGCAAATTCATAGAACTTGAATAAGTTATCAATATCCATTTTAGCAGTAGCAATAACATGATTAATTTTTAGATCAATGATATAACACATGCCCCTATAAAAGTTAATCTTATAATCTTAACAAAGTTTAGGAACTGAAAGCAAATTTGATTTTAATTCAGGAACATAAAGAACATCATGTAATTTCCCATTAGGGACATTCACATCACCAATAGCTTCAACTTTGCAACTATGATTATTAGCTAATTGAACAGGAATATTGGAAGTATCAGGATGCAAAGATTCAAAACATTCTTTATGAGAAGTAACATGTTGAGATGCACCAGAATCAATAATCCACTCAAGTGGTTGAGAAACATTATAAGTACATGTAAATGCATGACGAGATGAATTATCATTATTATTACCTTTCTTATAATGAGGTTTATGTTGTTGATTATTTTGATTATTTTGGTTCATGGGCTTTTTACTATTTTGCTTCTTAAAACAATTATTAGTCACATGACCATCCTTACCACAATACGTACAATGGGGTCTCTTAGAATAATTATTCTTTTGATTATCATTAGAGTTGTTATTATAGGATTTGGAATGAAATTTATTATTAAAATAATGATTATTATGATTATTATTATTATTGGATTTAAAATGATTATTATGATTTTGATTTTTAGATATGAAAGCATGTTCACGAAAAAAATCATAAGTTAATTGAGTAGCTAAACTAGGAATAGCAAGTTGAGCATGAATATTAGTAATAAATTGCTAAAACTGACGAGGAAGACATTTTTTAAGAATAAGATGAATTAAACATATATTAGCTAGAGTAACTCCTAAACTGGTTAATTGACCATTAATAGAATCAAACTTTAATAAGAATTCATCCATGGTTTTAAAATCCGTATACCTGAGATCTTCGAGTTGATCTTGAAGCTGAATTTTTCGAGATTCATTTGAACTATCATAAGTTGTTTTTAAAATTTCCCATGCTTCATATGCATTTGTACAATTTCCAATAAAAACATACAACTCAGGAACCATCGAAATACCAATTAAACCAAGTGCTTCCTCATTTTGAGCCTTCCACCCGTCTTGGTCGACTTGAGGAGCAATTGAAGCAGACTCAAAGGTTTTATCAGTAGCAACATCCAAAATGTGCTTGAAACGAAAAATAAAAGAAATATGCATTTTCCATGAATGATAATTATAACTATTTAATTTAATTTCTAGAATTAATGTAGACATAGTTGTAAAATAAAAAGATTAGAAAAAAAGACCCCCTTTTTAAATTGAATAATAATTTACTATAAAATAAAGTGACAAAAAAAGTTAAATTTTTTTAATTTAAAAAAACTTTATTTTCAATTTTTTTAATAATAAATTTAAATTAAAAAAAACTTTTGTAATTAAATAAACTTTATCTTAAAAACTTAAAACCTTTAATAAAATGGAAAAGAAGTTATATTAAAAAGCTTTATTTAAAAATTACATATATATATTAAAAGCTTTATTATTAAAAAATTATAAACTTTTAAGATACATATGTAAAAGAAAAGAATCTTTTTAAAAAAAAACTTAATAAAAAAATAACTTTTTATTAAAAAAAATGAGTTTTAATTTTTTAAATATTCTTAATATCTATAAGAAAATGTTATTTAGGAAAGTTTCATTAAAATTTTATTTAAAAGCTTTAAAAAGATTTTATATGAGAAACTTTGAATAGATAAAATTAAAGAAACTTTTTAAATTATCTCATTTAAAGCTTCAAATCTTACAAAATTAAAAACTTGTCTTATTATTAAAACTTACATATATATAAACAATATTTTATATGAAGACTTTGCAGAGCTGTTACAAATTACAGAGGTAGAAGAAAACTTTGCAGAGTTGTTACAAATTACAGATGTAGAATCCAAGAGTGCAGATACGTTACAAATTATAGAGGCAAAATTATTTTAAACAATATTGAACTAGAAATAACTTTCATTTAGATTTAAAATTTAATAAAATATTGAAACAATATTGAAAAATAAAATGATTAGAGCAAAGAGAAACTAAAATAGTTCTTGAATTTGCAAACATAAATAGTTAGAAAAAAAATCAATAATAATTTGCAAGTGAAATAAAATGTTAAAACCTGCACAAAACAGAAAGATTTAAAACTTAATAAAAAATTGAAACATGTATTGTAAAATAAAATGTTAGAACCTGCAAATAAACAAAGAATGTCTTGGCGGCAAGCCTTCCAAAACTAAAACTTAAACTAAAAGAAAAAAAATCTTTGGCGGCAAGCCTTCCAAAGCAGATAAATTAAAGAATGCAGGAAAATAAAGAGGTTAGAACAGAGTTTTGGCGGCAAGCCTTCCAAAACTAAAAAATAAACTTTAAACTATAATCTAAATGGATTAATCGTGCATGCAAGAAAAAATAAATTTAAACTTAAATCAAAACTTGCACAACAAAACATTAAAGAACAAGCTTCTTCTCTTCTCTAAAAAAAAGTGCCTCCAAGAAAGGCGAGCTCCACAAAATGGTAACCTTCATCAATCTCAACTTGAAACAAGGATTAGAACCCGCTCTGATACCATGAAAGGAAATACAAGAGCAAGGAAAAAAAAACAAAATTCAAGTCAGTTTATTGATGAAATAAATGTTACCAAGAGAAATGCAAAAACCTTGGAGCAATCACCCAAATGTGAAGGAGACACAAGAACTTTTGAAAGGGGAAAAGAAAATAAAAAACCTTTGTGTTATTATGAATGAGGCAATGCCTAAAATGAGAGAGAGATAGGGAGCAAGAAGCTCTTTATAATATTGTCATTAAGAAGAAATGAAAGAGGAGACATCTCTTAAATAGAGACGAGGAGAGGAGTTACAAAGTAACTCCCAAATCTATGAATGCCACCATTCATAAAATATGTGTGCCATGTGTCCACATCCTCTTAAGGAGGAAATCTAATATTCCTTAATAAATGAAAATAAAAGAAATGACTTGTCCTCACACATGTACTAGAGGACAAATTACATGTAGAGATTCCAAATGAATATCCCAAACTAAATACAAATAAACCTAAGCCAAGCAAAGATTAAATATTCTAACAGGAGGAATATCATCTAAGCATCATGGAGGCATATTAGGAAGGCTCTTTCCCTTTCTCTTGTTATTTAAGCTTCTTTCATGTTTCTTTGAATCTCTTTTGATATGCTTTTGGATGGTTTTTTCTTTGTTTTGGTTTCATTGTTGAACTAACCTACTCACATTGGGCTTTGCCTTTTGACTCTTGAAGCCATTTCTCTCAACATCATTTGGTGAACCCGCTGTGAATCAAACACTAAGAAGTTAAAACTTTTTAACTAACCATTTTGAACTTGCAAATTTTCACGCACAGGTAGTGCTGTAGCGCTTTTGACGCCCGATTTAGCACCTTCGTTCCAAATTTTGCGCCTGGATTTTATCTGCAGATTAGCGCTTTTGTCTTACTTGGTGCATTCATTGTCTATTATAGTGCTTTTATAGTAAATTAGCGCTACTGTTGTCTGTTGTAGCGTTTTTGTTCTAATATTGCGCTTTTGTTGTAGTTATAGCGCTTTTGTTACTCGTTAGCGCTTTTGTTTTTCAACAAAGTAGCGTTATTGTCTCTTGTAGAGAGCTTAAAATTGTAACAAAAATGAAGTTTTAGGCATGTAAAGCCCACCATATGAACTAACTTGTTGAGAGGTTTTTGTAGGTCTAACAGTTTGTTGCAGGTTCTAAGGAAGAGTAGATTTTGATTTAAAAATTTCCTTTTTTACAAAGGGATTTTAAAAAGAACTCACTTTCATTTCTTGCAAGGACCTAAAAAGAACCTCATCATTTCTTTGGTGTTTAAAACAAGACCTCACTTTTTATTTTGCAAATGGGTAAAAATAACTACAAACAAACCTTTATTTTTGAAAAGTTAAAAAGGATCTCACTTTCATTTTGGTGCAAACTAAAAAGAACCTCATCATTTCTTTGGTGTTTAAAACAAGACCTCACTTTCTATTTTTTTGCAAAAGGTTAAAAGGAACTACAAACAAACCTTTTATTTCTTGCAAGGAAATAAAAATAACTTCATCTACTTTGGTGCAACCTAAAAAGAACTTCATTTTTCTTTGGTGAAAAATAAAAAGAATCTCATTGACAATTGGCTACACGATTTTGATTTTGTTGACCAATATACGATTTTATTTTTGGTTGACCAGGTTTATTTCCAAAGTTTTGAAACACACAAATTGCTTTGTGGATAAAAAGAACATCATGCTTGCTAGAGCAACATCTCCAAATAGGACTTAGAAAATCATTGCTATGAAGAGATAAAAAGAAACATTGTTTGCTTTGTCTTAAGTGATAGGTATATGCTCTCCCCTTAATTGGGTGATCAAAAAGCCAAACTCACTTTTACTTGCTTTCTTTCGATTTAGCATTAAGATAAATCCTTTTGCAGGCCTGCCCTCCCGAGGTGCCTATAAGGCCAGTGTGAGGGGAATGACCTAAGTGGGGAATGACTTTATCACCAAGTATTCCAATCCACTATAATCAAATGTGGAGGCTGATCAAAATCCCTTCCAACGGTTTTGATCAATGATTAGCCTTCCCCCAGTATCCTTGAGATACATAAAGCTATTGTTCTAAAGGTTGGGAAGCCTCCCGAGGGAGTTTATTACTGAAGACCGAACAAAAGCTTGATTATGAATTTTAGAAGTAGAACCTTGCCGAGTCTGTTAGCCAGACATTTGTAATATCATAGTGCAAGGGTGGGGAAAAATCCACCCCCAAGACACTCACCATATATCTCCCAAGAAAACGATGCAATTGAGCAGAAATTCTCCTTGGTTCACATTCTGGACAAAGGCAAAAAAATGGGCATACCTTAGGGTGTGACAAGGCTGTTTGAGCTGATGGAATATCAAGTGTGGGCTATTAATATCAGGAATGACCTTTTCGACAATAGTAGTGTCTATTTGATTTTTCTTTTTGTTTGTTCAACAACCTGTGAAAACAAAAGAGGATTTGAAAATATTCTTAAATGGATTTGAAAAGATCCTAAACATACATCAATAGTTAGCAAGAGAAAAGAAGTATTTTTATGTGCTTGTGTGCTTGTCGTGTCTTCTTGTCAAATAAATCATCCACCATTTGAAACAAGTTACATCCCAAAAGCAAAATTCTTGAAAAATCCATCAATGCTTCATGTTTGGAAATCTCTCAAATACGCCAAGATGTCAATTTATTGAAAAATAAAAAAGAAGCAAAGTGAAAAGAAAACCCAAAAGAGAATAAGTTTCTTGTACAAAAACTGTAAGTTGTTGTTAAAACACCACACCTTCATCCATCGATATCACGATTTTAGTCATGGTTTTACCGACGAATTTGAATTAGAACCACTTGCATCCCAAACTTTCTTTCAAATAAGAGCTTTGTCATATCATCACAATCACGATCAACGCATTCATCCATCATATATTCCACAACCCACAATCACCTATTAGAGATTCCAAGGTTACTGTAGACGTATAAAAATGACCATATTCCTAAAATGAATATTTTATGTTCATTCCTCTATTTTAGTTAAATCTAATTTAATTAAATTACCTACATTCTTCTATTTTATTAAGTAAATTATTCAATTTACTTAGTTAAATTCACTTATGTCATTTAATTGAATAAATCATTTTATTCAATTAAACCCCTTCTCTCTACTTTTAATTAAATTTATATTTAATTAATAGTTTACCCCAAATTGAATAAATCTAATTTATTCAAATTCCCAAATTACAACCAAATTGAAATAAAACATTTTATTTTAATTAAATCCTTTTATTCCTCATCCACTTGCAAAATCCTACATCTCCCACTTGTCTCCTAAACCCCCTTCTAGACTCTTCTAATCACTTCTAAATTAGCCTAACCCATCTCCTAAACATTGTCACATCCCTAAGCAAGGGGAAGTCACTTCTCAAACCCTCAAAGTCTTTGAAAACCATTAAAGGCTTCAACAACTTAACTTTGAAAGTCTTCCAAACCATTAATGGTTAACTCAACCCTCCAGCATGATTAAAGACTTTCTCTAAACTCAACCCACATATAACCCAAGGGTCTCATCAAGCATTCATTGCTTTGACCATGGTTATCCCTTTAACCATTGCATAAGAGTTTATCCTTTAGGTAAAAGCTTTATCCAATGGATAATCTTAACCTAACCTTAACCCTTACCCCCTAGGGTAACCATGAGGTCTTCTCAAGCATTTAATGTTTCCTACCTCTCCTCTCAACTGGTCTTATGTTGAAAATTGTCACCATTTCATTGGTGGAAATTGTAAACATGGATTGTCAACTTTCAAACTTGACCCTTGATTAACTCTTTCAATCTTGGCCATCCATTGCCCTATTTTCACTATAAATAGAGCTCTCCTTCCTCCATTTTAAGGATCCATACAAGCTTTAGTATCTCATTTATGCTCAATTTTATCAACACATTTAGCCTCTTTTATATTAGGAAATAGTTTAAATAAGCATTTTTAGAGTATTTTCTTTATCATCATCTTAGAACATAAACTAGTATATCATGTTAGGATAGTGTTTCTACTAATCTTGTCATCTTATAATCTAGTTTGTTGCATTTGTAGAATCATGCATATCTTAGGATGCATTTCCATAACTAAATCAATCTAAAGCATCCCTCGTTCTTGTATTAGCCATCCCTAAGTCACTTTTCTCAATGATCTAAGAGAAAAGGCATTGGCTTGAGGGACCTTGTGAGATAGAGAACCATGGAACCAACCTTGGGAAGTTGAGTCATTCTTCATGACTCCATAACTTGCACCAAGAAGTCCTGTGGGTATGTGAGCAAGCCTCTTTGAGACCACTTTTTCACATTTTGAGTTTCATAGACCCGGTTTTCACAAACCATAGTATAAAAAATTTGAGCCGAGTCAGTAACCAGACATTTGCAATATCATAGTGCAAGGATGGGGAAGAATCCACCCCCAAGATCACTCACCATATATCTCCCAAGATAACTACTCAATTGTGAATCAATTCACTTTGAGTTAATTTCTGGCAAAAGGCAAAAAAATGGGCGCCCCCTAGGAGGTGACACGACTGTTTGAGCTGACAGAGTATCGAGACTAGTGGGCTATGATATTGCTTATGACCTTTGAATAAAGAGTCTTTTTGAAGTGTATTCTTTGTATCTGAAACCTATTAAAAACATTGGGGATTTGAACACATCCTCGTAGAACATACACTTATTATTTAGATTAAGCAAAAATGGTTGTCTCTTTGGTGTCGTGCTTTCATTTGTTATCTCAGAAAATCATCTATCAGTACTGAAAACTCAAAACAAACTTCCAAACTTGCAGAAAACAACCAAGTCAATATTTTCAGAGCAATTTTAGCACGTAAGAGCAACTTCTTAGTGCATAGGAACAATCTCTTAGCACATTAAACGTTCTCTTTAGCACATCAAGTCTTAATAGTGACGCTTCATCACAAATCTAAAATCAACAGTAACAGTTAGCGCATTTTGAAACAATTGTAGCGCGTGGAAGCATCAGCTCAGCGTGTTGAAGTCAACCTTTAGCGCCTAAAGTTTAACTATTAGTGCGTAGAAGGCCCATATTAGCGCATGACCTTCTGAGCAGAAACTGAAACAAAGTTAAACAGTATAAATCAGTTAGCACGTAGAAGGGGGTAGCATAGCGCATAGGGTCTTTTCATTAGTGCATTAAGAACTTTCTATAGCGCATCACGTCTCTATTTTAGCGCGTAACAGAAACCAGAAAAATAGGGGGCAAAACAGAGGTCAAATTAGAAAATTTTGAAAACATTTTCGAAAACCTCCTTTCATCAGCCTGAGCTTCATCAAATCAGAATACCAAAAACAAAGTATCAAAAATTATTTCCAAAGTAAGTTTCTCATCAAACAAAAGTTGTCCAAAATCTAAAATTGGTCGCACTATAAGCATATCTATCCTATCAAAATCAAGAAACCTCATCGCAGATATCAAATAGGTCCTTCAAATCAAACGGATTTTCATCCCAAAACACACTTGTTCTAAAAACTCCAAGTTGTCAAACTGAGTTTCCATATCGGGAAAGCTCGTATTCCATATCGTTTGACACACTTTGTCGTGAGGGCGCATCTAAACCTTCACTTGATAAAGTAAAACTTGAGTTTCCAAAACAAGATAAATTGAATCCAAACCAATTCAAAAGGAACCATTGATCGCTTGTGCATGACTAATCCTCATATTCTGAGAAGAAAGAATATTTATCGTAACATTAAGTTAAAGAAACAACAACCAAGTCCTTCAAAATTTGCCAAAATAAATAAATTTTTATACATCAATCATCAATTCTTCAAATCTCATCGAACATTTCTTCGTCATGTACGACTCTATATTCAGAATAAATCAAACGAATTTGACAAGGAACCTTTGAAGATTAGAGCATTTTGCCAAAAATCCGCATTCAGTCATTAAATCAATTGTGGAGGAAAGATCAATCTTGCATTCTTTCCTGACGAGTGCATCACTTATAACTTCCCAAGGTTACCACCACCAACCCCCGAATATTTCTAAAATGTCTACTGTAACTCGCTCTCAACGAAACAAACAAAGTGAAACAACACCAGAATCAAGCATGAATCGAAGGTTATCTAATCCTTTTGAAGGTCCACATCTAGAGGAGCCCAAAATTACTAACGAACTCCTTCGAGAATGTCAGGAAAGCGCTTCCTTTCAAAAGCTTGTAGAACGACTCATGGAAAATGACAAAGAAAAATATCTCCTCATTCTCACAAGTAAAGGAGTTAAACTTCCGAAAGATTTAGACACAAACATTTTTGGAACAGGATCGTGGTATTACGAATATCAAGAACAACAAAGAGAAGAAGAGACTCGTGACCCTGAACCAAACATACCTGAACACAATATCCCAGAACTGAATATACCTGAGCAAAACATCCCAGAGCAAAACATACCATTCAACACACCTTTTCAACTAAGAACCAATGCAAGGGAAGAATTCTTCCCTCGGCAAAATAATGCATCTTTGGTTGCTCTTACTCAGCAAATGCAAATGTTACAAAGACAAATACAAGACAAGCAACAAGGGACAACAATATGGTATTCATTAAATGAAATTTGTCCTTATCCATTTGACAAAAGATTGAACATGATACCTTTTCCTCCAAACTTAGACGTTCCCAAATTTGACAAATATGATGGAAAAAGCGATCCCCGTGATCATGTTCGAGAAATCTGCACAATGAGTCTTGAATTCGCTCATGATGACACCTATTTGATGAGGTTATTCCCAAGAAGCTTGGGAGGACAAACAATGGAATGGTTATCCAAAATCACACCTCCTGTCAGATCATTTGATGAACTAGTCAACAAATTCATAACTCAATATTCCTATAACATTCAACATGCTATCACCATGCTAGACGTCTGTAACACCAAACAGAAAAACAATGAAACATTCATGGTTTTCCTTCAATGATGGCGGCGTATGGTTTCAAGATATCCTCGAGATATCCCCGAAAAGAAGAAAATTGAAATTTTCATTGACAACTTGAACGATGAGATGAGTTATAGACTCAAGCTCCAATGCATACCATCTTTCGCTAAATTGATTGAGAATGGAATCCAAGTAGAAGAGGCATGTGTCAAGAAAGGAACATTGAAGTTCTTCAAAGAAGGAACAAGTTCATCCAATTACAACAATCAAAACAATAACAACTTAGACAAATCCAGATTCTGGACCAGAAATAGGAACACTGGTAACGAGGGAGGCACTGAAGCTAATGAGGCTAAATCCAAACAACCAGTATTGGCTTTATCAGGAAATACGCAAGCTACAAAGAATCCAAAGGGTGCTAACCAAGGTACTAACACTTATGCACCCAATACTAATCAAGATCCTCTCAACACAAAAAACACCAACAATTCTCAAAACAATCACACAAATCAAGGACCCAATAACACTTCATGAGGTAACACCAACAATTTTCAAAAACGTGTCTACACACCACTGGGACAATCACTGGAGTCAGCATTCAGAGAACTTTGGCAAACAAAATTATCTCTTTACCAGCAATCAACAACTATGAACCACAAATCAAACCACCTTGGTGGAATGACTCACACTTTTGTGATTTTCATCGCAACAAAGGTCATCAAACAAATGATTGCATGAGATTGAAAAACATTGTTGAGGACATGATTGATCGACCTCGATTTAACGGTGGATGGTCTCAAGACAAATGGTGACCATGGAGCCTTTAAGTATCCTCTTCCAAACTACAACAAGGATGGAGCTTCAACCTCGAACGATACACGTGGAGCTCATATCAATCACATCTACAATAACACCATCAATCATATATCAGCTGAGGACAATCAAGTCAATGTCATCACAATCCGAGATCAACGTGATCATGAATCTGTCAATGTAACAACTAGAGCTCAAAAATATGTCTTAAAGGGACATATGTCAACAACAAACACCGTACCCAAAATTCAATATGATCTAGTCAGCCAACTATGCAAAACTACTGCTCAAATATCTATACTGGAGTTCCTGAAACTTTCGCCAAAACACAAAGACATATTAGAGCAAGCACTATTAGAAATGAATGTACCTCAAGATCTGGATGTTGACAAATTCCAAGCCATGGTCGCTCATATGACAGGGCCTCATAATCTCACTTTTTTTGAGCACGATAATATCTCGTTGAGTCATCCACATAATACTCCTCTCCATATTGAGGTCATAGTCTATAAGCACCGAGTAAAACGTGTATTAATAGATAGAGGGGTTGGACTTAATATATGTACCTTAAAACTTATCCATGCATTAGGCTTCTTGGAGGAGTCTATTGATCCACACAAGAAGATCACTATAAAGGCATATGATGATGAGGAAATATCATCTAAAGGAACCATGATGTTGCCTGTTCAGGTAGGACCGATACAAAGAGATACTATGTGCCAGGTCTTAGACATAGACCTCACATACAATATCTTATTAGGTCGACCTTGGATACATGAAATGCAAGCAGTGCCTTCTACGTATCACCAGTGTGTCAAGTTCCCCTATAATGGGCAGGAGGTTTCTATATTTGTTGATCACAATCCATTTCAACATTGTAATGCAATGGGGGCATCCCAGGATAGTTTTGTTCCACATAATAGAGAGAAACAAAATTCCTTAGCACCAGATCTTCAACAAGAGAAGTCTAAATCATTACCTAAATATTTCAAGCAGAAAATGAAAATCAAAGAACAAGGCATGGGGGAATACTCTTTGGAAGCCATGTGTTTGACTAACTTACCCACTTCACCTAGATCTCATGGATTACCTACAACATCAACACATCAAGCAACTCAGCCCATCACCAAGTTTGATGGCACATTCATTCAATTCAGCACTTTAGCATATGAATCTGAGGAAAAGGATATCCTCAGTTGGCTATACAAAGATGAGGAAGAAGATAGAGCAGTTACTGTGGAAGTAGCTATACACACACACCTATATGGAAAAGGCTACTTAATCATGCAGCAAATGGGATACAATGGCAAAGGACCTATTGGTAAGCGTCAGGAAGGTGTCATAGAACCATTGGACCCTCCTTCACAATTTAGTAAAGACAAAAAGGGATTGGGCTTTGAACTCACTCTACTACCAAAGAAGGTACCACACAAATATCAAAAACCTCAGTGGAAAGCAAAGAAGAAGTACAAAGAAGAATCCTGGCAAGAAGCACTATTTGAGTCAGCAGAGACAATCCGTAAGGAACGTGAACATCAAGAAAGGAAGCAACATCAAGGGGAGTCCATCATTCACAAGAAGACAACATCTACAGAAGTCAATCATATTCAAGAACAAATATCCAACAAAGTAGTATCATCTCCTGATAACATCATTCCTCCCCAAGGAGGGACAATATATGAACAAATACAAAAGGTTGAAGCAGGATCTGACATATAATCAGAGAAAACTATCAAACTTGTCTCAATCATCAAAGACCTATTCTCACCATATAACATACCAGTTCACAACACTAATAGAATCTAGGATGATACCTCTGAGACTGATTCCAATGAATATGAATGGGGTAGCTACTCAAATGCTACTGAAGATACCGCTGAAAATACTAGTTCTATATCCATTTCTCAAGAAGAACATAGCATAGAAATTAGACTACTAGAATTTGGACCACAAAATATCTATGATGCTAAGGAAAATGAGCAACGTCATTATGAACAAGTCTATACGGAAGATGATACCATCAAAGACCTCGACAAAGTCCTTGACTTCTTTAAAACCCAAACCAATCACGATGAAACCTCTAGCCTGACACTTATAACAACATAACTTGATCCGCCAAACGATTCCTTACCACTTGTCTTTCCGGACCTCATAGACTGGGACAAACCCAAAATTCATGATATACCAATTTTCCCGAATGATGAATCCATTATCCATTACTTATGTACTGTCAACCTAGAAACAAACTCTACCAGGGAATAAAATAGTGATGTCTGCAATCAGGAGGGTGCCAAGTCTCTCAGTCGCAAAAATAAACCAAATAAGGGATCTATTGCTGAAAACTAGTCAATGGCAGCTATGGATGGCAAAAAAGTAAAAATAAAGGACGCATCTGAGGGTGAAAACCTTTTTAAGGCACCTAAAGATGGGAGACTTGACACTCTTCCTGAACATTATCATGAGCGATCACCCATATTGATTGAGCCACTCAATCAATCAACATTGGTACTACAGAAGCAACCAAAAACATACACCTGGCAGATTCTCTAACAGATGAAGAAAGATTGGAATTTATAAAAAAATTTAAAGAAAAGCAAATCAACTTTGCTTGGTCATATGCAGATATGCCCGGAATTGATCCACAATTAATCATGCATCACTTGTCTATGGCTTTAGGAGCTAAACTGATTAAGCAAAAACTGAGAAAAATGAATCCACATGTGGCACTCATGGTTAAGGTTGAGTTGAAGAAACTATTGGACATTGGATTTATTCGACCTATTGACTATGCAGAATGATTTTCAAACATTGTGCCAGTTTCAAAACCAGATGGCAATATCAGAATATGCACAGATTTTAGAGATGTCAACAATGCCTGTCCAAAGGATGACTTTCCTTTACCAAGTATTGACATAATTGTAGACCTCACAACAGGCCATGCAATGTTATCACTAATGGACAATTTTTCAGGATATAACCAAATCAAGATCGCTCCAAAGGATCAAGATAAAACAACATTCACCTGTCCTTGGGGAATGTATTGTTGGAATGTCATGCCTTTTGGCTTAAAGAATGCTAGGGCAACTTATCAACGAGCAATGACAACAATCTTTTATGATATGATGCATACCTTCATGGAAGACTATGTGGATGATTTACTAGCTAAATCCTTCACCAGAGCAGAACACTTAAGCATCTTAGAAAATATTTTTGAACGATTGGAAAAATTTCAAGTCAAGCTCAACCCTAAGAAGTGTGTCTTCGGGGTTACATCAGGGAAAATGTTAGGCTACATAGTCTCAGAAAAGGGAATTGAAGTGGATCCAGCAAAGGTACAAGCCATCATGGAAATGCCACCACCAAAGAATATCAGCCAACTTAGATCTCTACAAGGACGGCTCCAATCAATCAGGTGATTCATCGCTCAGCTAGCAGATAAAAGTCTACCATTCAATCATCTGCTACATAAAAATGTATCGTTCAGATGGGAAGCCAAGTGTGTAGAATCCTTCTATCAAATCAAGCAATATCTGATGAACCCACCAGTTTTGGTACCACCAATAGTAGGAAAGCCACTTATTCTCTACATTTCGACAACAGATAAATCTCTGGGGCACTGTTAGCACAAGAAGATCAACAAGGCAAGGAACGAGCAATATACTACATCAGCAGGACATTGAACGACTATGAGCTCAATTACACATTTATTGAGAAAGTCTGTTTAGCTGTGGTCTTCGCCTCTCAAAAATTCTACCACTACATGCTAGCTCACACAATTAAGCTAGTCGCAAAAATTGATCCTCTCAAATATTTACTCAGCAAAGCAACTCTTACAGGCCGATTGGCTAAATGGGTCATGATTCTCAATGAATTTGATATCCACTATACGGAGCGAAGAGCTATCAAGGGACAAGTAATAGCAGATCAACTAGCAGAAGCACCATTACTTGGTAAACAACCAATGGAGATCGAATTTCCAGACATGGATGTTCTCGCTATCTCTACAAAACAATGGACCCTATACTTTGATGGATCATTTACCCAACACAGCTTAGGTGCCGACATTTTATTCATCACTCCAGAAGGACACACCATACCAAGATCCTACAGACTTATGTTTCCATACACAAATCACATTGTTGAGTATGAAGCACTGGTCACAAAAATCAAGATAGTTGTAGAATGGAAAATCACAGAACTAAAAGTCTACGGAGATTCACAATTGGTTATCAATCAAATCAATGATGACTATCAGACGAAAGATGACAAGTTGCTACCCTACAAAAGAATGGTGGATGACTTTAAACAGTACTTTGTACACATCAACTTCACGCAAATACCAAGGTTGGACAACAGAGCAGCCGATGCAATGGCTACTATCGCTTCACTACTGCAAATTCCAGAGCAACAGTCTCATTATGAATTCCTGGTAGAGCAACTGTTTTCCCCAGCCTATGACAATTCCGCATCCCAGGTCATCTATGCCTTAACTGGTTCAAACTCCCCCTTATATGGAACAATATATGAGTATCTTAGGACCAATATCCTACCCATTGACTTGTCCCGAAACCAAAAAGGTAACTTTATCCAACAAGCTGCCCGTTATACCCTTACTGCTGATACTTTGTACCGTCGACGTCTAGATGGTACTCTTCTTCGTTGCCTTGATCATAATGAATCTGACTCCGCTTTACATTCCAGTGGTATCTATGGCACACATTCCAGTGGTACTACTCTTGCTAAAAAGCTTCTAAGAATGGGATACTACTGGCTTACAATCGAAAAAGATTCTTATCACTTTGCAAAGAAGTGTCCTAAATGCCAAATCCATGGCAATCTTATACATGCACTAGCATAGGAACTGCAACCACTCACAACATCCTGGCCCTTTTGTCAGTGGGGACTAGACTTAGTCGGCAAAATTCATCCTTCGTCGTCAAATGGGCACAAGTTCATTATCACTGCAACATAGTACTTTACCAAGTGGATTGAAGCAGTCCCCATGATCACAATGACTGGGAAACAAATTACCTCTTTTATCCTTAATTATCTGATCTGTAGATATAGCATTCCAAGTTCCATCATCACAGACAATGGGTGACCTTTCAAAAATTAGGATGTGAGAGAACTATGTGAACGATTCAAAATCCAACATCGTTTCTCTACACCATACTACCCATAGGGAAATGGTCAGGCATAAGCATCCAACAAAGGGATATTGAAAATTTTAAAGAAGCAAAACAATGATGTAGGCAAAGATTGGCATGTACAACTCAATCCAACACTTTGGGCATATAGAACTAGCATCCACACACCGACAGGAGCTACACCATATTCATTGGTGTATGGATCAAAAGCAATTTTACCCCTGGAGGTAGAAATTCCATCTCTCAGAGTCTCTTTGAAAGGCTTAATCCCAGATGAAGAATATCGAGTTAACCGACTGCAAGAACTTGAACTTCTAGATGAAAGACACCAATGTGCCTACACTCATCTCAAAGCATATCAACAATGCATGTGCAGAAGCTACAACCACAAGGTCATCCCTAGAAACTTCAAAATAGGTGATCTAGTACTCAAAGAAAATCCTAGAAATCAACAGGATCAGGAAAAGAAAGGGAAGTTTGAACCTAACTGGTTGGGTCCATATGTCATCATCTCAGCCTATAGATCAGACGCCTATCAACTAACTACCTCAGAAGGAGATGTGCTCGATGAACCCACCAACAACATCCATGTGAAGAAATACTACACTTGAGCAGTCTAAATGCACGGAAAAAGTAAAAATACAAAAAAATCAAAAAATTAGAAAAAAGCAAAGAAAAAGATGCAATAAAAACAAATGGTGAAAACCTGGCAAAAAGGCGCTATTGTGAGAGGATGACTCCTCCATCTATTCTTATCCAACTTTTGTATCCATGCATCCAAGTACTATTGGTCAATGACCAACACCTTTATCAAACTAAGCATTATCCAGGACATACTTAGCGTAGTCACTGTCCTTGTTTATCGCAATTCATTTCATCATATCCCACCATGGATTGGTAATCACTATGCATATCCATGTTGGGCAATACATTTAGCTAGGGGCAACATCGATCTACATCCTGTCCTATCAACATATCACACATTGCAGCAGACTAGGCAAATCATGTCAAAACCAAAAATTCAACAAAACATGAGGAGAATCAAACAAGGATACATTTAATGGAGTCACAACACATGATGGATGATTTTTTGAAGTAACAAATGTTTGCATCTTGCATGAAGTTTTGACTATTTTGGCATTTGAACTCTTTTTGAACTATTGGATCCTCTACATTTTCTCAACGATGCATCGAGCTAGAGAAAGTAACGGGGACTCCAATATCTTTTTAGTCTTCTATCTGTGAGGCGATCACTTGTACTGTACAAAGACTTGTTTCGAGACGTGATTCAAAGCACATCACTGAAGAAATGATTCCACTTTGCACATACAAATGGTTTAATCTTGTCTGTTTGTCCGCGAGCAACATTCAGGTCATCCTGGTTCACTTATACCTTGAGGCTTATGCTATCTTGCAATATCAAAAATCATGTAAATTTTTCTCAGGTCATTATGGTTCAATTATACCATTATGCTTGTATAAATTTTCATCATATCCCAACAAACCAATGCTCAATGATGATACCTCCAAAAGAAAGCAAAACATGTGACTATATCGGGATGACCAATGCAGAATGAGGATGCTGAGTTAGTTGCATATCATTTTACAATTAGTTGCATATCATGCATCTCATTTTCAAGATACATCTCACATCATATCATATCATACGTCTCATTTTCAAGATACATCTCATACATCCTGCATTATCACATCATATTTATCACATATAAAATCACATAAGCATTGCATCATCATATAAAAAGCATCATCCATAACACATCACATGAGGATCAAAGAAAATGGTGTCATATATATATATATATATATATATATATATATATATATATATATATATATATATATATATATATATCAAAATGATCAAATATACAAAATATGTCATGTTTGTGCCCAACACAACAAAATGATCAATATACAATAGAGACAACGTCTCTCAGGTGTGACTATCTCCAAATGGTGATGGTCTCGCAGCAGATGTCCCAGCACCTAGATCTCCAGGTGGATCCTTCTGAATAGGCCTTGTCATGCCCCTTCTCTCTGTCCTCGACCCCGTCTCTCGGGATTGACTAGATCTCGAGGCTGTATAACTCAGAACTCGGTGCTCCCTGGGCACCACGTCCTCATAGTGCCCCCTATAGTACTCCGCCTCCTTTGCTCTCAAAGCCAACTCTCTCAAAGTGTCTCCCATCAGGCCACCTGCTGTCGCTCTCTGCAAACTCCCTACAAACTCATCAGCTCGGCCTAACCGCTCAAAAATTGTATCCCGCTCTGTGGTCAGCTGTGTGATCTGTCACTGCTGTACCAATAGTTATGCCTGCAATTGCTGTACTGACAACTGTATGATGAATACTAAGAGTGGGGGGTGAATTAGTATGCCAAAAATCACTGCACTAAAACACTTAAACAGTCTGAAGACAAACCGGTAAAATAGTTTAACAGACAGACCGATTATCACACATGCAAACCAAAATGCAAGTAAAGCATTCACCTACAAAAGTAATACAACCATAACACAAGATATTTGACGTGGAAACCCAAATGGGAAAAACCATGATGAGATGGAACTCACAAGTCACTATCTGCAGAATAGAAACCAAACCAGTTAAGGTCAGACCGGTTAAGGTCTTACAATGTTTTTCACCAGAACAGATCCTGTTAGGAATCTCAATCTTTGTTAGGAGATAAGTTCGATTAAAGACTACCTTGCTAGAGGATTTTAGATTCACGGAGGTGAACCACCTTGTTAGAGGATTTTACAAAGGCTTTTGGGCCTACCTGGTTAAGGGCTACAGACCTGTCAAATATGTGAGTAATCAACAAGTGTTTGATCTATCTAATAGCACAAAATGCTTGGTTAGATCCAGTATTTCTCACTATTAATGCATTCCAGCATTACTTCAGTCTTCTCTATCTCTCTCTCAGTTACAACTTGATCTTCTTAGATAAGACCGCTCTTACAATAACTCAACAACCACCTTAAACCCTAGCGCAATATAAACCCTTTTAGCAACTACTTAAAACCCTAGACATGATGTCCTTTTAAAGGAATCTGATTTCATGTCGGTCCAATAGGATTTCATTACAATTTCCTAGGTTCAATGAATCTAGACATACTCAGTAACACGACACAAAAAGCACCGTCAGTGTGTCAGCACTGTCAAACAATCGGTGGATCGGTAACTCATCACAAAATGCTGATTTGTAACTCATCACAGAGTATTACCGGTTCATACAAAATACCGGTTGCCGGTTTGACAAAAATGAAGACTGGTAAGAGTGTGTCATGCCGCTTTGCTTCCTCGTACCGCTTGAGATCTGTGAACCACTTGGGGTCGACATGCCGCTTCAGATCGGGAAACACATTCTGCAAAATCACCAATAGTCTAAAGACTGGAATACAACATACCGGTTGGAACAAATACCAGTTGAGCTCTGGCTCATACATATAAAGTGGATCTCAATGCAAGTGTGTGTCCATCAATGACAATCACAACATAAACATAATAAATGCCAACAATCTCCACCTTTGGCATTGATGGCAACACTTAGGAAAATTAAATTTTGACATCTAAGTGTTTTACAACAAAAACATGCCATTAACAAAATTGCTCCCCCTAAGCATATACACTATCCCTTAATCAATACAATGTATAGCAATTTTGCATACAAAGCATAAACATTGAGATATCAGAGTATATAGCATATATCAAAACATATATCAAAATTTTAAAGCCAGATACTTCTCCCTATTCTTCTCCAAAATAGATAGAGTACTTATCCCCCTTTGCCAACAATGACAAAGTACCGCTGAACAACCCTATTTCCATTTGATATTAAAATAATAAAAGTTTATGACAACAATGAATAATACTTGTCAAAAACCGATTTATAGTCCCGCAAAAATTGTTTCATGGATAGAGACCAGGACTCAAGTAGGGAGGTGGCCACTTCTTTCTCTGTTTGCATCTGGGATACCTATTCCTCCATGGCATCAACTGTGCTCAGCGCTTGCGTAATAGTCAAGGCATCCAGGTTCAGATAACACTTCTGAAAAATTTGCAGACGTGGAAGTAAAACCAGTTGAAGCTCCTGCAAATCCCTAGACCGTGTACTGATCTCCTGCTCCATTTTGGCTGACTGGATTTGAAACCGGTGAACGGTTTGCCCATAAGTTGCAAAGGAATCATAGGGTGGCTTAAATGTGCTCAAGTAGGACTGTAAGTCCGTTTGAAGCTTTTGCTTTTGAGCCAGCACATCATCGCAAAATAGATGGGGTTGACAGATTTTGCTCACTGCCCTGTTCGGCTTGTTGCCCCTATTCTGTTCCCTCAGAAGGTATGTCCTGAGTGACATCTTCTATGTCCAGTGCATCGACATCAATGGTGTCGATTGGTTCTTCAACCAGGTTTCCTTCTTCATCAAAAACTTCATCCGGTTTGGATACAACCGGTTCTTTTTCCGCTTGGAGGTTGGCCATTCGTGCTTTGTGAGAATTGATAGCATAGTCCATATGCTGATGAGTGTCTTTTTCAACATCATCAATTCTCCCCTCTAACAGCCAGAGTCTTCTTCTCCTTGTAAAGAAGAGTCCTTTATTCTAATCCAAAACATCAAATAATTCTGAATTTGAGAGGTCGGGAAAGTACTGTACAAAGACTTTCTCCCTAATCTCCTGTTCTTTTTCAATGGCAATGTGCCATTTATTATCTAATGCTTTATATAAAGAATCCGATGTCTGAGATTTAATCTCTGATGGTGACCGGTCATTTTTACACAAATAAAGAATAATCTCCTGTAATACTTCATCTTTCTCCTCACTATTAAAATCATCATAGTAATCAACTAAATCATGAAGTAATTTTCTCCTAATATTCTTTACTGTCCTTTGAAAATGTGTCAAAGGTTTGTATGAGGAGATATCAATATTTACCGGTGCGGATGCTGCCGGTTCATTCTTCTTCATCTTCTTTGTCTGTCTGGCCTTCTTTGGCTTTTCATCAGACTCAGTCTCTTCGGAGTTTGGTTCATTTGACTTAGTCTTCCTTTTTATTTCGAAGACTTTTGCCGGTGCTACTTCCGATTTCTTCTTTGTAGGTGACCACTTGGTCACTCTTCGAGTTGCAGTAGTAGTCGGTGCCAATGCTCCAGGCACTGCCTTTTCTTTCTTTGTAGCCGATTCTTTTCCTTTCTTAACAGAGGGTTCCTCTATCAGTGCAATTCTCTCCAAATAGGTTTCGGTCCTCTTCGCCTTAGGATCAAGAGGCGAGGCAATAAGGGTTGAGGCATACCCTTCCAGCATATCATACATCACCTCATAGCCTATTGGCTCCAATTCCTCCATTCTAGGCTCAACAACCTCCATTAGGCATTTGTCCACCTGAATGGTGAAACATATGTCATCTTCATATTTCTTAACAATATCACCTGAGATCCTCGCCCTTTGACTCATCTTCCTCCTGAACTCATCAAAATATTTGTTCAGTACATCAGGGTAACCTGTTCCGATAGCTTTAATGCTTTCTTTGATCTGTTTGGTTACTAGTTGGTCAGGGGACCACTGGACATCTCCTACTCTAGGAAAGAAGCCTTGGAAATAGAAGAACAACCCAACTAATAGTTGTCCGAATTTGAATCTCAATGCATTATCCTGTTTAATTAACTTCAGGTTAGACAGGAGTTGCCTCTGCATACCGGTGCATAGGTCAAATGATGCATCCTCTTTGATCATTTGGTAAGTGGCATTTACCGCTACAACAAATACAAAATTAATCCTGCTGGCTGAGAGTGTTCTGTAGCCTATCACCATGCAGGCGTATTTCACCAGATCATCCTTGATAGAATTAATTGTCATATCTCGTGAGTCACTTGTTGAACCGGTGAGCTTGGCCATTTCCATTTTGCTTACCGTTCTAAGGGCTGGTACTTCCCCTGTGTTGCAAAAACTGGTGACTGCATAAATTGCCTGTGGCGTGATATCATGCGTCCTCTCCAGGTACATCTTGTCACCATGGACTCTGCTCAAGATGATCCTGATGTGATCCTCCGTAAAGTCTTCTAGAAAGTATACTACATTATGGAGTTTCTTCTTCTCTAGGATACTAAACTCTGGTTTGATTTTCTTGTCCTTGCTACAAAATAAACCTAACTGGGTATGAATGGCTAAAGACCCTAGGTCTTCTATTTTGCAATCAATATAGTCCGAAATTCCCTCTTCTACTATGACTCCAGCCGAAACTTGTGATAAGGCATTATATTTGGACTTCCTTTGAATGAAACTTTCCGACTCAATGGATGTGCTAGAACTGGTATGAGATGCGGAAGCCATTGTAGAGTATTTCAAGAACATGAAAAATACCTTTAAAACATGAATTTAGGGCTTCCTGATTCTACTTCACTCCACTCTCCGTCGGTTGCCAAATCACCACTTTGTGTTCTCCACGACCATTTGCAAACAGGATTTGAATCTCCTTCAAGATTTGTCAATTTCTTGAAATCTTAGCTCAAAACGCCTTTTCTTCGCTTGAAAACAGATAGTGAGAAATGATTTGAAATATGTTTTTATACATGTCTCTCACCTACCACCATTAATGTTCCTCTTTTAGGGCGTAAACCCTAATTTGCCTTTTTACCATTTTCGGTCTTCTGTCGAGCGATAGGTATCACATATCGGTTAAGGTCTTTTACTGGTGTAACCGAGGGTTTGAAAACATTTAGCCATTTTCTCCCCCTAAGCCTCTTTGGAGCTTAGTTTGTCGGTTCTGATATTTCCACACTAGGTGCAGAAACTGGTTCCTCTTCCAACATTGTTGGTTTCTTCCTCCAGGTTTTGTTCATGTCCACTTGAACTATTTCAACATCAATTTCTCCTTTCTGAGTGACCGGTATATCATCAGATATACTCTTTTTGCTTCTGCAGAATCTTGCAATGTGACCCGGTTTGTTGCAGTGATAACAAACCAATCCAAGTGCTCTCCAAGGTCCATTGTTCATGTTTCCATTCTTCCTTCTGCATGTAGCAGTAGTGTGACCATGTCCATGACAAATCCAATAGTTTTCTCTCCATCTGGTTTCCGATTGATAACCATTGTTACCTGACTGATAACTCTAAGCATTAAACCGGTTAGGGTTCTGGTTCACAAAAGATTCCGGACCAGCTCCTTGGGTCCTCTGAGGATATCTTCCGGTGTTGTTCATGACAAACCTATAATCAGATGCTCTATGCCCAAACTTGTTGCATGCATAACAATGACCATTGAACTTATTGGATCTAGGTACATTGTTAATAAAGTAAGGAAAATTATTGTATGCTTTGCTCCTACATACATTTGTAGTGTGTCCTTCTTTAAGACAGTTAAAGTAAACAGGTTTGAATTTTTGCTTACCTTTTCCTTTGAGTGTCGGTTGCTTCTTTGATGCTTCAACATTTGTTCCTGAGGATTCTCCTTTCTCATGTCCAGAGAAACCAAGTCCATTGGTATTCTTTACCGGTCTTGATGACTCAAGCTTTTGCTCTAGCTTGACAATACTTTTGTTGAACTTAGCAAGTATTTCCTTTGACTCAGAAAGTTCTTTGGAAATAGCAGTTTTGTCTCCACTAGGCTTGCATTTTCAAAGATGGCTATGTTCAGTTCATCTTGTACTCCTTCTTTTTCCATTTTGCTCTCATGAAGGCGAGCAGTTAGTGCACTAATCTCTTGTTTCAACTTGGAGATCTCACGATCTCTGTCTTTTACCAGATCTTCAGCTTTCCTCCGGTTCTCAAGCTCTTGACTAAACCGGATAGTCAGTCCTTCCAACTCCTTTCTCAGATTGGAGTTTGAATCATTCAGCTTATTTACTTCTGCAATCATGGCTTCCATATTTGCTTCATCTTCAGAACTACTTTCAGATAGCTCCATCAGCTTCTCTGCATGTTCTCTCCTTTTTGCTTGAGATGCCTTGTATTTGACCATAAGATCATCATGGGCTTGCTCAAACTGAGTGAGCCGTTGAGTAAGTTCCTTCAAGTTGTATTCCCCTATATCTCTTTCCAAGTGGTTAAACTTATAGAAAGGTAGGCTCTGATACTAATTGATGAATACTAAGAGGGGGGGTGAATTAGTATGCCAAAAATCACTGCACTAAAACACTTAAACAGTCTGAAGACAAACCGGTAAAACAGTTTAACAGACAGACCGGTTATCACACATGCAAACCAAAATGCAAGTAAAGCATTCACCCACAAAAG
The DNA here is from genome assembly GCF_030272615.1 of Cryptomeria japonica. Lineage (NCBI taxonomy): Eukaryota > Viridiplantae > Streptophyta > Pinopsida > Cupressales > Cupressaceae > Cryptomeria > Cryptomeria japonica. The sequence continues at coordinate 933,396,012 of NC_081409.1, read as the reverse complement.
CAATACAACCATAACACAAGATATTTGACGTGGAAACCCAAATGGGAAAAACCACGGTGAGATGAAACTCACAAGTCACTATCTGTAGAATAGAAACCAGATCGGTTAAGGTCTTACAATGTTCTTCACCAGAACAGATCCTATTAGGAATCTCAATCTCTGTTAGGAGATAAGTCCGATTAAAGACTACCTTACTAGAGGATTTTAGATTCACGGAGGTGAACCACCTTGTTAGAGGATTTTACAAAGGCTTTTGGGCCTACCCGGTTAAGGGCTACAAACTTGTCAAAGATGTGAGTAATCAACAAGTGTTTGATCTATCTAATAGCATGAACTGCTTGGTTAGATCCAGTATTGCTCACTGTTAATGCATTCCAGCATTACTTCAGTCTTCTCTATCTCTCTCTCAGTTACAACTTGATCTTCTCAGATAAGACCGCTCTTACAATAACTCAACAACCACCTTAAACCCTAGCACAATATAAACCCTTTCAGCAACTACTTAAAACCCTCGACATGATGTCCTTTTAAAGGAATCTAATTTCATGTCGGTCCAATAGGATTTCATTACAATTTTCTAGGTTCAATGAATCTAGACATACTCAGTAACACGACACAAAATGCACCATCAGTGTGTCGGCACCGTCAAACAATCAGTGGATTGGTAACTCATCACAAAATGTCGGTTGGTAACTCATCACAAAGTATTACCGGTTCATACAAAATACCGGTTGCCTGTTTGACAAAAATGAAGACTGGTAAGAATGTGTCATACCGCTTTGCTTCCTTGTACCGCTTGAGATCTGTGAACCGCTTGGGGTCTACATGTCGCTTCAGACCGGGAAACACATTCTGCAAAATCACCAATAGTCTAAAGACTAGAATACAACATACCGGTTGGAACAAATACTGGTTGAGCTCTAGCTCATACATATAAAGTGGATCTCAATGCAAGTGTGTGTCCATCAATGATAATCACAACATAAACATAAAAAATGCCAACACTGTAGGGCCCTAATCTGTGCATCCTCCCGATGAGTCAGGATCCGAATCTGAAGGGGCACCTGGGAAGAAGTACTCCCCATCCTTCCCCCTGACCTCGGTACTGGTGGGGGTAGCACATTAGTCCTCCTCCTTTGAGCCGACCGTCTCAACTCATCAGTCCCTCCCACAACTGCTATCACCTTTCCTACTCTCTCCTCACCCCCCTCCATAATCACCAAGCCTCCTCTCCCTCTATCCATCACAGCCCACCATACCACTCTCTCCACCTGAATTCGTCTATCCCCTCCACGTGTACCTCTATCTCCTATCCTCCCTTGATCTCCTCTCCCTCGTCGACCTCGGCCCTCTCCTCCATCATCTCCCCCATCATCAAATCCTCCGTCACAACCTCCCTCCTCCTCATCATCATCAAAAGCGAGACGCATCTCCGCTGGATCTGATATCCTGGCCACCGCACGAGCTGCAAACAATCTGGCAAACTTCTTTGTCATGCCCGCATCTGATATCTCAGGGGCATAGTCCCATATCTAGCCAGCTAGCTGAATGAACTCCTCCATCACCGCCACACTATCAATAGTGGGTCCCCAATCCAGTATATCCTGCCTTCGTCGAGCATATAAGCAGGTCCCCTGTGGTATCCCCTGCTGTCGTCCATACTGTCGCAAAACTCGAGTGGTTAGAAATCTCTCAATAACAAAGGGCGTCCACCCTATCAGATATCAGGTCATGAAGACATAAGGCATCTCCATCCCATCCTCTGCCCATACCTCACAACCTGTATAGGGTCGCCAGACGATTGTATCAATATCATCTAGAACCCTCCTCCAATGCTCTAGCTTACCCAGCTTACGCTGGACAACTATCCCTCGATATTCGTACGCATACGTGCACCCGACAGGCCTATCTCTGTCCACCAGAGGCCTGGCTGCGGGAATATGCTCCCAACACCATACCTGTAACAGTGTCACTCCCGTTGATAAACTACCATACCCCAAATATACCACCTCATGCAAATCCATGTATAAGTGGGCCAGCATAGCCGACCCCCATGCAAATCGGTGGCCCTATGTCACCATCTCCTCCAGAAGCAATCCCCATCCTACGGACAGTCCCTTTGACCTCCGGTCGGGACATAAGAACCCACCTATGAAACCTGCGAGTACTGATGGAAGAGGAGCATAATCCAAATCCAAAAACTCCTGCCAAGGGATCTCGTATCCGCACACTATATCATCCTGAAATATCCGGCGCAGTGCCTTTGTCCCACCCTCCTCCGACTGCTCATAGGGTAGCAATGAACCTACCATAGGAATCCGAAGAATCCGGTAGCAATCCTCTGGTGTCACTGTAATCTCTCCTATAGCCAAATGAAAGGTATTCGTATCACTGTGCCACCTCTCAGCCAGCGCTGTTAATAACCCCTGATTCACAATAAAATGAGGCATATCTAATAAGGAGGTCAGGCCACACATATCAATAATGTCTCTGTCAGCCTGTGTCAATTGTGGTATAAATGCCCACAATCTAGGAAAACGCTCACGCGACTGCACCACTCCAAGAAGCTCCTGTCAAAAAGCAAAACAAGTCCAATATCAATTTCCTCATCAAAACATAGATATCAAAATCACAATCATCTCAAAAACTTGAAAACTTTGAACAAATCTAAATCAAGTTTCACATCATATCAATCCATCAAATCATATCAACTTGTAATACAACTCAAGTTTCAAATCATATTGACTTGTAATACAACTCAAGTTTTCAAATCATATCAACTTGTAATACAACTCAAGTTTTCAAATCACATCAGCTTGTAACACAACTCAAGCTCCGCAAATCATATCCAACACATTCATATCCAAAACTTGACAACTTTGAACAAATCTAAATCAAGTTTCACATTATATCTAAATCCACATCAAATCTATAATAACTTGAAACATCGCAAATCCAATCAAGTTACGTCGAAACTCATATTGGACAACTTATGACAACAGACACACAGACGGACAATTCGCACCTATCCTGGCAGAACTAACCTCCACCTACCAATTTTCTTCATCCAAAAAATCACACTTTACCACAAAAATTTTCCCTATGTGCTAAACAAACTTGTCTACGCGCTAAAAATATACCCATGCACTAACCTGTGCTCTTCATGCGTTACCCAACCTACCCTATACGCTAGACAAACCCTACGCACTACCCTTTTCTTTTAATGCACCATCCAATCTACCCTATGCGCTAAAACTACCCCATGCGCTACCCTATTCCGCTTTTGCACTACCTATCTAACCCTATGCGCTAGGGTATACCGACGCGCTATCTAGCCCTACCCATGAGACCTCCTCATCACCCTATGCGCTAGGTCTATCCGATGCGCTACCCATTTTACCCAATGCACTACCCTGTGCACCTAATGTGCTACACTACTATTATGCGCTAATCTAGTTGACCTATGCGCTACCCTATATCTTTCAGATGCTACCTAATTTGGAAAACCCTACGCGCTACAAAATTTATCATATGCACTACGAAACGACCCCGACGCGCTAAAACGTAAAATCCGCATGACAAAATTCAAAACATGATAAAAAATGACAAAATCAAAAAGGGGTCAAAAAGGGGTCAAAAAGGTTGACTTACTGGTGGTCCATACACGGCAGGCCTTCGATACCTTCGAACGTGCTCGAATCGATGAGAAGAGAAGGGAACCAACATTTTGTCTTTCTCTCCAAAAGTCTCTCTCTCCAAGGTCAACAAGCACAAATGAGACAAAACAATGCACTTTTCCCCTTTTATAGGGTGAATTGAAATTAGGGTTTGGAGATGGGGCATGTATCTTGCTCGCGGTCTTCATCTAACCCTAACAAACATTATTATCGGGAGATGAATCAACTTTTCACATTCCACATTGACAAAATTTTAAAATGCAAACAAAATTATCAAATTAAATCAAATTTTCTAAATTTTGATTCATCTCCCGAGGGGGGCATTATCAAACATCATTTATCAAATTTGGGGCATCACTTATCAAATCTAGGGCACGACATGAAAATCTTAAAACCGACATCACATTGATCATAATCAAATTTTGACGACACATCATTTTCTTTGAATTAACATGTGCACACACATCACTTCAAAGAGGGGCAAAATGTAGATGTATAAAAATGACCATATTCCTAAAATGAATATTTTATGTTCATTCCTCTATTTTAGTTAAATCTAATTTAATTAAATTACCTACATTCTTCTATTTTATTAAGTAAATTATTCAATTTACTTAGTTAAATTCACCTATGTCATTTAATTGAATAAATCATTTTATTCAATGAAACCCCTTCTCTCTACTTTTAATTAAATTTATATTTAATTAATAGTTTACCCCAAATTGAATAAATCTAATTTATTCAAATTCCCAAATTACAACCAAATTGAAATAAAACATTTTATTTTAATTAAATCCTTTTATTCTTCATCCACTTGCAAAATCCTACATCTCCCACTTGCCTCCTAAATCCCCTTCTAGACTCTTCTAATCACTTCTAAATTAGCCTAACCCATCTCCTAAACATTGTCACATCCCCAAGCAAGGGGAAGTCACTTCTCAAACCCTCAAAGTCTTTGAAAATCATTAAAGGCTTCAACAACTTAACTTTGAAAGTCTTCCAAACCATTAATGGTTAACTCAACCCTCCAGCATGATTAAAGACTTTCTCTAAACTCAACCCACATCTAACCCAGGGGTCTCATCAAGCATTCATTGTTTTGACCATGGTTATCCCTTTAACCCTTGCACAAGAGTTTATCCTTTGGGTAAAAGCTTTATCCAATGGATAATCTTAACCTAACCTTAACCCTTACCCCCTAGGGTAACCATGAGGTCTTCTCAAGCATTTAATGCTTCCTACCTCTCCTCTCAATTGGTCTTATATTGACAATTGTCACCATTTCATTGGTGGAAATTGTACACATGGATTGCCAACTTTCAAACTTGACCCTTGATTAACTCTTTCAATCCTGGTCATCCATTGCCCTATTTTCACTATAAATAGAGCTCTCCTTCCTCCATTTTAAGGATCCATGCAAGCTTTAGTATCTCATTTATGCTCAATTTTATCAACACATTTAGCCTCTTTTGTATTAGGAAATAGTCTAAATAAGCATTTTTAGAGTATTTTCTTTATCATCATCTTAGAACATCAACTAGTATATCATGTTAGGATAGTGTTTCTACTAATCTTGTCATCTTATAATCTAGTTTGTTGCATTTGTAGAATCATGCATAGCTTAGGATGCATTTCCATAACTAAATCAATCTAAAGCATCCCTCGTTCTTGCATTAGCCATCCCTAAGTCACTTTGCTCAGTGATCTGAGAGAAAAGGCATTGGCATGAGGGCCCTTGTGAGATAGAGAACCATGGAACCAACCTTGGGAAGTTGAGTCATTCTTCACGACTCCATAACTTGTACCAAGAAGTCTTGTGGGTGTGTGAGCAAGCCTATTTGAGACCACTTTTTCACATTTTGAGTTTCATAGACCCGTTTTTCCCGCATACAGTTACATCTCTTCCATATTTCATCTTCTTTAGTCATTCTCTAATCTTCCATATCTCATAAATCCTCTCCATAATCACACTTCACATTCACATATTCCATAAATCATTTCCAAACCATTTCCAAATTTCATACATTTCATCTTTCACAAAAACATCTTCCATCTTTCATAAAATCAAATTCAAAACATCCTCCAAAAGTCACACATATTCCAAATCATTTCCAAATTCACATATATCTTCCATCATCACACTTCAAATTCACATATCTTCCATATTCATACTTCACATTCACATATTCCATAAATCATTCTCAAATCACACTTCAAATTCCCACATCTCCCATACTTCGTCAAATTCATAAGTCATATCTTAAATTCCTCCATTTTTTTCTCCACTTCTCATAAATCATTTCCACATCTTCACTCTTCATTTACAAATCATTTCCAAAACATACTTCAAATTCACCCATCTTTCATAAAATCAAATTAAAAACATCCTCCAAAAGTCACACACATTCCAAATCATTTCCAAATTCACATATCTTCCATCACCACACTTCAAATTCACATATCTTCAATATTCACACTTCACATAATTCACATATTCCATAAATCATTCTTAAATCACACTTCAAATTCCCACATCTCCCATACTTCATCAAATTCATAAGTCATATCTTAAATTCCTCCATTTTTTTTCTCCACTTTCTCATAAATCATTTCCACATCTTCACTCTTCATTTACGCATCATTTCCAAATCATACTTCAAATTCACCCATCTTTCATAAAGTCATTTTCTAAATCTTCCATATTTCATAAATCCTTTTGTTCACTTGTCCATTCCAAATCATTTCCAAAATTCAAACATCTTCTATATTTCATCAAATTTAAAGTCATTTCCATACTCACACATCTTCCACAAATCATCTTCATCATTCCAACATCCATCATCAAAATTCATAGTCACCTCATAGAAATTCCAAGGTTTTACACTCATTCCAAAACATCAAAATTCTATTCAACTATCAAACACACCAAGGTTTTTGTCCTTAGTTCTTTTAGGATATTGCTAATCACAACAAAACATATTTTCTAGTGTCTCTACATTTAGGATCAATCATCCTAAGAGGAATTACTAAGCATCTAGATAGGTTACAACTAGCTTTTGAGTGCATCCTCTCATAGCTAGGTGGCTTGTTCTTTGTAAAACCCAAAACCTCGTTACACCTCATCTCACAATTATTTGAAACCAAGCAAGCAATCTCAAAAAGAAACTTTGTTGATATCCAACCTTCAATAAAAGGATATCACTCATCCATACACATTTCGACACATCTTCATCACATCTTACTCAAACAAATTTTGGACCTATCAAAGGACCAACCACACACTTTTTCACCTGCAAATGCGTGCTTCAAACATGGCTAGGACTAGGTCTCAGAGTCATAGAAAAACTCAAAATGAAATATGGGAAGAAGAAGAAGAGAACGTTAACCCCTTTTCTAGAAGAGGAGACCCAAATACCCCTACACAAGCACAAATAGAAGACACACTTAGCAACCCCAGATTTAATAGACTTTTTGAAGAAGTTCTCAAGGGAAGTGTTGATGCCCATTTTCTAAAAATTGCTCAAGAAGGAGCCAAACTTCCCACTGTTTTTGATGTATCACAAATTAAGGATATACCAGAAAAATCCCAACATAGCCATCAACAAGAACAAAATCAAGGTGACAGGGGGCAAGGAATACACATAAATATGATGATAACTATCAACACGGCAACATCCCCCCTCATCTTACATAAATGGATATGTTGAGACAACAGATGCAAGATCTCGCCCAACAAGTGCACTCAGGAAGGTCACAAAAGCAATATGCTCTTGAAGATATCTGTCCATATCCATTTGATAGGAACATATACACAACTCCTTTCCCACGCACCTTCGAAACTCCAAAGTTTGATAAATACAAAGGAAAGGGCGACCCTAGAGATCATGTGCAAGAATTTTTCTCTGTCTGCTTAGAGGTTACATACAAGGATACATATTTAATGTGCTTCTTTACCCAAAGTTTGGGAGGTTCAACCATGCAATGGTTCTCACGCCTACCCGGTTGGATCAGGATCTAGTACAAAAATTTATCACTCATCATGCGCATAACATAGAACAGGATGTCTCCATGGCTGATCTATGCAATACAAAACAAAAGAAGAGCGAGTTATTCTCAACATTCTTACAAATATGGAGACACCTTTCTAGTAAACATTCATTTCCCTTTCCTGAAGAACAACTAGTTGAAATTTTTATTTCAAACTTAAATGAGGAAATGGAATTCTACTTAGACATAAAATGTTCAGACAATTTAAAAGATGTAATAGCTCGGGGACTTAAAATCGAGAAAGCCCTTATAAAAAAGGGACTTGTCAAAATATACAATGACAACAAGGAGGGTCCAAGACAAGCCTACAATAGTGACAAACCAAATTTTTGGGCCAAGAACAAAAACATTGTTAATGATGGTGTCATGGATGCACGAACTATCAAAATCGCCTAACCCATAGTCAAAATTGCAAGGGTTGCAGATAATCACAACAACCCCACTACCATTCAACGTAATCCTCAAAACAATCTAGGAAATCAACCTTCAAACACACAACAAGAGGAACCTAAAAAATAGGTACCCTACCTATAAACCCAATCGCACCTACACACCCTTGGGAGAATCTCTTGAAAAGCTCTTACGACAACTCATCTCTTCTGATCTTGTCACATTACCTAAAACATCAAACTATGAACCACAGGTCAAACCTTCATGGTGGAGAGATAATGAGTATTGTGAAATTTATAAAGGAAGAGTGCACAAAATAAACAACTGCCATCAATTAAAGGATATTGTTCAAGACCTCGTTGATCGAGGTGACATAGAAGTGGATGGTCACAATGCAAAAACTTCCAATATTGATCATACCATGTTCAAAAATACACTCCCATCATATGAGAAAGGAGGTCCCTCCCATCAAGGTAAGAATCAAGATAACACGACAGATTATACATGCACAACATATACCTATACTATCAATAATCTTTAAGATGCCATTGAACAAGTTGCTACCATCACCATCAAAGGCATAGATCCCTCCTCCAATTTTGTTACCAGCTATAGCAAGCTTGTCTTACCAGGAGCACCATAAAGAGTGGCATACGTGCCCAAACATTATAACCTTGTGGACCAATTAGATAAGATGCCAACACTTATCTCCATACTAGAACTTTTGTGCATATCACCCTCATATAAAACCATCTTAGATCAAGCTCTCCAAAAAATGTCAGTTCCACCCGACCTCAATATAAATCAATTTCAAGCCATGGTTAGTAGTCTCAAATCATCACCGCGTCTCACTTTTGCAGAGAATGATGACACATTCTTTCAACAACCGCATAATGCCCCTCTTCATATTAAGGGATTCATACATAAACATAAAATCAAGTGAATCTTGTTTGACAATGGATTTGGCCTTAACATATGTACCTTCCAGTTAATCAAAACATTGGGATATGTAGAAGATGCAGTAGATGCCAGAAAGTGGATCACCATCAAGACCTATGATGATGCAAAATGCTCCTCTAAAGGGTGTGTTACTCTACCAATCAGGGTAGGACCTATGGTAAAGAATGCGATTTTCCAAGTCCTAGACCTCCCTCTTCCATACAATCTCCTATTAGGTAGACCATGGATTCATTCCATGCAAGCATTACCATCCATTTACCATCAATGTATCAAGTTTCCACATAACGGAGTAGAGATTACTATCCTCGGTGATGCCAACCCATTCTCTTTTTTCAATAATATAAGGCATCAACTAGATATCACAATCCCTAGCAATAGAGAAGCCACCACCTCATCATTCTAAAACATTCACCCAACAAATTTCACCAGTCCACCAATCCCTACATCCAAACAAGAAAAGCTGAAAATGAAAGTACGTGATGAAGGCCCAGGAGAGTATAACATTAGTCAGCTTTTCTGTGTTGGCCAACTACCCCTCTCACCTAGGACTCGTGGAAAACCACAACAGTCACTCAAGCCACTTATTGCAGCCAACACCACTACACTTGATGGATTCGTCCCAGGCAAATCACAAGAATAGGAAACTATTGATGAAGATTTGGCAGGATAGATCTACAAAGATCCTTCCGACATAGCTAGACAACAGGTCAGGATCCCGACAGAGAGGTATGGTAAAGGTTTTACCCTAATGCAAAAGATGGGCTATGATGGCCATAGTGCACTAGGCTCCCACAAACAAGGTGTACAAGAGCCATTGCAACCATTGTTACAACCACGAGATACAAATGGACTCAGATTCAACCCTGGTTCAGGAGGCTCTCCTTAGCTCAGGATTCCCGACAAACAAAAGAAGACCACTTCTAAGATAACCCCTTCCAGAAGTAGGACAGTGTCCTTTGCAAATCAACCTAGAAGATCAACAAATTCCAGTCACAAAAACACTTCTCAAAGTAAGCAAATAAGTTATGTTGCCCGCCAAACTATCACTCCCGGGATAAAACTCTTGTCCACTTCAGATACCCAAGTGACATCAGCAACCCCGTCAGATAAAACCCCTGCAACAGTTGTTGACAAATCTTTCACATCAACCGCTATCCCTATAACATACAACAATAGAGTTATACCAAGTGATTTCGAGACGGATTCACATGATTACGAATGGGGATCTTTAGCTTCACAGGAATCTGAAGATGATTGCCCTGGTCCTCTTGTAGACAAAAGCATTGAAGGAGAAGCATGGATTAACACTTTTGGGATTTTGATCCTGAAGATACTTCACGAAGGGATAGGTCACCTCCCGAGCCCGATTACAAAGAGGAAAGTACTGATGATGACCTTGATTCCTCCATACTTACCCTAACCGATGCATCCTATGAACTAAACCTGATCGATGAAGCAATGCCAATTATTCACCCCAAACTCATTGATTGGGACCAACAAGATCCCCCACACCTTGAAACCTTCCAAAATGATGATGTGATCATAAAATTTCTTTAATTACGGGATGGCATACCAAGCGGGGATCACAAAGTTGGGTATGCTATTGAACTTAACAACGCGGCTTACTTTGGAGAGAATGCCAAACCTTTTAGTCACAAAAATATTACAATCAAAACAGGATCCTCAAGTGAAAACCACACCATGGCACTTATGGAAACAAAAAGAGTAAAAACAAAGGATGTATCCAATGGTGAAAACCTCTCTGAGGCGCTTGAGGATAGAAGGTTTGACATTCTCCCCTTCAACATTAATCAAGAGAGATCATCTATTCTCATAGAAGAGACAAAGGAAGTCAATATGGGGGCACCAAAAAATCCACACATACTACATCTAGCGAAATCACTAACTTTAGCTAGACATCCTGATTTTATAGAGTTCTTTTGCAAGCGACAAATCAATTTTGCATGGTCCTATGCAGACATGCGAGGATTAGATCCAAAACTAGTAATGCATCATTTGATAGTAGCAGAATGTGCAAAATCGGTAAAACAAAATCTCATTAAGATGCATCCTTAGATTGCACTATTAGTAAAAGAAGAACTCAAAATGCTATTAGACGTGGGTTTCATAAGACCCATAGACTATGCAGAATAGATCTCCAACCTTGTGCTAGTGGCAAAACCAATCGGGGGCATCTGTATGTGTACAGATTTTAGAGATCTCAACAAAGCATTTACTAAGGATGACTTCCCTCTTCCAAATATTGATATGATCGTACATCTCACAATGGGACATGCAATGCTATCACTCATGGATGGCTTTTCAAGATACAAACAAATAAAGATTGCTCGAGAGGATCTACACAAAACAACTTTTACATGCCCATGGGGTACATATTGTTGGAGTGTAATGCCATTCGGTCTCAAGAATGCAGGCACCACATATCAAAGGGCAATGACTACCATCTTCCACGACATGATGCATACACTGATGGAAGATTTTGTGGATGATTTACTAGCTAAATCATTAACAAGAGAGGGACACCTCGTTGTGCTGGACAAAATTTTCACCAGACTATAGCAATGTAATGTACGCCTAAATCCAAAGAAGTGTGTCTTTGGAGTGACCTCTAGGAAGCTCCTAAGATACGTTGCCTCAAATAAAGGAATTGAGGTTGATCCTACAAAAGTCAAAGCAATTATGGAAATGCCACCTCCTAGGAACATCAGTCATATGAGGACATTACAAGGAAGGCTACTATCAATCCATCACTTCATTGCACAATTGGCTGATAAATGTCATCCCTTCACACATCTGCTTCACAAGAATGTCTGTTTCAAATGAGAAGAGAATTGCCAACAAGCATTCCAGTAGTTAAAGGACTACCTAATGACATCACCATTGCTGACACCACCATCTCCAGATAGACCATTATTGTTATACATATCAGCTACAGCTACGACCTTAGGTGTCTTGCTCACACAACATAATGAAGAAGGCAAGGAATGTGCAGTATATTACATTTCCAAGACACTAGTCAAGTATGAACTCAAGTATACCCCTATTGAACGAGCCTATCTAGTAGTGATTTTAATAACAACTAAAATAAGACACTACATGCTGACACACAATATACTACTCATTGACAAAATTGATCCACTCAAGTACCTACTCAGTAAAGAAGCACTAATAGGCGGCTTGGAAAAATGGGTTATGCTCCTCAACGAATTTGATATAGAGTATGTGGACCGAAAAGCAATCAAAGGGAAAGTTATTATAGATCAGTTGGCCGAAGCACCACTAATAGATGACCATCCGCTCATCTCAAATTTTCTAGATGAGGAAATCTTCACAATACCGCCAACACAACAATGGAAATTATATTTTGATGGCTCATACACTAGACATGGTTCAGGAGCTGGCATTCTTTTTATCACACCTCAAGATGATAGTATTCCAAAATCATGTAGGCTCACATTCCCATGCACAAATAATATAGCCGAGTATGAAGCCTTGATCATAGGACTAAGAATGGCCATACAATGGAACTTAAAGGAGCTACAAGTCTATGGCGATTCACAACTAGTAATCTAGCAAGTCAATGATGAATACAAAACTAAGGATGATAAGCTCATGCCTTACAAAAAAATGGTTGATAGCTTCAAATAATTATTCACAACTATCACTTTGAAGCATATTCCTTGAGATTTGAATAGAGCTGCAGATGCAATGGCTACAATAGCCTCTCTCCTCGATCTTCCATAGAATTCAACACGCTACGAGTTCTTAGTTGAACAACTTTGGATCCTCGCTTATGATATCTTGAAATTCGAGATGGTATTTCAACTCGTCAGTCCTAATTCCCTATGGTATGGTATGTTTTACGCTTACCTATGCGATCAAATCCTTCCACTTAACCAATGAAACAACCAACGCAAAACCTTCATACACCAATCCGATCGAATCCTTCCACTTAACCAATCAAACAACCAACGCAAAACCTTCATACACCAATCCGATCGATACACCATCATTGCAAAAACCCTATACCGATGAGGTCTCGATGGTACTCTCCTCCGATGTTTAGAGAAAGGTGAGGTGACTACGGCTTTAGAGGAAGTACATGAAGAAATTTGTGGGGCCCACTCAAGGGGCCCTTCCTTGGCTAAAAGGATCATGCAGATAGGATACTATTGGCCTTCCATGGAGAAAGACTCATACTACTTTGTCAGAAAGTGAAAAAAGTGTCAAGTGCATGGACATATGATACATGCACCAGCGCAAGAATTGCAACCTATCACAACACCATGGCCCTTTTGTCAATGGGGACTTGCCCTTGTGGGTAAAATCCATCCATCTTCATCCAATAGTCACAACTTCATCATTACCACCACTAAATACTTCACCAAGTGGATCAAAGTTGTTCCACTTACCCAGGTAACTGACAAGAAGATCACCTCCTTTATCCTAAATTACATCATCTATCGGTATGGTGTACCCATGCCCATCATCACAGATAATAGGCTTCCTTTCAAAAATTAGGATGTTCGTGAACTCTGTGAGAAGTTTCATATCCAACACCGTTTCTCCACGCCACATTACCCACAAGCCAATGGTCAAGTAGAAGCCTCAAACAAAAACATATTGAGGATCCTCAAGAAAACATTCAATGATGTCGGTCGTGATTGGCACATTCGTCTGAATCCAACACTATAGGCATATCAAACTAGCATTCTAACCCTTACAGGGGCAACCCCATATTCACTTATATATGGAGAAGAGGCTATCTTGTCTATTGAGGTGGAATTACCATCCCTATGGGTTTCCTTGTGCAATTTGATCAACGATTAAGAGTATCGGGTCTCACATCTTCAGGACTTGGAACTACTTGATGAGAAGCGACAAGTTGCCTACAATCACCTCAAAGCCTATCAACAGCGCATGAGAAAAAGCTATAATCATAGAGTCAAATGTTGCACATTTGAGGTAGGAGATCTTATTCTCAGAGAAAATCCTCACAATCAACCAAATTGAGAACACCAGGGCAAATTTGAATCCAATTGGATGGGTCCATATGTCATCACTGCAGTCTTTGGGTCTGGGGCATATCAATTAGCAACTTCAGAAGGAGAACCATTGGCAGATCCAATCAACAACATGCATCTCAAAAAGTTTCATACATAAGCTATGTAGAGCATCTGGCTCATCAAATATCAGAAAATACCAAAAACATTCAGAAAAAGTCCTAAACAAAGAACAAGAAAATGAAAAAATCAAGAAAATAGTAAAGAAAAAGCATTCATCCAAATGGTGAAAACCACTCCGATGGCGCCTTGGATAAGTACGGTGGCAAAAACCTGGCAAACAGGTGCCATTCATAAAGGTTGTCGCTTCATTGTCTCTCAAACTTGTTGCAATCACATCCATTGCATTCACTCATACATCCTATCTACCATGGCTTGTTATTGCTATGCAATTAGGGTTATTGCCTCATGTGTCCCACATCATGCTTGTACACCGACATTTAACTAGAGGCAATGTTATTAACCTATGATAGGAGTGGATTCTCCACACATATGATTCGCCAAGATACTCATTCGGAAAATGACCTGAAATAATCCAAAAACATTAAGAAAATCTCAAAATATCCAAAAACATTCAAAATATCTCAAAATATCCAAAAACATTCAAAAAATATCAAAAGATCAAAAACATTCAAAATAATTCAAAAACCCAAAAACATTGGAAAAATATCACAATCAATTAAAAACATTGTTCCTTGTACACAAACATCAACCTAGACAAAAAAAAAACATTTGAGCTACTTCACAATGACCCCCTATCAGATCAACAAACAAACAAACATCTGTCCAACACATACCAAAGTCCATCTTAACAAGGATGCATCCTTACTTCAAAACGAGACATGGTGACATATATCTTTGACAAGAAGATGTTGTTTGGTTGATAGGCACTTGGTTAGGTTATTAATTTATATATCAAGTTCCTATGTCACTCCAGGATATCCACAAGTGATTAGAGTGGCCAGGATGGTTCCAGATATCTTTTTCTTTGTTTTCTGTCTGTGGATTTAACCAATGAAGTTCTGGGGTATGTACTAATGGTGTCTACGTGGGAAGTTCACCAAGATACAAAATCCTATGCACAAAATATGCAGTCATGGATCCATGTTGGCTTGTTGACTACAGTGTATACCTCAACCATATGCATATGAACCAAAATGGAGGGTCACTTTCCTTATTTTCGATATTTTTTTACAGGTGCAACGTTCAAACTTGGTTTTTGATACCTCAGCCAAGATCGATACTACCATGATCAGTGAGGATACAACATACAAAGAATAAGCCATGGATCACCAGTCCATCTCATCTATATATGTTACATCCCATTGTATATCACCCATTCATTTATACATTGCACACATATTTTGTCAAGCAAGTAAATAATTAGGGATGCTATGAAAAAGTTCGCTATCAAAAGGCTTATCTTGCACAAACATCATGATAGAATATTCGGATACATCCTCTCACGTCTCCATATCATCTTTGCATGTTTTAACACATTGGCATTTATGTCTCATATCGGGTATAAAGCATTTATAAATAGTTCCATTTTCAACCAATTTAGGTCAATTCAGTTTGCATTATCATTAACTTCATATCATTACATGCATTCATTAAGTACATCCCATTTCAAATCCTTAAGATGCATTTATTTAAAGTCATTAAGTGCATTCATTCATTACATTCATTCAGTACATTCATTAGGTGTATTCATTTAATTTGTTAAGTGCCTTCATTTACTTTCATGTAGATACATTTAGGTGAAGTCATTTTTAGTGCATTTATTTAAAGTCATCAAGTGCATTCATTCATTACATTCATTTAGTGCATTCATATATTCATTTAGTGCATTCATTTAGAGGCATTCATTTAATTCATTAAACGCATTCATTTACATTCATTAGATTCATTTTGTACATTGCAAAAATCTAGTTCATATCATCATTTCTTTTTATCATCACATCAATATTATTCATCATTATCATCATATACTGCAAATTCACACAAAATATTCATCTGTTGCATCGCATATATATTCACAAGTACATATTACCATCATAAATAACCAATCATTTGCATAAACATTTTACAAATATCATCTTACATCTATTTTACATCATCAACCATATCATTTTATATTTTCAAAAAGTATACATCATTCATCCACATATCAATGTCATACATATAGATAGAATCAATATCATCACATACATCCAATATAAACATGCATCCACATATCAATATCATCATATCAACATCATACATATAGATAGAATCAAACATCATCGCATATATCAGATATAACCTGCATCCACATGTTAGTATCCACATATCAAATCATGTCATCAACATGCATAAAATAAATCATGTCATCACATAAATACATATCTTATCATCGCCGCCAAAACTAAGATCTCATCATATATATCTCATCAAAATAAAGTACACGTGTATCATAATACAATGATGCTAAAAATATTGACTACCAAGAGCCATCCAAGTATTAGTATAGTAACAAATGTCATAAAGGACACCTCAAATACCACTCGCACCAGAAGTCATGGTACCACCCCCACCACCACCCTCACCATACCGCTGAGGAGGAACAATCACACCCCGCTACTCTGATCTCGCCTGTTGCATCAAGGAATAACTCATCGCCCGCTGGCTGTTGGGCACCACCTTCTCATATAATCCCCACCAATAATCAATCTCAGCTCTAGCCCGACGCATCTCCCTCATCACCTCGCCAGTGGCACCTTGTCTGTGTGCTCCCTCTAATGCTTGGACCCTATTCTATAGTTACCTCACTCTATCTACTACATCAACCCTCTCCCTAAGAACAACAGTCAGCTTGAACCCCCATGCAAAAAGTTGGACATCCCTTGCAGCAATCTTTGCATCTTTGTCCTCTAGCTCGACCTCCAAATCCCTGATATGATCCTCGATGATCGTCAGGTGAGTCTGCGTCCGCACTATCACAACCTCTCGGAGGTCCCCCTGTCCACCACATGTGGCTCCATGTCCATCCTCCATAGCCACATCTCCACCTGCATCTCCAACTCCACCATTGCCCATATCTCGCCCTGCTCCTCCCTCTCCCCTATCTCTAGTTGCTGCAACTGTTGGTCCTTGTATAAGTGGTACATGTCTCAGTCGCAAAGGAAGCCCACCCTTGCCTCTCCTCAAACCCCTACCCCCAAATCCACCTCCACCACCTCCTCCTCCTCCTTCCTTGTCTCGGTGTCCTATCATCCTCAAAGGGCAGCACCAGATCTGCTCGATCTAAGATCTATGGAAAGGGATGTGCAACCAAATACTGCACATACTCAGTTGTCACCCCCACATCTACCACCTATTCTTGATACAACCATCATCTTGCCTATAAATTTTGAAACTCTGCCAATGCCTAATCATAGGGCAATACAGGACCCCACTGGAATCTCTCTCAAACCACTCTAGCATACTCTACGGAACCCCATGGAATACCATGTGTCCGACCAAACTGCCTCATCACTCATCTTGGTAGATGTCTCTCAACCACAAGTTATCTGCCCAATCAAGAACCGCACTGTGTAAACATATGGCATCATGCCTACATCATCCTCCCACTGATCAAAATCTAGGTAGGGGTGCCATATCACTGTATCTAGATCATCCGATTGTAGAACACAAGATGCCACTAAGAGGGAGGTGAATCAGTGGTTTCCAAT
Organism: Cryptomeria japonica; assembly: GCF_030272615.1. Lineage (NCBI taxonomy): Eukaryota > Viridiplantae > Streptophyta > Pinopsida > Cupressales > Cupressaceae > Cryptomeria > Cryptomeria japonica. Next base: position 933,378,141 of record NC_081409.1, on the reverse strand, counting down.
CTTAAACCTTTTAATCCTAAATGTCAGTACATGTTAACATTTCAAAGAACAAGTAGACATACTGGTGAGATAAGGGAAGAGATCATTATGCAAGCACACACAAAGGTACATCACATAACACCAGACATACGAGGAAAACCCAATATGGGAAAAACCTCGATGAGAAATGCTGCTCAAGTCTATGTCTCCAATCCAACCTCAATAAATAACTGTATTACAATGATTTAGGGCACAAACCCAAGGAGCACCAACCCCTATTGATTTAGGGCACCAACCCCTACTGATTTAAGGCACCAACCCAAGGAGCACCAACCCCTACTGATTTATGGCACCAACCTAAGGAGCACCAATCCCTGTTGATTTAGGTCACCAACCCAAGGAGCACCAACCCCTGCTGATTTAGGGCACCAACCCCTACACCGAGCTCCAACTCAGTGATTACAATGAAATCATCTTGTTACAAATGAGTTTTGTAACACCTATTCAACTTCTCTCTATCAGTTCAACTCTCCTCTCCCGAATCAACTCTTCTTTGCTGGATCTCAGTCCTCTTTGTCTGATTTCTCTTATGCTCTGCTTCTGCCTTGTTAGATCTCCACTCACACTCTCTCTACTTTCCTTAACTTATTCGTTGCTGCCTTACCGGTTCATCCACTGCCGATTAGATGAACTATCAGACTGTGTAACTGGTTACCGATTACTATGTGCCTTACCGGTTAAACCCTTCTCTTGTACTCAAATTGATCACTATTATGCTTTTCAATAATCGCCTTCTCTTCTCCATGCTCAATCAAAAACTTACCGGTTACTCTATTTCTTGTTGGTTAAACACCTATTATCGGTTGAACCCCTCTTACCGGTTCTCTCTTCAAGCATTCAGTCACTTCAATGTTCTTCGGTGAACTCTCTGACTGGTTAACTCTCTAATGCACACTCACCCTCTGTCTGGTTTGACACCATGACATCATGAACTTTGATCTTTGATCTACATATTTATAATCAAGCTTTCCCACCAAAAATGGAAAATCAAATCTTGCGTCCTGGGGTTTTCTTCACCGACCCAATCCTTATAAGATCAAATCTGATCTCATCTTCAAGATTCATAACCTGCAACAAATCAGATGACACTGTCTTTTCATCATGAATAACATTTTCATCCATATCATCATCAAGATTTATAAAAATAGGATCTTTAACTCGCACCGGATCAAGACCATCATGCATCTTATGTTTAGGAGATTTAGGCTCAATGTCCGGCTGAGGAGAAAATGGAATAATGCTTGTTGAAGGTGTTTTTGGAGATTGCAAAGTTTGAGCTCTAAGACGACGCTTTCGCCGGCGTTCACGTGCAGAACGATTTCGTCTAGTCTTAGTAGGAAGTGGAGAAGATTGAGGAGGAGGAATGTTCTCATCCTTAGCACTTGGGTGTTTAGGTTGTGGTCTCTTAGGCTGGATAATAGGAGAAGAAGAAGGTCTCTTCTCTCTATAAAAAGAAGGAGGAGGAACTGCTCCATATAAAGGAGGAATTTTTGGTTTAGGGAGAAGACCAAGTCCATCATGTATAGGTCTACTCTTAGGAAGTTTATTAGGCATAGACATAGTCACATCCATAGGGATGGGTTGGGAATCTTCTTGAGGAAAGACATTGGTTTTATCTTTCAAAGGAAGAACTTCCTTCTCAAGAATGATAGGAATGTCAAGTTTAGGTGTTCTAGGTTCACTTAGAGATAGGATCATATCTGTTTTCCACTTTTGATAAGATTTGAAAAGATGATCACTTCGCGGAGGAAGAGATTGGAATTGTTTAGGCCAAAAGTAATCAATAGGAACGCTAGAGGTTCTTTCAGCTGGTTTAAAGAGACTATGATTGACAGTAACAACTTCACCATTATGGGGAAATTTCAAACACTTATGAATAGGAGAAGCAATAGCCTTCATGGAAGATAGCCAAGGATAGCCAAGCTTCACACGAAATTGTTCGAAAGATGGAATAATAGCAAAGTTCACATCAAGAGATTTGTTATGGACCTCAATAGGCAATGTAATAGAACCAATTGCAGGAGAAGAAAATGCATCAAATAATTTCACAACCACATCTATTTTGTCATATATCACTTGATTCAATTGCAAAGTAAAAAGGAATTCTTCAGTAATAACATCAATCGTGCACGAAGGATCAATAAGCACTCCACGGCAAGGTGTATTCTTGACTTTTGCAACTATGTATAAAGGACCATCAGGTGCCCTAATGGTTTCACTGGAATCAAATGTGATGGAAGGTTATTTAGGGTTTTCTTGCTGCTCTACAAAGTTAATCACATTCGGAGTCATAGACACAAGACCATCAGATGAGAGAGAGGAATCATTAGCCTCAATTGCATTAGAGGTATGAGAAGGCAATGGATCAGTGAAAATTTGAAGATTTTGGTTAGGAGGAGCTACAAATGTGTTGCCTTTATCATTCACTCCAGAAACAGAGATAGTATTATTATCAATCAAATCTTGAATTTTACCCTTTAAAGAAAAACATTTTTCAGTATCATGCCCAGGCTGACGGTGAAATTGACAAAAAGCTTTGTTATCAAAATAAGGTGAAGTAATATTTGTAGGATCAATTTGTCTTATAGGAGGAAGAGTAAGCACATTTTGTTCCAATAACTTATTTATAATACTATGCAATGATTCATTCAAAGGAGTATACTTTCTTTCTTTCTTGGAAAATTTAGAAATAGGAGGCACACCTGATGCTGCATTCATATTGTTGTTGATGATGTTTTCATTGAATTTGATGGAATCTCTGTTCGGTTTAAACTTCCCAAATGGTTGTTGACTGCTATCACCCTTATCACTCGGAGCCATAGGATGTGATTGTTCCATTTGACTCACAGTCAGTTGATAATTATGAAGAGTGGCACACAACTGTTGGAAAGAAGTAAACTCAGAAAACAGAAGTTTGTCTCGAATATCTTTTTGTAAATTAGAAATAAAGATTCTTTGAATATCATTGTCAGGCACTGGAAAAGAAATTTGAGCATACAAATGCTTATATCTACCAATGAAATCAGTCACTTTTTCTTTAACACCTTGTTTACAATGCATTAAATCAATCAAAGTAACTTTAGGACTTATATTGTTTTGAAATTGTTGAATGAAAGCATTTGCAAGTTGTTCGAAAGAAGTAATAGAATAGGAAGGAAACGAGCAATACCATTGTAGGGCTTTGTCTCTTAATGTTCTAGTGAACAGTTTTGCAAGCAACCTTTGGTCATAAGCAAAATCAGTACATATTGTTTGAAAAGTCTTAACATGTGTTAGAGGATCTCCTTTACCATTATAAAGTTCCAAATGCGGGATTTCAACATGTTTAGGAGGAATAGCTCGAACAATGTCAAGAGAAAGTGGGCTCGCAACATCAAATGTGGGCACACTAAACTTAGATTGATTCATAGAGGCAATTTGTTGCTGTAAAGAAGAGACAGTTTGTGCAAGATTGTTAATGGTCACTTCAGTCGAAGAATTCATATTGGATGTGTTAGATTGAGATGGAGGTGTTATGTTATTGAAAGAAGGTAAAGAGTAAGGTGGTGGGACTCTATGATAATTAGTCATAGGAGATGATTGGGTAGGAGGAACACTACAAGGAGGAATGGAATGGTTAAATGAATTGCCCCCTTGCGTCATGTTCATTTGTGGTGATATAATAGGCACACTCATTGAAGGAATGAATGAAGAAGTCGGATTGAATGAATGAAGAAGTCGGATTGAATGAAGGAAGAGGGTTAATTGAAGAAGAAGGGTTGCCCCCATGACTGGTGATCATAGGAGGAATGTCTTGTGTAGAAGTAGCCATTATGTTTGATGTAAAAGTAGGTATGCTAGCAATAGAAGTCATCAAAGGAATAGAATGATTGACTTGAGTAGGAGGTTGTGTATAACCTAATGTTTCGGCACAACTTTTCATAGGCATCACATTCGAATCCACAATGTGTGCAATACCACGCAAAATATCAATTCCATTCTTATCACTTTGAAGCATACGTTTTAGACCCTCAATTAAAGGAAGAGCTTGACTATCAGGGTATTCTTGAGACATCCATTGTCGAAAATCGTCAAATTGGTTATCCAATTTCGAAAGTTGTTCTACAGAAACCTCATGGAGAGCTTCTTCATCATTAGGAGGATTAGAGGAATTACCCATGTCCTCGTTAAAAAGGCTATTCAAATTAGGTTCCATTTCCTCAGTAATTAAACCTCGGAAAGACTTAATTCTACGGCTTCGTCTAACGGGAATAGTGTAAGTAGGGCTTATCGTTGGAAAACTCATGCACTAGAGAAGGAGAGAAAGTTTTGAATTTAGAGGTAGCAATTTTCAGTAAAATCAACCGATCTTCTGGATTTAAGTTGTTAAATGCAATCACAACAGTCTCCCGAAATTTCGGAAAAAATGTCCGGGACCGTGGCGCCCGGAGTGCAACACGGTCCTTGCAACTTTTTTCGAAATTTGCAGGGATGAAAGGTATGATGATTTTAGAGCTAATCTGAAAAAATTGAGTGGTTTTACGATCTGTAGATAGGCCAAATTAAATTTGCAATCTCGAAATTGAACCCTACCAAGATTGTCGAAAAATGCAAAATTTGAATTTTGAAAAAGAGAGGGAAACTGAAATTTTGAATTTTATGATTTTTAGAGGGAATGTCAAGAGCAATGCAAATTTTGAAATTTAAAAATTGACTCAATTTTACGCAAAATTCAATTTTGAAAGCGGAAATTGAAGTTGTTGTAATTAAGCACTTAATTTCAAAAGTCCCAAAATGCAAGAATTTGAATAAAGCGCTGAAATTTTGAATGAATGCAAACACACTTTTCAGATTTAGGACAGTAAGAACACAATTTTGACACAAAATTTCAATTTCAATGATTTTTAAATGTTTAGAAGCCTTAATCCAAGCAATCACAAGACCAACTTTGACTGTAATTTTGAAGGTGTTATAATTGATAAAATCAGCCAAAATTCTGAATTTTAGCAGAAAAATACAGTAAGATCTCGCTCCCGAAATTTCGGAAAAAATGTCGGGGACGATGGCGCTCGGCGCCACGGTCCTCGCAACTTTTTTCCAAATTTTCAGGGATGAAAGATGTTGTGATTTTATTGCGGAATCCAAAGTTACAGCTGATTTGGATATGTTTTGATCAGTGAAATTGTCGGACAAAGGTTGAATCAAGAGGGTTTCAAAAATGAGGGTTTTGACACTTAACCACTTAATTTTCAAAATTAAAGCATAGATATGAATTGATAATTTGTAATAGAAGGGCAGATCTGAAACAAGCATTAACATTTAGACATTTCGCAAGTTCAATTACTAAAAAGAAAAATTTAGGGTTTTTATGCAATCACCTCTAAAATTTTGCAAAAGATCAAACATGGAAATGTAATCAATTTTTTCAGATCTAAGCATGAAAAATCAGAAAGGATGTTCACGTCGGGTTCACCAAAATGTAAAGCGGAAAATCGCGATTGAACCCTAGTTGTTCTCCCCTCTTCCAACTCCGAGGAGAGAGAAGGGAGGTTCGCTAGGATTCGATGGTTTTCACTTAGGGGAGAGACTTTACATTCAAAAGAGGGGTTGAAACCCACAAGATCCAATCCCACGCAATGCAAGATTGGATGCTAAATGTGTTTCAAGGGTCAAGACAGCAAGGCTACCCTCTTTTGTAAAGAATATTGATAAAGGAATTAAGCTAAGCATGCATAGAAAGTGACAAAGATTCGCTTATAAACTGAGTTAGGGATATAGTATGAAGCTGCGGACCTGGAATTAGCAGTAAAATGTCGATACGGCGCTGTCCTGCAAATTTGAGCAAAAGTTATCGGGACGATGGCGCCCGGCGCCACGGTCCTCCGAAAAATCCGCGAAACGAAGGGGGATCTGTTCGTCTCTGCACAAGGATTCCAGATCTTCAATCTCAGCCGCGTACCTGCAACCTACACACAGAAAAGCGAAGACGATTGGGGGGTTAGGGATTAGGGGTTTGCCTTTAGGTCAAACCCCGGTTTTGGAATTAACCAAGAAATGAGCAAGAGCTGTAAATGTAAATGACTGTAAAACAAGTACTAATACCTTGTTCTAAGGATGTTGGTATCCTTATGTGCGAAGGTTTAGATGTTGTATGTTGTATGTTGTATGTAGCATGTAGTATGTGATCTCCTCTTCAATGGTTGAATCCTTGTCTTGAATGCAACACTTAGCCTTGAATGGAGACTTGAAATGATCGATTGCTTGAAGGAATGCTTGAATGCTTGAATGCTTGAGTATAGTTTCCACGCTTTGTACACATATCCTCTTCCTCCCAAATGAGAGAGAAAAATGTAGTTTATATACTTGCCAATTAGGGTTAAAAGACGATTTTCCCGACCTTAGGCCGACCAGGAAATGTAATTTCCAAATTGCAAACAAAAAGACCCGCAATCTCCTTAGGAGACCAGGCCCAAAATAGGACCCAGGGACCAGGGCGCTGGGTGCCATGGTCCTGGGGACCAGGGTGCTGGGCGCCTTGGTCCTGAGGGACCAGGGCGCTGGGCGCTCTGGTCCCACCTCCCGGGACAGCAGGGTGCAAGGAGGTTCAGGCCAGGGTGCTTGAAAAATGCAGTTTTTAGTGTCGTGAGCAAGTTTCGGGGTCTCCATTCAGGTTGCGTGTTGCGTCGCCATCGTGAAGACCGAAATGCAGTCGAAATTGCAAGTGTCGCAATTTTAGGACGCTACATTTAGCCCCCACTTTAGCGGGAGTATGTATGCTCATACTTCCGGTAAAGTACAAGGAAACAACATTGAAAGACTTTCACCACGTCAAGGAGGCAAGACACACCAAGCCCCCAGTGGACTAAGGATCTTACGACTTCAATTGACAAAGTAAAAGGGAAGATCACGAGGAAGAACCATGACTGTCAGTAGTAAGGTTCCCTCACTATGAGTCATGCAAGAAAGATATCAAAAAATTTCAAGGCAAGGCTAAATTTACCAAGAAATTTTCACCAAAATGTAAATCGGAAAATCGCGATCGAACCCTAGTTGTTCTCCCCTCTTCCAACTCCGAGGAGAGAGAAGGGAGGTTCGCTAGGATTCGATGGTTTTCACTTAGGGGAGAGACTTTACATTCAAAAGAGGGGTTGAAACCCACAAGATCCAATCCCACGCAATGCAAGATGGGATGCTAAATGTGTTTCAAGGGTCAAGACAGCAAGGCTACCCTCTTTTGTAAAGAATATTGATAAAGGAATTAAGCTAAGCATGCATAGAAAGTGATAAAGATTCGCTTATAAACTGAGATAGGAATACAGTATGAAGCTGCGAACCTGGAATTAGCAGTAAAATGTCGATACGGCGCTGTCCTACAAATTTGAGCAAAAGTTGTCGGGACGATGGCGCCCGGCGCCACGGTCCTCCGAAAAATCCGCGAAACGAAGGGGGATCTGTTCGTCTCTGCACAAGGATTCCAGATCTTCAATCTCAGTCGCGTACCTGCAACCTACACACAGAAAAGCGAAGACGATTGGGGGGTTAGGGATTAGGGGTTTGCCTTTAGGTCAAACCCCGGTTTTGGAATTAACCAAGAAATGAGCAAGAGCTGTAAATGTAAATGACTGTAAAACAAATACTAATACCTTGTTCTAAGGATGTTTGTATCCTTATATGCGAAGGTTTAGATGTTGTATGTTGTATGTAGCATGTAGTATGTGATCTCCTCTTCAATGGTTGAATCCTTGACTTGAATGCAACACGCAACCTGAATGGAGACCCCGAAACTTGCTCACGACACTGAAAACTGCATTTTTCAAGCACCCTGGCCTAAACCTCCTTTCACCCTGCTGTCCCGGGAGGTGGGACCAGAGCGCCCAGCGCCCTGGTCCCTGGGTCCTATTTTGGGCCCGGTCTCCTAAGGAGATTGCGGGTCTTTTTGTTTGCAATTTGGAAATTACATTTCCTGGTTGGCCTAAGGTCGGGAAAATCAGTCTTTTAACCCTAATTGGCAAGTATATAAACTACATTTTTCTCTCTCATTTGGGATGAAGAGGATATGTGTACAAAGCGTGGAAACTATACTCAAGCATTCAAGCATTCAAGCATTCCTTCAAGCAATCGATCATTTCAAGTCTCCATTCAAGGCTAAGTGTTGCATTCAAGACAAGGATTCAACCATTGAAGAGGAGATCACATACTACATGCTACATACAACATACAACATACAACATCTAAACCTTCGCACATAAGGATACCAGCATCCTTAGAAAAAGGTATTAGTACTTGTTTTACAGTCATTTACATTTACAGCTCTTGCTCATTTCTTGGTTAATTCCAAAACCGGGGTTTGACCTAAAGGCAAACCCCTAATCCCTAACCCCCCAATCGTCTTCGCTTTTCTGTGTGTAGGTTGCAGGTACGCGGCTGAGATTGAAGATCTGGAATCCTTGTGCAGAGATGAACAGATCCCCCTTCGTTTCGCGGATTTTTCGGAGGACCGTGGCGCCGGGCGCCATCGTCCCGACAACTTTTGCTCAAATTTGCAGGACAACGCCGTATCGACATTTTACTGCTAATTCCAGGTCCGCAGCTTCATACTATATCCCTAACTCAGTTTATAAGCGAATCTTTGTCACTTTCTATGCATGCTTAGCTTAATTCCTTTATCAATATTCTTTACAAAAGAGGGTAGCCTTGCTGTCTTGACCCTTGAAACACATTTAGCATCCAATCTTGCATTGCGTGGGATTGGATCTTGTGGGTTTCAACCCCTCTTTTGAATGTAAAGTCTCTCCCCTAAGTGAAAACCACCGAATCCTAGCGAACCTCCCTTCTCTCTCCTCGGAGTTGGAAGAGGGGAGAACAACTAGGGTTCGATCGCGATTTTCCCCTTTACATCTTCCAATACACGTTTTCAATCTTTAGTAAAGCACGACCCTCCTTTAGTCAATCAGAATAAATGAACCAACAACTTCCTTCTCCAGATTGACAAGATGATAATATATGTTGCTTTGATCAACTCACCAAGAGTCATCCTTCGATTTGCTTCAAGCCAAAATCCTTTGCAGCTCACCTGTGAATTTGTCGACTGCATTAAACACAGACTTAGTCGGCAACTACTTCACTGACGTACCCTTCATCTACAATCGCATGTTTTCCACCTAGAGACCACATGTCAACTCTGACGGCATCCACCTCAATTGACTATGTCAGTTTAGGATGAGTCACTGACCAACGACCGTCTACCAGTATTTTCCCTATACTACCAGTCTTCTTGCCCTATCGGTCCTGCAATAATTGGTTATCCTTCAAGCTATGCACTTCACTGTTCTTTCAATTGAAACATATAAGCCCAATCACCGACTTTACCAATCACAACATGCACCAAGAGTGAGTCATCATGCTCATCTCCATCCGACAAGAGCTTTTCACTTTGTCTCTTTGTTAGCTATACTGGTGGACATCTATACCGGTAATATCTCCTGCTTGTATACTGGTAACATACCATGCACACCGGTGACACCAAAATCCATCTACATTATGGTTGACATCAACATCTCGGAGTAGATCCATATCTGCAAGTGCTAAACTTTTCCTTCTCCTTCATTAGCTCGAATCTCACCTTAACTAGTTTGTCAAAGTGAGAAACTCATCACAACTTACTCTTCTTCTTCTGTCCTGGTAGCTCATCATGCCTTCACTTGTTGATCTGGTGCATACCTCTAATTTCATACACCTGAGGCATCATTATGTTTCACTTTGGTCATCAGGTATAAGCCTTCAATCACCTGTCTTATATTTCTTGACTGACCTATCCCAAAGAGTTATAATGCATTCCATGCATGTTGGGAGATAAGCTCAATATTACTACTTACCAGTAGGAGTAGATAGACAGTTGCACTCAACCTGCCAATATCCGGTTGGAGTGGATCTTTGGTGCCCATTTTGCTTTTGGCATTGCACTAGCATGACTTTACTAAGATTGAGCAAACATTTCTTCAAACAGACATATGACCCGATAACCTTCCCATATGTCTTCCTTTCTATCTTGAGGCAACACACTTTCTGTCAGTCTTCTCTTCATTCAGTGACAACATCTTTATCTGGTGGGAGTCCTACTGAATATCATCAATCAAACTGCATACCGGTTGCCTGCCCTTCTTCATTGGTTCAATCTTGTTTTCTTAACAGTCACATGCTTAATGGTTGGCAACAACACACTGTCAACACATCACTCACATGTTGACATTCCATATCAGTCTCCAATACTTGCTAACCGATCAATATTCCATACATATCGGTGACAAGCTATACTAGTAACATGCTATATCGATTGACATCAATGACAACAATACCAGTTGCCATCAATGACAACAAAATGACAACAATATCCCCCTTTGGCATTGATGTCAACACATGTAGTATCTAGTATACTACTAGTTTCCTCTCCCCCTTTGACAACAATGACAAAGGGTACTGACAAAACTTTCTCCCCCTTTGACCATTATACTCTACATCCTCTCATCCAGCAACACTTGAGATAGAGGGCTCAGATGCCAATTGACACCAATTGCATATACCATTTTGATACTGATTTGATACCTCTGATACCATTGTGAAAGGTGTGTTGGTGAATTTGACTTAGTTGTCGGTCAAACTGCATCTTCTCCCCCTTCGGTATGCAGGAATTTATTCTGACACCAATTTTCTGACACTAACACTGATACCAATCTAATACCAATTGTATATTCCCCCCTGTGTAGGTAACTCTCCCTCTTTGTCAGCTCTACCCTTTTGACATACAGGTTGAGAACTTATTCTCCCTTGTTGCAGGAAACTCTCCCTAAACCATAGATCTCAAGTCTTCTATATCTATCAAGTTCTAGATTGGGGCTCCAATTTGCACCTTGTACTAGTAGAGTTGAATATACATGATCTACATATGGTCTTCCTCTTCCATGATATCCATCACAACTTGTGACATAATCTTACATGACCACAATGTCAAGACTCATCAACATTACATCAATTATCAAACTAATTAAATAAAAAAGATGCATGAATATAAGGTCAACTACTAGACCATCACATTTTCACACCATACTTCTTCAATATCGCCTAAGATATAATTTCCTTTGTCCAAGCCACAGGGGTCACTACAATAAATCCGGAATACATTGACTCACATAATCTGCAATTCCGGTCAATATCCATACCGGTAACATACTATACATACCAGTTTACTATACCGGACCAATATCTCTACTGCAACACTTTATCCACTAAACTCTATCTTCCTGAGTCAAAAGCCTCTGATGCCCATTTGTAGTTTAAACCATCCATTGATACATGCAACAGTAATCCATCTCACATATGTAAATGTGTAGCCAAGGCACTAACTACTATACACTATAATTTATTTTTTTCCCTTATACCGACAACAACTTGTCCTTCCATTTGTCCTTTTCAAAATTTGGGGGTGAATAATGTGACCAGTATGTATCTCCCCCTAAAGTCCTACATCTCCTTTAGGCCTTAGGAGACATCACCTGCGCATTGAATGCACAGTGCTTGCCCATGGTCATATCCTCTTGCTTCTTTCTCCTTACCTTCTCGATTTCACTCCTTTTCTCATTTGCAATCTTTGGAGCAGTGTTGACTTCCTTTTTTCTGATTGGTCCTTGCTTCAAAAACATTGTTGTAGTAGAAGATTGTGTCCATGCTAGGCAAATGATTGGAGGACCTTCTATCAAACCAGTTTGATCTTCTTCTCCTGATCATGTTGTTGTATCCAGCTACCAAAACCAATGGATTTCTTGATCTTGCAAGAAAACTTCTCCCTTCATTCCATGCAGGTCTTTGATTGTCATATGCTCTATAACTACTTCCATATTGAGCATAACAGTTACACCGGTAGCCATATGACTGGAAAATCTTCTTTCTACATTCATGACTTCTATGGCCAAAACCATTACATCTTTGACAAACTAAATTGTTATTCCTAGGAAAAACATTTTGTCTATTCCTACACCACATTTTACATTCATTTTCCCTATGACCATAATCCTTGCATGAAAAATAGTAACCTGAGAAAGAGGGCTTATAACTTATAAATTTATTCTTCCAAGCATGAGGTGATCTTGCAAGTTTGTTTTCTCCTTTTCTACTTCTCTGGGGATTTAACTTGAGCAGTCCAATTTCTACAGACCTATCATCTGATCCCTTCCTTTTCCACACTTGTCTTGTCTTGTGGGTAGCAACATTTCTTTGTCTTCTACGGGCAGGAGGTCTACTAGGTAGTTTTCTTATGTCCTTGTTTCTGATGAAGCCATCTTCTATCAGCTTTCCTTTTCCTTTAAGAACATCATTATTCCTTCTTGCAGCACTGGTCTTCATCCTCGTGTCTTCACCAGTTGTAGTTAGGTCAACCTTCTTCCTACGAGCATTTCTGACATTGAAGGTTTGTCCCTTGTCATTCTTACTTGAGGAGACAAACCGAATATCTTTGTTGGAGACATCCTTGCTTGTGGAGCACTTACCGGTATCAAATCCTAATCCTATGATATCCTTGGAGTGTTTTTGTTTATTCAACATTTTATCCAAGGCTTCAGAGTTGCCTTCATACCGGATCCTCACCTTGAGCTCATCTTGACACTTCTCAAGGTCTTTCCTGAGATTCTCCATTTCTCCTTTTAGCTTCTGACATTCTTTATCCTTTGTCTCCACTTTTGAAGCTAAATCTTTACACTTGCATTTCTTGGTATCCAAATCTAATTTTGGTTCTCCATTCATCCTTTTACCATCATCCACTTGTGCTTTAATATTTGCAATGGTTCTAACTCTTGAAGAATTTTGATCAACCGGTCTTGTTGAACAATAGCAAAATTCTTGAACATATTGTATTATTTTCTTACTCTGCTAAGCTCCTCAAGTGCACTTACAAGTTCACCTTCAAGGTCAACTTCAGCTTCATTATCTTCATCACTGCCAAACACATTTTGCCGGTAGGATTGATCTGTGTTATCCCTTTTTGATGTGTGCATCTCACTTTTTTTCTCTTGAGCCACAAAGAGATGGGTTTCCCCTTCATCACTGCTGCAGTAGCTGACATATATATGTTCATCATCTATATTTTCATGTGTTCCATTTCTCTTCTTGCTCCCACAAACTAGTTTTGTAGTGCTAGGTCCATTACCATAGAGCTTCTTCAATTTGTCCCACAAACTCTTTGAAGACTTGCACTTATCCACCTGTGAAGAAACATCACCGGAAAGTCCACAAAGTATAGCATTCATGGCTTCAACATTGCACTTAGATCTTCTTTCTACTTCAGGACCGGTGAGAGGACTTACAGGACTAGAGATGCCATTAACAACTGACATCCAAACACCATAGCCTAATGAGGACAAGTAGACTTCCATTCTACAACTCCAAATAAAATAGTTTGGCCCATCAAACACTAAAGTAGGGGTTGACTCAAATTTGACCATTGTGTTCTCAAACCAGAATCTACCCAAGTTGGAGAAATATTATCTAACTGGAAACCTAGGCTCTAATACCAATTGTAGAACACAAGATGCCACTGAGAGGGGGGGTGAATCAGTGGTTTCCAATATTAAACCTTTTAATCGTAAATGTGAGTACCGGTTAACATTTCAAAGACCAAGTAGACATACCGATGAGATAAGGGAAGAGATCATTATGCAAGCACACACAAAGGTACATCACATAATACCGAATATACAAGGAAAACCCAATATGGTAAAAACATCGATGAAAAATGTTGCTGGACTCTAATGCTCCAATCCAACCTCACAATAAACAACTATATTACAATGATTTAGGGTACCAACCCAAGGAGAACCAACCCCTGCTGATTTAGGGCACCAACCCCTACTGATTTAGGGCACCAACCCTTGCTAATTTAGGGCACCAACCCAAGGAGCACCAACCACTGTTGATTTAGGGCACCAACCCAAGGAGCACCAACCACTGCTGATTTAGGGCACCAACCCAAGGATCACCAACCCCTGCACTGAGCTCCAACTCAGTGATTACAATGAAAGCATCTTGTTACAAATGAGTTTTGTAACACCTATTCAAATTCTCTCTACCAGTTCAACTCTCCTCTCTTGGTTCAACTCTTCTCTGCTAGATCTCAGTCCTCTCTGTTTGATTTCTCTTCTAATCTACTTCTGCCTTGTTGGAGCTCCACTCACACTCTCTTTGCTTTCCTTCACTTTCTACTGTTGCCTTACCAGTTCATCCACTGTCGATTACATGAACTATCAGACTGTGTAACTGGTTACCAGTTACTCTATGCCTTACCGGTTAAACCCTTTTCTTGCACTCAGATTGATCACTCTTCTTCTTTTCAACAATCACCTTCTCTTCTCCATCCTTAATCAACAGCTTACCGGTTACTCTGTTTCTTTCCGATTAAACACCTCTTACCGGTCGAACCCCTCTTACTGGTTTTCTCTTCAAGCACTCTATTGGGACTCATTAAAATTGAGTCAAGTTTAGAGGCCCATTTCAAAAAAAAATCTCTGCATTTCCAAATGAGTCAGTTTGAATGGCCTAGTAGAGAGAGGGTAAAATGGAGCTAGTTGATTTTCAAAGGGTAAGGCTTGGGAAATGTGTCCTACACCTTTAATTTGGCCTATGCAGTGATGTGCAACTTTCAGATTTCAGTTTGGATCAATTTACCAGGTACCCATTTCAAGGGGTGAGCTGAAAGTGCATTTTAGGCACAAATGTAGATTTTATTGAGTAGCCTACTTTGAGTGCTTATATCTTTTGCCCTGTTGTTTGTCATGATGAAATTAAAAATGGATTGGATTTTATACATAAATGTGAATCATCTTGCAAAATTTCAAGTCCTTATGAATCCATTTGCTCAGTTTTCAAAGCCAAACCCATTTGTAGTTGGTGTGGTTTGACAAGTCCCTGTTTTAGCTGCTAGTCGGAGCCCTGTTTTGCATAAGTATAAAAGTTGCCTCAGTAAGTGTCATGCCATAATGTTTGTTCCGGGCTATTTTTTGTAGGAATGACAAGCTATGTTTCAAGTTTCAAGCTACTACCAATCCGTTTGATCGGTTTTCAAAAGGGTTTCTTGAGCCATCTATTTCAGTGGTCCGTACTTTCATTGCTATATCAGTAGATTGTGGCTATTTTCATGAGTGCACCATTTCCACCCAATCAATCTTTTGATCGAACTGAGAATTCTAAGTTTTGATGTATACCTCAAGGTACCTGTGTCTCAAATTTGAGGGTCTATAGAGGTCGTTTGATATTTTTAAGAAAGGCATCATGTGTTGCTTGAACATTGACTTCATCAGGTCCGCAGTGTCGACAAAGCCAGTTGGTCATTTTTGACAGTTAATATCTCTTCACTTGGGATTTGTCTTGAGAAACCATTTGGTAGAGTTCATCCTTGTATATCAGAGTACATGCCTGTCAAATGGCGAGGTCCAGAAAGATGTTTTGACCAATTTGAAAATTACGTCTTCGCGATTAAATGCGAAAAAGTGGCGTAATTGTCTGAATGTTGCAAAACTCAGTTTGATGATCCGAAAATGGTGCCGATCGTTGCCAGATGTATGTTTAAGGTTCGTAAGCCATTTCAGAGGTCAGTTGCATGAAAATGAAAAAAAAATAAGTCGGACCCAATTTGGGGCCCGACCTAGCTTATGCTCGTGGATTGATTTTATTGGCGACTTGGTTCTCTGAGAGAATTTCAGAATTTTTAAATGGTTGTTCATTGGTAAATGAAGTGTCCAGGGTAGTCTTTCCAGAGGATCTTAAATTTTTCAAAAAAGAGAAAAGGTTATTTGATCCTCAAGATGAGGTCCTTAAGAGGCAAAACATATTTTTTATTATATCATGCATGGATGCAATATCTGTTGATTCATCCTTCTTTTATGTGCCAATTGCGGGTGATGGATTAAATTGCCTCAGTATAGACAAGAACTTGGCAACTGTTGCTACAAGTTCTGCACCCTTGGCTACACAATATCTTTTTTGTTACTGCAGCATTATCACTGGATATAGACCAAGTTAGTTTGGAAGACTAGGTTATGTGGACTGGGTTTTGCACCGTACATGTTCTGGTCTGGAAGAGATTCTCATCGATTGTGGTGTGGAAGACTGAGAAAGGTCATTGAAACTTTCAAGCGATGCAACTTGCAGGCAATGGAGGTGGAGAAATTTTTTAGAATGGAGTGGAATTACTCTCACATTTCTGCAGAAGCTTTCAACTATGTAAACAACAGTCCAAAGCCCCCACGTGCTGCATTCTGAAGCATTTCCCAGTGGCGTTGAAGAGGCTGCCATCTTCCCCTTTTTGCGTGGAGAGTGAGGAGAATATGAATGAAGTTTAAAGAATTTTCTGCAAGCCCAAAGGCTCATCCTTCCCTCTGCATGAGCATGTAGAAAACCCCAAGACAATACATGTAGTCACCATGGTGACAAGGGCAGTGTGGGAACCTTTAAAGCAAAGTATAAACAGCAGGTGTATTTCCAAGCCCCCACGAACAATGCAACAATAGTCTTTCCTCCCTTCATGTGCGTGGTGTTTGGAGGAGAGGCATTGAAGACTTAGCAATTTCCCTCTTTGTTGTAGCATGGTACGTGGTATGGTGTCTGGTAAAGAATAAAAATCTTAGCAAAGTGCAAGTAGCAGTAACATCCTCCTCCCTGCATGGCATGTAAATGGGCATTAAATTTTAGAAGTTAATGCCATTGGTTGGTGTTCACCCAAAGTCTAAACTCCTTGTATGTGGCTATGGAGTAAGGTCAATTGCAGTGGAGGAGAAACAAAGATTTCCAATCATATGCATCTATAGGTCTATTGCCCAGCTCCACGTGACTTTGCCAGCATTCCTCTCTGCGCAGAATGTGCCTGAAGGAGTTTGAAGGGTTTGAAACATAAATTAAATGAAAAGCTAATTTTCCCTGCAGAGTGTGGCATTTAAAAGGATTTGAAAGCTTCAAGCAAGTTGCGTTGGCAAGTGTAAATGCATATTGGCAGCAAGAAATCCATTAAAACTTCCAGGCAAGTGAACAAACCAGTGAAATAGGCAAAAATATATATCCCACATTGGCTGGGCGATGAGGTATTTTTGTATTTATAAGCAAAACCCCACACTAGTAATATGTCAAAGCCTCAAGAGGCTTTTGACGGATGGTGCTGATGGGCACCCAGGTGGACCCCACGCGTGCAGGTGCGCTTCCTGAGGTGACCAAGGAGGCCAAGTGGCGACCAGGTGGACCCCACCCACGTGGACACGGTTCTCGAGGCAAATTTTGCAGAGAAAGAGAGACTTAAAGAGTGAGCAAGTTCCATGAAGATCGACAACCGGCATGATTTCGTGAGCCGAAGATGACGTCCATTAGCCATCGCGAAATGGTGAAAGGTGACGTGGCGGGTTCAATGGCGGTCCAGCAGGTGGGTCTTGGTTAGGTGGCAGTCCAGTGGTAGGTTCGGGTGGCGATGACGGAGCAGTGACATGGCGCTCAAGGTGGCGGTCCGTGGTGGGCTCGACGGTTTCGATGAAAGTGCCTGTTCGATGAGACCTATAGACCGCTCGCCGAAGAAGAAATTCCACCAAAAGACTGAGACCAGACTGCTGAGGTGGCGGTCTACGGTGGGCCCGATGGTTTTGATGAAAGTGCCTGTTCGATGAGACCTATAGACCACTCGTCGAAGAAGAAATTCCACCAAAAGACTGAGACCAAACTACTAAGGTGGCGGACACGTGGCAGACTCGACAGACAGGGGGCGACTAGTAGACCCTGTGAGCAAATCACAGGTTGCCACGTGGCAGGGCGTCAAATAAAAAACAAGGCCAAAATTAGAGAAAAATCAAAGTTAAAATCAGATTAAATATATAGTTGAGACTATATAGAAAATTCAAAAAATTTAGATGACAGAGGCACATGAGTGATTAATTCGCTCAAAGGCTAATTTTTGCCCAAAATGGCAAGTATTGTATACCGTTGGAAAGCCCTCGAGACAAGGAATACATTCATGAAGTTTGTCTCAAAAGATCTCTGACATTTTGAGAGAAGTTTCCATAGAAAGGAGAACATAATACTTTTCAGTTAGGGAAGAAGGCATCTGGCAATTTCGGTTGCAGACCTAATCTTTTCCCTCTTCTTCTTAGTCTCTATTCTTCTCATTTTAAGAGGATCACAAGAATTTTGTAAGGAAACTCTGGCAAAATATATTTAGGACCTTTTTTTGGTTTTAAGGAGATTTCTCTGAGTTATTTAATATTTTCAGGAATGAATATGAATATACAAATCAAAGTTTTAGGCCTAAAATTCCTTTGTCTTCTGGTGTGCATTCTTTGGTTTGCTGGTTTCATTTGGATAATTTAGGGTTGTTTGAATGAACATGGATTGTAAGGCAATCTTGTAGATGTTATTTCTGGCTTAACTCTTCAGGAGAGGGATTAAATGTGCATGAAATACTTCTGTCAGCAAGTCTATTGTCTGTGCTATGAATTTGATGAGTTATTTTAGTTGAATGGGTGAGGATCTATATATATGTTAGGCATGTATGGGATTCATAAAAGCTAAAATGATGAGATGTATATGAGTGTTTCAGTTGTTGAGAATTATTGCTTAATTTAGGTGACTCTGTGGCCTGGATAAGGTACTGGTACTTGTTGTGGGATTCTTTTTTAATTTTCTTGAAGATCAATACTGAAGAAGTATATAAGTTTTTATTCAAATATTTCAGTTTATGTTGAGGTGATGAAATCCACTAGTTTTTGACACTGGTTTACTGTGGATCTCATTTAAAAGTGTGAAAGTATTCACAAAAGGTATACCCACCTGAACTTTGGATAAGTTCAAAGTGTAGAACGTTTTCAAAACCTTGTTATATGTTACTCTAAGGTTCTTTTTTCCTTGATCTCTTCATGTGCAGACAAAGTTATTCATTTTCTTACAAGGGGATAAGAGGGAAATCAAAATTTGAGACTAACACACTCAGTAACTTCAATGTTTTTTGATGAACTCTCTGACTAGTTAACTCTCTGATGCACACTCGCCCTCTCTCTGGTTCGGCACCACGACATCATGAACTTTGATCTTTGATCTTCATATTTATAATCAAGCTTTCCCGCCAAAACCGAAAAATCAAATCTTGCATCCTAGGGTTTTCTTCACCGACCCAATCCTTATAAGATCAAATCTGATCTCATCTTCGAGATTCACAACCTGCAACAAATCAAACAACACTTCCATATTTGATTCTTCCAATACACGTTTTCTATCTTTAGCAAAACACGACCTTGCTTTAGTCAATCACAATAAATGAACCAACAACTTCCTTCTCCAGATCGACAAGATGATAAGATATCTTGCTTCGATCAACTCACCAAGAGTCATCCTTTGATTTTCTTCGAGTCGCAATCCTTTGTAGCTCATCTGTGAATTTCGTCGACTTCATTAAACATAGACTTAGTCGGCATCTACTTCACTGACGTACCCTTCATCTACAACTGCACATTTGCCACCTGGAGACCACGTGTCAACTTTGTCAGCATCCACCTTAGTTGACTATGTCGGTTTAGGATGAGTCACCGACCAACAACACTCTATCGGTATTCACCCTATACTACCAGTATTATTGCCCTACCGGTCCTGCAATAACCGGTTATCCTTGAAGTTATGCACTTTACTGTTTTGTCGGTTGGAACATATCAGCCCGGTCACCAACTTTGCCAATCACAACATGCACCAAGAGTGAGTCATCATTCTCATCTCCATCCAACAAGAGTTCTTCACTTTGTCTCTTTGTTATCTATACCGATGGACATCTATACCGGTAATATCTCTTGCTTGTATAGTGGTAACATACCATGCACACCGGTGACAGCAAACTCCATCTACATTCCGGTTGACATCAACATCGCAGAGTAGATCCATGTCTGCAAGTGCTAAACTTTTCCTTCTCCTTCATTAGCTCGAATCTCACCTCAATTGGTTTGTCAAAGTGATAAACTCATCACAACTTACTCTTCTTCTTCTATCCCGGTAGCTCATCATGCCTTTACTTGTTGATCCATTGCATACCTCTAATTTCATACACCTGAAGTATCTTTATGTTTCACTTTGGTCATCTGGTATAAGCCTTCAATCACCTGCCTTGTATTTTTTGACTAACCTATCCCAAAGAGTTATAATGCATTCCATGCATGTTGGGAGATAAGCTCAGTATTACCACTTACCAGTAGGAGTAGATAGACAGTTGTACTCAACCTGCCAATATCCGGTGGGAGTGGATCTTTGTTTCTCATTCTGCTTCTGGCATTGCACTAGCCTAACTTTACTGAGATTGAGAAAACATATCTTCAAACAAACATTTGACCCGGTAACCTTCCCATATGTCTTCCTTGCTATCTTGAGGTAGCACACTTTCTATCAATCTTCTCTTCATCCGGTGACAACATCTTTATCTGGTGGGAGTCTTGTTGAATATCATCAATCAAACGGCATATCGGTTGCCTTCCCTTCTTTATTGGTTCAACCTTGCTTTCTTACTGGTCACATGCTTACCTATTGGGAACAACAAACTGTCAACACATTACTCACCGATTGACATTCCATACCGGTCTCCAATACTTGCTCACCGATCAACATTCCATACTTACCAGTGACATGTTATACTGGTAACATGCTATACTGGTTGACATCAATGACAACACAATGCCAACACCAATGCCCGTCGCTAGTTCTCTAACTTCCCCAACTAGGGTTGTGTCATCATACCTCCGTACATATAAACATAGGGCTATTTAATCACCCTAAACCTCATGCACATCGGTCTCATAATAGGCAAGTGCTCCCATGACCAAATATACAAAAATGTGATCCCAACGCCCAGTGAGATGATGCCATGGTAAACCACCTCATGCAAATCTCTATACAAATGGACCAATACACACAGCCCCCATGCATATCAAGTGCCCTCGCTGGCCATCCACTCAATGACCTGTCCCCAACCAACTGCAAGACCATGTGACCTCGAATCAGGGCATAGGAGCCCTCCAATGATACCTGATAGTACTGTTGGTAGTGGCTCATATAAATCATCTGTATCCTCCCATGGGACAGATCCATCATAGACCCCTAACTCCAGATAAGGAAACACTCACCGAAGTGTCTCCTCGCCTGTCACTTTGTCATAGGTTACCAGCTCCCTAGTGATCAGAATATGCAAAATCCTCCAGACATCCTCAGTGTAACGAACATCTCTCCCATCGCCAGGTGGAATGAACATGTCTCCTTGTGCCACCACTTGGCCAACACATTTAGTAGTCCATGATTTGTACGAATCATGGGTAGATGCATCATATCAAAAAGTCTTACAGCACATATATAGTTGATCTCAAGGTCTGTCAACTGATCACGTAGACGATGTGTGGTCAGATGCCTCTCTCGCATTTGCAACACTCCTAGGTGATCCTCCTACACAATCGAACAAAAGTGTCAATCTCTTGGCTTTGCAAAACTGCGACTATTACCTAGACTTTATCAAACGCTTTTTCAAGTGTCTAAGTCTCATCGGGTAACTTGACTCATAACACCTAGACTACCAACAGGCATGACATCATACTGCCTAGTCTCAATGGGTACACTGAGTCTCACACAAGTCACAAACATGCATGCAATGGCAACATTAACATCAAACTATCAACTTGATCATAAAATTGGGGTATCAACCTTAACTGTCCTATGCTGAGACCCAAAAGCGCTAAATACTTGACAAAAATGCTCAACAAAATTAAAAGCGCTACAAAATCCAATAGCGCTACTTTAGCCCTACAAAAGCGCTACATTGGAACAATGGGGCTATATTCTGTGACAAAAGCGCTGCAACGATCACATTTTAACAACCATGACAATAGCGCCACAACAATGAAATCAAAAGCGCTAAAACTCCCTAACAATCGCACTACATTGACAAAAGCACTATAAGTTTTAGCGCCTTTATCGTCCAAAATTTTCCCCTAGCTATTAAATGCAATAAATGAGCTCTAAAGACAAAATTTAGAATTGGACATATCGGGGGTCCGTAGTCGGCTAGCTGCTGGTACCTCCAGATCCACTCTAGTCGACGATCTGTGAGTGGGAACATTGTTTTCACTCAACCTATCTGCTGCAAATGTCACTGTCATGAGCTTTGGATCGCTATAAGAGAGTGTGCAAATGAGGACCATTTTACCCCTTCTAGCCTAAATATACCCTATCCAACCCTCCCCCTGCTTTGCCTCGTTGATCATCGTGGACCCCGTGAACTTCCGAGGCTTGCCATTTCTCCGTTTTGACCCCATTTTCATCCATTCTTTCACCATTTATTCCAAATTTATCTCCTTTATCATCCCCTAATTTCTTTCTATTTTTCGAGAGATCGCCCGATTTTCTGAAATTTTTGGCCCACCTCTCAAGGGGGCATACCAACCCACAAAAAATAACTTCCCTGGGGCATTTCACTCATGCCCATCTGTTGTTCTTTGAAACAGTGCGATAAACCACATCGTCTCAAAGAGGGGCAAATGTAGACACATAAATTTGTCTACTAATTAAATGAATATTAAATATTTATTTAAATGATTAAATATTCTTCTATTAATTAAATTTAATTCACCTTAGCCTATTCTTATATTTTAGTTAAATAAATTTAATCAATTTATTTAATTACTAACTATAGTCCAAGTTATTAAATAAATTTAATTTATTTAATTCACTCCCCTTCTTCTTATTTATATAAATTTAACATTTATTTCAAAATCAAATCCCCAAATCGGGGTTGTCCTTGTATCGCAGCGGTTGTAGGCTACACGCCTCAGGGTGGAGGTCTCAAGGTCGAAACCCCTGAGCCTCACACTGTGTCGTCTGTATACACATAAAAATTGGCTATGAGCAATTAAATAAATATTTTATATTTATTTAACTATTAAATAGTTAATTTGAAAAGATTAATTTATTTAATTCATTTTGTGTCTTTCTATTAATTAATTTAATTGAAATATTTTATTAATTAATTCATCTATCCTATTCCTCTAATTAATTAAATATCCAATATTTAATTATTCTTCTGATCAATTAATTAAATATATAATATTTAATTATCTCCTCCAATCATTTGAATATCTAATATCTAATGGTTATTCTTCTATCCTATAGTCTCAAAATATTAAATGATTTCCTAAATTATTTAATTTCATTTCCAACTCACCTTCCATCTCCATTTCATCTTTTCTTTGCCAACTCATCCATCATGTGTCTAAATTAATTCAACAAAATTAAAATAAATAAATCATTTATTAGCCACTTATCTTCAACCTCCAAATTTATGAAATATTGTGTACGTACACATATTTCATAACCTTCTTCTATATTCTCTCCAGCATCCCTACATCTTAGGAAGGACTTGAGTCCACTTGTCCTCTCATGCCTAAATTTTCTCCAACCATCCCTAGATTCCCTCAGTCAGCAACCCAGTCAAGGTGAGATGAGTGACACTTGTCTTCTCCTTCCCCCTTTCTCTCAACCTTCACCTTTGCTCACAACCATCCAAATTTGCAGATCTGATCATGATCGTTGATCCAGGTCACATCATCTTATCCTCTCAAAGTCTATAAGATCAGGAGTTTGAGTTGAGAGAGAGTTAGTCTTCAAGTGAGTTTTCAAAGCTAATCATTTGTGAAAACTTATGCATCTGTGAGTTTTAATCTTGAAGCAAATAACATAATCATTTAGCATAGTCATTTAGCATTGCATATCATAGTATCAGTTAAGTATCAGTTATCAGTCCATTCTTCATATGCCATCTTGGAAGCTATCAATGCTTATCTGAGAGCACACCATCTGCAACCAGGAACAATGGAGTTGGGACACAATGAGACATAAATCATGAAGGTAATAAATAGTATTTTTATTTTATATGTAGTTTCATTGGTTGAGTTTGGATTTCTTGTAGCATTTCCTTTGTATTTTGTGAAACTAACATATTGCAGGTAGTATTCTGATGATGAAATTCAAGTCGACACATTTTGGTGCCCACCGTGGGGCTCAGAGCCCCGCATATTCTTTCTATTATCCTATCTCATTCTCGCTGTAGTCACATAAATCTGTCCACTTAATTAAATGAATACTTAGTATTTATTTGATTATTTAACCATCAATTAATGAATTAATTAAATTAATATTTAATTAATTCATCTTAACCCTCTTCTCCTATTAACCAAATTCATACCATTAATTAAATAAATAAATCATATTTATTTAATTAAATCTTCTCTCACATTTAAATAAATTAATATTTATTTAAATCCCCCAAAATCCCACCTCTCACATTTAAATAAATTAACATTTATTTAAATCACCTTTATCCTCTACCCACTTGCATTTTCCTACAAATGCAAGTTGCACAATTATTTTAAATAAATAATTTATTTAAATCACCTTTATCCTCCACCCACTTGTATTTTCCTAAAAAAGCAAGTTGCACAACTATTTTAAATAAATTATTTATTTAAAATCCTATTTATCCTCACCCACTTGAAACCTTTAATGGTTTCCCTTAAAGTATTCAAACTTGATGGCTTTAAAGTCTTCAAACTCGATGGCTTCCTTCTATAGTCTTCTTAAGACTTTAATGGTTTTCCTTAAAGTCTTCAAGCCTTTAATGGTTTCCCTCAAAGTCTTCAAGCATTTTAATGCTTTATCTTCATTTTTCTCATTTAAATAAATTAATATTTATTTGAATATTTATCCAAATGCAAATTACACCATTTAATTGAAATAAATGATTTTATTTTAATTGAAAATACCAAAATTTCTCCCACTTGCATTTTCCTACAAAATCCACTTGCATGCCTAAACCCCTTCTAGAATTTTCTAATCACTTCTAAATAACCTAACCCCTTCTCTAAACTTTGTCACATTCCTAAGCAAAAGGGAAGTCACTTCTCAAACCCTCAAAGTCTTTGATAACCATTAAAGGCTTTCAACCTTCAACCACTAAATGGCTCAAAGTCTTTGATAACCATTGAAGGCTTTCAACCTTCAACCACTTAATCCCCAAAGTCTCCAATAACCATTAATGGTTACCTCAAACCCTCCCACATGGTTAAAACATTTGTTTTGACTCAACCTCTACCCAACCCAAAGGTCTCATCAGGCCATTAATGCTTTGACCATGATTATCTCTTAAACATTTGCACAAAGGTTTATCCTTGGATTAACTCTTAATCCAGTGGGTAATCTTAATTTGGACTTGACCCTTAGCCTCTAGATAACCATGAGGTCTTCTCAGGCCTTTAATGCCTCCAACCTCTTCTCTCAACCCAATCCTATGTTGACACTTGTCACCATTTTATTGGTGCCAATTGTGCACATGGATCCCCAACTTTCAAACTTGGCCCTTGATTAAACCATTCAATCTTAACCCTTCATTTCCCCATTTCTTCTATAAATAGAACCCTTCTCCTCAAGCAAAAGAGAAGCATTAGAGTATTGTTGTTATACTGGTATTAGCATAGAGGTTTTTCATAGCATCATTGTCTACACTTGCATAGCATTTGCTTATCATATTCAACCATCTTGAATCTCCATATGGCATCCATGGATAGTGCTAAAAGCTGAGAGCTACACTCATTTGGGACTTGGAGAGGAGAGGAACAAGGGAGGAGCAACTATGAGCATCTTGATTAGCTATTTTATTCTATGTTTATATGCTTTCTATTTCATGCTTAATATCTCTCTTGATATGCTTGTTTAGGATAATCTTTTGTTGCTAACACTAACGTTTGTTTCTTGTGCTCTTGTGTGTGTTGCCATCAAACAGATTTTCTAATCCTTTTTGCAGAGCATCACTCGCAAAAAGCAAATTTAACGCATTTGTAATACAGATTCACGCCTGTGTGAGTTCTGGCAACGCCTTTATTTGATAGGTTAGTACTTTTGTCCTTCAGGTTAGCGCATGTGTCATTTAGGTTAGTGCTTTTGTCTATAAATCAGCGCATTTAATTTTTAGAACAACACTTTTGTCAAAGAATTATCGCTTCTTAGTCCACAGAGCAACATTTTTGTGTTTCAGGTTAGCACTTTTGTCCTTTAGGTTAGCGCTTTTGAGGTGAAAGACAACACATTTATTAGGATAGCGCTTTTGTTTGCAACTGACATAATTTTCTTGCAGTTCCGAATGTCCAAGAACTTAAATTTTTTAAACTACTGATATGCATATGCAGGGTTATTTTTAAAAACAAATTTCATGCATTTCCTCACCTAGTTAATTAAGAGTTCTAATTTGGAAAGTAACACATCATGTCATGCTCATTTAGCTTAACTAAGGGGGATAAATTAACAGCATGCAACTTGCATTTTTGATTGACTTCTTTAAAATAGTTGTACATAGATTTTACAAAAGCTAAAATGGACTTGTGTTTTCCATTCTTGATGAAGTAGTAGGTAAGTATGCTCTCACCATCATATGGTGATCAGAAAACCAGACCTACTTTCTTTTATGTATAACCTTTAGAGGGCCTACCTTCCCGAGCTACCTTGAGGGGCTCAGTGAGAGGGGAATGACCCAAAGTGTAAATGGGCTAATACCGAGTCCTTCCAATCCACTCTAAATAAATCATGTTTGTGACAAAAGTCACAAGCAACATGTGTTGATAAGTTCATATCGATGCTATGTTTCCCCATAAACCCTATGGAGCGTAACCTCTATAGGTTGGGAACCTTCTGTATTTACAGAGTTGAAAGTGTCGCATGTATGGCCACATGACCGGAAGCCTTTACTAAAAACCACTTGTACTAGTTGCCAAAATCCTTCTAGTTGTTGGCGCAGGAGGTCGGACCTTTGAAGCGGCTCACACACATAGGGTTATTAGTAAAGATATAAAGTTTTCCATGGGGATTTTTCATGGAAACTGGTGCTTAGCTGCCCCGGAGAAGTGAGTGCTGAGGGTGGAGCCAGTGGGGTCAAGCATCTAAATATCCGCTTTGAATAGTGTAGCCTCAGGGGAAACCCCATGTGAGATTCAACAATTATTGTCTCAACCTGCCATAGGATTTGTACTTGCTTATGCATTTTGTTTTTCAAAAATATTGTGTCTTTTATGTCTATGACATGTTCAAAATGGTCAAAAATTTTAAAAAATCATCATCTAAAAAAAATGAGCGAAAATCCAACAACTTGCTGAAGGATTTGAGAAGAATCCTTGAAACATAATCAGAATGGCGCTTTCAAAAAACAAAACAGTGCTTTTATCCCATAAGTTAACACTCTTTGCCACGAGAGTTAGCACAAAAGCTTTTTCACATCTAAAAAGCATATCAAACCAAAATTTCAACATCAGTATCAAAACACTTCTTGAGTAGATTTGTCTCTAAACTATCACACATTTTCAAACTAGTTCAACAACTGGGTCACTAATCCAATAGGCTATTTCCAAAAAGTTTCCATAAGCATAAACATTCAACAAGCTATTGATTCAAACATTTTAAGTGCAAAAAAAAAATCAACATCATTGTCAAGTCTCTCATTAGGATACATCAAATCCTCTATCATGAAGCTTGATCAATTCATCTTGTGTTCATTATCTTGGATATATCTTTCTTATTTTGAACCTAGGTCATATCAAAATCAGAATTGCACCAACATTGGAATCAAACAAACTTGTGAACTATCTGATTCTTATATGACTTTTAAGTATTGCCTTAAGAAAAGAAAACCCAGTTATAAAGCTACCCAGAAAAGAATAAGATTCTTGTATATCAATCACAAGATCTTATTAAAACATAGGACATTCCTACACCGTTTTCGTCACTATTTACGTGGCTGCGGGATAGAGTTTGACGGAGAAATTTTGCAAGGACGTGTTTTTCAACAAAGAGATGCTTTATCACAACAAACAAACAATAGCGGTAAAATCAACAAAGCATATCTTCCTAAACCAATAATCACTTATTGAGTTGTCCTTTGGAAACTTCAAAAAAAATGAAACAATCACATGCCAGTTTGGACTAGAGCTCAATACGAACAACTTAGAAAACAACAAAAACAAATGGAGGAAGAAGATAATCTGATATTCCAAACTTTTAGGTATACCATTGTTGACGAAGAAGCAGCCAATAACACCATTAGAGACCTTGAGCAAGATTTCAAATTTGATAGACTAATGGAAAAATTATTGGCAAAACAAAAAGAGAAATATCTTTTGATGTTGGCAAAATCAGGAGCTAAATTGCCACAAGACTTTAACATAGAAAGCTTGAAACAAGATGCGGAGGCAAGTAAAACCCAAAACATAGATGATCCAAATAACGAAGATGAGAACAAATAAAGTCATGAAGAGACAAGAAAGTAACGGGATGACACAAGAAAAGAGCGTAGTGATAAAAGAACTTACAAAGAAATAAGGAGAAACTATATGGATAATCCGTTGTTAAACTTCACTCAACAAATGCAAAATCTACAACAACAGATACAAGATATGCAAAATGGAACAAGATCCAAGAAGTATTCATTAGAAGATATTTGCCCATATCCTTTCGATAAAAAAATAAATATGGCACCATTTCCACAGCATTGTGAGATCCCTAAATATGACAAATACGATGGAAAATCTAATCCTCGGGATCACATTAGGGAGTTTTGTACTATGAGTATGGAATTTACGCACAAAAAAACTTACCTGATGCGTCTTTTCCCTAGGAGTTTAAATGGGCAATCAATGGAATGGTTTTCAATATTACCATCTGAAATCAAATCTTTTAAAGAACTTGTGAATAGATTTATTTCACAGTATTCCTACAATGTAAGGAATGAGATAACAATGTTGGATTTATGCAATGTTAAACAAAAGAATGTTGAATCTTTTATGATCTTCTTGCAGAGATGGAAACAAATGTTTAATAGGTATCCAAGAGATGTACCCAATCAAGAAAAGATGGACATACTCATTGATAATCTTATCAGTGAAATGAGTTATCGACTAAAATTGCAATGTCCTCCCTCCTTCGCCAAGATGATTGAGAATGGTCTGAAAATAGAAGATGTGATGGTAAAGAAAGGAGAGCTAAAACTTTACAATAATTCTTGCAACAACAACAACAATGGCAAACCCAAATTCTGGTCAAAGAATAGGAATGTCATCAATGGAGGAAATGATGATAATAATGCTATGAAACAACAACCAATTTTTAATCTATCAAGTCAAATCCCAAACAATAACAATCAAGAAATAAATAAAGCCAAGTCTTTCTTCTCCAATCCTCACAGGAAATTCACAAACATTGGAGAGCCATAAGAATCAGTTTTAAAAACTCTTCTTGCAAACAAACTGATTGTTTTACCAAGAGCAAGAAGTTATGAACCACCAGTCAAACCTAATTGGTGGAATGACAATCATTTTTGTAATTACCATCGGAATAAAGGACACCAAACAAATGATTGTCAGAGATTGAAACACCTTATCCAGGATCTAATCGATAGTGGAACTATCACTGTCGATAGCCATAAGGCAAATGAATCACACCTAGCTTTCAAAACTCCTCTCCCGAATTATGACAAAGGTGAACCATCCCAATTAAAAGATGACAAAGGAAAAGACAAAGTGAACTACACTTATACATATGATGATGTGATAAATGTCATCATTGTTAAAGATAATCCACCTTCAGAGCCAATCAATGTCATTACGAGAAGCAAAGCAAAGGTCATTTTTTTGGGTATAATAAAATACTCAACATCCACTTCACAATAATACAATTTAGTAGAGAAATTACAAATAATACCCGCTCAAATATCAATTTTGGAACTTCTGAAAGTTTCACCTATGCATAAGGAAATTTTGGAAAAAGATTTAGTGCAAACAATAGTTCCAAAAGACTTGGATGTGGATCAGTTCCAAAACATGGTGGGACACCCTATAGCCCCTCATTGCTTATCATTTTTTGAAAATGATGACGCGTCCTTGCAACATCCTCACAATGCTCCTTTACATGTTGAAGTCGCTATTAATAAAACTCATGTCAAACGCGTACTCATAGATGGTGGAGCGGGCTTAAACATTTGTGCATTAAGTTTAATAAAAGCTTTGGGATATTCAGAAAATGTAGTAGATCCAAAGAAGAAAATAGCTATTAAGACTTATGATGAAGCAAAGAGTTATTCTAAAGGAACTGTGGTGTTGCCAATCAAAATAGGACCTGTAGAAAGGAATACATTATGTCAGGTTTTATATTTGAACCTCTCTTACAACATTCTTCTGGGAAGACCGTGGATTCACACCATGCAAGCAGCTCCTTCTACATATCATCAATGTGTAAAATTTCCTCATGAAGGACAAGAGGTCACTATAATTGCAAACTCTAGCCAATATTGCAATAATCTGAAGCCAACACAAGATACAAGAGTTCCACATAACAGAGAATCAGTATATCCTACCAAAGAAATTGAAGAAAAGTTATGGGAAACCTTTGAGAAAAAGCTCAAATTGAATGATGAAGGAATGGGAAAATATTCTTTGCATAATTTTCCACTTTCACCTAAGTCATATGGAAAGCCTACAAATATCCAATCAAATATCTCAGAGAAATCAAAAGATATGTTTAATAGAGCATTTGTTAGAGCTGAAACCCTTGAAGAAGAAACCGAAGACAAGGACATTCTTGGTTGGTTGTACAAAGATGAAAATGAAACTATAGCAATAGCTGCAGAAATCAATATTCTCATAGAACAATATGGCAATGGTTATAAAATCATGCAAAAAATGAGATATGAAGGAAAAGAACCAATTGGTAAGTGACATCAAGGTATTTCAAAATCTATTTGTCCCCACTCACAATCTAAAGAAGATAAATCAGGGCTTGGATATCTAAAAACAAATCAAAATCAACATAATCATAAACAACCAAAGTGGAGAAAGAAATCAGTCTCTAAAGAAGAACAATGGCAAGAAAAGCTACATCAAGCAGCAAAAATAGTAGCCAATAAGCAGAAACAAGAAGAACATGAGAAACAAGAAGAAGAGATTGCAATCAAAAGAAAAGAAGAATCTTGTCAACAAGTTCAAGGAATACGAGCAAGTGCAAAATCAGAACAAGATATTCTAGAAGCAGTGAAAATCGAGATGATAGAAATCAGAGAACTTTTTTCACCATACAACATTCCTGTGTGGTATAGTGGTATAGCCCTAGACAATGGTTCAGAGACAGATTCAAATGAATATGAATGGGGTCCAGATGTCTCATCTAGTATATCGAGTGAAGAAAGAAATGAAGAGCAAGTAGCTATCACAAAGGAAGACTTGTTTATTACAAAACAAAAGATGGAGTTAGAAAGAAGACAAGAAGAACTCAGAATCCAGAGAAAAGAGGCATATACAAGACAACAAAAGAAAGGGGATGACAAAGACAAAGAAATGATGCTACAAGGAACAAAAACACATATAGATCAAGCATCTGGAAATATCATATTTTTATCAAATAAAGAGCAAGATGTACCAAGGTATTGTAGAACCATAGAAGAGCTAAGAGATAGTCAAGTAGAATTGACTATTAGTCCAAAAGAAGCTGAGTTTGAAAGAAGACAAAAGCTAGCAAAAGAATTCTCTATATCATGTGCACCAATATGTCAACTTCAAAATGCAAATGAATTTATTGAAAATAATCAAGAAGGAACTTGTAGTACTAAAGATGTGTGTGTTGATATAATCCATTCGTTTAAGGGACAAACGTCAGAAGAAGATCCATTTGAGTGTGAACCACAAAATGCTAATGCTAATTTTGTTAGGACTAATTGGAGAATACTTGGGAGAGATAATCCTCAAGATCATTCTATCTTTGACATTACCTACTCTACACCAAATTATGACCATTATGTCATGAACTTTGAAGCACCTAATGATGACAATGATTATGACTTACCCCTTCTTCATCCTGAATTAATTGATTGGGATAATCTAGAAAACCCTGAATTAGATGTCTTTTCCAATGATCATGACTTAGTTGTGTATATTAATGTTGTCAAAACCATAACACCTAAGATATCTTCCATGGTGGAATCAAGTAACGTTTCTTGCAGTCAAGAGAATGCCAAACTTTCCAGTCGCAAAATTGAAATAAAACAAGGAAAGAGACCTACTGTTGAAAACCATTTCATGGCAACACTAGATCAATCAAAAGGGGAAATAAAGGGCGTATCTGATGGTGAAAATCTCTTGGAGGCGCCAGAAGATGGAAAGGTTGACATCCTCCTTGCATATTTTCAAGAGAGAACTGTTATTCTAATAGAACCAACATAAGCAATAAACATTGGAACATCAAAGGATCCCAAGATACTTCATTCTGTTGCCTCATTATCAGATAAAGAGAGGAAATAATAGATGGAATTCTTCAAACAAAGACAAATAAATTTTGCTTGGTCCTATGCTAACATGCTGGGAATTAATCTGGATCTTATAATGCATCATCTCAATGTGGATTTAAAAGCAAAACCAGTTAAGCAAAATCTAAGGAAGATGCATCCACACATTGCTCTTCTTGTAAAAGTCGAGCTAAAGAAACTATTAGATGTGGGTTTCCTAAGACCTGTTGCCTATCCAGAATGGGTTTCAAGCATTGTACCAATGTCAAAGCCAGATAAAAGCATAAGAGTCTACATCAATTTCAGATATTTGAACAAAGCATGTCCCAAAGATGATTTCCCACTACCCAACATTGATATAATTGTGGACTTATCAGCAGGGCAAGAGATGTTTTCATTAATGGATGGCTTCTAAGGATACAATCAAATAAGAATCACCCCTGAAGATCAAGAAAAGACAACATTCACCTGTGCATGGGGTACTTATTGTTGGAATGTTATTCCATTTGGGCTTAAGAATGCAGGAGCGACTTATCAAAGGGCTATGATGACAATTTTCCATGATATGATGCATACATTTATGGAAGATTATGTAGATGATATATTTGCAAAATCTCATACAAGACAAGAACATTTGGACATCTTAAGCAAGATCTTTGATAGGCTGGAAAGATATCGGTTGAGATTAAATCCAAAGAAATGTGCATTTGGAGTAACCTCTGGAAAACTTCTTGGGTGCATTATATCAGCCCGTGGAATTGAAGTAGATCCTGAAAAGGTAAAAGCCATCATGGAGATGGAGTCACCTAGGAACATAAGTCAATTGCGATCTTTACAATGAAGATTGCAATCAATCAGACGATTTGTCTCTCAATTAGCAGATACATGTCATCCATTCACTCATCTTTTACATAAGAATGTTCCATTCAAATAGGATCGGAAATGTGAAGAAGCTTTTATGCAAATCAAAGAATATCTCATGAATCCTCCAGTATTGGTATCACCAATCAAAGAGAAACCATTGTTGCTCTATATCTCGATGACAAATGTATCATTAGGCGCACTACTAGCTCAACATGATGAAGAAGGAAAAGAAAGAGAAATATATTACATCAGTAGAACACTTGTCAGCTATGAACGAAATTATAAATCAATAGAGAAGACATGTCTAGCAATTGTATTTGCAACGCAGAAGCTGCGACATTATATGCTGACTCATTATGTGAGGCTAATAGTGAAGATAGATCCACTAAAGTATTTGTTGAACAAGTCAACTTTGCAGGCAGATTAGCCAAATGGGTTATGATACTGAGTGAGTTTGATATAGAGTATGTTGATCGAAAAGCTATCAAAGGGTAGGTCATTGCTGATCAATTAGCTAAAGCTCCTTTACAAAATAACATACCATTGCACATTGAATTTCCTAATGCAAACATTCTGACAATGAGTACAAAATTTTGGGAATTGTACTTTAATGGTTCTTATACACAATATGGATCAGGTGCATGAATTTTATTCATCACACCTCAAGGACATACAATTCCAAAATCATATAGACTGTGATTTCCATGCACAAACAATACTGCAAAATATGAAGCATTGACTATTGGGCTCAAAATGGCTATTGAATGGAATATCAAGGAATTACATGTTTATGGTGATTCACAGCTTATCATCAACCAAATAAATGATGATTATCAAACTAAGGATGACAAGCTCATGCCCTACAAATAGTTGGTAGAAGAGTTTAAAGAACACTTTGCAGAAATATCATTTACTCAAATCCCAAGAAATGAGAATAAAGCAGCAGATGCAATGGCTACAATAGCATCTCTCTTGCAAAATCTAGAGAATCAACAGTGTTACAAGTTCCTCATGGAAGATAGCTTAACCCCTAACATTCAATCCCATCATACCTACATGATTGGTCAAATATTAGGGATAAATCAATCCTTATACAACCAAACCTATCAGTAGTTAAAAGAGAATATCCTTCCTCTTGACCTATCCCGCAATCAAAGAAGAAATTTTATCCTTCAGTTATCCGGCTATACTATTATTGTTGATACCTTATATAGGCGAGGTCTAGATGGTACTTTATTGAGATGTCTTGAACAAGAAGAATCTGAGAAAGTTCTTAACGAAGTTCATGCAAGTATTTGTGTCACACGCTCAAGTGGATTAACACTAGCTAAGAAACTTCTTTGTATGGGTTACTATTGGCCTACTATGGAGAGAGATTCATTCACATATGCCAAAACATGCAAACAATGTCAGATCCATGGGAATCTCATTCACGCACTAGCACAAGAATTATATCGTATGGTCGGATCATGGCCATTTTCTCAATGGGGCCTTGATTTGGTAGGAAAGATAAATCCTTCATCTTCTAATGGACATATGTTCATTCTGACTGCTACTGAATATTTCACTAAATGGATTAAAGCAGTACCTCTGACAAAAGTGACGGGAAAACAAATATCATCATTCATCTTGAATTATATAATCTATCGCTATGGAGTTCCTATGACCATTATCACTGACAATGGACGACCGTTTAAGAATCAAGATGTGAAGGACCTATGTGAGCAATTTCATATCCAACATAGGTTTTCTAATCTGTATTATCCACAAGGAAATGGTCAAGTTAAGGCATCAAACAAAACTATCTTGAAAATCTTGAAGAAAACAATCAATGAAGCTGGAAAAGACTGACTCATTCAGCTAAATCCTGCTCTTTGGGCATACTGAACCAGCATCTGCACACCAACAGGGGCAACTCCATATTGCTTAGTCTATTGATCCAAAACCATATTACCCGTAGAAGTAGAGATACCTTCTCTACAGGTTTCCTTGAAAGGTCTTATACCAGAGGAAGAACAACGAGTCTCTAGACTCCAAGAACTTGAACCGATCCAGGAACGTTGCCAAAATGCAACAGATCATTTGAAAGTGTATCAACAAAGAATGGCAAGAATTTATAATCACAGAGTCAAGCCACGCATTTTTTAGATTGGAGATATAGTTCTAAGGGAGAATCCAAGAAATCAGCAAGACCGAGAAAAGAAGGGTAAACTTGAACAAAATTGGCTAGGACCTTTTGTCATAGTAGCAACATATGGCTCAGGAGCATACACATTATCTACCCCTGAAGGTGATTGGTTTGATGAACCTATCAATTTCATCCATCTCAAGAAATTCTATGCTTGAGATATAAAGTCCTGAAAAAAATTAGAAAATCCCAAAAAAGCATAAAACAAAAAATTTAAAAAAATTAAAAAAGAAGAAAAAGAGAGAGAAAAATGCAATAAATTTAGATGGTGAAAACCTGGTAAATAGACACTATCTAAAAAGTGAGTCCTTCCATCTATGAGATTGCTTTGCGCACCTATCCACTCCATCATATCCAATCTATCGCTTCCTAGCTTATCCATTCCATCTTTCACATCCATTGCTCTGAACCATTAGCAAGAAATATGCAGCTTACCAACAGTTATCAATTTTTGACATACTTGTCATAGTCACTGTCTTAGATTTTATCAGAATCAATCAATCTGCATTTGTATCCCGCCATGGTTTGGATCTTGATCCTTTTGCTAAGGTGATCTTTTGAATCTTTGAAAATCCAAAATTGTCGGAAAACTTAGAAAAACCACAAACACCTAGGGTTTTGAAACAGATAACAAGCAACAAAGCAGCGAAGATCAAGGCATTTTATAACAATTGAATCGTGAAACTAAGAAGATGAAGAATCAACCAGCAATTAATAAAGGATTATCAAAAATCATTCATCAAGATGATTATATCAGTTAATGACCATGAGAACATGTGAATGACATACGAGATTCAGTGTTTATTTCTTGATTTTATTGCTAATCATGTACTCTATGCGACTCAAGGATGTCCATGACTAGAGAAGCTATGATGGGGCATGATTATTTTTCTTTGATTATTATCTATGTTTTATCTCTTACTAAATTATGTACTCGTCTAAGGATATGATCGGCAAAAGATCAAGGAGGACGTTCTGAGTCATGCATGAAAGGAGATAATCCTTGTCTGTTCTGCAAACAATACCCAGGTCAACTTGATTCATTATATCAAGTTGCTTGTATTAACTTGCTATATCAAAATCCATGTAAGAAATACTCAGGTCATCTTGAATCATTATGTCAAGTTGCTTGTATTTTCTTACAACATTTTAAAGCTCAATGATGAAATTAAGCACTGTTACAAGATAACATATGAAGAATGGCAGTATCATTTTTAGTTAGATCATTTTCGATTAGCTCATTATTCATCTGCATTATAAGCATTCATTATTAGTTGCATTATAAGCATTTCATTTCATTCACAGATCAATGGTCATGAACAAAGATTGAGTATACTTGGACAAACAAAAACAATTTGCATTTGATCATTGTAGGTGCATTCATTTTTAGAATCATTTTAATCATCATCCATTTCATTTAGTTGCATTTTAATCATTGTATTAGTTTGCATTCAATTTAATACATTTCATTAATCATGTAGTGTATCATCGTAATTATTTGCATTATCATTTCATTAACGATCATTTATTTGCATCTTTGCACTTAGATTCATAATCATTGTAAGCATTACATATAAAAATCAAAAACATTTCATGTCGATCATTTGCATTTACATCATCCTATGCGTTAAAAATAAAATCAATCATTCATTTGCATTCCCATATAGATCATTGCATTTGCATCATTTAAGTTAGTAATCATTTTTCAGTTGCATCCAAGGTTATCAAAATCAAAAATCAACAACAGTTATCATTGCATCATCATATAAAACATCATCATAATGAAGAAAAAAAATATTATCACATCATCCATCTAATCACTACATCCATATAATCAATGCATATAGATCATCATAAAATAGAGTAACATGCATAATATAGATCATCGTCATATAGAGTCTATGTTTGCATATAGATCATCATAAAACAATAAAAGTCCCAGTATACAATGATATCAGATCAAAAGTACAAATGCCTCATCAATACAAAGTCAAGTCACGGTTGTCCTGTACCACTACCACCTAACTCTGTCCGTCTCTGTGGCTGTGGGTGAGAAGATCCTCCAGATGCCTATCTCCCATGATCACCACTCCTCTGAGGAGGTCCCATGACTCCACCACTGCTAGTATCCATCCTCACAGTGGTATGATAACTACTTGCTCTCTGGCTCTCTGCGACTAAATCCTCATATAGTCATCGCCAACAGGAAGTCTCCTTCCCAACCCAAACTAGTACTCTAACAATATCAATTGAGAGAGTGCCCAATCCAACCTGCTGAATGTGATCAAGAAGGCCCCGAGTATCCTGTTGTCTCCTAACAATTGTGTCTCTCTTTGTCATGAGTGTCTGTATCTGTGCTTTAAGACTATCAATGGTCTCCTACTCTGGCACATCCTGCTATGGCACATGAACCCCAATACCCTCATCTCCACCTCCTTGTCCACCTGTTGGAATCTCAGTCTGAGTAGCTCTCAGAACCTGTCATCTAATGAGGGGAACATGATCCTCTGGATCCTCATCCTCTCCACCATGCGTTGCAATAACCCTAGGGTCTGACTGAATCTGACCAAAATCAATGCCTCTTCCGCAACCCCCATCCAGTCCAGTCATCTTGCCTCCTCCTGTCAATGGCAACCCTCTCGCTGATCTCATCCCTACCCTACCAGTATCCCTCCCAATCTATCCAACCTCTCTCCCACCCATAGGAAAGCGGTCTCCCAATCCTGCCAACTAGTCCAAACGATCCTCCACGAACTCTCAATCGCCATCCTCTCCATCTGGGTCTCCTACCACCACCACCTCCATCTCCTCCCTCATCTCCATCCCCTCCAACCTCTTAAGCAATTCTAAGCTCTCGTCTCTGTCTCCGTCTCCATCTCCTGATAACTGGATCATCTGAATCATCATCCTCATCTCCTGAGCTAGGAGGAGGATCTGCTAGATCAGTAATACGAGGAAACGGGTGTGCCATTATGTACTGAGCATAATCTGCAGTAACCCGAGGATCAAGAATGTGCAATCTCATATCATAAGCTACCCTAGGAGTAGCCAAAAACTTTGCACCTGCTAACTCAAACGATAAAGAAGGTCCCCAATCTCGCCTATCTATGTATCATCGTGCATATATCGTAACACTAGTAGGCATAGCTTGAATGATACCAAACTGTCTTGAAATGCGACTAATCAACTCTCTCTCAATAATGAATGGAGTCCGACCAATGAGATATCTACTTTGCATAATAAATGGTAATGTCTGTGCATCATCCATCCATGGCTCACAGTCGATATAAGGTCTCCAAATAACACTATCCAGTGAATCAAGAACCCAACGCCAATACTCCATCTTACCCAGCTTATGCTGAGTAAGGATACCTGCATACAGATAAACATATGGTTGTCCGTCACCATTAACTCTATGATGAATAGGTCGAGTAATAGCAATGTTCTCCCAACACCAAATCTGCAAAAGTGTGCATACTCTTGACAGACTAGCACCATCATCGAAAACAACCTGATGCGGATCATGATACAAATGAGCAAGCATGCAAACACCCCACGCATATCGAGTCTGACGCTGCATCATGCTCTGAAGAATCTCACCCCAACCAACAACAAAACCTTGAGATATCCTATCTGGATAGATGAATCCCCCAATCAAACCTGCAAGAATCACAGGGAGAGTCTCGTAATACATAATCATATCCTCCCATCGGATCTCTCCTCTCGAAATGCTCTCATCACCAAATACAGCTCTGCATGCCTCTGTCCCTCCATGATCCTAAAAAATCATATTGAACTAACTCACCGGTCATTGGGATGTGGAGAATCTTGTAGACGTCCTCAAGCATCACACTAATCTCACTTGTGGGCAGGTGGAAAGTATTATGCTCGCTATGCCATCTCTTGGCTAACATTGTCAACAATCCCCTATTATGGGTAATATCAGGCATGTATAACAAGTGGCGTAATCTGTAGGCATCTATATGTCTCACCTCTGCCTGTGTAAGCTCTGACACTAAACGTCACATCACCGGGAATTTCTCCCAACACTGGAGAACATCAAGTTTCTCCTATTTACCAAGAGAATTTGAGCATCAATCATCTATCTATCAAATCAAAGAGATCGCTAATCTCTAACATCAACAATTGATAAATCTTTTCACATGAAGCAAATTAGACTATCAAATCAATTTAAACCTATCAATCATGGTTTTCTATCAATCATTGAGTTCAATCAAACTCTATTATGCTCTTCATCAGAAACTAAATCGGTTTCTTAGAGCTACTCTATCCAATCAAATCAAAATGATCAATCGTTTATCCTATCAATCAACATTATCAAATCAAACAATCAAGTACCTATTCATCACAATTGCACATCAAAATGCCTAAATCTAATCATCAAAGTGAATTTTTTTTACTATGAAATACATCAAACACATTCATCAAAAGCAAAAGCGCTAATCCTTTTAACAAAAGTGCTATTCTATTGAACCCAGACGCTAAATCATACATACGTGTGAACCTTTTTAACAAAAGCGCTAAACCTTCAAGCATATGCGTGAAACGAACAAAAGCATTGTTTTAAGCATCAAAAGCACAAACACTGAGAGCAAAAGCACTAACCAAGCAAAAGCGCTAACATACATCACACATGCGCTAACAAAATGAGCATATGCGCTAAACTTATCATATGCGCTAACTTTAAATGCAAAAGCGCTAAAATAGAAAGCAAAAACACTAAACATAATTTCGAAAATCGAAAAATTCAAAAATAGCTAAAAAAACGTTAAACAAATATGAAAAATCAAACGACAAGTTGCGAGAAATTCGGGATAAGATACATACCGGATACCCATACTCAAGAGGTCGCTAATATCATCGAACGCACTCAAATCGATGGTTCTCCAACGGGATCACCATTTTGCCACCTCACCAAGACAATTTCTTCACAAACAAGGATGCAAATGAAAATAAAATTAACTTTGGTTAATTTTATATTTCCTATTTGGAAGGGTAATTAATGTTTTTCAATGGGGCAATTATATTTATTTTTTATGAATAAATTTAATTGATGGACCTTTTCAATTATCGTGAGATCAATCGCTTATCAAAATTATTCAAAAAATTCACGATCAATCTCCCAAGGGGGCACACAATCAGGATTTTTATCTCTATCGGGCACATTATCGAGACTTGATTTAATCTTCGAAACAATGTTGTCTTGACATCATTTCAAAGAGGGGCAAAATGTATACACATAAAAATTGGCTATGAGCAATTAAATAAATATTTAATATTTATTCTTCTATTAAATAGTTAATTTGAAAAGATTTATTTATTTAATTCATTTCGTGTCTTTCTATTAATTAATTTAATTGAAATATTTTATTAATTAATTCATCTATCTTATTCCTCTAATTAATTAAATATCCAATATTTAATTATTCTTCTGATCAATTAATTAAATATCTAATATTTAATTATCTCCTCCAATCATTTGAATATCTAATATCTAATGGTTATTCTTCTATCCTATAGTCTC
Source organism: Cryptomeria japonica (assembly GCF_030272615.1). Classification (NCBI taxonomy): domain Eukaryota; kingdom Viridiplantae; phylum Streptophyta; class Pinopsida; order Cupressales; family Cupressaceae; genus Cryptomeria; species Cryptomeria japonica. Next base: position 933,337,128 of record NC_081409.1, on the reverse strand, counting down.
AAAATATTAAATGATTTCCTAAATTATTTAATTTCATTTCCAACTCACCTTCCATCTCCATTTCATCTTTCCTTTGCCAACTCATCCATCACGTGGCTAAATTAATTCAACAAAATTAAAATAAATAAATCATTTATTAGCCACTTATCTTCAACCTCCAAATTTAATGAAATATTGTGTACGTAAACATATTTCATAGCCTTCTTCAATATTCTCTCCAACATCCCTACATCTTAGGAAGGACTTGAGTCCACTTGTCCTCTCATGCCTAAATCTTCTTTAACCATCCCTAGATTCCCTCAGTCAACAACCCAGTCAAGGTGAGATGAGTGACACTTGTCTTCTCCTTCCCCCTTTCTCTCAACCTTCACCTTTGCTCACAGCCATCCAAATCTGCAGATCTGATCATGACCGTTGATCCAGACCACATCATCTTATCCTCTCAAAGTCTATAAGATCAGGAGTTTGAGTTGAGAGAGAGTTAGTCTTCAAGTGAGTTTTCAAAGCTAGTCATTTGTGAAAACTTATGCATCCATGAGTTTTCATCTTGAAGCAAATAGCATAATCATTTAGCATTGCATATCATAGTATCAGTTAACTATCAGTTATCAATCCATTCTTCATATGCCATCTTGGAAGCTATCAGTGCTTGTCTGAGAGCACACCATCTGCAACCAGGAACAGTGGAGTTAGGACATAATGAGACATAAATCATGAAGGTAATAAATAGTATTTTTATTTTATATGTATTTCATTTAGTTTCATTGGTTGAGTTTGGATTTCCTGTAGCATTTCCTTTGTATTTTGTGAAACTAACATGTTGCAGGTAGTATTATGATGATGAAATTCAAGTAGACACACCATCCAAAATGGGCGGTATGGTGAGGTGGAGGTTTATACCGCCCCTCATTGACTGTGACTGTCCATAGGTCCCCCATTCCGAAAAAACATCTGCTCCGCCCCGCTAGTGCCGACAGACCAATCTAGTAGCATGTAGCGCGAGGAATGCCTAGCACAAATGTAGGGTAAAGTTTGATGTCGGCTCTCAGTGTTAGTGGCTCGATCGATGGTTTGTCTCTGATCTTTCGCCAATAGAAATGACAGCTGGTGCTCTCAAGCCATACATGTGCTTCATCAAGGATGCCTTGGCTCATGACATGGAGATGAGGTCCTCCCATGTGATCTCACCGGTTCATAGCTCCAGTCAAAAGCGCTTTCCCTTTTTAAAAAAAATCAAATCCCCTTTTTAAATAAATCAATATTTATTTAAAAATAACCCATCCACTTGCATTTTCCTACAAATGCAAGTGACATGTTTAAATAGATTTTTATTTTAATAAAAACCTATTTACCCACACCCACCTCTTTCGAGATTCTTCTAGATTTCTCTAAACCCCTTCTAGACTCTTCTAACCCCTTCCAATTTAGCCTAATCCCTCTTCTAAACATTTGCACAATCCTATTCCAAAATCCCTCCCAAAAGTCTTCAAAAGTCATTTAAGGCTCTTACAGAGTCTTAAATGCATTTCCTCTTTCAACACTCCAACCCACATGGGTCTTGACCCTTTGGTCAAGGCTTAACCATGGGTAAAATTTGCACAAGAGTTTACCCATTGGATAATAACCTTACCCTTGGATAAAAGCTTTATCCAATAACCCCAGCCACATGAGGTTACCCCCATGTCCCTTCAGACATTTAATGCTCCCTTCCTCTCCTCTCAAGCCATTATATGTTGACACTTGTCATCATGGGATTAGATTGAAAACCATCACATGGATCACAAACCCATCAATCCTAGCCCTTCACAAGCTCACTCAATCTTAGCCATTCAATCAACATTTTTCCCTATAAAAGGAACCCTCACCCTCAAGAAAAGAAGGAAGCATGAGTGTATTTCATAGCATCATCATTTTCATTTGCATAAGCATCTTGTTTAAGCATTTTCAAACAATCTTGAATCTCCATATGGCATCCATGGCTTGTGCTAAAAGCTAAGAGCTTCACTTATTTGGGACTTGGAGAGGAGAGAAACAAAGGAGGAATATCATCTAAGCATCATGGAGGCATCTTAGGAAGGCTCTTTTCCCTTTCTCTTGTTATTTAAGCTTCTTTCATGTTTCTTTGAATCTCTTTTGATATGCTTTTGGATGGTTTTTAGTTCTTTGTTTTGGTTTCATTGTTGAACTAACCTACTAACATCGAGCTTTGCCTTTTGACTCTTGAAGCCATTTCCCTCAGAATCAGTAAAATAGTGTACATTAAATGATTAGGAAAAATAGATATTAATGATCAAAAAATACTAGTCGTAGCAACTAATGAGAAAAATATGGTAGGAAAGTCTATGTAACGGCTACACAAGCTAGGGATATTGCCACAAAAAAACTTTAAAATGCCTAGATTATCACTAAACACTTTGCTTGTCTTCTTCAACTCACATCAAACTCTTTAAGCTTATTATATCTCCAAGACTACCATACTCCTATGCCAAAAACCACTCAAAGAATCCTTACTACAAACCCTAAGCACACAGACAAATATTTTAGTTGCAAATTGTAGCCATGACTACTCCTACCCTAATCTTTGTTGTCATTAAACCACGACCCATTTGCTCAAAATTTACTACTAAAGCCACACATACTGACCTAGTCAGAGCCTTCTCAAGAGTGCCAACAGACGTTTAATCTACATTGAAGATGTCGGGATGTACCTCTTAGGGAGATAGACTATACTACTTTTGAAGAATTGAGACAAGACTTGCTAAAGAAAAAAACAATGAATACAAGGTGGAGTTCACCCTAATAGCTGAAAAGAAAATTGATGTGTTCAAGGATTTTCTGGAGTTCACAAAATAAAAGGAATGGGTTTCGTTGGTGCTGAGAAGACTACATGATGAGTTTGTCTACCCTAACTAGCTCTATCGGATTACAATTAAGCTATTCAATTTGTTACCAGACTACTAAGAGAGGGAGCTCTGCCACCAAAGAAGGGAATAAAAAATATAGAGGTGGAGAAACTCATATGGACCAAATTTGATGGTCGAAGCCTTATAATTGGGATTATCATAAACAAAGGGGTCTTGTACACCACCAAGGTCATCACTTATAAAGTATACTTAACAAACTAGGAAGGCTAAATGATAATAATGGCTATACACACTACATATTAGATGGTGGTCGAAAAGAAAGATTTTAATTTGTGTGAGATTTTAAGGTAGGATCTTTTGGAGAATGATGCCTAGACAAAACAAGCCAGGTACCCATTTGGTATGGAATAATCCTAACACACCTGACATTTTATTTCATGTGAGTGCTTCTCTAGTATGTTGACAAGAAATGGATGTAGGATAAGCTAGTGGATGCACAAATTATGGAGTACATTCATCGATTCTTGGACCCCAACACCTATATACAACTCTTCGAAGGATACTTCAAAGGCTTTCAGAAAAAAAAGATGTGCTACAAATTCTCTATCTCTAGCCAAATCGTCGACAAGAACATAGATAGTATTGTGTTTCATATGTACAAAGATTCAATCATTGTGGATGATCTAGAGCCCCAAACATCCTAGATCCCACCACTCCCATATTAAATCTCACATGTAGAGGTTGAAGCAAATGAACAAGGCCTTTTAAAATTGCTCATATATCTTGAGGCACCTCAAAATTAGACAACAAAGGAGTTCTTTGACTCCCTGACCAAAGAAAAGAAACTGCTAAAGTTGAGAAGAAGAGGGAGAAAAAAATGATGAACATGCAAAGCAACAGACTAGACCCACCACAAAAAGGATATAGGAACATTCACAAATCTCACTCCCCCAAATTGCACCTGCTAAAACTAAAGTAGGCTGGACAATAAAGAGGAAGATCAAAACCACACTGGTGAAGATGAAACAACCGATAAAAGAGGCATCCAAAGCTCTATGCTAGATGAGCTTGGATAGGAGGTCTAGGAGAAAGCAACAAGTAGCCTAGGCACCACCATCACTGATAATAGTGAATGAAGCAAAGGAAGTAGAGGTGACAGAATGCAAACTCCCCAAATCAACACAACCAGCATAACAAGTCCCTATAATTGAAGAGGATCAATTATATCATGCTCTGTTCATCTTGAATACATTTGTGAAAACATTGCAGACATACAAAAATATACCCCTACTTATCAAGTATACCACAAAGAGGGCACTGATCAAACATATGACAGCTCAAAAGAAAGCAATGGAGGACTTCATTGGTAACCTCCTAGATCTGATAGTAGAAACAATAAGGGACCAAAGAGAAAATGTGCAATGAGAAGAAGAAAATATCAAGAATATTTCTATTGAAACAATTGCCCCAAACCTCACATTGTTGTAAATGCAAAAGCTCAAGGAGAAACAAAGCTTTGAACTTTAGACGAAGCAGTGGAAGCTCAATGTTGGACAAACAAAATGAGACACAAAAGGTTTAGATGGAGAACACTGGAAATGAGATACAAAATGAAATGTGAAAGCTCAATATTGTATTTAGATGTATATGGCAAATGTTGCATTGTTGGCATATATATGCCACTTTTGTATACATACATGAATAATTATGATACATTTTGATAATGAATAGTTGATATTTAATCTAATTTGTTCCTCGTGTGCAATTCTTTCTACTTTGAAACATATTTTGAATGTATAATCAATTTAGAATGGTTTAGTTATGAACAATAGCATGTTATACAATCTTAATGATATTGAACTTTAATACAAATTATGAATTACAATTAGTAATCCATCTATATATTCTAAGTGTTAAATTTGGTTGTCTTAGGCAAATTCACCAAATTTTATGACTATCTTTCTAATGTTATCAATCACAACATGGATGCTTAGTAATAGAGGTTTAGAGATATAAAGAGATATTTGTAAAATAGAATGTTATATCAAGCATATATACATGATATTTAATATATAATATATATTTATATCATTTATTATATATGATATTACACTATAATAGATATCTGTTAGCAATGGATATCCGTTTTTTTGACAAAAAAATTGTAGCCTTGGGTTTCCCCTTGGGATTGCTTTCGGATTTGGCTTGGAAGTGCCAAACCTGGAAAGTCAACACAAAAAATGTGTGTACAAGTTTTCCTTGGTTTTCCAAATTTTGCCCATGTGGCTTACAACTTTTTTTTTGCCCAAAATTGATGAAATGAAAAGTGGTTTTTAAGGAAATTGACAACTTTCTACCAATATAAATTTTGCCTTATTTTGAATTTAATAACTAATTATTATTGATTTTTTGCATACATTATGTCTAAAGTCTTGATTGATAGACTAATTGAAAAACATCTATAACTTTAACATGGTTAAATATTTTTCAAATTTGAAAAATGTTGCACATTCTATGCTTCATCTACTATAGGAACAATTTTTTTTTTGAATTTCATGGATCTTTGACCAAGTTATGGTCCGCAGACAAACACATTTTTTTATTTTTAAAAAGTTCTAATAAAAATTCATAATTAATTATTTACTTGCCAAAAAATTGTGGCACATCTGGACATGTGTTCTCTACTTATATTAATTTTATTTTTTTTAAATATTATGTTTTTTTAATACTTATGTTCAACAAACATACACCTGCTTTTTATTTTTTCCTTGAAATTTAAGTACTTCTTCATTGAAATTTTAAATTTTCACCAAATAGATTTAATTTTTTCCAAAAAACAACTAGTAGCTTAGATTCAATTTGCTACAAAAAAATTTCTTACATATTTTTAAAATTATATTAATAACCTATTCAATTTTTTATGTCAAGTTGCCTAATTTTGATTTTCCAAATTTTCATTCCCACTTAAGGGCCTAGTTTGGACCCCCATGATTTTGCACACACTAAGTGGTCACATGATTCCTTGGTTAGTTGTTTCAAGAAATCTATCTTTGGCTTGAAACATGTTGGGATAATGTGCAAATATGTGTTTGAGTGATGTGTTGTCATTGTTGTCAACATATTCCTTTGTGTGTTCCAGTGTTGTAGTCAGATTAAGTGAGTTGGTTTGGCCAGTGTGTTGTAGATGGGTTATTGCGGATTAAAGGGTTTTGAGATAAGTATCTCTAGTTGATTTAGCTCAAGTTTCAGTGGTCCGCATGAAGATTTGATCGAGTTATGAGATCCAGTATTGCGGTTGGTTTTTCAGTTGTTCGGTGTTGATCAGTGTTCTGGATTTTGCTTCGCATTGTTACGCGTTGCAATATCTTGGTTTGCGGATTTGGCAGAGTGTTTGGGATGTTCTAGTGTGTCCTCAATTCAAATGGCTCATGGTTTGGAGGTCCGCAAGTGAATCTTTCAGTTTGACAGTCAGTTCAGTTAGTGTTCTTAAAGTTCGATATAATGATGATGGTGATTCTAGCAAGTGGTGTTGGTGTGGTTGTTTCTCGGATGCTTGTGGATGTTTCTATATTGTGTGTTATTTGTGTTGGTGGTTTGCATTGATCGTTGTGTGCATTATTGATCAATTTCTTTAGTCTAGTGGTGTTCTTCATGTTCTTGGTCGACATGATGATTGTAGCGTGTTGCATATGTTCGAGGCATAATTATTGGAGGTGTTTCATGTTTGAGGTGTTCTTTTAGGTCCATACTATGTCTTAACTGACATTGTTTTGGTCCGCATATAGTTTTGTAGTGTGAATGGTTATATATTTGTAATTTGTAATGTGTGTTGAGCCGACCTTGAAAGATAGGTTGATGATATGTATAAATAAATATAATAATCATATGAGAGACTGCTTTGTGTGTGTGAATAATGCTTTAATCTTTCGGAAGCAGTGAAGTAGTGTGAAGTAGTGTGAAGTAGTGTGAAGGAGAAGTATATGTGCCTAACCGGAATTGTAACCAGGCATTAGGAGATGCTATTTTCTTGGTTCATGATCTTTTGGATGTAATCCGAATGTTTTTGTATGACAATGAGTCTTCCCCAGGGTTGTAGTTCTTTGTTTTTTTTAGCAATGAGCTCTAGGCAGTGTGCCTGAATGCATGTGCATTCTCCATTGTAATATTTCGTATACTTTTAACATGGTATCATCATATTGTGGGTAGGTTCACACCGTGTTTTTTTCCCTTGACCAGGTTTTCCACGTGAAAAATCTTAGTGTTATGTGTGTTATTGATGTGGTATTGATTTATGTTTTCACTGTTAATTATCAGATTTGAAATTGTGTTTGAGTTAATAAAAGATTTTATGAAAACTGATTCTAGTTTGGGCCCCCATGATTTTGCATACACTTAGTAGTCACAGGTTTTTGTACAAGAATATTCCTTGGTTAGTTGTTTCAAGAAATCTATCTTTGGCTTGAAACATTTCCCTCAATCATAGCATGCTTAAATGGATTCCTTTTTTATTGTACTTGGACTCACTTATTGCCACTCTAATCTAAATGTTTATCTTTTAATGTGATGAATCTCTCTTACTTCTAGTTTTGTTTTTTCGTTTGTTTGTTTGTTTGTTTGTTTGTTTGTTTTTTTGTTTGTTTTTTATTTTATTTTTATTGTTTAATGTTGATGATCTATTTATGACAAGTGGTTCATCATTTCCTATTGCAAAGTAAAAAGCCTCCTTCGCCATCAATTTTTTGGTGAAGATGTCAACTATATGTTTTGTTATCATGCAATAATAAAGATTGGCAACTTGGTCATGAATAAGCTCTCAAATATAGAGCATACGGATCTCAATGTATTTGGTCCACTAATGATGAATCATGTTCAAAGAGGTTAAGGTAGCACTCTAATTGTCACAAAATATGACAAAAGGCCTATAAAATTGGATAGTCCTATCCATTATTTTTTTCTCCGGGGAGGAGTTTTTTTTACTTTTCTATAGATTTCTCAATGAAAGATGCATGTTGATAGCCAATGATTTTGTGTATGTATTTATAAGTAGATAGGACCTCATAAATTTATGAATTAATCATACACATGTTTAACTCAAAAATTACATTTCATTCAATTGTTTTCTTAAAAAATAAATTACTTGAATATACCTATGATCATATCAACAAAATAACTTCAAAAAATTTCTAAATAACAATTACATATACATAACTAAAAATAATACTAATCATCCAAATATCCTATCACAAAAATATACATTTATCCTTCTACAAATTGCCCTCTAACTTGACAACCTCCATTAAACACTAACAATCCTTGTTTTTTTATAAAGAAAACATGTTAATTAAAAATATTAAACTTCTAAAATCAAATAAATTTTGATTCAACTGAGTGAAACTTGTTTAGCATAACATTCCAATCATCCTTCATTCCAAGTTTCTAGATTCAACTATTCCAGTCATCATTGAATGAATTAATGTTTTTAATAACGTCCATGAGGCCGAACAGCCTATGGGACCAATAGATAGCTAACAAAGCATGTGAAGCCAAAATCAAACCCAGACTGAAAACTGAAACTGCTAGGCCTCTTTCCCCTTCTGCAACTTGGTTCCTTTGTTGTGTATCTTGATTAGGAGATCCACAACTCTTGTTATCTTTTCCTCGACAAATAAATTACTCAAGTTGTCTACATTTAATGTCTCAACAAATTTGGTTTGAATGTCATTGTGGGCTAAACACTCCATGATGTAGTGTCATTCTGTCTCCACAACCCCTTGAGCGCAATATCTACATCTTCTATCTTCCCATTCGACCGAGGAATCTTTATCCGTATAGTACCCCTTTCACTTTATGTCCATTCCTATATAGTTTTTTTTGTGTATTGTCATGTGTAGGATTGAAATGTTTGATATGGTATTCCTTTTTTCTCCCTAATTGACCTGTCCACATGTTTTCTTTGAATTTGTCTTGCACATATTTTTTTATTTCTCCATTGTTATTTGGGAAATCGTTTAGATTAATGCCCCATTTATTCATCCACTTAATGTTTTATTGCATCCATGTGCTCTTCCTTCTATCTAGTCTTTATCCTGGTGCTATTTTTGGCCAGCAATGTACCTCCATGTTTTCTATCCTCCTTAATTAGCATATCAATTGGAACATAGTTGATGCTTCAATAGGGAAGGCCTCGGCCTCCTCTAGGACAATCTCGTATGGTATAGATGACTTAATCTTGAGGCTAGCCGTAATCAAATGCTTTTGTAGTTTGTCTATTTGTTTCCATTTCCTTGTTGAAGTGTTGTTGCCCCATACTTCACATCCATATAGTACCACTGGAACCACAAGAATCCCAAAAAGAGTTTTATTAGTTTTCCAATCCCATAAATTTGCTCTTCTACATCTATTTTGAAGTGAGTATAAGTCTTTCTAGCCTCCTTGAATCCTTTTTGCCCTACATTTCTCCCAACTAAGTTTATTGTGGAAGTCTAGGCCAAGATACTTATATTCATTAATCGTTTGTAAGAAGTTGCCCTCAAAAACAAATTCTCTATGAGCCTTCTTTCTCTTCAAGCTGAAGATCGTGACCTCGGTTTTGCTAGTGTTCACCTGCATCCCCACCTCATGACAAAAATATTCTAGAGCCTTCAAGTGTTCTTCCAAATTTGTGTTGTTTTTGCCATTAAGATAAGATCATCAACATATAAGAGCAGCTTTATAACATAATTGGCCAAATGAACTCCCCCACCACCAAACTTATGTATCCATTCCTCTAACTTGTCAATGTATAACCCAAATAGGGTAGGGGATAATGGGCAACCCTGCTTAATTCCAATGTCACTTCTAAAGCATTCTAATAAGCCATGTTTGGTCCGTATCTTGGCCCAAACTTGGTCATATAATCTATGAATATCATCTCTATATTGTACTAGAATTTCCAACTCTTCCATTCTGCTCCACAATTTGCTTCTAGGTACTGTATCAAAAGCTTTTTTGAAATCAACAAAGGAGCAAAATACTTCCCCTCCTTGTTTATCCCATACATTCTCAATCAAATGTCTGAGTGCAATGTAATAATTAATGGTATAATACTTAGGCCTAAATCCCACTTGTCCTTTTGCTCTCTTACCCTCTTTTTTAGCCCATATGTTGATTCGTCTTTCAGTCATGCCCCCAAAAAATTTACCTCAAAGAGAGGATTGATCATTATAGTGCGGTAATTTGAGGGGTTATTGATGTCTCCACTTTTGAGCAAGGGGACAACAACACTAGTTGACCACTTTGTCAAAAATTGATGCAAAAGCATCCCCGGTCGATGAGAAATCTTGCATCATCCAAAACTATTTCTGTTCAGTTTTGTTCTTGTTTAAGTTCCTTGTGCAATTTTATGTGTTCTTACCGGTTGGTATCGGTAGTTGCTTGTTCTTTGTGGCAGATCTTATTTTCAGTTTCCAGGTGGTTTCATGTGCTTGATTCTAGATTTTCAGTTCATTTAGGTTCTTTTCCAGTCAGTTATCGCTTCCGATTGACTATTTCTAGGTTCTGGGACAGTTCTTGTGCTTATTGGTTGGTTTTCTTTCATTACCGGTGTGATTCTTGGCATGTGGATCTATCTTGGGTCTTGTCCGATGTTCTTTGGTGTGTGGTTGACCTTCTTGCTGAACCACATCGCTTGGTTGTTATTTTCTGGAAAAATTTATTTAATTCTTAAGGCCGACCTAATTACGTGTTTCATTTCCTGCATTGGTAAATGTAATCTTATGAGCCCGACCTAGATATGTTCTGGTGGGTATAAATATGTTATTATGTAATCATTTGTGAGGGGTAGAGGAAGTAGAATTGAGAATAAGGATTGAGCTTCACATTTTGTGATCTGGTTGATTCTTATAATCCCCGATTGGATTGTATCTGATTGATAGCTTGCATGTAACTGGTTAATTACTGGATGTTATTTGATGCTTATATGATGATTACCGGATGATTGCCGAAAGTTCTAAGGCATTAATATGATCTTGTTATTTTTTCTTCCTGCTTTCATTGTGTTGCTCTTGCTGCATAAGCTAGTTGATTCTCTTTGAGGGTTTTATCGGTTATGGCTGCATTGTAAATCCATTTTGAATAACTCCATTAAATATTCTTTTGATGTGAGGTGTGAAAATTTCCAATCCCCATCTTAAATGTTTTGCTTGTATGTCATCTATATCCCAAGCTTTACCCACCGTAAGCTTTCTGATTCCTTCTTTGATATTTTCTAAGGAGAAGAGTTTAACTCCTAATTCGATCATCGGTGGGGTACCTCTTTCTTGATCCCTTTCATATATGATGTAGAGTGGGTTGACTCTCACCTATTTGTGCTACCTTGTCTAGGTATCTTCTCCAAGCTACACAAGAACCATCCAATAATTCTACAACTCACACCCTTCAATGGTCTTCAATAATTACCCTCTCTAATCTTCCAAAGGTCCTTAGGCTAGGATAAGCTCTTTTTATTTTGTGAGTTTCATTTTCTTGCTTTGGAGACCTTGTTTTCCCACTCCCTTTCACACTCGACCAGAGAGTTCAACCCCCTCTACCACAAGATCTTCATTCCCCACACTACAAACATAAGGATGATTGATTTTGGGATGGATTCCCATCCCTACTTATTTCTCAATAGCTTTGACCTTTACCAGTTTGGTGTTTTCCAAACAAACTGCACTTTTAGGCCTAATAGGAGACCTAATTCTAGTAGCCCTGTCAGCAGGGTATTCTGCATTTATCTATCAAAATTCCTTAACAACCCTATGAACTCTTTTACATTCTAGACACCCTTTTGGGGTTTACATACAATATCTCAAAATCAGAGGTGGATTTTGTTCTTAACATATCTAACCCTTACCGATTAAATTAGACCTAATTGCCCCTTCCTAGGCCTAAAAAGTAGGGATTGGTCAAAACTCCATCACCGGTCCGATTGCCTTTGTGAAATGATGTTAGTTTAATGTTTGTACTTACATATACAATTCCATTCCAATCATACTTCACCTCCACCCACCGGATTCACCCAATTAGGGCATGTTATCCATGATTCCTAATGCTTGCCAACTCAACGTGCCAAGCCTAAGGTATGGTAGCAAATCTTTGTTTGGACTTCCCCTGACTCAAAACCAAAAATAAAACATAGTATACATAGAAACCTAAAATTCCACAAGGTTTTATAGAGGATATCCACCCTATAATGTTAGGTTGGAGCCATTTTTCTCTCAAAACCCTGGTTTTTAGGGCTCTTGAACCTGCCTGCAATAAAATGAAGATTATTCACAAACTACAACACTTCAAGACTCCAAATCAAAAAAAAAAAGAAAAAGATAAGACACTAGTCTAACAATCCATGTCCCTGTCTTAGACATGTCAATCCGTAGAGGTCGTACAAACTTGCAAATAACATAAAAAACTCAGAAGAACACACCAAATGGGAAACCAAAACTTGTCTACTTGCTTCAGATCTTTAACAACCGATTATCATCGGTCTTTCCAAGCCTTATAGTGGCCTTAGAGTAGTTACATATTCTCACAAGCGAATGTGTTAACCAACTAGCTGTTGGTGTCTGAAAAGGTTGCAAAGTTGCTATGAGCAACTTTTGCAATTTGTTGCATAGTTGAGCAACTTTTCTCAAACCCAACCTTGGTCACTTTCAAATGACTCTTATGACCTTAAAAAACTCAAAACAACATCAACCAACTTACATTAACCCAAAAACAACTTATCCTATTAAGTGTTCTACTTGGAACCCTTAAGAGCTCACATGTTGTGAAAACGGAATTAGTGGACAATAAAGAAATCATGTTAGTAAACTTTCAACCATAAGCATAACATGAAAATGAATCCATTTCAAAGCATATCAAGAAATATTAATAATAAAGCAAAGAAGAAAAATAAAGAACTAAACAACTCTAATACTCCCTCCTTATGCTTGATGATGTTGGCTCTTCCTTGTTCCTCTCCTCTCCAAGTCCCAAATGAGTGTAGCTCTCAGCTTTTAGCACTACCCATGGATGCCATATGAAGATTCAAGATGGTTGTAAATGAAAACAAATGCTTATGCAAGTGTAAAATATTTGCTATGAGAAATCTCCTAATTAATGTCTATGTGCATTTTACTATAATAACAATGCTTAAAATGCTTTCCTCTTTTTTTTGTTGCTTGGGGAATGACGTCCTTTTATAGGGAAAAATGTTGATAGAATGGCCAAGATTAAGTGGGCTTGTGAAGGGTCGAGATTGATGGGTTTGGGATCCATGTGATGGCTTTCAACCTAATCCCATGATGGCAAGTGTCATCATGAGATGGCTTGAGAGGAGAGGGAAGAAGCATTAAATGCTTGAGATGACATGAGGGGGTAGGGTTTGGTTAGGCTTGAGTTGGTGGATAAAGTTTTTATCCAATGGATAAACTCTTGTGCAAAAGTTAATGGAGATAACCATGGTCAAAGCAATAAATGCTTGAAGAGACTCATGATTTAAATGAGGGTTGAGTTAGAGGTAAATTCTCTAACCATGAGGGGAAGATGAGTTAACCATTAATGGTTATGTAAGAGCCATAAAGGCTTTGAAAGACTTTGGGGGTTAACTTGTTGAAAAATAAAAGCCTTTAATGCATTTCAAAGACTTTGAGGCATTTTTGAGAAGTGACCTTTGTTTGGGAATGTGCAAATGATTAGAGAGGGGGATTAGGCTAATTAGAAGGGGTTAGAAGAATCTGGAAGGGGATTAGAAGAGTCTAGAAGGGGTTAGAAGAATCTAGAAGGGGGTTAGAAGAGTCTAGAAGGGAGTTAGTGAGCAAGTGGGTGAGGATAAAAGGGGATTTTAATTAAATAAAATTCATTTGTTTCAACTAAAATTGTGCAACTTGCATTTGTAGGAGAATGCAAGTGGGAGGGTTTTAGAGATTTAAATAAATATTTATTTATTTAAATGTGGAGAGGGGTTAATTAAACAAATATGCTTTATTCATTTAATTAATTGTTAGAGTGTGGTTTAATGAATTAATTTTAAATAAATTGAATAATTTATTTAATTAATAGAAGAAGAGGTTTAAGATGAATTAATTAAATATCAATTTAATTAAATGTTGATTGATGGTTAAATAATCAAATAAATACTAAATATTCATTCAATTAAGTGGACAAATTTGGGTGTCTACATTTGCCCCTCTTTGAGACGGTGTGGTTTATCACATCATTTCAAAGAAAAACAAGTAAACATAGTGCGTGCCCCAGTATGCACCCTCGAGAGATGGGACAAATTTCAAAAATTTTGGGCGATCTCTCGAAAATTTTATGAAAATTAGGCATGGATAGAATGGAGGATTTGGGAATGAAGGAGGAGAAAGTAAATCCAGTGAGTACCCTTAGGTCATGCAAGAGATACAGTGCTTGGACAATCTAGTGCAATCAGTTGAATTGCCCCGGTTTAGTCAAAGCGTGACAGTTGATGTCAGTTGTTCGCTTAGACAAGATAAAGTCTTAGTAATTGAGTCAAAGTGACATGTTGTGACTTAGACAATTGCTTGAATTGCCTGATGAAGTCAAGGTTTTCGAGGCAAATTACTCGTTGAGACTTAGACAATTGATGTAATTGTTTGTTTTGATTTTGTTTGATTGGTTGATCAATTGATAGTGTTTGCAGGGTAGGTTGTTTGTGGCGTTTATTGGACTTAGCGTACCTATTGAGACTAGGCAGGTGATGTAAATGCCTGTTGGAGTCTAGGTGTGCATGAGTCAATGTACCTGTGTAGACAAAGTAACTTGCTTTGCTTATAGGATGACCTAGGATGGGAAACGATGTAAGGTATGCAATTATGATGATGACCTAGATTGGGAGGGTGAGGGGGATGATTCAATGTTAGATAGAAGGTAGGGAGGACTTAGGACTCATTCATGTGGAAGAAGATAAAAAAATAGAGTATCCATTATCATATGTATGAATGATATGCAGCAATATGGATTTATGGATGGATGGAATGCAACAGAATGCAATATATACAGATGGGATGAAACTGGCGATCCATGGCTTAGTCATAGTGCTTAATTTTCATCATTGAGCATGGTAGTATCAATCTTTTCCGAGGTATCAGAAACCATAGTTGAGTGTTTCACCTGTAAGCAAACATCACAGACAAGGAAATTCCCCCTCCATTCTGGTTCATGTACAAATGGTCAAGGTATACGTTGTAGTTAGTAAGCCATAGTGATCCATGACTGTATTTTTGCATAGGATTGTGTAGCTTAGTGAACTTCCCATGTAGACACCATTGGTATATGCCCCAAAACTTCATTGGAACAATCCGCAAACAACAAACAAACAAAGAAAAAGATATCAGGAACCATCTTGACTACTCTAATCACTTGTGGATATCCTAGAGTAGTGTAGGAACCTGATATAAATACAAAAAAATTCAACCAAGTGCTTATCAACCAAACAAAATTTTCTTGTCAAAGAAAATGTTACCATGTCTTGTTTATGAGGAAGGATGCATCCTTGTGAAGATAGTTGTGCGCAGATATGTGATTTGTTGGTTGATTTTGATAGGTGGTCAGTGTTTTAAGGAGTTTCAAAATGTTGATTTTGCAACTGTTGTGATGTGTATGTATAAGGAATAATATACTTTGCAAAAAATTTTATTAACTTTGATGTTTTTGTCAAGTTTTTGGATTTGTTGAATGTTGTGAATGTTTTTGGTATTATCTTTAGGACATTTTGCAAATGTTTTTTGGTATTTTCTGAGATTTTATGAATGTTTTTGGTATTATTTCAGGACGTTTTTTAATGAGAAACCCAATGAATCATAAGCATGGAGAATCCACTCCCATCAGTAGGTTAAGAACATTGCCCTCGATTAAGTGTTGGTATGAAAGCGTGATATGGGACGCATGAGGCAATAACCTTGATTGTTGAATGGATGTGATCGCAACAAGTTGGAAAGATAATGGAGCCATATTCTTTACAAATGGCGCTTGTTTACCAGGTTTTCACCACCGTACTTACCCAAGGTGCTACCAGAGTGGTTTTCACCGTTTGGATGAATGATTTTTCTTGACTATTTTCTTGATTGTTTTTATTTTTTTGTATTTTGTTCAGGACTTTTTATGAATGTTTTTGGTATTTTCTGATATGGATGAGCCTGATGCTCTGCACAGCTTATGTATGAAACTTTTTGAGATGCATGTTGTTGACTGGATCTGTTCGTGGTTCTCCTTATGAAGTTGCTAACTGATATGCCCCAGACCCAAAGACGACAGTGATGACATATGGACCCAGCCAATTATATTCAAATTTGCCCTGATGTTCTCTATTTGGTTGATTGCAAGGATTCTCCCTGAGGACAAGATCTCCTACTTCAAATGTGCGAGGTTTGACCCTATGATTGTAGCTTCTGCTCATGCGTTGTTGATAGGCTTTTAGGTGATTGTAGGCAGCTTATCGCTTTTCACCAAGCAGTTCCAAGTCCCGAAGACATGAGACTCGATATTCTTCATCATATATTAGATTGTGCAAGGAAACCCGTAGAGATGGTAATTCAACCTTAGTAGGCAAGATGGATTCTGCTCCATAAACCAGTGAGTAGGGGGTTGCGCCTGTAGGGGTTCGAATGCTGGTTTGATATGCCCATAGTGTTGGATTCAAACGAATGTGCTAATCACGACCAACATCATTGACTGTCTTTTTGAGGATCCTCAATATATTCTTATTGGATGCTTCTGCTTGACCATTACCTTGTGGGTAATATGGGGTGGAAAAACGGTGTTGGATATGAAACTTCTCATAGAGTTCACAGACATCTTGATTTTTGAAAGGGAGCCCATTATCTATGATGATGGACATGGGTACACCATACCGACTGATGATGTATTTGAGGATGAATGAGGTGATCGGCTTGTCTGTGACTTGGGTGAGTGGAATGACTTCGATCCACTTGGTGAAGTGCTTTGTGGCGGTAATGATAAATTTATGACCGTTGGATGAATATGGATGGATTTTACCCACGAGGTCAAGTCCCCACTGACAAAAGGGCCATGGTGTTGTGATAGGTTGTAGTTATTGCGCTAGGGCATGTATCAGATCTCCGTGAACTTGGCACTTATTGCACTTTCTGACAAAGTAGTAGGAGTATTTTTCCATGGAGGGCCAATAGTATCCTGTCTGCATGATCTTTTTAGCCAATGAAGGGCCACTTGAATGAGCTTCACAAATACCTTCATGTACTTCTTCTAATGTTGTGGTCACCTCACCGTGCTCTAGACATTGGATGAGAGTACCATCGAGACCTCATCGGTATAGGGTTTCAGCAATGATGGTGTATCGAGAGGATTGGCGTATGAAGGTTTTTCATTAATTGTTGGATTGGTTAGGAGGAAGGATTTGATCACGTAAATAGGCATAAAATTCACCATACCATGGGGAATCGGGACCGATGAGTTGACAGACCATCTTCGATTCTGGGATATCATAAGCGGGGATCCAAAGTTGTTCAACTAAAAACTTGTAGTGTGTGGAGTTATGTGGAAGATCAAGGAGAGAGGCTATTGTAGCCATTACATCTGTAGCTCTATTCTGGTCTAGAGGAATCTGGTCAAAAGTGATAGCTGTGAATAGTTCTTTGAAGCTATCACCCATTTTATTCTAAGGCATGAGCTTATCATTCTTAGTTTGGTATTCATCAATGACTTGTCGGATGACCAGTTGTGAATTGCAATAGACCTGTAGCTCTTTTAAGTTCCACTACACGACCATTCATAGTCCTGTGATCAAGGCTTCATATTCTGCTATGTTGTTGGTGCATGTAAATGTAATATGATATGATTTTGGAATGCTATCACCTTGAGGTGTGATGAAGAGAATGCCAGCCCCTGAAACACGTCTAGTGTATGAGCCATCAAAAGATAACTTCCATTGTCGTGCTGGCGTAACTATGAAAATCTCCTCATCTAGAAAATTGGAAATGAGAGGATGGTCACCTGTGAGCGGTGCTTCAGCTAGTTGATCTGCAATAACTTGTCCTTTGATGGCTTTGCATTCCACATATTCTATGTCAAATTCACTAAGGATCATAACCCACTTTGCCAGAGGGCCTGTTAGTGCTACTTTACTGAGTAGATACTTGAGTGGATCTATCTTGGCAATGAGTTGTGTATACACCTAAAAATGGTCTGAAGATAATTAATTAAATAAGCAATTATTTAATTAATCCCCCTTCCTAATTTAATTAAATTCACTAGCAATTTGATTAAATTCTCCCTTTCATCTAGTTATTAATAAATCTAAGGATTTATTTAATAGGTTCATTTCAATAGTCCCCTTTGATTAATTAATTCAAATTAATTAATCCTCCCCCCATTTAAATCAATTCTTCTAATCCCCTAATTAATTAAAACAAATCAACTTAGGAGTTGTTGAAAATTAATTAGTCTTTTCCTATTATTTGAATTTTCAAATTCAAATTACCCACATGCCTCCTAACTTCTAACCACCTAACCTAACCATCCCTCTAACCTAACACATTTCACCTAACCTTGGGTTTAACTAACCCTATCCTATCTTGCACATCCTAACCTCCTTATCCTAACCTTCTATGGTGTGGATATTATCCCCTTGAGACACATGGCACTTTGGCCACATGTCTCCTCTCTTGGACACTTGCCCTCTTATGAGCAAGGCTCCTTAACACTTGTCACCACATAGATGACAAGTGTCCCTTCCTCCATCATCTTCTCCAACCTTGTCCAGTTTCACCCTTGATATCTTCAAACTCAATCTTGACCGTTGATTCCTGCCACCTCACCCCTGGCCTTGGAAATCCTATAAATATCCCCCATTTTGGAGCACAAAGGATCCCATCTCATATCAATTTATGCATTGTTACTATAGGCATATCCATTTTAGCATATTATTTGAGCATTGTTACTATAGGCAATTGCATCTTAGATCTAATTTAATTTGATCATTTTTTAGAATAATTGTTGAATCATTTAGCTTAATCAATCTCTTTTCTAGCTTGATTGCATCATCATCATAGCTTAATCATGCATATCATTAATTTAATTAGCCTTTTGGATCAATCTAGCATAATCAATCTCATCTAGCTTGCATATCATTATCATTTCAAATCCTCTGTCTAGGTGTAGTCAAGTCACTGGGATTGCTTATCCAGATCTGAGAGCAAATCCATACTCGCATCTCTTAGGAGGCGATAGGTCACTTTGTCATGGTTCACCTTTCATTTGCTTTTAATTTGCTAACCATGCTTGTAATGATCTATTGAGTGTTTGTGTTGCAGCTGCAGGTACCACACTTCATAGGCACGACAAGTTGTATCTTGTGTGTCAACATGTAGTGACTTAATTTGGTGGCTGCCAAAATTAAAGCTAGACAAGCTCGTTCAATAGGGGTATAATTGAGTTCATACCCTACCAATGTTCTGGAAATGTAGTATACTGCATATTCTTTTCCTTCTGCATTATGTTGTGCAAGTAAGACGCCTAAGGCCCTAGCTGTAGCTAATATGTAGAACAATAAGGGCCTCTCTGGAGATGGTGGTGTCAATAATGGTGGCATCATTAGGTATTCTTTTAACTATTGGAATGCTTGCTGGCAATTCTCTTCCCATTTGAAATGAACATTCTTGTGAAGCAAATGTGTGAAGGGATGACATTTGTCGGCCAATTGTGCAATGAACTGCTGAATTGATTGCAGCCTTCCTTGTAATGTTCTTAGTTGACTGATGTTCCTAGGAGGTGGAATCTCCATAATTGCTTTGACCTTTGTGGGATCAACCTCAATTCCTTTGTTTGAAATAATATATCTGAGGAGCTTCCCGAAGGTTACCCCAAAGACACACTTCTTTGGATTTAAGCGTACATTATATTGCTCCAATCTGTTGAAGATTTTGTCCAGTACAACGAGGTGACCCTCTCTGGTTAATGATTTAGCTAGTAAATCATCCACATAGTCTTCCATTAGTGTATGCATCATATCATGTAATATAGTAGCCATTACCCTTTGATATGTGGTGCCAACATTCTTTAGACCGAATGACATTACATTCCAACAGTATGTACCCCATGGGCATGTAAAAGTTGTTCTATGTTGATCCTCTCGAGCAATCTTTATCTGGTTGTATCCTAAAAATACATCCATGAGTGAGAGCATTGCATGTCCTGATGTGAGGTCCACGATCATATCAATGTTCAGAAGAGGGAAGTCGTTCTTAGGACATGCTTTGTTTAGATCTCTACAATTTGTACAGATACGAATGCCCCCAGTCGGTTTCGCCATGGGTACCAGGTTGGAGATCCATTTTGCATAGTCAATGGGTCTTATGAAACCCACATCTAATAGCTTTTTGAGTTAATCTTTTACTAATAGTGCAATCTGAGGATGCATCTTTCTAAGATTTTGTTTTACTTGTCGGGCTCCTTCTGCTACTGTTAAGTGATGCATTACTAGTTCTGGATCGAGTCCTGGCATGTCTGCATAGGACCATGCAAAATTGATTTGTTTCTTGCGAAAGAACTCTATTAAATCACAATCTTCTACTCGAGTCGGTGATTTTGCTAGATGTAGTATGTGTGAATTTTCAGGTGTCCCCAGATTAACCTCCTTTGTTTCTTCGATGAGAATAGACGATCTCTCATGACTAGTGCTAAAGGAGAGAATGTCACACCTTCCATCCTCAGGCGCCCCATAGAGGTTTTCACCATTGGATACGTCCTTTGTTTTTACTCTTTTTGTTTCCACAAGTGCCATAGTGTGGTTTTCACTTGAGGGTCCTATTTTGATTGTAATATTTTTGCGACTGAAAGGTGTGGCATTCTCTCCAAAGTAAGTCGCGATGTTAAGTTCAATAGCATACCCAACTTTATGATCCCTGCTTAGTATGTCATCCCGTAATTCCAGAAAGTCTATGATTGCATCATCATTTTGGAAGGTGTCAAGGTGTAGAGGGTCTTGCGGGTTCCATTCAATGAGTTCAGGGTAAATAATTGGCATTACTTCATAGATCAGGCTAAGTTCATAGGATGCGTCAGTTATGGTAAATACAGAGGAACCAAGGTCATCATCAGTACTATCCTCTTCGTAACGAGGCTTGGGAGGTGACCTATTTGAAGTGTCCTCATCAACTAGGTCCCAAAAGGCCTTAATAAATGCATCTCCTTCAGCTTTCTTAACCTCAAAAGTGTCCCCATCAGATGATTGTGAAAATGAAAAATCCCACTCATATTCATGTGAATCCGTCTCATAATCACTTTATAGAACTCTATCGCTATGTGTTATAGGGATGTTTGCTGACGTGACCGGTTTGTTGATATTTGCTGCAGTAGTTTTATCAAACAGTGTTGTTGATGTTGCTTGGGTGTCTAAGGTAGACAAGAGTCCTATCCCAAGACTGAAAGTTTGGTGGGCAATGTAACTCCTTTGCTTACTTGCAACAAATTGAGGAGTATCTTCATAACTGGAAAATTTAGACCTGGGAGGTCGATTGGCAATAGATATTGTCTTGCTTCTCGAAGGGGTGATCTTTGAAGTAGTTTTCTTATGTTTGCCTAGAATCCCGAGTTTAGAAGAGCTTCCTGAACCAGGGTTGAATCCAAGTCCAGATGTATCTTGGGGTTGTAACAATGGTTGTAATGGCTCTTGTACACCTTTCTTGTGGAATCCTAATGCGCTATGGCCATCGTAGCCCATCTTTTGCAATAGGGTAAAACCTTTACCATACCTTTCTGTCGGGATCCTGACTTGTTGTCTAGCTGTGTCAGAAGGGTCTTTGTAGATCCACTTCGCCAAATATTCATCAAGAGTTTCTTGTTCCTGTGATCTGTCAGGGATGAAGCCATCAAGTGTAGTAGTATGGGATGCAATAAGTGGTTTGAGTGACTGTTGTGGTTTGCCATAAGTCCTAGGTGAGAGGGGTAGTTGGCCAACATAGAAAAGCTGACTAATATTATTCTCTCTTGGGCCTTCATCTTGTATTTTCATTTTCAACTTTTCTTGTTTGGGTGTAGGGATCGGTGGATTGGTGAGGTTTGTTGGGTGAATGTAAGATGATGAGGTGGTGGATTCTCTATTGCTAGGTACTGTGATATCAGACTGATGTCTTATATGGTTGCAAAAAGCGAATGGGCTGGCATCACCAAGGATAGTCATCTCTACTCCATTATATGGAAATTTGATGCACTGATGGTAAGTAGAGGGTACTGCTTGCATGGCATGAATCCATGGTCTACCTAATAGGAGATTGTATGGAAGAGGGAGATCTAGGACTTGACAAACCACATTCTTCACCATGGGTCCTACCCTGACTCGTAGAGTGACACACCCTTTAGAGGAGTGCTCTACATCATCATAGGCCTTGACGGTAATCCGCTTTCTGGCATCTACTGCATCTTCTGCATACCCCAAGGTGGTGATCAACTGTAATGTGAAAATGTTAAGGCCAACTCCATTACCATTCAAGACTCGCTTGATTTTGTGTTTATGTATGAATCCCTCAATGTGGAGAGGGACGTTATGCGGTTGTTGAAATGATGCATCATCATTCTCAACAAAGTGAGACATGGTGATGATTTGAGACTCCCAACCATGGCTTGAAATTGATTTGTATTGAGGTCGGGTGGAACTGACGCTTCTTGGAGAGCTTGATCTAAGATGGTTTTATATGAGGGGGATATATGCAAAAGCTCTAGTATGGAGATAAGTGTTGGTGTCTTATCTAATTGATCCATAAGGTTATAACGTCTGGGCATATATGCTGCTTTTGATGGTGCACCTGGTAAGACAAGCTTGCTAAGATGGGTAACAACATTGCATGCGGGATCCTTGCCTTGGATGGTAAGGGTAGCAACTTGTTCATTGGCATCATAAAGGTTATTGATAGTATAGGTATAGGTTGCATGTGTATAATATGTCGTGTTATCTTGATTCTTACCTTTATGGGAGGGACCTCCTTTCTCGTATGATGGGAGTGGATTTTTGAACATAGTATGATCAGTATTAGAAGTTTTTGCATCGTGACCATCCACTTCTATGTCACCTCGATCAATGAGGTCTTGAACGATATCCTTTAATCGGTGACAGTTGTTTGTTTTGTGTCCCCTCCCTTTATGAAATTCACAATAATCATTATCCCTCCACCACAAAGGTTTGACTTGTGGTTCATAGTTTGATGTTTTAGGTAACGTGATGAGATCAGAAGAGATGAGCTGGCATAAAATCTTTTCCAAAGATTCCCCCAAGGGTATGTAGGTGCGATTGGATTTGTAAGGCAGATATCTATTTTTAGGTTCCTCTTGTTGTGTGTTTGAAGGTTGATTTCCTGGATTGGTTTGAGGATTAACTTGATTGGCAGTGGGGTTGTTGCGATTATCTACAACCCTTGTGATTTTGACTATAGGTTGAGCAGTTTTTATAGTTCGTGTGTCTACAACACCATCGTTAACAATGCTTTTGGTTTTAGCCCAAAACTTTGGTTTGTCACTGTTATAGGCTGGTCGTGGACCCTCCTTGTTGTCATTGTATATTTTGACAAGTCCCTTTTTGATAAGGGATTTCTCTATTTTAAGTCCTTGAGCTATGATGTCTTTGAAAGTGTCAGCATATTTTATGTCTAAGTAAAATTCCATTTCCTCATTTAAGTTTGAAATAAAAATTTCAACTAATTGCTCTTCAGGAATGGGAAAGGAACATCTACTAGAAAGGTGTCTCCATCGTTGTAAGAATGTTGAGAATAACTCACCATTCTTTTGTTTGGTAATACATAGATCAGCCATGGAGACATCTCGTTCTATGTTATGTGCATGATAAGTGATAAATTTTTGTACAAGGTCCTTAGAGGTCCTGATCCCACCAGGTAGGTGTGAGAACCATTGCAGAGCTGAGCCTCCCAAAATTTGGGGAAAGAGGCGCATTAAATATGTGTCTTCGTATGCAACCTCTAAGAAGGCGAAGAAAATTTCTCACACATGATCTCTAGGGTCTCCCTTTCCTTTGTATTTATCAAATTTTGGAGTTTCAAAGGTGCGTGGGAAAGGAGGCATGTATATGTTTCTATCAAACGGATATGGGCAGATATCTTCGAGAGCATATTGCTTGTGTGTCTTTCTTGAATGCACTTGTTGGGTGAGATCTTGTATCTGTTGTCTTAACATATCCATTTCGGTAAGAGGAGGAGGAATGTTGTCGTGTTGGTAGTTATCATCATAATTACACGTATTCCTTGCCTCTCTTTCACCATGATTTGGTTCTTGTCGATGGCTATGTTGAGCTTGTTCTGGTATATCTTTAAGTTGTGATACGTAAAAGTCAGCGGGAAGTTTGGCTCCTTCTTGAGCAAGTTTCAAAAAATGGGCATCAACACTTCCTTTGAGAATTTCTTCAAAAAGTCTGTTAAATCTGGGATTGCTAAGTGCGTCTTCTGTTTGTGCTTGTGTAGGGGTCTCTAGGTCTCCTCTTCTGGCAAAGGGGTTAACAGTCACTTCTTCTTCTTCCCATATTTCATTTTTATTTTGTTGACGACTCTGAGACCTAGTCCGAGCCATGTTTGAAGTATGTTTTTGTGGGTGAAAAGTGTGTGGTTGAGAATGAGACGAACGAAAAAGTGGATGTGTGATCCCCTTATAGTTCCAAGATTTTTATGATGATGATGATGAGTTGAAGTTTTTGTGGATGTTTGATCTCCTACACTTAAGGTTGGGTATCAACAAAGTCCTCTTTAGAATTGCTTGTTGTGATGTCTAAATATTTGTGAGATGAGGTGTAAAAAGGTTTGTGCTGTGACAACCGTAAGCTACCTAGTAATGAGAGGATGCACTCATGGACTAGTTTTAACCTATCTAGATGTTTAGTAATGCCTCTTTTAGGATGTTTGATCCTAGATGTAGAGACACACTAGAAAGTAGTTTTGTTGGTATGATAAGCAATATCTGAAAGGACTAAGGACAAGACCTCTTTGTGTTGAGAATTGAGTGAATTTGTGATGTGTTTTGGAATGAGTGTGAACTTTGGAATTTTCTGCTAAGGGACTATGAATTTGTTTGGAAATGATTTTGAAGTGAGTAAGATGGAAGAAAATATATGAGTATTATGTGAATCTAGGAATCTCTAATAAGTGATTGCAGGTTGTGGAACGTATGATGGAGGAATGCATTGACCGTGATTGTGATGATATGATAGATGCCTTCTTTGAAAGAAAGCTTGTGATGCAAGTGGTTCTAATTCAAAGTCGTTGGTAAAACCGTGACTAAAATCGTGATATCGATGGATGAAAGTGCGATGTTTCAACAACGACTTACAATTTTTGTATAAGAAACTTATCCTTTTTTGGGTTTTCTTTTCACTTTGCTTCTTTTTGGTTTTTTTTATAAATTGACTTTTTGACGTATTTGAGAGATTTCCAAACACAAAGCATGGGTATCTTTTTGAAAAAATGTGTGAAGTTTGTTTTGTTGAGATTGTTGTTGGGGTGGAACTTGTTTCAATTATTTGAATCTTTTGACAAGAAAATACGCCAAGCACACAAGCACATATTCTTGCCTTTTTTCAATAAAGGCACAACAGGTGTGGGTCTAAATCAACCCAATCATGAAATTTTTGACCCTTATAAATGTATGTATGTTCCTAGGCCTAAAGTCGGCCCAAAATTTCACTGGTATGAAACAAGACGAAGACAAATCAAACACTTTTTATCCCTAAGGTAATGGCCAGTTGCGATATTTTCAACCCACAAATTGATATTTCTTCGACTTTGGTACTACATACCTTATGTATCCCACCATGGCAGGTAAGGATGTGATATACTAAGTCTTGTGCGAGCATAACATATAGGTGATCCCTATGATGGGGGAGTCACCACTTTTTTCAAGCTACAAGTAGCCTTTCAAAAAGCCCTGTTTCTACTCGAGGAAATATGTATGGTGAGTATCCTAGGAGCAAAACCATCTATTCTCTTGCAGTGAACTTTTCACAAATATCCTCAATCAATAGAACGAGTGGGCTTCTAAAATAAGAGGTGTCTAGTAATGTTCAATGTCATTGGACGTAAGTTCATTCTGTAGTGACTCACTTAAGAGCCTTGTAACTCACCGTGGGGCCCATATGTCCTTTCGACAAGTTACATTGTAGGAACAACTACACCCAATGCTACAACTTTTGCTCTCACCTGATTTCTATAGCGGCTTGAAGGTTTTACCGCGCAAGGTCGTCCCAAGAGTGATGTGTCTCTTGGCAGGCCTCTCTTAAAAATAGAAAATTTAGAGCGTTTCTAACACTTTTCTCTCACTTCTAGGACCACGAGAGCCAAGGGAGAGGAGTGTGTGTTAGAATTGGGACAACTCTACAAATTTGTACAAGAGTGCCAAACACAAAAGACACTTGTTCTTTTTAACATTTTTATTGCAATGTGATTTATTTGCCATTTGGAGATGTTGCTCCAACAGATGTGGTGTTCTTTTGAACCAAGATAAAAATTGTTTTGGACACTTGCCAAACTTTTTGAAAAGCAAAAAATAAACCTGGTCAACAAAATAAAATCGTGTAGCCTTTGTAGCAAAAATGTAGATGTGAGGTTCTTTTTATGCACCAAACTGAAAATGAAGTGGATTTAAGTGCACCAAAAGAATGAAGTTTATTTTTAATCCCTTTGCTTGAAAACAAGAAAGATGAAGTTTGTTTTAAGCACCAAAAGTGAAAGTGAGATTTATTTTAATTGCACCAAAAAGACCATGCGGTTTATTTTAATCCCTTTGTTTTAAAAAACATGAAAGATTAAGTTTGTTTTAAGCACCAAAGTAAAAGTGAAATTTATTTTAGTTGCACCAAAAAGACTATGAGGTTCATTTTAATCCTTTTGTTTAAAAAAAACATGAAAGATTAATTTTAAACTCGAACACTAAAAAGTGTTTCTAATTTAACTCCTCCAAAACCTGCAACAAATTGTTAGACCTGCAAAAAAAAACACTCAAAAGGTTAGACAAGATGGTGGGCTTGACAAGCCTAAAATTTTCATTTTTCTTACAATTATCAGCTCTCTGCCTGATATAAAAGCGTTAATTTGCTTGCAGACATAAGTGCTAATAGAATTTAAAAGCGCCATCACTAACCACAGAAGTGCTAGAACAAACTAAAAGCGCTATAACAACGAACATAAGCGCTAATATACTCAAAAGTGCTTATACTAAACACTGAAAGCACTAATATAAAACAAAAGTGCTACAACTCAGAGAAACCAGAGGCGTTAATTCGGGACAAAAGTACTATTGCGCGCGACGAAAGCGCTAAAACGCTATCCTGTGCGTGAAAATCCTGCAATTTCAAAAAAAAGTTTAGAAACAAATGATTAGAAGGTTGCGTGTTCGATTCATGTCGGGTTCACCAAATGTTGCTATGAAAACGGGATTAGTAGAAAACAAAGAAATCATGTTAGTAAACTTTCAACCATAAGCATAACATGAAAATGAATCCATTTCAAAGAATATCAAGAAAGATTAATAACAAAGCAAAGAAGAAAAATAAAGAACTAAACAACTCTAATACTCTGTCCTTATGCTTGATGATGTTAGCTCTTCCTTGTTCCTCTCCTCTCCAAGTCCCAAATGAGTGTAGCTCTCAACTTTTAGCACTATCCATGGATGCCATATGAAGATTCAAGATGGTTGCAAATGAAAACAAATGCTTATGCAAGTGTAAAATAGTTGCTATGAGAAAGCTCCTAATTAATGTCTATGTGAATTTTACTATAATAACAATGCTCAAAATGCTTTCCTCTTTTTTTTTTGCTTGGGGAATGAGGTCCTTTTATAGGGAAAAATGTTGATTGAATGGCCAAGATTGAGTGGGCTTGTGAAGGGTTAAGATTGATGGGTTTGGGATCCATGTGATGGTTTTCAACCCAATCCCATGATGGCGAGTGTCAACATGAGATGGCTCGAGAGGAGAGGGAAGAAGCATTAAATGCTTGAGATGATATGAGGGTTACCCCAGGAGGGTTTGGTTAGGCTTGAGTTAGTGGATAAAGTTTTTATCCAATGGATAAACTCTTGTGCAAAAGTTAATGGAGATAACCATGGTCAAAGTAATAAATGCTTGAAGAGACTCCAGAGTTAAATGAGGGTTGGGTTAGAGGGAAAGTCTCTAACCATGTGGGGAAGTTGAGTTAACCATTAATGGTTATGTAAGAGCCATAAAGACTTTGAAAGACTTTGGGGGTTAACTTGTTGAAAAATAAAAGCCTTTAATGCATTTCAAAGACTTTGAGACATTTTTGAGAAGTGACCTTTGTTTGGGAATGTTTAAATGATTAGAGAGGGGGATTAGGCTAATTAGAAGGGAGTTAGTGAGCAAGTGGGTAAGGATAAAATGGGATTTTAATTAAAATAAAATTCATTTATTTCAACTAAAATTGTGCAACTTACTAAATATTCATTCAATTAAGTGGACAGATTTGGGTGTCTACACTAACCATTGAAGATCTGTGATATTATTTTCTTCTCCCGTGTCTGTCGGCTACAACTCTTTCCAAAAACCTCTTGAGTTGTGCCTTCCAAGCTCAATCAGCTCTTTTCTCCTTGTTTGCATATAATCCTCTTTTTTCATTCTTAGTAGTTTTGTATATTCCTTATTATTACCCCGTATTTTGACCATTTTCTTTGCTGCCTTACACTCTTCATCATACCATGGGTTTGTAGGGAAGCAATTCTTGTTGTCCCTTTTGGGTCTAAACCGTCTACATGAGTTGAGGGCCTTGAGGATTATAGAAGTTAATTTGACGCTGCCTATCATTTCCTTGTTTGAATTGACCAACCCATTGGCTCCCTCAACATGCAACTGTTTTTTGAGCGTTGTTCGAAAGATTTCTTGATTTTCATGTGTCAAGAGGATAGTCCCTTGGGCAACCTCTTTCTTTACTATTTGTTGCATCTCCTTTTGGTGTTGATTATCCTTTTGCATGTTGATCCTTACATATATTGGATTGTGATATGATTTCATTTATATGGAACAATCCTTCACCTCTATATCTATAACACTTGTCACAAATTTCTTTGAGCTTATAACATAATCTACCGCATTCTGACCAACGTAAGTGTGACATGTAATGTTCCCAGAGCTTGGCCAAGCCTCTAATCCATTGCATATAATCAGATCTTACAAACTGTAAACTCCTAGCAATTCTGCCCCATAATGTGTGATAGCAACTTTTCCATGTTGTGACATTCTTTCCCATTTTTGGCTCCCCTCTTCTTCTAACCATAGAGGATTGTATCCTATTTCCCCCTCTATATTAAGGCAAAGAGACTGATTATTGGTTGTTCTAGCATTAAAGTCTCCAATTAAGATGATTTCACCTTTGTGGTTATATGCTGATATATCTTTTTTCAATGCTGCATAGGGATCTTCTTTGTCTAATTTCCTCTTCTTATAGAGTTTTGAACCATAAGGAGTAAAGTAGCATGCTTCAAGGTAAATTGTGGACTTTCTATCTTCCACTTTTATCCATATATACTGCTTATTCGGGTCTTCCTTTTCCATGTGAATAATCCTTTTCCAAGAGTTTCTTACTAAGATGGTTACTCCTCCGTGGCCCTTTCCATTTTCAGTTAACTCGTTCCATACTAATATCTTCGTATATCCCTCAAAGTTTGGGACCTTACATCCTTCATGCTCATGTGTTTCAAGAAGGACAATCACATCCATCCTCTCCGCTATGGGCCCTAAACCAGGCCCTCTCCTCCAAGGGTAACCTCTACAATTCTATCTTACCATTGAGAGGTGTGCTCAGGGGGCCTCACCTTCCTATTTACAATGTGTTGTTTTGTTACTGAATTGGGCCTTCCCTCTATACATCCATGCTTCATTACCTGCACTTCTTGCTGCTACAACTTTCTTCCATTCTTTCCTCCTCTCTTCTAATTGTAAAGGAGTTAAATCTTCATCTATGAAGAATCGTGTCCTTTGAGAAACCTTTTGTTCCTCAAAATTTTGCTTGTCCTTAATACTTTTCAAAGTTACTCTCACATTTCTATTTCTGCTATCTTGTGATATTCTACCAATTCTTCTTGCTTGATGAATCTGCTCTGTCCACTCCAACTTGTCTGCTAGAAAGTCTTTTACTAACCTATCAGTATGCTCACCTTCCCCATAGTCCTTCAAACTTTTTATTATTATATTTGTTTCCCTTTCTTTTTGCTGCCTTTCTTCCCCTAATTGCATTATGATCTGCTTCTCTATGAGTTCCTTTTGATTCTTTGTTGACCCCTTCCTTACTTGTGCCCAAGATTTCGCCTCTTCTAGATGCTCCTTTAGCTTAGCCTCTTCCATCTCTATGTTTGCAATTGCTAATTGGAGCCCTTGTAGGTGTGAGGTGTTATTTTCATTTGATGTTGCAAGGAATTTTCCACTTTTAACCTGCTTTAGTTCCTCCTTCACAGCCATGATTTCTTGTTGCCTTGTTTTCAAACTAGTTTGTAGTTTGACGATCTCCTCTTTGAGAGACCCGTTTTCTTGCATTATTTTATGATTGGTGTCCATAGTCTCTTGCCATTTATTATACTTTAGGCGTTCCAATGTTTCCAAGCCTTCCAGTCTCCTCTTTAATCCCATCAACTCCTCAATGTATAGGTTTGAGGACCAAGTTAAAGGTGTTGAATTGGGGCTGTACTGGTCCATCTTGCTGTCATCTTCCAACTCCTCTGCAATTTTTGCCTTTTGTTGTTCTGTACCATTAATACACTTGGGTTGATGCTCTTGTTGGCGTGCTCTTTTAGCCTGATCTTCTTGATCCATTCGTATTTCCATCCTTGTGCTTACTTGCTCTTGATGCACCTTATGAATAACTGATGTTTGGTTGAAGTTTACTATCCTTGGCAAAATAGTGATGACCTTAGTGTGCCCCAGCCACCTTAACCTCCTAGCTATCTTAGCTTGCCTTCGTTGTAAAATCCTCTTATATTGTTTGACATTAACAAATGTAAGTACTTTTACATTTGGGTCCCTGCCTTGCCCACAAACATGAGATTCCATGTTCCCTGTTGAAATATCTGTGGTGTACGACACCATATTGCCTATTTGAAGCACACTTTCATGATCATCCCTAGTCCTCTTCTCATAGCTTTTCTTTAACTCTTCCAATGAGATATTTTGTTCGTCCCCTTTGTATTCTGAAAAGTCTTTAAATAAATCTACCTCCCGTTGTGTGATATTTTCCACCATATTGTCTGATTTTAATGTTTTATGTTGTGGGTGATTCATGCCAATAATAGGAAATGCTGTCTTTTATGTTGTGGTTTTCCCGTTTTATGGGTTGCCAGTTTTGTCTTCTTTTGCAGAAAGGAGACAAAATAAACATTTTTTTTTTCAAAAAACAAAGAGAAACAAGAAAAGGGGCCCTGTGCTTTCCGTTCAAATGGCAAAAACCCTCGATCACCGTGAGCTCTGCGTTGTCTACACAAAACCCTCGGTCCCTGTGAGACGCCCTGCCTTTCTGCATTCTCCTTGATTTGTCGGGTAAAATCTTTTTGGTGCCAGTCAAACCCTGTGAGACGCCCTGCCTTTCGCTCCTTCGAGCGGGGAATCTTTATCCGTGGAAATTTTGGACGAGCAACACCAGCCTTGCAATCAACGTCGTTCTCTACTTGGGCTTATAAATATTATTACCACCTGCTTTCCCATTCAACCAACCTTTCTGCCTTTTCTCCACCCTAAGGAAAAAATATAAAACTTTATGTAAAGGATACCTATATATACCACAATTTTATGAAGAAAAAAAAAACGGAACAATCCTTTGGGAAGCTGAGAAGCAGCCATATACTTGAAGCAAAATTTATCACAGGGAACAAGCAGCCCGAATGGTTGGCCCCTACAAGGGCACCGTCACTCTCATTAATTTCAGCAAATTGGCCGGTGGCGATTTTATTTTCATAAACTCCGCGCTTCCGCTGTCAGATTGACAGTGGATTTGTGAAAAACAAAGTTCCGCAGAACATTCTGCAGTTAAATGAGGGCTTTGCTTTTTTTTATTATCATATTTACAAACGGTCAAAACTTACCACTTGAATGGATACGTAAATTGGATAAATAATTTATATGTCGTTTTTGATCCGGATATCTACAGAGCTTTTGTTGTAGGGTTTAACTAAAATTGGAGGAAGATGAGGATTATGATAAAGGGAGGTGTTTGGAAAAACACCGAAGATGAGATTCTGAAGGCGGCTGTTATGAAATATGGGAAGAATCAATGGGCGCGTATTTCTTCTCTGCTTGTTCGGAAATCAGCAAAGCAGTGCAAAGCCCGGTGGTATGAGTGGCTCGATCCTTCTATCAAAAAGGTATATATTGTTTAATTAAATTTCTTTGTTGTATCGAAATTTGTTCAGGGTTTTGCATGCGACTCTAGATTTTCTGATACATTCACTGCGGATTTATTTTGAATTTTTTGAAAACAGGGAGTTGTCATGCACTTGAAGCACTTTTCTTCTTCAAATCTGCAAGATATAGGGTTTTCTTTGGAACTAGGGTTCAGTTTTGTATTTTATACTGAAAACTGTTCAATTTTGTATGCGTTGGGACGTAATTGTAAGAAATCCATCCGGAGAGCTGTGATTACCATAGTACATTGTATCCTTCAAGAAAACTGCCCCCTGTATTTGTTGAGCCAGAATGTCCCTATGTGATATTTGGACCGTAGTTACTTCGTTAAAATGGTTCTAACTCACACTTTCTGTATCGTGTTAATAGGTAAGTACTGATAAGTTTATGACACAAAAGTTCCACAAATTAGAGTAAGCAACTGATCTTGTGTAGGGAATTACCAAATTTTTCTTAGCACATACTTCGGAGAGAATTCAAGTATTTTTTGTCAGAAAAAAGATCCAGTTCATTTCGTGAATTTTCTCAATTAGCTGCTCCCACAAAAATTAGGAATCTTTTTGAGGAAATTACCTTGAAGAGACTTAGTAGAAAAAAATAATCACACAAATTATCAAGTGACAATTGTTACGCTAAGTTGGTTGTGCCGTAAATATCTAGTTTCCCAATCTCCCGTTCGATGTCTTTGGCCAAAGAAATCATTTTTTCTTTTAAAGGGCCAGCAAGTAAATCATCTAAGTGATAGACCTTGATGCGCTCCTAAGAATTGAGTAAATTTAATGCTGATTGTCTAAGTGGCAGTCAGCAAACGAATATGCCGATTAATTAGTCTTCAATACATTTTCAAAAGCAAACTACAATTATTGCCGATTGAAAGATTTATTACAACTGAACTTTGGTCTTCAGACACACAGATGATTAGCTTCGTTTCAAATTTTATTAACTGATAAATATTTGAACTAATAACTCCCCATTGTTGTTAAATCCGAGCAATCTATTTACTACCGGGACAAATATAGAACTAAAATACAGATTAGAGATTTTGAAGCATCCTACATGGTCTATTACGAATCATTGCAAAGTAGATCTAATTTTAAAAGAAATATTGTAACATGCAATCCGTATGCAACTTAAATAACAACTTTTTAATAGGAAATGAAAATAAAATTTACATCAACTACAATATCTTTAAAGAATGAGACAGTGTGTGAAAAGCATAATTTTTTTTTTTAAAACAGAGAAATAAACTTGATAGATGTAACCAGTACATATTTGTAACATCTACAATTTACTAAAACAATAAAGGAAGAAGAGAGGTTTAGAGATTATAGTTTTTCTTGAAACACATTCTGAACTTCAATTAGCTTTTTCATTGATTGGAAGAGGGAGCTTTCCCGCCCAACCATGGACTTACTAGTCCCCTGTGCCGTTTCGAATTGGAAAGATTCCGACCCTTCACAGAGAGGTAATGTGAAGTTGGACTCATGTCATCTGAGATTGGTGTTTAACCCCACACAATCCCTAGTCGGTCACACACTATAGGCTACTCCTAACTAGTATGACCTCTGATTGGGTTGTATAACTGGATTAACAAACTGATTGACACTCATAAGTAATAGCATCACTTTGGCCAAAGGTTTTAATGTAGTTGCAATCACGCTAAGGCATGAAGTCAGCGTTCATCACCCTACTCGACAACCACTTGAACTTTTGGGTCTTAAACTTTTGCAAGGAAGGTTTAACTCAGGGATGACCACTTGTCTTACAACTTGGTATCTAGTTAGAACATATGCAATAATCAAGTACAACAATAGTTCTCTATGGAGTATTATAACTTGTTCATATTGGTAGAATTATCTGCCTCTTCCTGAGGTTTGAAAGCCTTATTTCTTAAATTAGTTTAAAGTATACAGCTTGCTGTTTAAAAAGGAAAAGATGAAATCCTTCTGGTTCACTACTTCATTCTTCTAGTTTTCTAAGAATTCCTATGCATGAAGGAATCTAGATAGGCAATCCTTCCTTTAAGTTTCAAGTCCGAGCTTTGCTGGGCTATGCACTAAGTATAATCGTACTACTCTTCCTTGAATGTATGTATTTACATACAAATCTGCCTATTGCAGAGCACGGAAAAAAGTTATTGTTGCCTAAGAAGACTTCTTCATTCTAAGGTTGAATTCAATCACATAGACTTAGTTAAAGAGCACAGACCATTTCAAAAATCAGACTTTATATTTTCCAGGTTTTCCATTTAATGGTAACTTATTTTATGCTCAGGAAAATTCTTGAATCTTGTTGGGCATTTTGTCATTGATGTCTTTAAGGAGCTTAACCAGTTTAACCTGCTTGAGGAGCTTAAGTAGCTTGACCAGCTTGACCAGCTTGAGCTGTCTAAGTATCTGCATCAGCTGGTTGTGTGTTCGCTAGAGCAGTGTGTTAGCTTGCTTGTCTTTTTGCCAGCCTCCACTTCAGATTTTTCTTTGCCACTTCACATCTAATGCCATGTCAGCCTATGAATTTTTAAAGGACTTGAAAGAACTTGGGTTTCTTTATTTTTACGGAGCATCTTTAATGCCTTTTGGTTATTTTCGTATTGTGAATTAAAGAGGCGGCTGGATTTTATTCTTTCATATGTTTCTATAGCATGCGCTGGTCTCTATTTGAGTTCGTGGAGAGTATTACACGACTTTTTTTTTTAAGTGAAGACGTTTTTTATAAATCATGGAGTCAATATGCAAGTTGTGGTGACATTGGAATTTAATTCCATGTCAAATTCTTCTGTGGTTCCTGTAAATGCTAGTGGAATTATGTTCGATTTATTTTGGCGTCAAAAGTCTCTTATTTTCTGAGCGGATATACTTTGGTTTAGTGACTATACTATGATATAATGGTATACCCGATAAAATTTCCGAACTGCCTATTTTGAGTGGAAGAAATTTGTGGGTCTATTCTGTATAGTAACGCCCTGTTGATGTGTCTTTTGTACACGACCAAACACAGAATAAAATACCCAGAGGTATCTTATCCTCTCTTGAATAAAGCTCCCCAAATGCTGAAGATTTTGTAGAAGGATCAATCAGAGAAACTCCAAGGTTATGTTATGTAGGTTCTCTACTCGTGGATAAGCACTAGTGGTCGTTGTGTTTGCTGTTTTACAAGGGGCCTTACGTACTTTATGAGAAAGCTTGCTCTTGCAACTACTTTTCAATGAGGAAACTGAATTCTCCTAATACTAACTGATGTTTCAAAAAAGGCAAAAGATAAGGGTTTTAAGGAGGTGATACTAAACTAATCCTAGGAATGACTAAATGAGGACTGGTCTTGATAAAACTCTACCAATTTCAGTATTGCCAAAAGATTACAACTCTACTGAAATTGGTGCGATCTTCTAAGGGGATTCAATGATTTTCGAATCATCAATGGGATAGATACTATCACTAAGATACATATCAATATCTCCAATAATGATTGACCTCTTAAACAATCTTAATATCTCCAGTTGACAACACAAGGTGTGCTTACAATCAGTAAGGAGCTAGTGATTTGGACTATGAATTTTACCAAAGATCAAACACAACATTCGTCCTTCAATCTAATTCTAAAACTTAAGTACTATCTCTACTAAGAGTGATTCAAGAAGATAAACAACCATGAAGATAGCCACAAGGATTGCAATAAAACACCATAACTTCAATATTTCATTGATCTCATAGCAAAATAAAACAACAATTGTTCAACTTTCTCTCTTCACTACTTCTTTCTCTGCTGCTAACAATCTTAATCTTATTTCTCTTTTTTCTAACTCTTAACTATTAACTATTCTCTGACGATTAACTATTAACCTTTACAAATGAGGAGCCAGGGCTTTATATAGAGAGCCCTTTACAGATTGATGGCTCTGATTGACTTAGAATCAATGGCTAGGATTACAAGACAAAAACCCTAATTAGGGTTTGTTATAACAAACTTCCCTAGCCAATGTGAAAATTACATTCAATATTTGAGAACCAATAGGAAACAGGGGTAGGTGCCTCGAAGTTTGTGCCATCCCCGATGAGTCAGGTACATTGAATCTGGACATGCTGAGGTGGACCAATCCGACTGGAGGAGCAGTGACTGGGATGCCACCTTGTCTGACGTCTGTGCCTTGGTTGATCTTCCTTTGTCCTTGATGTACTTTGATGAAAAGCGTACCCCCTTGACTCCCACATGCTTGATGAGGCCTCCTTACTGTCAAGTCTTTCCTTCTTCTCTAATAATTCATACTGCCTTGAAGTGCTTGCAAAGCCTTTCTTTGTCATCTTGTGGTTCCTTTGTGTGGCGAAGTGAAGGTTTTAGAGATAGCTGGCAACTCCTTAAACACGTAGTTTTCCAAGGCTTCAAAACACCTTGAGTCCACCTTTATGCATTTGGAACGTCCTTGATGATGATGGGCTTAGAATAGGTCATCCTTGTCCTGGCCTGATTTTCTTCCACCTGCAAAACAAACCAAAAGGTGATTAAGTACACATAATGAATTCATTCTAACATAGCATTTCCTATCTTAAATCATCAACAAGAAGGTATTAGAATGAAATTCGCTCAAGATCCTCTCCAGGGACAGGCCCTATAATAAAATTCGCTCAGGATCCTTTGGAAGGGTCAAGAGCGAAATTTGCATTTTAGCTCAAATTTCATCATCTCCAAAAAGACCAAAAAAGAGGATTTCGCTTTGGACCCTGGCCAAGGACAGGACCTATAAGGAATTTCGCTCTGGACCCTTTCGAAGGGTCAGGAGCGAAATTTGCATTCTTGGCTCAAATTCTTCTCATTTGGTGACCACAACTTGCTCAAATGCATGTCTAAGGAGACCTATAATCTCAATCAACACTAGGTTTGATGTAAATTGGAAGGGTCAGGAGCGAAATTTGCATTCTTGGCTCAAATTCTTCTCATTTGGTGACCACAACTTGCTCAAATGCATGTCTAAGGATACCTATAATCTAAATCAACACTAGGTTTGATGTAAAATTGGAGCAAAATAGAGGATTTAAGAATTTCGCTCTGGACCCCTTGGAAGGGTCAGGAGCGAAATTCAAGTTTTAGACTTGTTTCTTTACTTCCTTCACTTTAATTCACCTTACAAGGCAAGAATACCTCACTCCACCTTCAACCATGCCATAGGAATCAATGTTTTGGCTTCACACAAGGAGAAAATAGGTGGTTTGAAGAATTTCACTCTGGATCCTTTGGAAGGGTCAGGAGCGAAATTCTCCTTTTAGGTTGATTTCTCTTACTTAGCTCCATTCTTCTCACTTTGATCTACCTTGACTCTCTATTTGGATCCTTCTCCCATGCATGCAACACTTGCTTGATCCTCAAAATGGCCAGAAAGGAGAATTTCGCTAAAAATCATGGCCAGGGACAGGACCTATTTAGGATTTCGCTCTGGACCCTTTAGAAGGGTCAAGAGCAAAATCTTGGTTTAAGCTCAAAATCTTGATCATTGGTGGCCACAATCATTTCAAAGGCATGCCTAGGGGTCCTTCCAAGCTCAATCTACCTTGATCCACACTTAGCTTGACACAAAAATGGAAGGAAAAGAGGGATTTTGGGAATTTCGTTCTGGACCCTTTGTAAGGGTCAGGAGCGAAATTCTAGTTTTGAGCACATTTCTTCATTCTTTCAACTCCAAACCACCTCAAAAGGCAAGGACACGTTACTCTACACCTATCTATGCCATAAAAACCAAGGATTTGACCATCTCCAAGGGAAAATAGGTGTCCTTCAAGAATTTCGCTCTGGACCCTTTGGAAGGGTCAGGAGCGAAATTCTAGTTTTAGCTCAATTCCTTCACGTTTGGTGATCATAAGCAACTCAAAACCATGCCTAAGGACCTCTTCAATCTTGATTCACACTTGGCTAGACACAAAATTGAGAGGAAAAGATAGATTTTAGGAATTTTGCTCTGGACCCTTTGGAAGGGTCAGGAGCGAAATTCTAGTTTTAGGCCAAAATCCTTCACTTCTTCACATTCTATCACTTCAAAAGGCAAAGACATGTCATTTCCCTTCCAAATATGCCCAAGGAACAAGGCTGGTAGTCTAAACAAGGAAGCAAATGAGGCTTATGAAGAATTTCGCTCTGGAGCCTTTGGAAGGGTCTGGAGCGAAATTCACAATCTTGGACAAGATCCTCACTTTTCAACACTTTCAATCACTTCCTAAGGCAAGAACATATCTACCTACCCCCACCATGCCCAAAGAACAAGACTTTCAGTGCAAACAAGGAAGAAAAAGGTCTCTTCTAAGAATTTCGCTCTGGACCCTTTGGAAGGGTCAGGAGCAAAATTCACATTCTTGATTGATTTCTCACCTCTTTCATCCAATCCATCTTCAAAATTGATCAAACTCACCCTCCTCTCGCCACATTCAAGTCCACTTGCCATCCACTTGGCTAAAAAATCTTCATTTTCAATGCCTTAGGACAAAATTGAGGGTCAAATGAGGATTTCGCTCGGGACCCTTTTGAAGGGTCAGGAGCGAAATTCTCATTTTGAGCTAATTTCTTACTTCCTTTCTCCTTTTCATGCCTTGGACACACTTTGTTAGGCTTCCTTCCATCATGACCATGCAAATTTGCTCTTTAAGTTGACACATAGCTCAAGATTTTGTGAAAAATAGGGTTTTATATGAATTTCGCTCTGGACCCTTTGGAAGGGTCAGGAGCGAAATTCCTCCTTGGGCTCAAATCCTGACTTCATTTTCACATTTCTTCATCCAAACAAGTGAACTGCCTTTAATAATACCTGGGACATGGATTAGTTCATAGTTTTGGTCGATGTAGAGTGTCCTATAGAGGAATTCGCTCTGGACCCTTTGGAAGGGTCGGGAGCGAAATTTGACATTTTTGCCTCTCCGTCAGGATTCACATATGGAATATAACATTTAAGCATAAGAAAGTCTTATACTTTAAGTTATATTCCATATATATTGTTAGGATGTTTGAGAGTGGTTTTGGACCTCCAGGAGTTATAATGCAAAATCTAGTTTTTGGAGGATTCTTCAATTTTCCAGATAGTCAAATTTCAGGATCAGGATGACATTCCAGACTTAGCCAAATTTCAGGACATTTGAAGATCAGGATGACATTCCAGACTTCATCACTCACCAATTTGACCTAACTTAGACCTTCAAAGAGGATATTCACTCACCAAGCTTCATTGACCTCCTCAAACTCAAACAAGACACAATTAGCAACAAGAGCAAAACTTTGTCCTAAGGAAGACTTTCAAAGATGACCCTAACCCGAAGCATCCATTGACTCACCTTTAGCTAAAACAGAGCCTGCTATCTTAGTGATCTCTCTGGCAACACTCAGCATGCAAAGGCTAATAGACAAAACCCCAAAAGACCTAGAAAAACAAACCCCAGAAAGCAAAAAGTAGGGGTCCCCATTTGCAATGGGGCGATGTGTGAATACGTCACAACACGCCCCTTGTGGAATCTTTTTCTTATTTGTGGTCATGTGGTGCCTGTCTTTATTAAATCAGAAACGGCAAGAGTTTCAGGGGGCTGGACGGATTTATTTTTGAAGTCATATGTTATAGGAATGATTGATTGAAGAAGGGTATTAGCTCCTGCGTAATTTTTTTATACTTCTGGAATTTGCTGCTTGTTGGATGAGATTGAGATTAAAATATGAACTTGAAAATATATCTGTGGCTTTATCTTTTGGGTGTATTAACTTGTTGCCAGCTGTAAGATTTTCATACAATATATTCTTATGGGAGTTGGATATCGGGTGATGAAAAATATGTGTTTCTGGTTGCTGGAGTATTTATTAGAAACCTGTTTGAGTCTCTCCTTTGTCGACTTTATATTTCCAGATGGATGTGGGCTATGCATAGAGTGAAGCAGGAACCTTTGTGCGTTTTTCTTTAAACTTTGGATTTTCATGCCTTATGCTGTTGTTTCGGGTGTAGACCAAGATGTTCGATTGTTCTACTGTACAGATACTTAACTGAAATTCTTGGTGTTGCAAAAGAAAAATATTTCATGAAGAGGACATAATACTTTGTGTAGAATATTTTGGGACGGTTCTGTAAATATAAAGGTTGGGGTTCAATTTTGAAGGTGATGGTAGTTGGTTTTTGTAAGGTGCAATATTGAAGCAGTGACATACTTCTTCTTGCAGTGGTTTCAGTGTTTGCTGAGAGCAGGTGGTCTGTGAGTTGGTGCTCACTGTTTTGAGCTGAGTTGGTGCTTTTTGTTTAGAGTTGGGTTGGTGCCCATTGTGAGTTGGTGCTCACATCTTGTATCTCTGAGTTGGTGCTCTTTGTTGAAAGTTGAAAGAATAATTCATACCATAGTTTTTTACCCGAAAGGGTTTTCCATGAGAAAAAATCATGTGTTCTTGCACTGTGTCATGCTTTCTTTTTCATTCTTTGTGTTCAATGATTTTTGAGTTTGCTGAAATATTAAAAATCCTAAACATTGATTCACCCCCCCCTCCCCCTCCTCTTAGTGTTTACTGTGAGCTTCTCAAATCTTTCACTAAATAATTAGATGGAAGAGCAATACATTTTGAGGCATTCCTCAAGGCCTGAGATATTTAATTTGTAGAACTAATTTCCAAGTTCTAATACTGAAAACTCAACTTAATTCTGAAAAACGTAATTGACTTCATCAAACTAATTCAATTGTCTCTTTTGTAATGTCTCTGCAATTCATAAGAACCTGAAACTAATAGGGTAATGTTCAGATTATTTTCGTTGTTCTACTACATGAAGCTACAGTGACTGTGTAATGAGTAATCACAACACATTGTTGATTTTTGTTTAGCTTAGAAGGTGGAGTAGAGTTTTTTTTTTCTTTAAAAGAATATTTCTAAGTTTGTGAGGTTGAGTAAAACCAAGAGTGATTTTTTTGCTTCCGCTAATCTTTGTTGTTAATTAACCCAGAGTATTGATTGTTATAAATCAGATAGAGTTTCTATTCTGTGAATTTATTGTGCAATTAATCTGTAGCTGGGTTATAAGAAATTAACATGGTATTAGAGCTCTAAACTCTGAATACAAAGCCAAGATTTGACACAGATTTCAAAAAAAAAATTTCAGATTTTCGTCTCCAGTTTCTTTTGTTGCGATGACAACTAGTGTTCGATATGAAGACAAGCGTGAGGGTGCTTCTAACTTCTTACAATGGAAGGTTCAAATTACATCTGTTCTCAAGGAGAACATGTTATGGATCTATACTAGTACAGAAGTGACTCCACCAACAAATGATCCTATTGCCCTAGATTCACATGAAATCAAGGAGGCCAAAGCTCAGAGGATTATCCTTGATGGGGTGAAAGATCATTTGATTCCTCATCTATCTGGGAAAGACACTGCCAAGGAAATGTGGGATACGCTCACAAAATTCTATCAGAGCGACTATCAGAGTCGTAAGATGATGCTCAAAGACAAATTGCATAACTCCAAGATGTCCAAGGGCGAGAGTGTGACCTCTTGCTTGTCCAGATTGACACAGGTTAGGGATGAGTTGGCGGCTGTTGGAGAAACTATTGTTGAAGATGAGCTCGTGCAGATAGCGTTGAATGGATTTTCAAAGCACTAGGATGTGTTTGTCAAATGCATTGTTGGTCGAGATCGCCTACTCGACTGGGCAAGGCTTTGGGATGATTTTGTCTAGGAGGAGATCTGTGAAAGTGGTCATCGAGGAGGCCAGACAAAGAAGATTGAGGATGAAGAAAGTCTTGCTCTTGCAAGCAATTGTAAACAAAAATTCAGTAAAGGGCAAACTGAAGGATCTTCTTCCAAGGATGGGAAGAAGAAAGATCTAAGCAAGATAAAGTGTTTTTGTTGGCATCAGATGGGTCACTATGCTAGTCAATGCCCGAATAAGAAAAACAAGGACAAGCAAAAGAAGTAAGTTGCAGCTACTGCAGAGGTGGAAGAGTTCGCAACACGGTTTGACAATGAGTTTTCACTCATTGCTTGTCTCTCAAGTTCAATTGCCAACAATGTTTGGTATATTGATAGTGGGGCTTCCTGCCACATGACGGGAGTCAAAGAATATTTCACCAAGTTGGAGGAGAAGTTTGATTTTTGTATTGAGCTTGGAGACAATGCCAAGTACCATGCAACTGGTGTTGGCACAATCAAGTTTTAGAGGGAGTTTGGCAAACCTTTTTTTGTGGAGGACGTGTTGTATGTTCTTGGCATGACAAAGAATTTAATCTCTGTTTCTATTTTAGAGGACAAGGGTTACATCGTGACCTTTGAAGAGGGCAAAGTCTATATTCG
Source organism: Cryptomeria japonica (assembly GCF_030272615.1). Classification (NCBI taxonomy): domain Eukaryota; kingdom Viridiplantae; phylum Streptophyta; class Pinopsida; order Cupressales; family Cupressaceae; genus Cryptomeria; species Cryptomeria japonica. The sequence continues at coordinate 933,294,593 of NC_081409.1, read as the reverse complement.
TCCTAAGTATTCCTAGGTAGCAAAAGTGATTGGAGTCAGGCATGGTAGCTTTTTTCGATTACACTTTGAGCCAGCACATGCGTTGGTGAGTAACAACAGAGGGCTTGGAGAATTGTGGCATAGGAGGATGGTGCATCTTCACCATGAAGTACTTAATGTGCTCAAAGAAATGGTGACTGGGCTGCCTGAGATGAAGGGCGAAAAGCATGAGGTGTGCAAGGGTTGTGCTCTTGGGAAATATGCCAAGACCAATTTTCCAAGCAGTGATACTAGATCTAAAGGGATTTTGGATCTCATACACTCAGATGTATGTGGCCCCATGTCAATAGGATCCTTGAGTGGGTATGAGTATTATGTTACCTTCATTGATGATTTCTCTAGGAAGACGTGGATATATTTCATGAAGAATAAAGATGAAGTCTTCAATAGATTCAAAGAGTTTAAGGCTCTCATGGAGAACCAAACAGGGACAAAGATCAAGATAGTGAGGTCTGATAATGGAGGCAAGTATACCTCGAATGCCTTAAAAGATTTTTGTGCTTAGGAAGGTATCAAGAAAGAGTTGACAGTTTTGTACAACCCTCAGCAAAATGGGGTTGCTGAATGGAAAAATAGGGCTATAGTTGGGGCAACGAAGGCCATGCTTCATGATCAGGATCTGCCTTGGTTTTTATGGGCAGAAGCTTGCAATACAACTGTGTATTTGCAGAATAGGAGTCCACACAAAGTGTTGGGCAAATTGACTCTAGAAGAGGTGTTCACCGGGAAGAAACCAGATTTGGGGCACATTCGCATCTTTGGATGCCTTGTGTATTCTCATATTTCCGTGGAGAAGAGAACCAAGTTGGAACCAACTGCAGAGAAGGGTATCCTTGTGGGATACAGTGAAACTTCTAAGGCCTATCGGATTTACATTCCTGCCCTCAGGAAAACAGTTGTTCGCAGAGATGTGAAGTTCGAGGAGGGAAGGGCTCTTCAAAAGTCTGGTAGTTTGGTAGAAGTTCAGGAGGAGGAGCAAGCACCTAAGGTTGAGGCTACACATATTCCTCAGACTTCAATAACACAAGCTAGAGAGCAGAGCATGCAGGTCAAGCAAGTTAATCAAGGGGAGGAACAGATGATTCCTCAGCCTCAGATTCCTATCATAGGGAGGAGGAGAAATAGGGCGGCTGAGCAAACACTGAGAGAGGCTCAGGAGTATGTTGGCGATCCTAAAGATCTAGTCAGACAGAGAAAGGTTCTCTAACATTTTTCTGATTATATGGCACTTATGAGTAAACTGATTGAGGTGGAGCCTTCCAGCTTTCAGGAGGCATCCAAGCATCAGGTTTGGAGGGATGCCATGGTGGAAGAGTAATCTTCTATCGTGAAGAATAGCGTGTGGGAGGTAGTGCCACGACTTGAAAACAAGTCAGTGGTAGGGTCGAGATGGTTGTACAAGATTAAGCATGCTGTAGATGGTAGTGTGGAAAAGTTCAAAGCTTGATTTGTGGCTAATGGTTTTCTCAGAAGGAGGGGATCGACTATGATGAGACCTTTGCTCTAGTAGCTAGGTACTCATCCATAAGGGCTATCATTTTTGTAGCAGCGTAGATGGGTTGGAGGATTCACCAAATGGATGTGAAAACGACTTTCCTCAATGGAGGTATTGAGGAAGAGATTTACATTGGGTTGGGCATCAAGGTGGGTGTTAAGGAGCCAAGGTGGGTGCCACGGTGGGTGGCAAGGAGCCAAGTTGGGTGTCAAGGTGGAAGCCAAGGAGCCAAGGTGGGTGGCAAGGAGCCAAGTTGCGTGCCAAGGATCCAAGGTGGGTGTCGGGGTGGGTGCCAAGGATCCAAGGTGGGTGTCAGGGTGGGTGCCAAGGAGCCAAGGTGGGTGTTTGGGTGGGAGCCAGGGTGGGTCCCTGGGTGAGTGCAAAGGTGAGTGCCAATGTGGGTTCCAAGGTGCCAGGGTCAGGGCGAGTGCCAATGTGGGTTCAAAGGTGCTAAGTTGGGTGTGAGGTTGGGTGCCAGGGTGGGTGGCTGCCAAGGTGTGCTAGGTGGAAGCCCGGGTGGGTCGACATCCTATGGGTGTCGATTTGGGTGCTCGGTGGGTGCTCTTTGTCTAGTTTTAGTCGTCGGGACTCATTTCGAGCCTCAGAGGCCGTTTCTTGTCCGGTTGCCCTATCTTCGACTTGGGAACCCAATTTTGGTCCCTGGGTCCCATTTTTTCATCTCGCATCCCACTTTTTGGCTTGTGGCCCTTTCAGGGTCGATTCTCGTTCTGGGCATCAAAGCATGTTTCTTCTCCTAAAAAACAATATTTGCTTATTGCGTCTCGGAACCCATTTTTTTTCTCGTGGACCCATCATGGGTCTTGGAATGCATTTGTGGTCCTTGGGTCCCATTTTGCATCCCAAAACTCGTTTTTGGTGCTTGATTCCTACTTTGGGTGCCCACCCTGGCCAAGGCATGCGCGAGGTGCGCACTTGGGGCAAACCGAGCGCCCTAGTGCACCGGGGCAACATCGAGCGTGCACCCAAGGCGCCCCGAACATGCACCAGGGTGCACTCGGCCTGCGTGAACAACCAGAGGTTTTTGAAGGCACGGGAAGGATTCTCATGTGTGCAGGTTGAAGAGAGCACTGTATGGGCTCAAGCAGGCTCTCAGAGCGTGGTATGCTTGTATTGATGGTTACTTGTAGAGTGTGGGCTTCACCAAGAGTGAGGTTGATTCAAACCTGTACTATGTTCAGGTGAAGGGCAAGCTTCTCATATTGGTATTATATGTTGATGACTTGTTTCTTACAGGGTCAGAAGAACTCATAGCACATTGCAAGAGGGATCTCTCTTGCAAGGGAGTTTGAGATGAAAGACTTGGGTTGATGCACTACTTTCTGGGATTGGAGTTGTGGCAAAAAGAGGGAGAGATCTTCCTTGGATAGGGGAAGTATACAATTGATATCCTGAAGCGATTCAGGATGGAGGACTATAAGCCAATGTCCACGCCACTTGTGACCAATTGGAAGAAGTTTGATGCTTCAAAATCAGAGGCAGTGGACCCACCTTTATACAGACAGTTGATAGGCTCTCTCATGTATTTGGTCAACACTAGGCCAGACATTTGTTTTGCAGTGGACTCACTTAGTCAGTTTATGGTGGAACCTAAACGTGTGCACTGGATAGCTACAAAGCATGTTTTGAGGTATCTTCGAGGTACAGTTGATTATGGGTTGAAGTATGTTCAACAGGATGGAGTGAAGCTCGAGGGGTTTACTGATGCAGATTGGGCAGGCAATACAACTGACAGGAAGAGCACTTCAGGGTGCAGTTTTAGTTTGGGATCAGGAGTAGTCTCTTGGTACAACAAGAAACAAAAGTCAGTTGCACTGAGTTCTGCAGAGGCCGAGTATATGGCAGCCAGTATGGCTACATGTGAGGCTATTTGGCTTCGAAAACTTCTAGCTGGGCTCTTTGATTAGGAGCTAGATCCTACAGTCATTTATTGTGATAATCAGAGTTGTATTAAACTCTCTGAGAATCCAGTGTTTCATGACAAGTCAAAGCACGTTGAGATAAAGTACCACTTCATCAGAGATTGTGTGGAGAAGGGGATAGTGAAACTCCAGTACATTCCTACAGACAAACAAATAGCAGACATCCTGACGAAGTTTTTGATAAAGAATAAGTTTGTATTATTCAGGGATAAGCTGGGTGTTGTGCAGAACACCTCCCTCGCTAAGAGGGAGTGTTGATTTTTGTTTAGCTTAGAAGGTGGAGTGGAGTTGCTTTAAAGCAACTTGAGTTGGATATTTAGAAACATTTTTTTTTTCTTTAAAAGAATATTTCTAAGTTTGTGAGGTTGAGTAAAACCAAGAGTGATTTTATATATGATTTAAAGCCAAAGAAAGCAAAGAAAGATTCTTTTCTTGCAAGCTAAGTAAAGCAGCTGGGCTCTATATATGTAAGATTGTTGTAGCAAACTTATATTGTATTTTTGAAGAGAAAGTTTGCTGTTAGGCTGAATAGAAGATCCAAAGCTTGCAGGATTTTCCCCACACTGGGGTTTCCTGGGTATATCTGTATTATTGTCTTTTTGTGATTGGCTTCTGTTATTTATTTATTTTTTTGCTTCCCCTATTATTTGTTGTTAATTAACCCAGAGTATTGATTGTTATAAATCAGATAGAGTTTCAATTCTATGAATTTATTGTGCAATTAATCTGTAGCTGGGTTATAAGAAATTAACACACATTACCATCCTTCTCTAATTAGAGTTTCTCTTCTATTTTTTTTTTAAAGAAAGCTTCATCTCAAACAAAGACTTTAATTCTAGCTTGATTCCAGAAATTGAAAAGTTCTCTCTTTATAATTAAAAAGCAAGGTAAAGAATGCTACAAAGCCATTTCAGTTTACATGCTACATGACCTGGTTAAGTAGAGAAAGGTTTGACTTGCTGTAGCTTTCTTTCCAGCAAAAACAACACCCTCAATTTCCTTCACAGCTACCACGAATTTGACTAAGCAATGCGCCGTTCTACAAATAATCTCCAGCTTACGTTGCAAGTAAAATTACTAGCTAATGCTATCTATTTTCCCTAAATGAGCTTGAACTTATATTTTTCTTTCTGAACAATACTCTTCCCGTAAAAGAAAAAGATGATAATCATGCCTTACGGATTCTAAATGACATCTTTATCTCTGTAAACAAACGGTTTGGCCAATTTCGGCCAATTCCAATTTCAATTAGAATTTATTTTATATGAATTTGACAAGTATGCCACGAATTCCGCCCAGCCACTATGGTGGTACTCATTTCAAACAAAGGTTAGAACATTGCTTAGTTTAAGTGTGTTGAATTCCTTACCAACCCATTGGTAAATATATATGATAAGCGATGCTTGGTAAACGTATTAATCTTATACAAGAACAAGGCACCTGAAAATATGGCTTTCGTTCTTATGCCATACCAAGGTTAGTAATAAGGATTTAAAATAAACTATGTATACTATATAAGTATGCATATGTATGTATCTCTCAATATCTTGAGTACATACATATATTTACTTGTATATGTATACATACATACATATGCCTAGATTGCGTTGATGAGTTTTTATTTTAATAATAATAAACAATTAAAAGTTCCAACATCATTGTGAGCAATAAACGTTAAAATAAAGGCATTGGTAGAAATTGTTACAATTAATCCATGACAAATTTGACAAAACCCTAATCATCTATAATGACCAAATAGGGTTACCTGGCTCACACTGGTTGACGATAACAAGGTTAACTCAACTCAACGTGTCTCAACTTATAGATAGGATTACAAATGGCATTACATCCTTCTTTTGTTACCTCTCGTCCTCATGATACTTCCCCTCCCTTCTCGGAGGACGACGATCTCCTGCACACACTAGGTCAAATTCAAGTAGTTAGTCTAAAATCCTAACATATCTTTGTCATTACATTTATTGATAGAAAAAGAAAACATCTCATATTTCATATTGATCAAAACTAAATCATCAACATATGTTTTGCAAAACATCATTCCACAATACTGAACAAGTATCGATGCATAATATAACATCTAAATATCTAGGGCACAAGTGGGATGTAACAAATATGCTTTAAGTGACCAAGTTTTATTGTTAATAAAGCATCTTTTGGCTTTAAGAAGACACAAATTAATTGTATATCCTTTTTTAATGATGATACTAATGTACTTTCAAAGGGGCATCTTTTTCTGTAATACATTGGGTTTTCCCAATTTCAGTTTTTAAGTTAAAAAAACCTCTAAAATTTTGAGAGGTTGAAAAAGAGAGTACAATTTCAAACCTTCTAATATTTTATGTATTTAGAATAAGAATAATACTAATAGGTCGGATTACTCCATGTGTGTATGTGTCTGTGTATGTACATGTGTATATATGTGTATATGCATATGTATGCATGTATATATATATATATATATATATATATATATATATATATATATGTATGTTGTATTTCCTAATTTACGCTAAATGTACAAAGTTAAATAATAATATAGAATTGAGAACTCACTACAATAATTTATGAATGAAAACTACAAGTTATAAAATCAAAAAGGGTGTTTTTTAGAAGTCATGTATACATGCCTTCTAAAAAGGTACTATTTTTTAGATTAGGCCTCTATTTTTTATTTTTTAAAATAAGTGCATGATAAGCTTTTTAATGTGACCGGTGATGTTGGCACAACATGCCCGCTGGCTCCACGTAAAACGCTTAAGACTCGGAGCTTTGAATAGGTGAGGTCACAAACATGGGACCTCATCCCCATATAACAATGCTAAGGCTCAAACCCGCAAGCACATTGGATCAGCAAAGGCACAAACCAAATCACAATGGCCCAGTGGGGGTTTGAACCTTGGTGGTCCCAACAACACCACCACCACTTAACTAGCACACTATAGGAAGAACTCTAGATTAGGCCTTGATTTATCAAGAGTGACTATATTTTATTTTACAAATGATTTAGGTCTTATTTGAAAGCCATATTAAAGATAGTTTCTTTTTCGAAATCCTTGTGTCTTCCTCTTAGTATTGTTGATTTTACGGTAGTGCTCGTTAACCACAGGCAAACATCAGATCTGTTGCCTTCCCAATCATAGACGATAAGCTCTTATCGTCACCCCTGAGCACACTACATGTCCTTCATGTTATTGAATTCATATCTATTGATGTAGTCATGACCTTGCATATATATGAATCAATACCTCCTAATAGACCTCAAGTCGGCCATATACTTTTGGCGCCAAGGATAGGGTCAAATCTATATATATTACAAGTTACATATGAGTCTCCCTTAGTTGCAAGTTACATTTAACTTAATCACAAGTTACACACAAGTGGTTCGCCCAAATAGGGCCTGCCCCAAATTAGACTCATACAATTGAGATATCCAAATGCCAAGGCTGACAGGCCACTTGGCATTTTGTGCACTAGGTCGGCCCTAGAAGGGATCTGACCTAGCTACACAACGACACTCCCTCTTAGTTAGGGAGGATTCCTACTGAATAACCAAGTCACATAGTGACTACCACCATGGCTACTCCCATGAATAATATGTTCACCATAGCTACTCCCAGAGGGTGAACAAGCACATCATGGAATTTCTTCCATGATACCCACGATACCTACTCGCAGAGGGTGGGCTCACCATGCCTACTCGCAGAGGGTGGAAGAGGGCTTTCACCTCAACCTTCTCCCAGAGAAGGGTGCATTGCCACCATGCCTACTCGTAGAGGGTGGCTCCACCATGCCTACTCGTAGATGGTGGAACGAGGGCTCTAACCTTAGACTTCTCCCAGAGAAGAATGCATCTCCACCATGCCTACTCGTAGAGGGTGGAATGAGGGCTCTAACCTTAGACTTCTCCCAGAGAAGAATGCATCTCCACCATGCCTACTCGCAGAGGGTGGATCCACCATACCTACTCGCAGAGGGTGGAACGAGGGCTTTCACCTCAAACTTCTCCCAGAGAAGAATGCATTAACAAGGGATCGCACCTCGAACTTCTCCCTCATAGAGAAGAACTCATTAACAAGGGATTGCACCTCGAACTTCTCCCTCACAGAGAAGAACTCATTAACAAAATCTTCATGAAGACGTGGCTCCCTCTGAAGTTGGAATGCCAAGCTTCCTTTGAAGCTGAAATGTCAAGCTCCCTCTGAAGCTGAAATGTCATGCTTCCTCTGAAGCTGAAATGTCAAGCTCCCTCTGAAGCTGAAATGTCATGCTTCCTCTGAAGCTGAAGCATCATGCTTCCTCTGAAGTTGAAGCGTCAAGCTCCCTCTCAACTTTTTGACCCCTTTGTCCACAGTTACTTCTGAGGATATGTCAGACTCCCTCTGAATGCTGATTCTTCCTCTGCGAAGAAATGCAAGCAATCTTCCTTCCTTGAATGCAATCTCTTATGCTTCTTGGTCCGCCTTGAAAGCATTTCAAAGAGACTATCTAATGCAAATGAAGCATACATGATTCACCACCACGCTCCATGAATAGTCCTCCAGATCGAAGACATGAATTGTGTTGTCCACCGGCACGCGAGGCTCCACTTCCCCTCAGCATTTCGATACTAGGCTTGGCGACTTTCAACGCCAGGGCATCAAACCGAATCTGTCATTGAGCACTAACGAAAGATCTAAGGCGATCATCAACACCTCAACGATCATTACTCGCCATAGAGCATATGCGATGCTGACGTCTGAGTTGAGAGGCTCGGTAATCGACTTTTGCCTGCACTTAGATTTCTCAGTCTGCAAATTACTTTTATTGAACTCCCTCAAAAGCACAGGATCTACCTTCAAGCGGTTAGGATCTATAGAAGGAACCCGCTCTGATACCATGTTGATTCTATGGTAGTGCTCGTTAACCAGAGGCAAACATCAAGATCTATTGCCTTCCCAACCATAGACGATAAGCTCTTATCGTCACCCCCAAGCACACAACATGTCCTTCATGTTATTGAATTCACATCTATTGATGCAATCATGACCTTGCATATATATGAATCAATACCTCCTAATAGACCTCAAGTCGGCCATATACTTTTGGTGCCAAGGATAGGGTCAGACCTATATATATTACAAGTTACATATGAGTCTCCCTTAGTTGCAAGTTACATTTAATTTAATCACAAGTTACAGACGAGTGGTTCGTCCAAATAGGGCCTGCCCCAAATTAGACTCATACAACTGAGATATCCAAATGCCAAGGCTGACAGGCCACTTGGCATTTTGTGCACTAGGTCGGCCCTAGAAGGGATCCGACCTAGCTACACAACAACAAGTATGAGGCTTTTTCTAAAATTCTTTAAGAGTATATAACAAATTTCCAAAGTTACCAGTCCGGGTTCCATGGTTTGGTTTGTAGGTTGTAGCAAAATATTTTTGGGGGCTGGGTTCGTTTTGGGTTCGTCAATACAAAAACATATAAAATCAGAAATATATACATATTTGCAGCAGAAATAAAGTTCAAAATACACCACCATATTATAAGTCAAATATTAGTCAAACTTGAATGTCATGATGTATATTAAACTTTAAAGTTAAAAAATAATAATGTCTAGTGTCAACAATCGGCCATCATTGATCAAATATGGGTCATAAAAAATATCATCATCACTGTCCATATTAGATGACTATATATTAGATGACTATCTTCTTGTAGGTCATTGACTTGGGTTTTACTTGACATGACAATCATTTGTGATCATGAGCTCTTTAAATTGTAATCTCAATAGACTAGGAATGGCATTTTATAGATAAGAACTTGATGACTATCATTTCCATGGGTCTTTATAGAACACTGTAATATTGTTGGTGTGAATAAGGTTTTGTAACTAGTAAAGTCTTGTACCTAGCTAGTTTCTAGTGGGGACATATTCACATGACTTTAGTCTACTTAGGTCCTAGGTGTCATTCTAGAAGTATTAGTTGTCTAGATAAGATCTTATTATATCTTATCTTTATTTAATTCTAGCTATCTAGATCATTTAATATTTGTTTAGTTAGTTGTCTCATATCATAAGATTAAGACACGTCATAATCTTATTTAATCCTATCTCTCCCTTTGCCTTGACAAGCAAAACCTCTAATGTACATTTTCATATCCATTCTTTCATCAATACTCAACAATCTATTCTTGCCATTTTCTCTCTTGTGGAAGCTATTTTGGTCTCACAAGGGTTCTTGGGGGTGTTGAGGAGTCACCTATCAACTCCTACAAAGACATACTCTTCATAGAACACTATGATCTCTCTTTTGATACCATTGTCATTTGAAGTTTACTATCTGTTGATGTGTGTTTTGTGACTCTTGCCAACATAGAATAAAATACTAAGTACTCTGTCCTCTCTTGAAGGAAACCTCGAATGCTAAACATTGTGATCAATTAAGGCAGCCTCAAGGTTTATAGTGCGACTTTGCAATGGATAGATTCAACGAATGATGTGATTTTGCTGTTTACACAAAGAGACTTACGCTTTTCACTGGAATTGGAATACTAAACTGATTTGAACTTTAAATAAAAAACAAAAGGGATAAGGCTAGAGAAATCTTATCGAAGCCTAAGGACAATGATGATAATGGATGGTGTTTAGATAGACAAATTCCTTATGGAACTACTTTCTACTTAACCAAGATAGCTCACGATGCCATAGAAGGAGTGCAATCTTCTAAGGTGGTGAAAGGTTTTCATATTGCAAACACCCATCCAAATACCCAATGCTGGTGCAATTCAAATGAATATCCACAATTGAACTATTGCCAAAATAAGGTTCAGACTAATCATACACCACAACTTGCCATCGACAAATTACAAATAGTATGAACCAAGGAATTCATCAAATATCATTGCATTTCTCCATCATAATCAATGAACTTTAACTAAATATCGAGTAGTAGAAGCCATGCAAAATGTTGAAACAACACTCAGATCCACCATATCTTCAATGAAAATTATGTATTTATTCTAGCATAGTCTTTGCAACAATTTTTGATCTCCTCCTACTACTTCTACCGCTTCTAACTATTGCTATCATGACTATTAACCTTTACAAATGAAAAGGCCAAGCCTTATATTGATTTTGAATTACAAACTGAAGGGCCCAGATTGATTCTAAATCAACAGCCAAGATAATTTAAAGAAACCCTAAAGTGGAGTTTGTTATAACTACCACCTCATACATTTAATATCCTCCAATGAGAAAATTACAAGATTTGAATGTACGTCCTTTTAGGGAAAGGGCCAATGAGAAAAATGAGTTGCAATATCTCATTAAATATAATTCCACATGCCAACTTGTTGATGAGTCATGTTCAATGAATCCAGACATGCTGACTTGTCATTGTTTGATTGGTTGAGATGAGTAGGTGCCACCTCAACTTGCATTTGTTGTAAACTTTCATCCTTCATAGCAATAATTGTTGATACTCAACATCATCATCTTTATCATTCTAACTTTGATTAACTCTTCTATAACTTCAAACTGCCTTGATTATTTTTTTCACATCTGCCTTCATTATTTTTTTCGCATCTCATCTTCATCTTCGCCATCCTCCTTGATGTCTTTGACCTTGATCTTCTAGTTGTAGTTGTATCCTCCAATTTGTAATGTTCTTCCTTGTCATTTTCTTGAAGTGTTGGTCTTATCTCACATTCTTGTTGAGTCTTCTTCATCCTTCTCGATCATCCCACTCGTTTCCATCATCAATCCTGAAAAATTAGAGAGAAAACACCTTGGATTATGATTGTGAATAAAACCCTAAGTAAATGAAATGCAAGAAGTTGATAGGAAAATGATTTGTATCTCACATTCTCAATTCATGTTGAAGAACTCTAAAAGAACTTTCATGTCAATCATTCTTCAAACTCTTTGTTTCCACTTTTTGCATCAAATATCAAGAAAATCAGACCTTATTGAGTTCTGATTTCACCTTCAATGATTTGGAAATGTCATTTTCAGACTTGGAAATTCTGGAAATGGGGTTTAGATCTGGACAATGTTTGAGTTAGTGAGGGAATCCACTCAGATCTGCTTATAAATTGTATGTATTTCTCTTCAAAAACCACTTCCTTTCTTCTCACAACAGCAACATTTCCCTCCTGGTTCTCCAACACCTAGCTTGAATTTGATATCCTTGCAAAATTCGCCTTCATTTGATGGAATTCAATCCTTAACTGTGCTGGAATTCGCTGGCTTCTGCTTTTGCTATGATTCATTTTGATTTGCATTGAGATTGATATGAAATGACCTCCTTGAATCATGCTTATATAGGTTCTCAAAGGGTATTTGCAAAGGAGGTTGGCTAAATTTACACCATTCTTTTGTTATTTTTCACATTGCGAATTGCTTCTTCTTCAAGTCAGGTCGGCCAGGTTTAATTCATGCTTTTGAAATTACAAACCCTCTATTCTTGTCAAGTTGACCTTCATCCTTAATATTTTGGAGGGAATTTCATGTTTTGCAATCCAAGTCAGCCTTCTAAAATCATGGATTTTATCTTGTATTAAAGGGTATAAATGCAAGGTAAGCACTTATACTCTTCCTTGGCGGGATTCTCACTAAGACAAGGACTAGTGGGCACGTATTAGAGCTGTTCAAGGACACTTGGGCCCGAATCAAGGTTGTGCAAGGACAAGTATGTGCAAATGAGGGTTGTGCAAGGACAAGCGATCGCAAATACAAGTTTGATAGGGGACTATTGAGTACATATCCCACTTGTGCAAGGACAAGAGGGCGTTTCCATGATGATCAAGGACTCCATAAAATTCCAAGGGAAATTCGATCTTGAGAGGGATAATCCATCTTTGAACTTTGGATTTCACATTTAAATTTTAGATTTCCACATCTCAAGATTTTGAAGGGGAAACTCAACTCATACATAGATTTTGTGTGGAATCCAAATTTCAACCATGAATTTTCCATGAAAATTGCAACTTTATTTAAGGGTTTTAAAATAGTTCTTAGAATTTTCCTTATTTTCCTTGACTGTCGAGGTCAGAAATCCGACCTTGACAAGGAATTTTACTTGTCTTGATATTACATCCTTGGATTTTATCATCTCAAGTTTTCCTTGACAACATTTCTTGACAACATTTTTGAAGTCTCTCACAATTTCGCCCTCAATTCCCAATCTTGAAGCTCACTGATGGATTTTGAACTTGAATTCTTGAGGTGATCATACCCTTCTAAGGATAAATTTTTTCACTCTAATTCATTTCAAGGATTGATCAAATTTCTCTCCTGGATTGACAAGCGCTACTACCTTCGCTCAACTGCTAGGAGACTAAAACTACTGCCAAGCTCAGCAAAACCAAGGCAAAACGATTAGCCTAGCAAGCAAAAAGAGGGGTTCCCATTTGTAATGGGGCATGTGTTTACAACACAACACTATCGCTCTCATGATGGCTTCCCTTTACACTGTCTTTGTTTGGTGCTATATCACAAGGTCCTTACGTAGATTAAGACTACTTTCTAAGTTTATAGGACCTTGAGGTGTCAAGAATTTGGATAAGGTTTAATATATCCTTAAAAGTAATGAATTGGTCCTAAGGTTTTAACATGGTTCTAACCCTTGCTCGCTATTATCTAAAATCATTGTCCCTACACACTTGAAGAGTGCTGAAGGCAGCCATTCGATACTCTTGAAGACACAATACACTCTTCTTAACAATGATAAACATGATTCATGCACTGTTATAAATTGATTCATGCTACTCTCCTTAACAATGTGTTACCCAAATTTACATTTCATTTTTTTTTCAATATTTTGAATTCTCACATCAAAGTTCAATCTCAGGCTTACCCAAAATGTGTATTAGACAAAATTTCTGACTACGTGGTTTTTAGTCCAAACCATCATCTTTGACACCATCTCGTCATATGTTGGTCAAAGCAAAAATCTTAAAATCTTTAAAAATATGTAACGCCAAAGCAAACCGCATTATAGGGATACTTTCAATATCATTTCAGACCATATTGCCATTTTTTCACACCAACCCGACTTACCGTTTAAGAGATTTTAATGCTTACATTTTTGTGAGCTCATTTTTAGAAAGTTTTAAAATCTCATTTTTAGTGCCTTGTCATGACTAAAGATTCATAGGTTATGATCTCCTTCCTCATTTAGATGCTTGGTTAAAATGTCAGGTCTTAACTCCATCTTGGTCAAAAGTTATGTTGAAATCTTTAATGAAGGGGTGGGCGAGAAGAAGTGATATTTAATAAAATTAAAATTAAAATTAAATAAATAATAAATTCACTTCTTGAAATTAATTGCACAACACGAGATAGAAGGATTATGGGTTATAAGTTGTGGAAATTGAACTCTAGATGTTATTTGTTTCAAAATTGAATATAAAGAGCTCACGAACTAAATTTGTAATCCACAACTCAGTTGTGAGTTTTGAAAACCAAGTGTGAACGGTCATGAATTGTGATTTTGAAGAGTCAAAACAAAAAGGTTTGTGAAAAATGAATTTTAAAATCAAAACCCACAACTCGTCCAAAAGTCAAGAACAACTCATAACTCACAACTACTTGTGTGTTTAAAAAATCAACTGCATATGATGGTTGTGGACGGTAAAAAGTAAACTCATGTAAGTTTTGAGTTGTGAATGGAGATTGCAAAAAGTTGTGAATTACGAATTGGAGGGGTTGTGAAATGCATTTTCTGGTTGTGAGTTATGAATACGCAAAACATAAACAAAAGTAGTTATGCTATCTACTTTAAAAACTCAACTCTCGAGAAAGCAATGGAATTTCAAGATCAAAGAGTGAAAAATTCCCGAATGTGAAGATGGAAAAGTGAAATGCAAAAATGATCAAGTAGGAAAGATAGTTTAAGAAGAGTTAATCAAAGTTAGAAACTTGATCATCAAGATGATGCAATTTGGGAATATGAACCATCACATCAAGCAATTGGATGATGCTGAGCATCAAGAGATATTGCTAGGGATGCGTGCAAGTTGAGGTGGCGCCCAATCACCATTGACCAATTCAGTGATGCCAAGTCAATATGACTAGGTGCATTGAACCTAACCCATCAAAGGAGGAGCAAGTGACATGTGGCACTACATCAAATATTGTTCAATGTCCAAAATGTTGTAATTTTCTCATTGGTCTAAATTCAAGGGAAGGACATGTCCAAAATGTTGTAATTTTCTCATTGGTCTAAATTCAAGGGAAGGACATGTCCAAAATGTTGTAATTTTCTCATTGGTCTAAATTCAAGGGAAGGACACGTCCAAAATGTTGTAATTTTCTCATTGGTCTAAATTCAAGGGAAGGACACGTCCAAAATGTTGTAATTTTCTCATTGGTCTAAATTCAAGGGAAGGACACGTCCAAAATGTTGTAATTTTCTCATTGGTCTAAATTCAAGGGAAGGACACGTCCAAAATGTTGTAATTTTCTCATTGGTCTAAATTCAAGGGAAGGACACGTCCAAAATGTTGTAATTTTCTCATTGGTCTAAATTCAAGGGAAGGACACGTCCAAAATGTTGTAATTTTCTCATTGGTCTAAATTCAAGGGAAGGACACGTCCAAAATGTTGTAATTTTCTCATTGGTCTAAATTCAAGGGAAGGACATGTCCAAAATGTTGTAATTTTCTCATTGGTCAAAGAGGAGTTAGTTGTAACTAACCCTAATTGGGGTTTTATTGTTAAATGTTGGCCATTGATTTCAAATTAGTCTTGGCCCTTGAATTGTAATTGGGATGTCTATAAAAGGCTTTGCCTTTTCATTTGTAAGGGTTAATAATATAAGTTAATTAGAAGTAGTATAGCAAAATAGATTAGAGTAGTGTTGTGACGTATTCACACATCGCCCCATTGCAAATGGGGACCCCTGCTTTTTGCTTTATAGGGTTTGTTTTTCTGGGTTTCTAGAGTTTCATATGTTAGCCTTTGCTTTTCAAGTGTCGCCAGGGGGATCACTAGGATGGCAGGCTCTGCTTGAGCCGAGGTGAGTCTTTGGGGCCCCAGAATTAGGGTTTCTTTGAAAGTCTTCCTTAGGGCTTGGTTTTGCTCTTGTTGCTAATTGTGTCTTGCTTGGTGAGTGAGTATCATTCTTGAAGGTCTGAGCTAGGTCAAGTTGGTGAGTGATGAAGTCTGGAATGTCCTGATCCTGAAATTTGGCTAAGTCTGGAATGTCCTGATCCTGAAATTTGGCTAAGTCTGGAATGTCCTGATCCTGAAATTTGACTAAGTCTGGAAAACTAAAGAATCCTCCAAAAACTAGATTTTGCAATATAACTCCTGGAGGTCCGAAACCACTCTCAAACATCCTGACAGTATGTATGGAATATAACTTAAAGTATAATATTCCATAAAATGATCCTGACGGAGAGACCAAAATGTCAAATTTCGCTCCTGACCCTTCCAAAGAGTCCAGAGCGAAATTCTCCATAAGATATTCTACTTTGACCAAAACCTAGAACTAACGCATTCCTAGGCTTGAATGAAGGTAAAAACGCTTGTTTGAATGAGGAAATGTGAAAATGAAGTCAGGATTTGAGCCCAAGGATGATTTTCGCTCTTGACCCTTCCAAAGGGTCCAGAGCGAAATTCATTTTTCTCCACTTTGCTCTTTGACATGACCAAGTTTGTTGACTTCTAGGGCGTGATGGGAAGGTTTTGATGTGCATTTGTCTTTGAGAGGAGATTTGAGGTGACAAAATGATGGAAATTAGCCTAAAGTAGGAATTTCGCTCCCGATCCTTCCAAAGGGTCCAGAGCGAAATTCTTGAAAACCTCATTTTCTCCCTTGTTTAGACCAACGTTCTAGTTTTGAGGTGATGGGATGTGAAAATGTGAAGGATTTTGGCCAAGATTAGGAATTTCGCTCCTGACCCTTCCAAAGGATCCAGAGGGAAATTCTTGAAAACACTCATTTTTCTTTTAGCCAAAGTCAGGACCAAGGTGGAAATGAAAGGAAAGTAGTCTATGTTTGCCTCCCAAGGAAGATTAGAGTTTGAAAAATCAAGAATCAAGGTCAAAACATGATTTTCGCTCCTGACCCTTCCAAAGGGTCCAGAGAGAAAATCCTTATATCTCTTGTTTTCTTCCTTGTTTTGGCTAGACGTTGGCATGATGAAGGAGGAATTAGTATGTTCCTGCCTTGAGAGGGAGTTGGATGATTTTGAAGATCAAGATTTTAGCCTAAAAGAGAATTTCGCTCCTAACCCTTCCAAAGGGTCCAGAGCAAAATTCACTATAAACCTCATTTGCTACTTGATTTTGGCATCAATCTTTGTTCCTTAGGTGAAAAATGATCTAAGTTTGCCTCTTGAGGTGGTTTGAAGTTTGAAAAGTGAGTGATCAAGCCTAAACTAAGATTTTCGCTCCTGACCCTTCCAAAGGGTCCAAAGCAAAAATCGTCCTAAGGCTCATTTCCTCCCTAGTTTGACCAAATTTTGATGTCCAAGGCATGTTGAAAGGGAGAATGAACATGTTGTGGCCTTTGGGAATGTTTGAAAGAGTTGAGGAATGAGTGTTTTAGCCAAGGAAGGAAATTTCGCTCCTGACCCTTCCAAAGGGTCCAGAGCGAAATTCCTTACAAGCCTATATTTTTAACCTTGCTTGAGCTTAGACCTTGTTCTTAAGGTGAAGAGAGAGGAGATTTTACCTTGCAAAGAAGATTGGGATTGAAAGAATGATGATTTTGGTCTAGAAAAGGAAATTCACTCCTGACCCTTCCAGAGGGTCCAGGGCGAAATTGTGCAAAACCTATCTTTTCCCTTAGTTTCATGCCAAATCTAGTGTGGATCATGATTAAAGAAGGCCTTAGGAATGACTCCAAATTGCCAATGATTATCAAGATTGAAGGAATTGAGCCAAATGATGAAAATTGCTCCTGACCCTTCCAAAGGGTCTAGGGCGAAAATTCTTCAACCACCTATTTTCCCTTGCAAAGTCAAGTCAAACTTGGGTTGGATGTGAGAGGAGAAGTGTTTTCTAGCCTTTTGAGGTGAATTCAACTTGAAATGATGGAGGAATAAGCCTAAATTAAGAAATTCGCTCTTGACCCTTCTAGAGGGTCTAGGGCGAAATTTCACCAAAACCACCTTTTTTCCAAATTTGTGACAAGACAATTGCAAACTAAAGTGAATTGGGATGGAAGAAGTCTTTAGGAGTAACTTCAAGTTGCTAGGAAACATTGAAATTGAAGGAATTGAGCCAAATCAAGAATTTCGCTCCTGACCCTTCCAAAGGGTCCAGAGCAAAATTCTAAAATCCACCTATTCCTTTCCCATTTAGACCAAGACATGCCTGGACAAAGATGATAGAAGCCCTTGAGATTGCCCTTGAATGGATTTTGGTCTCCAAAAATGATGATTTTGGGCTAGAGGAAGAAATTCGCTCCTGACCCTTCCAAAGGGTCCAGAGCGAAAAGCACTAAAACCATCCTTTTGTCCAAATTTTGTGCTAAGTCAGGCCTGGACTAGGGTGAGAAAAACTATTTGGAATACCTTGGAAAGATGTTTGACCATCAAAAGTGTGAATTTTGAGCTAAAATAAGAATTTCGCTCCTGACCCTTCCAAAGGGTCCAGAGCGAAATTCTGGATAGGTCCTGTCCCTGGCTGGGTTTTTGAGCGAATTTGACCTTTTAGGCCTTGTGAAGATCAAACCAATATTGGCAAGTTGGGAAAGGGGTTAGTGAGAAGAAAGTTAGAAAAGTTCGAGAGAAATAAGTTTAATATTGTCAACAACAGAGAAATAAGGTGTGAAGAGAGAAATTTGAACAATTGTTGTTTTATTTGGCTTTGAGATCAATAAAATATTGAAGTTATGGTGTTTTATTGCAATCCTTGTGGCTATTTTCATGGTTGTTTATCTTCTTGAATCACTCTTAGTAGAGATAGCATTTAAGTTTTAAGTTTGAAGGACAAATGTTGTGCTTGATCCTTGATAAGACTCACATTCCAAACCACTAGCTCCTTATTGATTGTAAGAACGCCTTGTGTGGTCAACTGGAAACATCGAGATTGTTTAAGAGTTCGATCATTGTTGGAGGTATTGATATGTATCTTACTGATAGTATCTATCCCCTTTAGTGATTTGAAAAATCATTGAATCCCCTTAGAAGATCGCACCAATTCCAGTGGAGTTGTAACCTCTTGGCAATACTGAAATTGGTAGAGTCCTGTCAAGACCAATCATCACTGAGTCATTCTTAGGATTAATTTAGTCTCGCCTCTTTGAAACCTTTATCTTTTGATCTTTTTTGAAACCAGTTAGCGTTAGGAAAATCCTGTTCCCTCATTTGAAAAGTAGTCACATGAACAAGCTTTCTCTGAAAGTACGTAAGGCCCCTTGAAAAAACAGTAAACACAACGACCACTGGTGCTTATCCATGAGTAGAGAACCTACGTAAAAGAACCTTGAAGTTTCACTGATTGATCCTTCTTTGTGATATCTTCAGCATTCGGTAACTTTACTCAAGAGAGGATAAGATACCTCTGGGTATTTTATTCTGTGTTTGGTCGTGTACAAAATACACATCGACAAGTAGGAGGAGAAGAAATTCTTGCCAAGGCTATGTTGAAATTAATACATAAGTTTCATTGAAGATATGGTGGATCTTTGCGTCTTGTTTCTACATTTTGCATGGTTTCTTTCTACTTCCCAAATTTAGTTGAAGTTCATTGGTTTTGATGGAGAAATGGGATGATATGTGATGAATCCCTTGGTTTTTATACCATTTTTAATTTGTTGATTACAACTTGCAGTGCATGGTTAGTTTGAACCTCATTGTTGCAATAGTTTGATTGTGGATGTTCGTTTGGATTGTGCTAGTGCTAGCGTTGGGTATTTGAATGGATGTTTGCAAGATGAAAATCATTTACTACCTTTGGGGATCGCATAGGTTTTGTGTGGTTGTTATCAAGGCAAAGCAAAGTTTGATTTAAGGAGTTTGTGTATCTTGGCATCATTCATTATCATCATTGTTCATAGGTCTAAATTAGGTTAGATTCTCTATCCCTTTCCCTTTTAATATTTCTTTGTTTGAGTAAGTTTTGAAGAGTTCTAGCTATGATTCAGAAGTGGAAGCCCCTTTGTGATTATCAGCATTGTCACATCAAATCACTGAGTCTATCCAACATTAAAGTTGATTGTTCACATTGTAAACCTTGGGGTTGCCTTGATCACATTTTTTAGCATATAAGGTTTCCTTGTTCGAGACAGATAGAATACTTAGTATTTTATTTTGTGTTCGAAGTGTCATAAAAAACACATCAACAGTACCCCTTTTAGAAAGAGCAAACTTGTACAGTAATAGCAATACTTGCATCCATTTCCATCAAGATCTTGTCTTTCAGAAGCAAATCTTCCTATGCCAAGCTAGATAAAGTAATGCATATTGTTTTTGGTGAAAAGGAGCTATATCAGATATATTTTTGTAGACATAAGTGGGCTTACCATCCATACATGTTCTTTTTTATGTTGAGAGGTATTTGACAATGGCCGAAGACTGATTTTTTGGCCATTTAAGAGGAATTATATTATTAGATAAGAAAATGGAACATACCATAATCATATGGTAAAAAAAGAACCTAGCTTTATTAAAAGTCGCTTATGCAGTGGTACACGAATGTATTTTTTTGGCCTCTGAAGAGGTTTAATATTATTAGGAAAAAAATTAAATATTTTAACTTTTTTTCACATTAACTAAATAATATTTTAATGTAAAGCATTTAATTTAATAATATAAAGTGTAACTGGACTTGACTCTTTCCCAAATCTGGAAAGCCACAATTGAGCCTAGGAAAGTTAACTTTTGTGGTCTACTAATCTCTATCAAATGAGGGATTTCTCATCCTCTTTGCTTTGTTTGTTGTCAACTTGAGCTCTTGAAGTGTCTTTTGTTTTTCCCTTTATGCGTAGTGTGCTTGGAAATGGATTTAAACTCTCTTCCAATTATTCACAATGTATTTTTTTATTTGGAAAAATGGTTTTGGTCTTTGATTCTGCTTTCTTGTTTGTGAAATCCACAATCAATTTGGTGAAATATTTTGTGCAGAATTTCTTTTTCAATTATGGAAGGAAAGAAATAATGCTTTTATTTATTATATTTGTATTGATTACTGTTTCTTTGTGGCTAGTGAGGTGAATCTATATAAGGCAATTTTTACTTTTTCAAACTAGCAACCACAATAATATCAATTGCAAAGCATCATTCACATAAGATCTAACAATTATGCAACACAAGAACACACGATTTACATGGAAACCCTTACAAGAGAAAACTATGGCAAAATATTTCTTATACAAAATTCTCTTTACAAGTTTTTAGCCACCAATCTACTAGATACGCCAATCCGTGCAATTTGTAGGCACCAACCCCCATTGCTAAGCGCTAACTTAGTGCTTCCTCTCCTTTAGGAAGCACCAACTTCCAAATGAATACGCATTTTGTTTATTAAAATATTTCTTCCTTAATGGATGACAAAGCCTTCATCAAATCTGATTGCACATATCTTTCCTCTCTGCTCTTGTGTGATGCACCATATATTCCTTCCACAAATTAATTTATTTTTTAACTAAGAGGGGTAAAAATTTATTCAAACCATAAAAAGAACAAAGCAAGGGCTTCACACAGCCCTGTCAAGCTCCACTAAGTGGTCCAACTTTAGAGACAAATACAGGGGTAATTGACCCCTATCCACAATGTTCCAATTTTGCATGTGATCAGAGGCCCATTTGGCCAAACAATCCACTACTCCGTTCCATTTTCTAGGAATATGATTGAAAGTGACAGAATCCAAAGAAACACACAAATTAAGAATCTGTTTAACAACCAAAGCTAAATGCCAACTAACATCTTCTAAAGTCTGCCTATTCAACAAATTCACCACCATCGGGGAATCAGAGTCACAAATGATCCTTCTCCACCCAAGCTGACAGCCACGTTCCACAACGTATAAAATGGCAATAGCTTCCATTAAATTGTTAGTATGAAAACTCTCATTAATAGAAAAGATAAACTGAAGAGTCCCAAAACTATCTCAACCAACTCCACCAATGCCAACATGACCAGGGTTTCCTCGAGAAGAACCATCTGTGTTGAGTTTCAAAACTCCCTGAGGAGGAGGAGACCAACGCCCCTCCCTATTTATCTTCTGAAGAGGATGTCAACATCTATTTCTCATGACCTGTCCTTGTGGAGGAGGAAGATGACCAACATCTCGAGGAGCCACTGATTCCGTCAAATCACATTTTGTCGAAATAGTTTCTCTCAATGAATGAAGAATTTTCCACCACAAGCAAGAAGCCACCAACATCACATCTTGAAAAATCCTACGATTCCTCTTCAACTAGATATTCCAGGTAATAAAGGAGGGGCCAAGAGTCCAAGCAACTCGAAGAAAAGAGGTCGTAACAGGGGCCTTGCCCCACGATCAAAGAACTCTACCAAAGAAGAGACATGCCAATAGGCCTTGTTCCACACACCCCACCAAAAGTGCCAAATCTCCCTAGAGAAAGAATGTTGGAAAAAGAGATCAGAAACACTCTCTTTGCTATTACAGCACAACACACACATTGAGGGGCCTTGAAAACCATGCACAATTTATCCCAAGTAAGACACCGAATTTGAACCACCAACCACATGAAGAAGTTGCACTTGGGCCACAAAAAAATGTACCAAACATGTTTCCACCATTAGACCTCAGTGTCTCCAAACATCTGCCTACCAAGCTGCCCATATCTTGTAGAAATAGAGTACTTCCCAAACAAATCACTGCCAGCTCGAGCCAAAATATCATGTCCCACCAAGGCATTGCAGTCACGAGCAGCAAGAATCTGAGCTAGCTCTCGCCTATCCACCTCTGACCCTCCTGGCGGCCATTCAGAAGAGTGCTTCCATCTAAAACTAACAACCAATCCACAATTTTGAGCTACCTTATAATGTTCTGTTGTTTTTCTTACAATACTAGGATCACAAGAAGATGACCATGCATAGTAATCATAGGGTGTGCTCGATTAACCATGGGCAATGATTCAGATCATTGTTGCCCTCCCAACCATAGACGATATACTGCTATTGTCTCCCCCGAGCACACAATACGTAATCGATCTCTACACAAAGATATGTGATCGATATGCCCCTTTAGATGAATTAAATACCAATCCATAAACTGAAAATAATGATGCCCGAATGATTGATGATAAACACAATATTTGAACTGCAGATGGAAGCGGATTGATCTCACACTAATTGAGAATGTACGGGTAGGAGATGAAGTCGATTTGCTAGCACAAGATAATGCACGAACTGTTGATGCCAATGCAAGGTATGGAAGACACCACAAGAACTGTTGTAGAATAAGTGATGGATCTTCTAACCAGATCATCGATTTGCTAGATACAAGAATTGATTGATTCGATGTTTGTGAGGGAAACCAATCTTTATATCCAATTAGAGACGTTACCAATCAATACGCCTCCTACACAAGTTGGCTTCTATAAACCATCACGTCCTTTAGTTAGGGGTTTGTTTACATCATAATGAACACGGCTAATGCAAGGGTGGCGGAGATATATGTCATACACAAATGACATATTAATAATTATAAGCAAGTCGTATATGCTTATTGACAACCTTAATATCCAATCGGTTGCAAGATAACAAACTCGATTCAACAATGGATCAGCATATTAACGATTATAGGCAAATCAATAATACTAAATTGTCTAAGGCCGATAGGCCAATTAGACAATTTAGTTGTCTAAGCTGGCCCAGAAGGATATAACCGACGCTATCCACATTAAAAATATCACAAAGGGATTGGAGGTGAGGATATGAAGAAAGAATAGAAGGGTGACCGTCCCAAGAATCAAACCAATAAAGAGCCTGTGACCCTGAGTGGTAGATCCAAAAAAGCTGTCTCTTAACCAATTGAGCCCCCACTTTTAGAGTATGCTATATCATAAAACCCCTTCCTTCCACAGGAAAGCGAGGAACATCAAAAGAAGTAACACCTAGAAGATACTTATGGGTGAGAATACATGCCCAAAGCTGATGTTGTTTGGTACACCGACGCTAATATAGCTTACTGCAAGAACTTGCCCATTCAAAATGGTAGAACGTAATTCGAGACCGCCCTTTTTCTTTGGTCTACATATAGTTTCCCACTTAACAAGGCTCCACTTAGCAGCCGACAAGTTACCACTCTAAAGAAATTGCAGTGAGAGAGCATCAAATTCCTTAAAGAAATACATAGGGGCAGCTTGAACAAAACACTGTAAGTAGGAAGAGCTTGGATAACAAACTTAAGAAGAGTCACTCTAGCAGCAATAGATAACCAACGATGAGTCCAATGAGTGACCTTACGCAACTTATCAAGCAAGATCTGCTAGGAAGACTTGGGTTGTCTACCAACAGCAAGAGGAATACCCAGGTAGACAAAGGGAAGAGACCCAATCTGAAACCTCAAAATAGTCACAATCCGCCTTTGAATAGATGGAGTAGTACGCCTTTGAATAGCCGAAGTAGTATTAAAAAAGAAAATAGAAGACTTCTGCTCATTCACCTTCTGACCCGAAGTAGGAAGGTAGGTATCCAAAGCCTGCCTAAATGATTCAGCTTCCCAAATACGAGCCATCCCCATAAGAGAAGTGTCATCCACAAACTGGAGATGAGAAAGCTTTGGCAAACTATTGCCCCATTGCCAACCATGAAGCAAGCCCTGAGAAACCCAAAACTTAAGGAATCGGCCCAACCCTTTAGCCATAATAATAAACAAATAAGGAGATAGAGGGTCTCCTTGTTGGAGGCCCCTAGTGGCGCCAAAAAGCTCTGAAGGTTCTCCATTCACAATAACCGAAAAAGAAGTAACACAACTCATAGTCCAACTCACCCAATCGGGACAAAAACCAAAGGCTAAAAGAATCTTCTCAAGAAAACGCCACTTAACTCTGTCATAAGCTTTGGCCATGTCTAGCTTGATGAACATGGATTTTTCCTTAGAAGTCGCCATAAAATGAATGAATCCAGAGGCCACCACCACCCCATCCAAAATTTTTCTGCTAGCTACAAAACCCCCTTGCTCAAAAATAAGAACTAGAAGACAAGTTTTGAGCCTCTCTACAATCAATTTAGTAATAATTTTGTACACCACGTTACAAAGAGCAATAGGTCTAAAGAATTCAAGCTTATCAACACCTTCCTTTTTAGGAATGAGAACCAAAAAAGTAGCATTCAAGGCTCGAAGCATCCACTGTGAAGAGATTCCCGAACAACCTTCAACAAATCTAGATTAATAATATCCCAAAATTCGTGAAAAAATTCAACGGGGAAACCATCAAGACCTGGAGCTTTACCCTTGTTCATCCCGAACACAACTTCTTCTAATTCAGGCATAGTAATCGGACGAATGAGAGAATCATTCATCACATTGGTAATCAATGAGGGAATGCAAGCAAGGATCATATTCTCATCATCCTTAGCTGGAGGTGAATCTTCAACAAAAAGAGTAGAGTAAAACTGACAAGCTTCTCTAGACAAAGCCGACAGAGAAGAAATTGAAAGACCCTTAGAATTAACCAGAGAAGAAATATAACTCTTATTACGACGAGGCTGCATAGAATGATGGAAGAAAGTAGATCTGAAGCCAATCAATTTGGGCCTTCTGTTTCCAAAAAATCTCCTCACGAAGCTCCCACTCCACATTTCTCATAGCCTGGGATTCAGCTTTTCCAAGAGCCTTTGAGAAACCAAAATCCCGAATTTGGCGAGTAATCATATCTAGGCATGCCCAAGCTTCCCTTTTCTTGGCTTGAAGGTTGCCAAAACACAACCCATTCCATCGCTTAAGGTGATACTTAACATATTGAAGCTTCTTAACAAAAGAGTACATAGCTGTACCATTAGCAGGGCCCCCATCTCTCCACCAATGGGCTACAAGATCATGTAGGGAGGAATCTTGAAGCCACATAAGTTGAAATTTAAAAGGAGGATTCTTTGGAATTGTAAAAGAAAAAGCATAAAACTTAATAGGCCAATGATCAGAACCCCTCCAGTCGAGAATTTCATAACAAGTAACTAAGCTACCCCCCACCCAAAAATTGGAGACAAGAAATCTATCCAACCTTCCAGAGATCGCATCTTGCCCATTCCATCTATTATTCCAAGTGAAAATCCCATTAGAAGGTTTAACATCAACTAAAGCAAGAGAATCCAGATTAACCTGAAAAAGATCAAAAGCAAGACCTAGCCTAGGCAACCCCACTCTTTTCTTCTCCAAACTACACATAAAATTGAAATCACCAGCTACGACCCGAGGAAGATATGACCTGAGGAAGATATGAAGCACATGATTGAACATACCTTAAATGAGCCCAAAGCTGAATTTTACCACGGATATCAATCAGAGCATAAACATTAGTGAACAAAATTGTCTCACCAATTTCCAAAGCTTTTGCAACCATGGAGATAGAAGAATGACTAGAGATCCACCAGAGAGGAACAACCTTATGTGGATCCCAAAAAAGAGCCAAACCACCAAAGAACCAATACATTGACATTGACCTGAAAACTGGATACGAGGAGCATACTGAAGCATAAAGTCAACTGAAAGCTTAGTCTTTAGAATACCAAAGATGTCTGGAGAATGAACAACAACCAAATCATGAATAGCCTTTTGATGGGAGGTGCTATTCAACCCCCTTACATCCCAGGAAAGAATAATCATGGAGGAGGAGGAAAGAAGTGAACATCAATGGGCTTAACCAACCCAGATTCCACCAACAAATCCCCAGTAAATTTAATCTTCTCTAGATCCTTCTTGCGGCCAACTTTAGAGGAATTTTCAAAAGGACCTTTCTTAAGGGGGCGTTGTTGCATACCCGGAGCTTGAGAAGACCCCCTACCTTTAGTAAAAGTCAACACCTCCTTAGCCAAATCCGCCAAAACAATATCATCTTGCAGACCTGCATGGTCACCAGAATTTCCAACATCCCCATGCATATGCACCTTAGGCGTATCATTAACAACAGTCACCTGCTCCGACACTATATCAATACCCATAGTAGTGGCCCCAGAAGAAACCTCTACAGGAATCCCCTCCTTCAAAGTTAGATTATCCAAGGCCTCAAAACAGTTGAAACCCTCTTCAGTTTGCCTATCCTTAAAGGACCGCCTCTGACCTCTCCCTTTAACCCCTGGCGTAACGGGTATAAAACCATCCTTATCAGGCCCACCTTCTGACATAGGATCCTTACCTTTATCCCCCTTATCTGCCATTGGAACTGAGGAAGGAGGAGAAGAGACCCCAACAGACTTGTTAACCCTAAGACACTGGCACTGAAGGTGTCCATACTCATGGCAGATCCAACATCGAAAAGGAAGGGACTCATAATCTAACTGCTGAACTTAAGAAGCAGAGCCAAGACAAATCAAAATTAACTTAGAGTTAAAAAATTTCAAAACCAATGTCATTGCTTTTGTATACACTTCACAGCCCGTGTTTGCAACTAGGGATAATTCAGAATAATACTAAAATGTTTCTCAGAAGTTCCTTAAAATGAATTTACAAATCAAACATGATAGCAAAATAAACAAACAACCCAATATGATGTTACCCATGTTCCGATTGCTGCCATCTGAAAAATATCTTTTGTCTTCTTAGATCAAACTTCTACTTACTGGCATTTGAAGAATATCTTCTTATCTTCAAACTCGCACTTGTATCTTCATAACCCTCACAACATTTGTATATTTCAAAATCACACAGCCGCACTCATATCGCATGTCACTGCAAATATTCTTCACACTTCACTTGTTATTCTCAGTGATATGATATAACAGCCAAAGTTCAAAAATAGTTTTTGACCATTGAAGATGTCTTTGCTTTTCACGTATTTTTCAGAATTATCATATTCTCTCTCTTATTGGGCTTGTATCTCTATTAGACTTTTTCAGCAATCTCACTTCATATATATTCTTTTTTTTTTCTTCTTCAAAACATCCTATTGTTGAACAAACCGGAGTACAGAGAGGGGGGGGGGGTGAATCAGTATTCCTCTAATTTATAAAACTGAAACTCATAATATTCTAATGTTCTAAAACTTAACTTAATCTCATGTTAATCTTGAAATGAAAAATATAGAACATAACACAACCACACAAGATACACCAAATTTTTATACGTGGAAAACTCAAATGGGAAAAACCACGAAGAGGGTTAACTCAAGAGAAAATATAACTAGTTATATGGAATTACAAAACTGGCTCACTGCTCAAATACAACAGCTTATTGTAAGAAAGGTTCACTGCCAAAAGAACTGAACTAAGAAAATTGCATCTACACATGCATGGAATTAGTTCTAGTTGAAGTTCTAACAATACATTGACTACTTGCAGCAGATCCAGTTAAGAACCTCCGCAAACCACTTCACTATTTGATTGCACCAATCTGCTAACATTGAATCAACTCTAATGCTTACAACTTTATCCTTCGCTCATGCTTTCCTTCTCCTTCGCATTATATCCTTCTCATACTCTCTCATTCACTTGCTACTTCAATGATGATTACAAACAAGAGAACCTACATATGTATGTGTTAATTAGAAATATACATCAGGTTGGCTTCAAAAACATTTTTCCAAAGGAACATTTCAATGGCCAAGATACACATTGCAATCATCTGATTAAAACATCAACTTTTAATGTCGGCCAAGCATGAAATAAACATATCCTCAAAAAGTAAAAAACAACATGCTAACTGAATGCCACAATCACTGAAGCACAAAGTAGAACATCTAGAGAGAAATGAACCAAGATAGACCATAGTTAAGAACTGGAGGCAATAATCACGATCCAAGTCAACATTGCAAGATTCAAGATGTGACTGACGGATCATCAAACAAGTATCACCAGAAATCAAAAGAACTGGAGGGAACCGGAGTACACTTCTCCCCCTTAGAAAGAAAAACTATATACTTCCTGTCTTTTCAAGCACAATCTTCTTAAACTTCTCAAAGTTCTCCAAAATTCTCTAAATTTCTCCCCCTTTGACATCAAGGAGAAATGTGGATAAACAAAAAGAAACTGTTCTGCAAAAAGTACCTTGCGCTTTTGAAATATTCTCTTATATTTTTCCTTCCAACTCAGGAAGAAAGGTCTTCCACAAATTCATCGCCAAATGGATACTCAGACTCAAACTATCATTCTGCACAATTATATTGACTGCATCTGATAACGAACCGGGAACAGAGATGTTCTGTTCACACTTCTCAACTTCAATGAGAATACCAGAGAGATGTTGTAACCGAGCTTCAACAATTTCTCATCTTTAAGAAAATACTTACCACATCTTCTTTCTGTCTTTGATAAAATATAAGAGTTGTTTGCAAGGAGTTTATCTTTCTTCTTCGTGTACCATCAAGATCATTGAAGATGTCAAATGTCTTACCCAAGGAACACAACTCTTACTTCCGGAGGAGCTTCCCTCAGGAGTACAGATAGAACTGGGAATCGGACGAGAGAGCAACTTCTTCTGAAAATCTATGAAGTATTCTTCATATACCAGATCTTTGTTTTCCAAATAGGCTAAATATCTGAAAATTTGTTTCCTAACAAAAATATTCGATTTCCATGCAATATTTTCTTTCAAGGGTAATGACTTTGTGAAGTAAAACATCAAACATATAATCAAGGAACCAAACCGGAAAGGATAACCTTGATCTTTTGGCATTTTTGATATTTTTTGCCAACTGTATTCTCAACAATTCGCATAAATCAAAGTTCTTGTCTTCTTTTACCATATGATGTGCAATGTATACAACAATAGCCGAAGTAGAACTATAATGTGCCTACTAGTTAGAGATCATTGCCCTGCAAAACAGATTGTTAGAATACAACAAATATATATATATATATATATATATATATATATATATATATATAACTATATGTATATAACTAATCTAATTTGCAATTAAACTTCAATTACTTAATTAACACTAATCTCAATTCTTATTTAATAAAAAGGATACGAGTGCAGTATTGAGACATGTCCTTAGGCGGCTGTGAAACTCGCCTTCTTGGAACCCATCTTGGTTCCAAGCCATATCAGGGAATCGAAGGTTAATTCGATTCCTGTCTTGGATGTAGTTTCTTACACTCAAGCCATACTAGGAAATCGAAGGTTAATTCGATTCCTGTCTTGGATTTAATTTCTTACACCCAAGCCATATCAAGGAAGACCATCATATATGATCAATTCCTTGCCTTGGATGATGCATCTCATCATCCAAGTCTACCAAAGAGGACTGGCCAGATCCGTCTCTTCTTGGATGAACTTTGTCAACCAAGCCATAACATATATGCATATAGATACTCAGTATATACTGCCTACTAGGGATTATCACAACCCTTGCATTAGACTAAGGGAATTTCTTCCCAATAGCCTCCATCATATAGCCACATCATTCATATTACATTCTACAATTCATTATCATTTTCATTCCATAATCTACATTTACATATTCCTATATTAACATGTATTCGGTAACATATATTCAGAAAATATTCATTAACATGTTCTTAGGAAAATTCATTAACATATAAAAAATATTCATTAACATATATTCAGAACTATTCATTACCATATATTCACAAATATTCATTAACATATTTTTATGACTATTCATTAACATATATTCACAAATATTCATTAACATATATCTAGAACTATTCATTAACATGTATTAAAATATTCATTACTATATATGTGTGTGTGTGGCACACACGTCCACACACATATATATCCTCTGTGAACCGCAGACATCACTTACCTGTCGTAGTCTGCAGTCTTTTGTTGAAGCTCCTAGACCGTAGTCCGCTTGCTATCCTCCCGTCTCCCTTTCTTCTTTTTTCCCCCATTCCTTGCGCTGAGGTTCTTCCCTTATACCCCGTGGAGGGGAAGGGTTGCATCCCTTTACAGGTCCCTTCCGCGCGAAGGGATGTGACGGTGGTCGCAGCCTAGGCTGCGACTACTGTCGCACCACTTCGTGCGGGGGGGAGGGAAGTCGTTTATGCTTAGTTCGTAGTTTTAGTTTATATCACTTTGTATTAATATTTTAATTTAATAATACTTTCCTTATTATTTTATATATTAAATACATTGACATTTTAATCATTTACTTAATAATACTTTTTCTTTATTATTTTATATACTAAATACATTAACATTTTAATCATTTTTTTAATAATATTTTTCTTTATTATTTTATATATTAAATACATTAACATTTTAATCATTTATTTATATTAACCTTATTTAGTTAATCAATATTTAATGATTTATTTCCTCTTTAGTATATTAATATTATTTAATGAATTTACATCACTTGATACCGTAGGGGTTATCACAAGAACCTTCTCTGTTTTGAAATAGATTTTATAAGAGATTCCATATGCCACATACCTTATGATAGTATCAATGATGGTGTCAATTATTAGTGCCCGTTGATCACCCGTGACGCCAGTTAGGGTTTCAACTTCTTTGTTCTTGATTGATTTCTTCACCAAAAGGGGTCCATTATCACATAAACCGGAAATAACAAAAATAGCTTATTTTGAAATCTGATAGGGTTTGTCTAAAATCATATGATCATCCTCAATGCAATTCAAGAGAAACTTTATTATGTCTTCATTTTCAAACTATGGGAATTCGTTTCATAAGTTTAAACCTTTATGTTCTAAATTTCTGATTTCTTGCATACCTTCACTCGACAAATAATTTCCCAATTTCCTAATTTTCTCATGATTATATTCATCGAGACGAATATCCTCATTTTTTCGAACAGTCGACTTCTTAGAATCCATAGGAAAAGATATGAAAAATACCTTATGTGCGAATTGAGCTCTTAATCTCCTGCTTTTCAGATGCTCTGCTTCTTAAACTCTTCAACGCATAATGCACAAATTGACCCAAAAATTAGATATTTAACTTGTTCGGTGTGCCTAGGATTTCGCCACCAAAAGCTATCTTATCAAAGTGACGTCATTTGATTTTTGCAATACAACATACGCAATCCACTGGAGCACACAACAACACCAACACTATAATCATAATGCATCTTTTTCACTCAAGGGGGTATTGATAGATTTGTCTATGAAAACTCCCCCTAAGCTGAAACTACTGGATCAATTTCCGGAGGAAGAAGCACCAATACTGGATTCAGGTGCAGCAGATTCAGTTGATTCTTTCCTTTTCCAGACCATGGCATTCTTCTTCTTAACTTCATTTGATTTCACCGGAGCATTCACATTCTTGCATTTGTTCGCAAAGTGTCCATACTTGTTGCAACTGTAGCACTTTACATTCCTCTGTCCCGAATTTTCTGAATTCATTCTAGATCTGCACTGATTAGCTTTATGACCAAATTTATAGCATATGCGACAATAAACTTGAAAGGGCATATTCACATGAAATCCATTCGTTCCATTCACAAACGGTCTATAGCTTCTGCTCATAACTTGATTATTGCAGTTATTAGCCTTATGTTCAAAATTTCCACATCCAAAACATTGAATATTTTGATTTACATTTCTTCTGCATTCTATAGCTTTGTGTCCAAAATAATTGCATTGAAAACAATAGCCATTAAAATGATGAATACCTTTGAGCATTAGGTTGCTGAACTGGAGGTCTGTTTGCAGCAGGTCCGGAATTCTGGACTTTTTTTTTCTAGCTTCAATCTTCTTTTCAGTCTCCATCTTTTCTTTCCATTTACCTTTGTTTTTCAAACAATCACCGGTAAATCCTAATCCTTCCTTGTCCTTGTGAGATTTTTGCATTGGCAACCGTTGATCTAATAACACATTGCTTTCACTAACTCTTGCTTCTTATTTCACCTTCTGTAATTCTTGTTCTAACTTTCCAGTTTCTTCAACCTTTAGATTAATTGCGCTCTTCAAGCTTTCTTCCACTTTCCTGCTCTCTTCTATCTGCAATTTTAAGTTCACAATAGTCTCATTCGCTTGCTTCAATTCCTTGTTAACCTCTCGATGTCTTGCTTTGAACTTCTGTATTTGTTCTCCCAGTTTCTTCATACATTCTTCATTTTCAGATTCCATGCTTTTAAGATCTTCAAGGGCTATCTACAATTCTTCATCCAACTTATATTCTCCATCTATTTCCATAGGAGCCATGTGTTCAAATCAAGATCTCCCTCAAGCGATTAAGATAAGCAGCAAGGGACTAGGTTCTGATACCAACTATTGAACAAACCGAAATACTGAGAGGTGGGGGGGGGTGGCGATTCAGTATTCCTCTAATTTATAAAACTGAAACTCATAATATCCCGATGTTTTGAAACTTAACTTAATCTCATGTTAATCTTGAAATGAAAGGTAGAACATAACATAGCCACACAAGATACACCAGATTTTTATACATGGAAAACCCAAATGAGAAAAACCACGGAGAGGGTTAACTCTCAAGAAAATATAACTAGTTATATGGAATCACAAGATTGGCTCACTGCCGGAGGGCTCACTACTCGAAGAGCTTACAACTTAGATACAACGACTTATTATCGGAAAGGCTCACTGCCAAAAAGAAGTGAACTGAGAAAATTGCATCTACATGTGTGGAATCAGTTCCAGTTAAAGTTCTGACAATACACTGACTACTTTCAACAAATTCGGTTAAGAACCTCTGCAAACCGCTTCACTATTTGACCGCACCAATCTGCCCACATTGAATCAACTCGGATGCTTACAACTTTATCCTTCTCTCATGCTATCCTTCTCCTTCGCAATATATCCTTTTTATACTCTCTCATTCACTTGCTACTTCGATGATGATTACAATCAAGAGAACCTACATATATATGTGTGTTAATTAGAAATATACATTAGGCCGACTTCAAAAACATATCCTCGAAAAGCCAAAAACAACACGCTAACTAAATGCGGCAATCACCGGAGCACAAAGTAGAACATCCGGAGAGAAATGAACCAAGATAGACCATAGTTAAGAACTGGAGGCAATAATCACGACCCAAGTCAACATTGTAAGATTCAAGATGTGACTGACGGATCATCAAATGAGTATCACCAGAAATCAAAAGAACCCGAGGGAATCGGAGCACAGGAATCTGCTCATCATTGAATACTCGAACAAACATCTGGAGAACGACTTCAGGCGCAAAGAGTCAAATGCTATGACCAACACCACAACTCACACATCCTGATACACATATTCTCATACTGTCAATACATAATTCCAGAACAATACATCAATAGCAACATCAATAGCAATAGGAGTCTGTCATCTATGACATACCTATCTTCCACTGTCTGCAACACAACATACATACCTAACTTCCACTTCAATACATCATGCATACTGTTCTTTACCATATCCGGAGCAATCCGGACCATCGGATTTGACATCAATGACAACTATAGATAAGCAATTCCAACACCTATCTTTGACTGACTTGTATAACATCCATACAGTTTACAAATTAGTTTGAAGAAGTTACAAACTGTCCTTACTAATCACCACCGATCTTCAAAGGCTATGATAATCATCAGTTTGTAATCACCAAGATACAAATGCCAAAGTATATGTAAACACTAAAAAAGAACAAAGGTTAAGTTATATGTTTTACAAATAACCTTTGAAATATTCTTAATTATGCTCGTCTCTTGTTTGAAATATCCAATCAATGTAAACAAAGAATTGTTTGCTACATGTAGACAAAACTAGAGGAAGACAATATTGAATGTTACTCTGTGTGCACATATTGTAGAACTTTTCGTCTTCAGAACTTGCATATCATGCCGACCAAACATATTATACAAAACACCATTAACATAAGTCTAAAGAATTACATCCGTCAAGTGCCAAGGTTGTGTCTGCATACCATGCATTTCCAACAGGTTTTTTTTTCTATCTCCAGAACATACCAACTCAGAAAACGAAGATGCCATACTTACTATACAGATTGTAAATAGTTAAACTATTATGTATGTCTTAATCAGTGAATGGGAGGACTATGTAAATCTTTTGTATTTCTACATCTATCTTTTTCTTTGTTTGACATCAATGATAAATTCTTCTGACAATATTTGAATCTCAATACCTTGTGCAAAAGTAGTCTTGTTTGTGGTTGTGATGCCATCTGCCTTTTCTTTTTATAATTTGCAATTGTATTTTTAATGTAGATTAATAGATAATGCTTCTTGATAAAATAATCTGAAGTATAATGTTCCCATAGCCAGTTACAAATGGGATATTCAATTGAGGATATACAAAAGAAATTGCACAATCTGGTAATTTTAATGTGTAGCCTATTTGGTTGTTTAAATGTTGTTCTTTTTGTTGGAAGGTTTTTATATCAAACCCATAGAATCATCTTGTTACCTTATATGGGAGCATGGGCCTTGGGCTGAAAACTCTTTGCAAGGACAGGGATATTTTAGTAACATAATGAAATTGAATATGAATCTTTTTGTTCCTTCAAGGTTTATGTCTCTTGGCATTTAATGTGTATGTGTGTTTAAGATACAGAGTTAGTTTACTTGAAGATTTCAATCTATGGCACATGCTTGTTTCTTGAAGTTTTTGTAGGGAACCTTTATTTATAGGCTTAAAACATCTAAAGAGGATTTTGCAAAAAATCAAATTTGGTGCAGATTTTCCTCCCCGAATTAAGCTATTTGTATTCTGCCATCATATTTATGTTTTGTAAACATGCTACTGTAAAATAAAGATGAACTATGTGATCTTTATTTTTAAAGTAAGTATCAAAGATCTTATAGAAGGTAAGCTAGAAATATCAATTATTCATTTTGAAGATTTTTGTCTGTTTGATTGCAGACAGAATGGACAAGAGAAGAGGATGAGAAGCTACTTCACCTTGCAAAACTTATGCCAACACAGTGGAGGACAATTGCACCAATTGTTGGGCGAACTCCATCTCAGTGCCTGGAACGTTATGAGAAACTTTTGGATGCGGCCTGTGTGAAGGATGAAAACTATGAACCTGCTGATGATCCTCGGAAGCTAAGGCCTGGTGAAATAGATCCTAATCCAGAATCCAAACCTGCAAGGCCTGATCCAGTTGATATGGATGAAGATGAAAAAGAGATGTTATCTGAAGCACGAGCTCGCTTAGCCAACACTCGAGGTAAAAAAGCAAAGAGAAAAGCACGAGAAAAGCAACTTGAGGAGGCAAGAAGGCTTGCCTCTCTTCAGAAACGGAGGGAATTGAAGGCAGCAGGCATTGAAGGCAAGCAGAGGAAAAGAAAGAGAAAAGGAATTGATTATAATGCAGAGATTCCATTTGAGAAGAAGCCTCCTCCGGGATTTTTTGATGTTGTTGATGAGGAAAGACAGGTCGAGCAGCCTCAGTTTCCAACTACAATAGAAGAGCTAGAAGGAAAGAGACGGGTTGATATAGAAGCTCAGTTAAGGAAACAAGATATTGCACGCAATAAAATTGTACAGAGGCATGATACACCCTCAGCTGTAATGCAGGTTAACAAGCTCAATGATCCAGAAGCAGTTAGGAAGAGATCAAAACTCATGCTTCCAGCTCCACAAATTTCAGATCGAGAGCTTGAAGAAATAGCAAAAATGGGTTATGCAAGTGACCTTGTTTTGGGGGAAGATGAACTTGCAGGCGGTAGTGGTGCTGCCCGTGACCTCCTTGCAAACTATAGTCAGACTCCACGGCTGGGCATGACACCTTTAAGAACGCCACAAAGAACTCCAGGTGGGAAAGGAGATGCCATTATGATGGAGGCTGAAAATCAAGCACGTTTAAGAGAGGCACAAACTCCACTTTTTGGGGGAGAAAATCCAGAGTTGCATCCTTCAGATTTCTCGGGAGTCACTCCCAAGAAAAAGGAGGTTCAGACTCCGAATCCTATTGCAACACCTTTGCACACTCCTGGAGCAATTGGTTTAACTCCTCGAATTGGAATGACTCCATCAAGAGAGATATCTACATTTGGCATGACTCCTAAAGGGACTCCTATTAGAGATGAGCTTCATATAAATGAAGGTATGGAAACTCCTGACAGCTCCAAGGCTGAAAGTCGAAGGCAAGCAGAGATAAGAAGGAACTTGCGAGCTGGTTTAAGTGAACTTCCTGCACCGCAGAATGAATATCAGATAGTTGCCCCTGACCCTCCAACAGATGATGTTGAAGTGGCAGAACAAATGGAAGAAGACATGTCTGATAAATTAGCTAGAGAGAAAGCAGAAGCAGCTGCAAGACAGGTAGCATTGCTTAGAAAAAGATCAAAGGTTTTGCAGAGAGGCCTTCCAAGACCTCCTGTTGCTGCTGTGGATTTAATTAGGAATTCTTTGAAAAGAATAGATGATGATAATGGTTCTCTTGCACCAGCAAACTTAATGGAGCAAGCTGATGAATTGATCAGAAAAGAACTAATGTCTTTACTGGAGCATGACATTGCGAAGTATCCATTTGAAGATGACCTTACAAAGGAGAAAAAGAAAGGCAGCAAGAATACTTCAATTGGAAGGCCACAAGTTCCTATTCCTCAAATAGATGATTTTGATGAGGGAGAACTAATAGAGGTATACCTTCCAGATTTGGTTGCCTTCAACAGTTTTAACTTTGTTAATGCATGTGATCTACTAATATCTGCCAGTAAATGATTCTTTTGTGGATTGTCATAGAAAGCTATATTCTAATCCTTCTGTTAATTTGCTTTGGCAGTATTTGTTTTTTCTAGCTTGTTTTAATGCAGAAATTAATGCATAATGAGAACAATGTTACAGCTGTTGTGAATTTCGTCAGTCACCTGTAAACCTTAGTAAATTTCGATCCAAATATTTTGTGTGAATTGTGAATCTTGATTTTTTTTAAGTTTATCAGCTTTGTCATGTAATTGATTTTTTTAATTTATGCTGACATAACTGCTTGGTTTTATTGTTTTACATCCAGGTAGCCCAGTTAATTGAAGATGAAGTCTCAATCTTAAGAGTGGGAATGGGGCATGGAGAAGCTTCAGTGGATGATTTTGCTGAAGCCCATGATGCTTGTCTGGAAGATATGATGTTCTTCCCTGGTCGTAACAGCTATGGTCTTGCAAGTGTGGCCAGTGTTACAGATAAACTTACAGCACTACAACATGAATTTGAAAATGTGCGGAATCATATGGAAAGTGGGACAAGAAAAGCTGTTCGTCTTGAGACGAAGTTGAAAATGTTGACTCAAGGCTATCAAGTATACATGATCTTTTGCCGAGACAAATATTTGTGTATCTGTTTGTGTTTCTTCCTAGAATTTTCTATTGTTAATTGTTGTCACCTCTAGTCCCATTGGCCTAATTTTGGTCATCTGTGGACATCAATATTATTTCTTTCTTTCTTTCTTTCAAAACCTTGCTGAATACCTATCATAGATTGTGACCTTGAGGCTTTCTGTAGAATTTCTGTAGAAAGGTTATGTCTTTAGCACCATGCATTTGAGAAGCATAAGGTTTAGTTGTGTACTTAGCTCGAGTTTTCAAGAAAAACATGTTTCCTTGGGATGGAATTATTATAATTATAGATGGATGACATAGTAAGTGGAAGAGAAAACCGTAACATACAAATGCCATTTATACTTTCTTTCATATCTCAAAAGAACTGAGACACTTAAAAATCGTTTTAGCATATGAGACTTGAGAGTAGGATATTTTTCTGCTCCATCGTGGTTTATAATATTAGGCTCATCTTGGGCAGTTTAGTATGCATTCCTTGTAAAGGATGCAATAGTGTTGGAGGCTAGAACTTTTTCAGCTTAGCCTTTTTGTACATGAAATTAACATTACTTTCAACCTAATTTTAGTGATACATTATTTGGCAATACTATTGTTTTTACCTTTTGTTGTTTGTGTGGGCAGGTGAGGGCTGGTAAATTGTGGACACAAATAGAGGCAGCCTTCAAACAGGCAGATACTTCTGGGACTGAACTGGAATGTTTCCGGGCATTACACAAGCAAGAGGAATTGGCAGCTTCTAACAGAAATGAAAGTTTACGAGAAGCAGTCAGTCAGCAAAAAGACCTTGAAAGAAAACTACAGATTCGATATGAAAATCTGCTTGTGGAACAGGATAACATGCAGAAATCTATACAGGAACACAATAAAAGGACAGCTGAACAAAATGATACTAGCAAAGGGGATGGCAGCAACCCTGAGCTGGCACAATTGGCTTCTCGCCAGGTTGATATAGGTAGATTAGAAACTGAGAACGTTGTGAATGACAGTAACTCCGATCTGGCACAGTGGGTCCCTCACCAGGTTGATATGGGTGGATTAGAAACTGAGAAGGTTGTGGGTGGCAGCAATCCTGAGTCAGCACAGTTGGCTTCATGCCAGGTTGATATGGGGGGATTAGAAACTGAGAAGGTTGTCACAGAAGCCTGGGTAGTTTCATCTGAAGGCAATGATATTGCTATGTCAGAGAGTAGTGAGGCTCTTGATGATCATCATTCTTTGTCACTTGTCCAGGATGGTATTGAGAAGGTTAGCACTTCTGGTCAAAACAAAGATAATGCAGAATTTTCTGAAAAGGCTACCAATATGAGGACTGATTATGCACTAAAGTTGGATGGGCTTTACTCTATTTTAGAGGATGAAAACATTGATCAAGTCCCACATGATAAGGCCAAGTAGGTGGTTGATTCAGATGAGCAGACTCCTGTTTTATGTAGTGAACATATTGAACAAGTTGTTCAGCATCAGAGTGACCTGATGGTCACATTGGATGGTCAGATTTCTGTTGCAGATGATGTGGATGCTCAACATGAAAATCAACATAGTACTGATATGGTAGCTCAGACAGAGAGTTCGAATACTGTTTTCACATATGACAATGTTTAACAATCAAGCCAACAGAATACAAACATGGTAATTCAGTCAGATGGTCAGCATGATGTTCCAATGGATGAGAATGTTGAACAAGCAAACCGACACATTACTGGCCTGGTAGCTCAGCCAGAAGTTCAGAATGATGTTTTGTTGGATGAGAATGTTGAAACAAATCAACATAATACTGACCTGGTAGCTCATTCAGACAGTCAGAATGCACTTATAAAGGATGAAGATGTTGAACGAATTGAAAAAGAGAAAGAAATGGTGGAATCATCAATACCTCCTCCAAATGATATCAGCAAAGATGTTATTGGACCCGTGAAGTTGCAGAATCCTCTTTCAAAGTTAGTTGTGGATTTGTCACTTGAAGATCTTAATACACAGGTAGAGGTTTCGGATAATATGGAACAAGGTTTTGGCAACAAGGTTGAAGATCCCCACAAACAGGTAGAGGTTTCAGATTTGGAACAATGCATTTCAGCACAGACTAATGCAGAGGTTGGCAACAAGGTTGATGCCATTGTGGATGATTGTAAAGCTAGGTTTGAAGAGCAAGTGGTTTTGTCAAAAGATGATGATGGAACACAAAATGTTATTATTGCAGAGAAGGATGAGTCCGCTTCACATACTGAGCATGTTAAACCTTCATAACAATATTTTGAAAATGACAAGGTCTTCATCTGTTTAGGTTTTGTTAGCATGAAACAAAGCTACAATCCAGAGTCGTCATTATGAAGGTGGGGTGTGGGCCATTACTTTGGGAATTAAACATTCTTCTTAGGCAAGACCTACACTGACTACTATCTGGTGGATTGCTTACTATAATTGTCTTTGAGACAGTCCATGTACTTAAAGAGTAAATTTTTTAACTTAATCCTTTGTCAGTCTTCCTAGACTATAAAAATCTAATAATTTTATTAGTTCTGTTCACGGTTGCACCAACATTGCTATATTATACCTTATGCCACTTTACGATTTTCTTTTGGGCATAGGTCAGTGACCAGTCCACTTACACCTGGGTTCACACACTTGACTAACTTGTTGAGTTTATGCTTTCTATTCACTTTGCACTTATTGAATGTAAGAAAACAGAGTGTTATTGGAGCTTTTGATACTGTTGAAGAAGTTCAAATTTTGGCTTCCTATATCAAAGTTTGACCTACTAGGGTATATATGTTGGCTATTTTGTACAATTGAAAAAAGAATTCTCCAAATTGTTGGTTTATAAACAATATGTGCCATGTTTTCATATAAAATTGACATCATGTTATTGGCTCATTTGGAGATCTTTGGGATATATGTTGAAGGTATATCTGCGTTAGAGATCAAAGATGCAACGTTCCCTATTTATCTAGTGGATTCAGTTACCTTTATCTACCTTGCATCGGTTGATTAGCTTCCGTTTTCTTTTCATGTGGCTGTCGGTGACTTTTCATGTCTATGTGGCTGTCGGTGAAGATGTGGCTGTTGGTGTCTTTTCCTCTTCCTTCATGGAGTCTCTTCACTTGCGATTCCGATTCTTTATATTCATCGCTCTTCCATTTTCGTGCTTCTTCTTCTTTGGCAGATGGATAGTTATATGTTGCTGGCTTCTCTCGTTTGTCTTGTAGCAAGTTGAGAACATTGTGTATGTAGTCTGTTCGTTCATTAATATTATATGTTTTCCGTGTTCAGAATTTTCAGACTTATGAAGGTTTATAGAATGTATATGAGATGTAGCATTTGACTTCATTGTCATGATTGATTTGTGAAGAATCAAATTTATCTTATTGTGATTGATAGTAATCTGAAACTATCAACAGTTGTATTCATTTTCAGAGATATAATAAAGTTCATTTTTGAGTGGGCTGGGTTTTTCACCCTCAGTTGGAGGGTTTTGCCAGGATAAGTTCTTGTGTTTGTGTTGTTCATAAGTTTAGTTTTCTGCTATCTATTTATTCTGGTTCAAATTTAACAATATATACATATTAATATTGATCTTTTCCTCATGTTTACTGTAAAATAAAATACTAAAACAGGTATTCATTAAATAAAAACTATGTGCTATTGTTTTCTGTCGGCTGAAACCATCTGTGATACAAATTGCCATGCTAAAGTGTTTTCCAACTAACTATATTTCCCTGTAACAATGCTTCCGAAATTGAAAGATTTAAATATATACTCAGGAATATTCATGCAGAGATTACGCTCAATGATTGTATTCAAGTTTCGAATTGTCACTGTGTTTATGTATGTTCCACTGGTTATAATCATAACTTACAGCAGCAAAGAAAGAGTACATGAATGCTATCAGACAAAGCATACAGCTCTCGTTATGCTTTATGTGTTGTTGTGGCATTTACTTTTTAAACTTTTAAATATTTTAGTTGCAATTCAATTTAATCTCTGTGCTGTCTTTATAATTCTAAATTCGTTTTTCCTGTGTTGTATCTTCATAGCTTACAGTCATCAACTATTACCATGTTGAAATATTTCTAAACCTCCGAGTGTATTTACGTTTGAACACTTCAATCAACGGTACAAGACCTTGATGTATTATAGAAATCAAATGGTTGGAACTGCCACAATGAAGATATGATTCCTGAATTGCCTTTACCATGTAACTTCCATTGATCTTTTTATCTTGCACCCTTTTGCTTAACCACAATCACAATGTAGAATTTAACAATTTAATGGCCTACTTAAACAATTTCTTTTCTTGAAAACCATATATGGTGGAGAGTTTTGTGCTTTATCCATTTTATCATGCAGGTTTATTTATATTGATAGAGCCGATCATGTTTGTTCTAACTTTATTAGACATAACTAATAATTCTATGGCCACAGAACTGAAACTTCTCAAAGATGATCATCAAACATAACAGAGCTTCTTCAAGAAGATATTCCTTGATCATTATGAAGATAAGAATATAAACCTTGGCATAATGAAGAGATTCCTAATGTAATTATTTTATTAATTAAAAGTTAATATAAAATTGCTGTAATGCATATTATGGGGTATAGGGAAAAAATATTTGATATGCTTCAGGAGCGGATTATTGTTTCTTTATACGTTTTTCAACAGAAAACAGGCGGGGGATGCATTGCATAATAGCGCTTATTGAATCATTGACCTCTTAATTGTGTTGAGATGTTTATCATATTTTCTATCCTTCCTTTTGTATGGCAAGTGAGACTAAATTTTGGCACTGAAAGTTCGACAGGCGTCTATGACTTCGATCTATTTGCAAGTATATAAGAGAATATACTTAATAAATACCTTTATAACGACTATTATTAGACATGGAATATCTTGTGAATTGGGGGGGGGGGGCGCTTTACATCGATGCATAACCAAAGTTAGGGCTTCAAATATGCGGATTGTTTGTTCCCATTCGAGCCACAATGGTAGTAGTTGCCCTACAGATCAACCTCTGGGAAGAAAAATAGCAAGTCCTAGGAAATGACCTGTTTCAATGGACGTATCCCGAATATGACTTGAGGTGTATGGTGAATGGTTGTGGGGCAATCTCGTATGATTGAAAAAATTCTAGTTCACAGTTTTGATGCTTAATTGCAATCTGTTATGTACTAGTTAAATGCAAGACGAGGACAATATTTTTGCTGGCATTACATCTTTTACATACGTGGGTGGAGGGATTAGCTTTATCATATCTTCTGAGTGGTAAAAACAGTTGATACTTTTTGACTCATTATTGCAAAGGGATAAATGTTTGATATTTTTGCTAGCTCTATTTCACCATTGTTTCTTATGATAATGTTCTAGGACGATGTTTTTATAGATACAAACTCTAGTCACATAATTAAAAAATTTGGCACCCATCTTGATAGGTAATAGTTAAATCTAGGTATTGTTGGTTTTAGAAAGTGAGAATCTGAGAAGTGCAATAGGGGATGAGATTACGCCTGCGATTCAGTCTAGGATAGGCAAACTGATGGAAATTGGGCTAGGAGTGATGTAACATAGCAGAGTGTTAAACATGCGCTAAAATCGTTCTATGCCACATGTCCATTTGCTAATGTCACTTGGGGCTTGATTTCCTTTGTGTTGAGCTCTTATTGTGCTCCTGAGGCCTGCGCTTCTTAGCCCTGGTTATTGATAGAAAATTTAATATTTAGCAAGCCATGGATTTTGGTTCAAGTTAAATCTATTTAACCATATGACCATGCCTATGTATTCTAAAATGCAAATACGTCGTGGTTGTAGAGTGCAGTAATAGGTTGGAAGAGTCTATTGATAGGCTATATCAATTTGCAAGTAGCTCCTTGTGTTGTATGGATGACCCCCTTGATTGGTGTGGTGTATAGGCTTCTCCTCATGCCTATATATTTATGTATAGGTTGTGCCTTGATGATTTAGGATTTCTTCTTCATGCTTGCACATTAGCCTTTGGCCCTTTATGTTGGCAATAAGTGCTCGATATCATCCTCTTGATGGATTTTTGATCTCTCATGATAGTGGTTTATTGTTGTAGGTAGTTGAGCATGCTAGCAAGGATGGCATATCCCATCAAGGTCATGGGTTATACAACTCCATTCTTAAATGATATCATTGAGGTGTATACATTTTGTGGTTGGTGCATTGCATTAATGGGTTAGAATTCCATGTTTGGAGTGTTTTGACTCTTCTTTTCTTGTCGTGCCTCTTTTTCCATTAATGTTTTGTTTTGACTTTGGGCTGATGTGAGATTTTGTATCTTCTCGTTAAATGCTCTTACTACTTGTGATCAACTCATGCTATTTGTGATCTTTTGGATGGTGTGTCTGACTAGTGTAGAGGTTTGAATTGTTATTTATTATATGGCTATGATGATTATATGGAGTAAATTTAACACCCAAGGACAATGTTTACACCCATCTAGACCTATTTGCTATTTGTATATACTTTGAATGAGTTGATAGCTAATCCCACAACTCCAAAAAATCACTTGCAACCAAAATGCCCATCACATTTGAAGAGAACCTATTATGAAATTTGATAGATTACAATTAATATAATGAATACTTATCAAAACATAAGGATAAAACCCTAGGAGAGGATTAAATTAGAGCATGACAATTGTTATAATTCATATGAGACGACCTATAATTAGCTAAATCTAATAATAGAAAAACACTCCTAAGTTTAGCTTAAGTACAATAAATTTATAAGGGATCTAAGTAATTAGTGATTGATTAATTAATTAATAAGGAGATATTCTAATTACTCCAACACCTCCCCTTAATATTAACTTAGGGAAAAGCTAAAACC
Source organism: Cryptomeria japonica (assembly GCF_030272615.1). Classification (NCBI taxonomy): domain Eukaryota; kingdom Viridiplantae; phylum Streptophyta; class Pinopsida; order Cupressales; family Cupressaceae; genus Cryptomeria; species Cryptomeria japonica. The sequence continues at coordinate 933,249,958 of NC_081409.1, read as the reverse complement.
CTAGTGATGAATGCAATGATGGATACATGGACATGTCCTATTTGCAAAACTTGATTAGGTACCCATTTATAACAAAATCGCACTCTCATAATTGAATAAAAGGAAGAAAATCACATGGAAAAAATCTCCTCTCCAAAAGACAAAATGAAATAATTGCATTAGTGAGAGAAGGATAGAACAATTTTATGTGACCCACCAAGGATTGCTTTTGTCACAAACACTAGATGTCCCCTATAGGAGAGATAAAATGAGGATATGAATCCTCTCGATAAAGAAGTAACTCATATGCCAAGGATGAATGCTTGAAGATAGAACATGACCCACGAGTTGGAAACAATATTTCTTCTCTTACGAAGAAATAGATCCATTGGTGATATGATAGTCCATTCCTATAAACTACAAAAATCAGAAATCTAAATCTAAATCTAAATTATGTGTGCCTTTGAAAAATGCTCAAATGTCCTCATGTTGGAATGATGTGATCTCAATACTGAAATCCGTGAAGACTAATGTAGAGCAATACACTGATGTGGCTATCAACAAAGAGGAGATGAATACCCTCATTGTAAACCTCCAAATATGTAATTTGATACTCCACAAACAAGGATGATATGTCTCCAAGATATGAATCCCAAGTACCTATGTCTGAAGGTGATGAAGATGGTGGGCTAACAACAATGATGTGGCTGTCAACAAGGAGGAGATGAATGTCCTCAAGATAATCCTCCGAATCTCCAATCTGAGACTCCACAAACAAGGATGATATATCGATAAGATAATGAATCCAAAGTAGCTATGTTTGGAAGAAGATGAATGTCTTGTTGCATTGAATCAATGAGGTTCATGCATGCACCGGAACCAAACTAATCGAGAACAAGAAAATATTAATATTGGGTCTCAATGTGAGGAGTGGGAACATGAAGATAAGTCTATGATCCATCAAAACATGCAAGACCTTTGCTATGCTTAAGCTCCTCTAAAGTATAGTCATCAAATGGTATGATTTGTACATGCAAGGGGAATAAGACAATATGTTGCAAAATCTTCTAGGAATGGAGGGATATGAGGGTCTCCATGGTCTCCCAAAGTTGAGTCCAAAGTGTGTGGGGACAACCAATGTCTAATATAGCACACTACGAGGATCCACATTAGAACAAATTGATTCTACAACAAGGTCAATACTAATACACCAAACTGATCCACCACCTAGTGCGGCTAGTTCAAGTGTGAAACCATACAAATAAGGCATAATATTTAGCTACTTGAGATGTGTTAGGATACCATTTTGCCAAGCTAATAAATACCCTTTGCCAGGATGAACAAAAAACCCATGATAATTCCTTAAAATGAAATAATTAGACTCAAATAATCTTGGTGCATGTAAAGTAGATCTAATGATGACTTCTTATGCAAATAAATCCAATCCAGGTGCCAACATGTCCTAGTAATTGACTAGTATGTGAAAACAAAAAAAAATTGAATAAAATTTATTTAGATCATATTCTAAAAAGTGCATGAATGGATCTTAAGAGTTCTAAATCGTCTTTCCAATACTACAAGAATCACAAAAAAAATGAGATACTGGTGAAAATATATGAGCTTAGAAACAAAAAATGAAGATCTAACTTTGATTGAGAATAGCAGGAACCAACATTGATGATGAGACTTGCACCATTGGAAAGTTATCAAAAGTGGATTTCTAACAATATCTCATTTGCTTGATTTCAATATTGTATGCTCAAGTTACGAGTTTTTGAAAAATAGGGTAAATTTAGGTAGCTAATAGCCAATAGACACGACCTTTTTGATTTGGTTTTTGCAAAATCTACTCATTGCATGTGCAAATTAACGAATACCCCAAAAAAATTATGCTCCTAACGAAACCTATAAAGATTTTTCAATCCAAAAAGCATACCATGCAATTTGATAAAAAAATAAGCTTCAACCTAAAGGAAAAATAGCCATACTATGCTATTTTGACACCATTTTTTGTAGATATGCTCGTTATTTGCAAAATCCAATAGATTCCCGAATGGTTTTTCATGGTTGATCAAAAAACATAATTTGTTTCTCCAAAATACACTGAACAAATGTTATGGCCAATTTTTATCTCTCTTTTTTTTTCTTTTTTTCTTTTTCCCAAAATTTGACAAACTGGTTGGTAAACTTTATGTTTTTGGTTGCTTAGAATTAAACAATGATATCTATTTCTCTAGGGTGAGCCAATGTTTCTCCTCAAGGCCAAAATCATTAGAATACAAACAAGAAGCCACAAATTTGGTGCTTTGATACCATATTGGAGTTGACAACTAGCCCCATAGCTCTTAGAAATAATTTGTAGCAAAAATGTTAAGGATATAGCTCAATTCAGATTGAAGCAAGTAATATATAACGACATTGAATGAAGGGTCATGACTCTACGTGACATAAGCCACGTAGAAGTCATGCCCCTACGTGGACACGACTCTCCATCCTTTTATTTATAGGCATCGACACTTGCTGTGAACCGAAACCAATAACTGTGGCAGTTTCACGAACCAACAAGCTGTCGATATTGTCATAAAAAAATAATAGTTAAGAGTTATATATATATATATACACATCGGAGGTAAAACATATTCATTGCAATGATCTTATTAAAGTCTATCCTCACTACATATTACTAGACTATTGTATTCTCTATCTCTGATCTAAATTTCTTAACATGGTATCAGAGCCACGTTGGTAGAGACATAATAAAATAGTGACACCTCTTTTCTAAAAAAAAATTCAGACTTGCATTCAGAATCAAAGGAAAATCAATCATGGTGAACATTGTTAGAGTGGAGGATAGACTCGAAGACGCATTCAACTTCGTCTCATGGAGAATTCAAATAACAATAATTATTCAAGAACTCGAACTAGATGCATACATAGAAGAAGATACTAAGATGCCCAAAGACTTGTCAGAGAAAACAACCTGGAAAAGACACAACAAGGCTAAGAAAATCATAATTGATGCTGTTAAAGATCACATTCTCCCAACCATCTCAAAACTAACTACAACTTATGATATGTTCAAGACCACTCAAAACTCATATGAAATAAATAATGCAAGCAAATTGCTCACTTTAAAACAACAATTAATGCATATCTACATGAACAAAGGAGAAACAATCACATCCTATTTCGTAAAGATTTCAGAATTAAAAGACCAATTGTCAACTACTGGGAATAATATTGATGATATGGAGCTATCTCTAATAACACTTAAGGGATTACCAATTGGGAAATCCTTTATTCAAGGCATTAGTGCTCGTCCGACACTACCAAAATTTGATCAACTCAAGAATGATTGTACTCAAGAAGAATCTCGACTAATCACAAGAGGATTGGGTCCAAACAAAGGGGGGGAAATTCAAGCACTACATGCTAACACAAGCAACAAAGGGAAGAAAAGGAAATTCAAACGGAAGAGAGGAAATAATCACAAAAGAAAAGACTTCTCCAATATTCAATGCTACAAGTGTGATAAATTTGGACACACTCACAGGTTCTGCCCAGAAAGAAAGAAAGCTCAAGCAACCATAACTGAAGTCAAGGAAGTAGAGAATCCTCTATTTTTCTTAGCCTTATCAAGTGAACTAAACTCAAACAATCATATGTGGATAATCGACAGTGGAGCATCTCGACACATAACCGGTTTTAGAGATCAATTTGAAACTTTTGAAGGCCACTTAACTGAAGAAGTTACAATAGGAGACAATTCTACCTATCCAGTGAAAGGAATTGGGACCTGCTCAATTCAATTAAGAACAAGAGTTACATTACAATTGAAAGATGTTCTCCTTGTACCAGGTATCAAAAGGAATTTGGTCTCTATTTTAGGACTAGCTGATCAAGGATATCGTGTCACCTTCCATGAAGATAAAGTTCTACTCTGGCCTAAAAACTCTAACATAAAGAATGCTATTCCAATAGGATCTAGAGATGGTAGTTTATACAAATTATGTAATACTCAAAAACAAGCACTAAATCATGAAGTATCAAACTCTAATGAAATTTGGCATAGAAGATTAGGACATCTTCGATTTAGTGCCCTACCTTCTATAGGAAAAATTACCACAGGATTACCCAATCTAAAATCTGATAATGTTGGAACTTGTAAAGGATGTGCTCTAGGGAAGAACTCAAAAGGGTCCTTTACCTCAAGTGAACACAAATAAAAAGTTGTACTAGAACTTGTCCGCACTGATTTGTGTGGTCCAATGTCATTACCATCACTAGGGGGATTCTTGTATTACGTGATATTTGTTGATGATTACTCTAGGAAAACTTGGATCTATTTCATAAAACTCAAAGAATCAAATGAAGTGTTATTGAAATTTAAAGAATTTAAGGCCCTAGTGGAAAATCAAACTGGGAAGAAAATAAAGACTCTAAGATCAGATAATGGGGGTGAATATATCTCTTAAAATTTTAAAGTATTCTGCATTTCTGTTGGGATTAAGAGGGAGTGTACTGTACCTTATAATCCTCAACAAAATGGAGTTGCAGAAAGAAAAAAACAAAACCATCATCGAAGCTGCTAAAGCCATGATGCATGATCAAAATCTACATATCTCATTTTGGGTTGAAGCCTCAAATACAACTGTATACATTCAAAACAGATACCCTCATTCAAACCTAGAGAATATAACACCTAAAGAAGCCTTTACAGGAAATAAACCAGATTTAAGCCATCTAAGAATCTTTGGTTGCCACGTGTATATTCACGTTCCTAAAGAAAAGAGAACCAAACTAGAACCCTCCGAGAAGAAAGGCATATTTGTTGGCTACAGTGAAACCACTAAAGGATACTGTAGGATTTTGCCAAGATCAAGGGCACAATGAAAAGCATAAAAGAGACAATAGAATGACAAGAACAAACTTTATTCTCATCAATATGCAAAATGATCAACTGGATTCACCAATACAATGAATAGAGGCCTGCTTATATAGGCAAGGCCATATGGATGTATGAGCACACAAATATGACATGTGGCTCAATGAGAAACAAGGGTAGGTAAGAAATACTAAGGGTAGGTAGGAGAAATAATATAATATTCCACAAGAGGTGGATGACCCACCGAATGTGGAGTGTAACAGCAAAATAAGACCACTAAAGGTGGAATTTCTCCTACAAGCTCTATCCCTATGTGCACACTTCCCTAAGTGTCTCAAATCCAAACTACGAAGAAATGCATTATCCTAAGTTAACTTAAGTAAAGTGTAATAATATCCAAGATGAATATTTATTTACACCAACAGATACAACGTCTACATTCCAGGACGAAGATCCATTGAATCAGTAGAGATGTCAAATTTGAAGAAGATGCTTCTTATAAACTATCTCTGAGTGCAGAAGATGATCTAATCGTAGAATCAGATGAAAATCCTACAATTGAAAATCAAAGGGAGAAGAGCATAGAAAATCATGAACTTCAATCACCTAATTTTGAGAATGCTGAAAATCCTAACAACAAGAAAAGACCACTATGGGCAAGAAAGATGATTGAAGAAAATAATGTGGAACCCGATGAAATCTTCAAAGAGAATAAGAAAACAAGAAGTCAATCATGCTATGTTGCCCTCATGACCGAACTTACAAAATCTGAACCATCAAATGTTGAAGAGGCTTTAACATGTCAAGCTTGGAAAGATGCAATGATTGAGGAATACCAATCTATCTTAAAAAATGATGTCTGAGACATTATACCTAAACTGAAAGACAAATCAGTTGTCTCATTGGTGCAGGAGCACCTAGGCCTCATTTTCAACACAGGTTTGAGAGGAAGTTTGATTTTTATTAGCTTTGAGTTGGAAAGGTTGATTAAGTTGTTTTTGTGTTGTTTTAAGTTGTTTGGATGAGTTTTGAACTAATTGTGTGGTTTTGGTTTCATGTTTTCATCTTTTGCTCAAAATTGCCAGTTTTGGAGTTGCCTGGCAAAATGTTGTATAAAGTGAGTTTTTTATGTGTTTTTGTTTTGAAAATGTCTAGACATGTTTTGTGTTTGGTTTGTAGGTGTGAGTAGTGTTCTTAGGTGTTTTGTAGGCTTTGAGATCAACCTTACACCTTCTAGGCATCAAAAGTTGTCATTTAGGCATCAAAATGTCAAATTTAGTGTTCTTGGACATGTACCTGTCCGTAAAGGAGGCTAACCAACCTGGAGTGGCATTTATTCTCCTGTTTGAACTATTGTAAGGGTTGATCAATCAGAGTTATTAAACATTTTGAAAGTTTGCACTCATTTTACCTTGTTTTTCCCCTAGTTTCTAACTTCATGTGAACAACAGTTCGTACACCTGCTGTACTTGGCCATACTGTTCTTGCATTTTCAGTTTCTACTATGTTCTCTTAAACTTCTCCCTTTGGTGGCATTCAATTTCATCAAGTTTTGAGTTTGTAGCAAAATTAGTTTGATTTGACAGTTTCACTGCCTTGTCTAGGAATTTGGCAAGGATGCTTGACCAACTTGGCTTCTTGAAGTCCTAAAATGTTCATGGCTTCTCAAGAACTAGTTGGTCAATTTGTCAATTATGTAAATACATGTTTTGGTTTCAAGAGTGTAGGTGCAAGGAGTTTTGTGGCCATGGAGCCCTAGGCAAGTTTGCCATTTGGCTAGGGTCTTGTAGAAGTTTGATGCTTTGCTCTTCCATAGCAATTGCATTCATTTGGTGGATAGAACTGCCTTGATGTCCAAGTGATATGTGCAAGCAAAGAGGCTTTCTAAGCCATGACAAGGAGGGTTACATGTTTCAGTTTTGTGAATTGTAAACCAAAACAGTGAGTCACTGTTTGGTAGTAGTTTTTCCTTCTTTTGTTTGCTCTCCACCATTTATTGGTGTGTGTAAACCTTGTATAATCTTTGTTTGTTTGAAAACAAGAAAAAGGAGTGGTGTAAGCCCTACCCATGGGTATTGTGAATGTCAAGATCAATCAATGATCTCTTTAGGCAAAATGGTAAACGCTCAGCAGGCTGTCACAGTCATCTAGGACTGATTTTTACATTTGTTTTGAGGTTGTATATGTAATTTCCCTCTTCAAAATGGCCGGTATGAAGGACACTAAGCATCAAAAGGCAGAGAATTGTTAAGAAAGCACAAAACAGACCTTGGAAAGGAGTTCTAACAGTGTGAAGTGCAGGTCCAAAGTGAAAAGGTAGTGAGAGGGCAAAATGTAGTCATAATTAACTTGATAGTGAACTACTTGTTGTTTTGTAATTGCCTAATGCCTTTTGTGCAGGGCTAATATGATTCCTTCTTGTCACTAATGATGGTCATGTTCACATGCTTCAAATTGTAATTGGTATTCATGCAAAAGTTGTGTTTGTAGAAGGCAAGAATGAAAAGTTGTCAAATGTTGCACTTTCCTTATGTGCATTTTGTAAAAATCTTGTTCTCCATCCTTTGAGGTTTAAATCTTCTTGATTGTGGCCTAGTTAGTCAGTAGCATGGTATAACTAAGTGTTCTTGTGTCATATGGAGGGTGTCAAGCTTAAAATTTGATTTTGCCAACAAACCCTACCAAAACCCTCTTTTTATGCTCATTTTTTGGGACAGTAAGGGAGAAGGCCTTCGGGACCCCTAAAATTGGAAAATCTTCAAGAACTCCCAAAAGGGTGTCCGAATATCAACTTTGTTTTGTTTGGAAGTCCATCACTAGAGCAGGGTGAGCACAAAACCCCAAAAGGAGGGCTAATTCCTAGTAGCCTGATTTAGGCCTAAAATTGGGTTTTTGACAAATCGGGTACACAAATGGGGAATGTAAAGCCTAAAACCCATCAAGTCTAGTTGAGACAAGTAGTCCTTGCATACATTTAACATATTTGGTGTGGTAGACTCCATAAGTTGGTTTTGTAGCACTAGAGAGGGAGACAAAAAAAATGGATTTGAAGCCCTTGAGCAACCAAGAAGAGTTGGACTTAGGGAGGTGGATCAAGGAGAGTTGCTTGGTTGTTATTAAACCTCTTGCACTCTGATTTTTGGTGATTCCACTTTGAAACCAACAAGGACCTATCACCTAATAACATACAAGCCTATTGGGCAACCCACTTGCACTACCTCCCTATCATAGTGGTATCAGAGCACAATTACACTTGGGAAGAAGTAGCAATTTGGCAACCATGGTGACAAATGAAGAATTAGCAAAGAAAGTGGAAGACCAGGAAGAAGAAAATAGGCTACTCAGAGTGAAGCTAGACCTCTTAGAACAGAAGTTGGGTGAAGTAGAAGTGAAGGCAGATGAAGCCAACAATAAGATAGAGGGAACAAAAGGTAAGGGTAAGCTATTAGCTATAGAGGATGAGACCCCTATACCAGACCCTGTGATAGAGAATGAACCCTTTTTGAAAGCCTTGAAGGATATGAGTGGGAGAACACTAGAAGGAGTCCCACTATTCAGTGGTAAAATGGACCCAGAAGTGGTCATGGAGTGGATTGAGGGGCTTGAGAACCATTTTGAGTGTGATGGTGTGACAGAGGCCCAGAAAGTGAAGGTGGCTAATTCCAGGTTGAGAGGAGTTGCCTGAACATGGTGGAAGTTCATTCAGGATGAACGTGAGAAAGAGGGCAAAAGGCCCATAGCAACTTGGAAGGGAATGTTGTCCAAGATCAGAGAGGCTTACATTCCAGAGGACTATGAAATACAGCTCCATAGGAGAAGGCAAAACCTTAGGCAAAAAGAATTAGATGTCAACACCTACACTGAGGAGTTTCAGAAGCTATGCTTTAGGTCAAAGATCCAAGAGGATGAGAATGTCAAGGTTGCTAGGTATCTCAATGGTTTGAGATGGAACATACAGGAAGAGTTAAGTTTGTTGTGCCCTACAACAGTCCAGAAGTGCTATCAACTTGCACTCAAGGTAGAGGAAAGGAGTAGGAAGAAGCAAGAGCAGCATAACAGAGGTAGAGGAAGAGGTAGAGATGGTCGAGGCCATCGAGGCAGTTTTGGGGGAAGACACATAGACCAAAGGTCCCAGGGGGAATCTAAGCTTATAGAGCAAAGCGGGGATTCTCAGAGAAAACCTAATTATAGGGGAAGGGGATCAAGCAACCCAGGAAGGGGTAGGTCTAGTGGCCCAGGTAGAGGGTCTTATTTCTCCACAATGAAATGCTACAACTGTCAGAAATTGGGTCATCTTGCTTATAGGTGTCCTGAAAAGCCTAGTTCTTCCCATGGAGGTGAAAAAAAAGTGAACTATGTGCAGGAGGAAGGGAGTAGTACAAGAACTCCGGCAATGCACCTAGCACCTGAAGATGGTGAAAGTCTAATGATGAGGAGAGTATTGATGTAAGAACCTCATAAGTGTGAAGTGTCTCAGAGAAGAGCATTGTTCAGGATCAAGTGCAAAATCTTGGGCAAGGTATGTAAGGTGGTTATTGATTCAGGCTCCACAGATAATTTTATCTCAGAGGAGGCAGTTAGCAAATTGAACCTACCTAGAATGAAGCACAGTGAACCCTACAAGGTAACCTGGTTAAACAAGGGGCAACATGTCCTAGTGAATGAACAAGCATGGGTAGACTTCAATATAGGTGAATACAAGGATAGGATACTATGTGACATCCTTCCCATGGATGCTTGCCATCTACTATTGGGTAGACCTTGGCAATTTGACAGAAGGGCACACCATGATGGTGAAAAAAACACATATTCCTTTCAAAAGAATGGAATTGTCTACAAAATTCAGTCCCTTAGTGAAGAGACAGAGAACAACAAACCATAGGCACCTAAAGTGTTATTAGTCAATGACAAAGAGTTCATCTAAACCATGAAAGAGGGAGATGGGATTGGTTATGCACTTGTAGTGAAACCTAAGGAGGATAAGAAAGAAAAACAAGTTGAGATCCCACAAGAAGTGCAGAAACTTCTTGATAACTTTAAGGGCATCATTAGTGATGGACAACTAGCAACATTACCTCCTCCTAGAGCCATTAGTCATCAAATTGACTTTATACCAGGAGCTTCTTTGCCAAACAAAGCAGCATACAAGATGACTCCTGAGCAGAACAAAAGAGGTAGCTAGACAGATTCAAGAGTTATTGGATCAAGGATTAATAAGAAAGAGTATAAGTCCTTGTGCAATACCCACTGTGTTAGCACCTAAGAAAGGGGGCACATGGAGACTATGTACAGACTCCTGAGCTATCAACAAGATCACAATAAGATACAGATTCCCTATTCCCAGGATAGAAGATTTGATGAATTGTTTAGGGGGTGCGAGGTATTTCTCCAAAATAGACTTAAAAAGTGGTTACCATCAGATAAGAATAAAAGAGGGTGATGAGTGGAAAACTGCTTTCAAAAAAAATGAGGGTCTTTATGAATGGTTGGTTATGCCTTTTGGACTCTCTAATGCTCCCAGTACTTTTATGAGGTTAATGAATGAAGTATTGCAGGATTTTCTCAGTAAGTTTGTGGTAGTCTACTTAGATGATATACTCATTTTTAGTAAGACTAAAGAGGAGCATTTGAAACACTTAGCTATTGTTTTGCAAAGATTATCTGATGAGCAGTTAACCATAAATCTTGAAAAATGTGATTTTATGCAGCAAGAGCTAGTCTATCTTGGTTTTGTTGTGTCCAGTGGAGATCTTAAGATGGATCAATCTAAAGTTGCAGCCATAACAAGTTGGCCAACCCCACAATCAGCCAGTGAAGTTAGGAGTTTTCATGGTCTAGCCCAGTTTTATAGGAAGTTTATCAGAGGTTTCAGTGAAATTTGTGCACCCATGTTAGATACAATAAAAGGTGGTCATAAAATCAAGTTTCAATGGACCGAAGCAGCCAATAAGGGGTTTGAGTTACTCAAAACTAGAGTTGCTACACAACCAATGCTAATCCTTCCTAGTTTTGATAAGCTCTTTACAATAGAATGTGATGCCAGTCATCTTGCAGTAGGTGCAGTCTTGAGTCAAGATAATAGACCAGTTGCTTTCTTTAGTGAAAAACTGAATGATGCAAAGAAAAAGTATTCATCTTATGATTTAGAGTTATATGCATTGGTGCAGGCACTCAGGAAGTGGAGGCATTACTTGCTTCCTAAAGAATTTGTTGTGTATACAAACAACCAAGCAGTCAGTTTCTTGAATTCTCAGGATAAACTCAACCATAGACATGTGAAATGGGTAGAGTACCTACAAGCATATACATTTACTCTTAAGCACAAGAAAGGCCAATGTAACAAAGTAGCTGATGCTTTAAGTAGGAGATTGTTAACTATTCAGGAGATCCAAGTAAAGAGTATTGGGATTGATTGCTTTCAAGATTTATATCCTAATGATGATGATTTTGTTGCTGCTTATAAAGTTTATCTTGCTTTTGAGAATCATTTTCATAGTGAGTATGCTGACTATACATTGCAGAATGGTTTGTTATTCAGGGGAGGACAACTATGTGTTCCTAAAGGTTCCATGAGAGAAAATCTCATTCAAGAGAAACACAATGGGTGTTTTAGTGGCCATTTTGGTCTCAACAAGACCTTAGAGTTGGTTCAACGCTTTTATTACTGGCCTAAGATGCAGAGAGATGTCCGAAGGTATGTTGAACAGTGCATGGTATGTCAGAAGGCCAAAGGTCATAGCACTAATGCTAGTTTATATCAGCCACTTCCCATTCCTTCTAGGCCATGGGAGTGCATCAGTATGGATTTTGTTGTAGGTTTACCAAGGACAAAAACAGGGCATGACAGTATCTTTGTGGTTGTTGACAGATTTAGTAAAATGACTCACTTTATACCTTGCAAAACTACTAATGATGCTAGTCATATTGCTTTTCTTTTCTTTAAAGAAGTTGTCAGAATACATGGTTTGCCATCTAGCATTGTATCAGATAGAGATGTTAAGTTTTTGGGTCATTTTTGGAAGACTTTGTGGAAGAAATTGGGTACTAACTTATCTTTTGGCTCAGCTTACCATCCACAGACAGATGGCCAAACAAAGGTGGTGAATAGAACATTGGGCAATCTACTCAGATGTCTCACCAAGGAGTATGGACAAAGCTGGGATAAGCTCATCCCATAGGCAGAGTTTGCCTACAATGACAGTGTAAACAGATCCACTGGTAAGAGTCCATTTCAGGTTGTTTATGGGATGCATCCAAGAGGTGTTTTTGAGTTACATGATGTGACTAACTTGCAACATGTTAGTGGGACAACAGAAGATATGGCTCAATCTCTAAAAGAGATACATGAACAGGTTAAGCAGTCTTTGCAGGACACCACCACAAGAGTCAAGGCAAGGGTGGATGCTTCAAAAAGGGATGTCCAATTCTCGGTTGGAGATTTTGTGATGGTACATCTCAACAAGTCTAGATTGCAAAAGGGAGTTCCTACCAAGTTACAAATGAGAAGAATTGGACCTTGCAGGATTTTGGCTAAGTATGGTCCAAATGCTTATAAAATTGATTTACTTGCTGATGTTTCTTTGTCTCCTATCTTTAATGTTGCAGATTTGGTACCTTTCAAGGGGAAGCCTACAATAGAGAATCAAAGAGTTTCAGACATTTCAAATTCCCTTTCTGATCTACCTCTCCCCTCTTCTTCTTCTCCCATTCTTGAACAGGTACTTGATTCCAGAAACATCAAGAAGACTAGAAAACATGACTACTTTGAACATTTGGTCAAGTGGAAAGATCAACCAGCCTCTGAAGCCACTTGGATACCTGAAAGTGACTTCCACAAGGCTGGTATTTCTCTCTCTTTTCTGCCCAAAGGAGTCACATGACTTCTTTGTCACCAGGGGAGTATGGTGCAGGAGCACCTAGGCCTCATTTTCAACACAGGTTTGAGAGGAAGTTTGATTTTTATTAGCTTTGAGTTGGAAAGGTTGATTAAGTTGTTTTTGTGTTGTTTTAAGTTGTTTGGATGAGTTTTGAACTCATTGTGTGGTTTTGGTTTCCTGTTTTCATCTTTTGCTCAAAATTGCCAGTTTTGGAGTTGCTTGGCAAAATGTTGTAAAAAGTGAGTTTTTAATGTGTTTTTGTTTTGAAAATGTCTAGACATGTTTTGTGTTTGGTTTGTAGGTGTGAGTAGTGTTCTTAGGTGTTTTGTAGGCTTTGAGATCAACCTTACACCTTCTAGGCATCAAAAGTTGTCATTTAGGCATCAAAATGTCAAATTTAGTGTTCTTGGACATGTACCTGTCCGTACAAGAGGCTAACCAATCTGGAGTGGTATTTATTCTCCTATTTGAACTATTGTAAGGGTTGATCAATTAGAGTTATTAAACATTTTGAAAGTTTGCACTCATTTTACCTTGTTTTTTCCCTGGTTTCTAACTTCATGTGAACAACAGTCCGTACACCTGCTGTACTTGGTCGTACTGTTCTTGCATTTTCAGTTTCTACTATGTTATCTTAAACTTATCCCTTTGGTGGCATTAAATTTCATCAATTTTTGAGTTTGTAGCAAAATTAGTTTGATTTGACAGTTTCACTGCCTTGTCTAGGAATTTGGCATTGACCAACTTGGCTTCTTGAAGTCCTAAAATGTTCATGGCTTCTCAAGAACCAGTTGGTCAATTTGTAAATTATGTAAATACATGTTTTGGTTTCAAGAGTGCAGGTGCAAGGAGTTTTGTGGCCATGGAGCCCTAGGCAAGTGTGCCATTTGGCTAGGGTGTTGTAGAAGTTTGATGCTTTGCTCTTCCATAGCAATTGCATTCATTTGGTGGACAGACCTGCCTTGATGTCCAAGTGATATGTGCAAGCAAAGAGGCTTTCTAAGCCATGACAAGGAGGGTTACATGTTTCATTTTTGTGAATTGTAAACCAAAACAGTGAGTCACTGTTTGGTAGTAGTTTTTCCTTCTTTTGTTTGCTCTCCACCATTTATTGGTGTGTGTAAACCTTGTATAATCTTTGTTTGTTTGAAAACAAGAACAAGGAGTGGCGTAAACCCTGCACATGGGTATTGTGAATGCCAAGATCAATCAATGATCTCTTTAGGCAAAATGGTAAACGCTCAGCAGGCTGTCACAGTCGTCTAGGACTGATTTTTACATTTGTTTTGAGGTTGTATATGTAATCTCCCTCTTCAAAATGGCAGGTATGAAGGACACTAAGCATCAAAAGGCAGAGAATTGTTAAGAAAGCACAAACCAGACCTTGGAAATGAGTTCTAACAGTGTGAAGTGCAGGTCCAAAGTGAAAAGACAGTGAGAGGGCAAAATGCAGTCATAATTAACTTGACAGTGAACTACTTGTTGTTTTGTAATTGCCTAATGCCTTTTGTTCAGGGCTAATATGATTCCTTCTTGTCACTAATGATGTTCATGTTCACATGCTTCAAATTGTAATTGGTATTCATGCAAAAGTTGTGTTTGTAGAAGGCAAGAATGAAAAGTTGTCAAATGTTGCACTTTCCTTATGTGCATTTTGTAAAAATCTTGTTCTCCATCCTTTGAGGTTTAAATCTTCTTGATTGTGGCCTAGTTAGTCAGTAGCATGGTAGAACTAAGTGTTATTGTGTCATATGGAGGGTCTCAAGCTTAAAATTTGATTTTGCCAACAAACCCTACCAAAACCCTCTTTTTATGCTCATTTTTTGGGACAGTTAGGGAGAAGGCCTCAAGGACCCCTAAACTTGGAAAATCTTCAATAAATCCCAAAAGGGTGTCCGAATATCAACTTTGTTTTGTTTGGAAGTCCATCGTTGGAGCAGGGTGAGCACAAAACCCCAAAAGGAGGGCTAATTCCTAGTAGCCCAATTTAGGCCTAAAATTGGGTTTTTGACAAATCAGGTACACAAATGGGGAATGTAAAGCCTAAAACCCATCAAGTCCAATTGAGACAAGTATTCCTTGCATACATTTAACATATTTGGTGTGGTAGACTCCATAAGTTGGTTTTGTAGCACTAGAGAGGGAGACAAAAACAATGGATTTGAAGCCCTTGAGCAACCAAGAAGAGTTGGACTCAGGGAGGTGGATCAAGGAGAGTTGCTTGGTTGTTATTAAACCTCTTGCACTCTGATTTTTGGTGATTCCACTTTGAAACTAGCAAGGACCTATCACCTAATAACATAGAAGCCTATTGGGCAACCCACTTGCACTACCTCCCTATCACTCATCAAAGTGGTTATTCAAAATCAAATATGCACTAGATGGTAGTATTGAAAAATGCAAAGCCAGATTCATTGCCAGGGGTTCTCTCAAAAGGCTGGAATTGATTACGAAGAGACATTTGCTCCAGTTGCTCGATATGCTTCTGTAAGAACCATCATTGCCATTACAACTTCCAAAGGGTGGAAGATACACCAAATGGATGTGAAGACCGCATTTTTGAATGGTGTTATGGAGGAAGAAGTGTATATAGAACAACCTGAAGGCTTTTCTATACATGATAGAAATATCTATTTGTGTAGACTAAAAAAAATCTCTCTACGGTCTTAAGCAAGCTCCCAAGGCATGGTACGAAAGGATAGATAGTTATCTCTCCAAACTAGGATATTCCAAAAATGAAGCAACCTTTAACATATACTTCAAAATATCCGATGGTGACATGTTAATACTTGTTCTCTATGTTTATGACTTGTTGATAACAGGAGAAGATCACCTCATTGCAAAATGCAAACAAGATCTTGTGGCTGAATTCGGTATGAAGGATCTAGGTCTACTGCACTATTTTATGGGCCTAGAAGTATGGCAAAAAGAGAATTATATATTCCTAAATCAAGGAAAATACACCACTAATATCCTGACCAGATTTGGTATGATAGATTGTAAGCCTCTATCCATTCCAATGGAAACAAATCTTTATAAGCTCAAAAGTGAACCAGTAGATTCAGAACCTACGTATCCTACATACTATAGACAAATTATTGGATCTCTTATGTACCTGGTAAACACTCGCCCTGATATTTGTTACGCTACCAATGTGTTAAGTCATTTCATGTGCGAACCTAAGAAGTTTCACCTAATGGTTGCTAAGCATATTTTGAGATACTTGTGTGGCACTATTGGACTTGGCCTGAAGTATAAAAATATTGAGATACAACTCCAAGGGTATTCCGATTCTGACTGGGAAGGAAGTTCCATTGATCGTAAAAGTACAATGGGGTGTGGTTTTAGTCTTGGATTAGCTATGATATCCTGGTTTAGCAGAAAACAGTCAACAGTTGCTCAGAGTTCCACTGAAGCCGAATATATGGTTGCCTCCATGGGAGCACGTGAGGTAGAATGGTTAAGGAAATTGCTAGTTGGACTATTTGGGAAGCCCCTAAACCCCACTATGATTCACTGTGATAATCAAAGCTGCATCAAACTTTTTGTAAATCTAGTTTTTCATAATCGATCCAAGCATATAGAAATCCCATACCATTACATAAGAGATATGGTAGACAGAGATGTCATCAAATTGACCTACATCAGCACTGAAGAGAAAAGTGCCGACATATTCACCAAACCTCTTGCAAAGTTGAAAGTGGAGTACTTTAGAGGTAAACTTGGTATGACTAAATTATAATGGAAATTTCTGATATTAATCTTAATCATATGTAATTGATATATTCATGAATATCATGAATGCAATATTGCATGTATGTGTTATGTCATGAAAGGTTACGATCTTTCATGTGATGTAAGTGTAAGATCGCTATTGTAAGGTGACGACTTTCATAATACCCTGATCTATTATCAAGATTGACTACATTAAGTTGTTGTCCGGGAATGTGCCGGAAATCCTGATACTAAATTTTCTTTGATGAGTTATTGAAATTGTTATCATTAAATGATTGTTCTAAAATATGTCAGATATAATGATAACAATCATATCATGATTGACTATATTAATTTGCTGTCCCGGAATGTGTCGGATATCATGATACTAAAATTCTTTCACCTGTGATAATGACAATGTTACAATTGTCACTAGAATCAAGGTTTTAATTTGATAAGACTTCAAGTAGTTGTTGTCCCAGAGTGCTAGCTATCAGATAATCCATATCTCTCTCTGAGATATGAAGTATTTCACTAGTAAGTGTTACTAAGTGAATGATCATGTCAAATGAATGTGTATATCTAGAATGTTGTTCCTTAAAACTTAATTATGAAATTCAATCCTCTTTTGCTAAGAGGGAGTGTTAAGGATATAGCTCAATTCGGATTGAAGCAAGTAATATATAACGACATTGAATGAAGGGTCATGTCACCGTGGGGTCATGACTCTACATGGCATAAGCCACGTAGAAGTCATGCCCCTACGTGGACATGACTCTCCATCCTTTTATTTATAGGCATCAACACTTGCTGTGAACCAAAACCAATAACTATGGCAGTTTCACGAACCAACAAGCTGTCAATATTATCATAGAAGATTAATAGTTAGAGTTACACACACACACACACACACACACACACACACACACACACACACACACACACACACACACACACACACACACACACACACACACACACACACACACACACACACATCGAAGGTAAAACATATTCATTGCAGTGATCTTATTAAAGTCTACCCTCACTACATATTACCAGACTATTGTATTCTCTATCTCTGATCTAAATTCCTTAACAAAAAATGCCTATCACATCTGAAGAGAAAAAGCCATGACTAATGCTATTCAATATTGAGAGAGAATTCATCCAAACAGGAATTTGATATTGAGATTAACCTACAACGAAATTTGATAGATTACAATGAATGCATATAAAATCTTAAAGATAAAACCACAAATTAAAACAATAGGAGATAATTAAATTAGTGCATGAAAAGTGTCTTAATCATATGACACGAGACAACTTGACCTATAATTAGCTCAATCTAATAATAGAAAAGCACTCCTAAGTTTAGCTTAAGTGTAATAAAGTAATAAGGGACCTAAGTAATTAATGATTGATTAATTAATTACTAAGTTGATATTCTAATTGCTATAACATAGTTGGTGAACAACATTCTTCCTTACTCTAGGTACTTGTATGTAGATCTAATAAGAATTTTCCTCCTTGTGTAGGTGCTATCATCTATTAGGAATTAATCTTTACTTGGTAAATTTGGTTTCCTTTTATTTGTTACTTGTAGGAGTACTCGTAAGGGATCTCTACAAGTCCTTTGTCTTATTTGAGTTCTCGCAACTCATTTTATTTATTTCAAATATGTGGAATATTAGATTTTCTCCTTAAGAGGATTGTGACACTTTGCACAAACATATTATGAATGGTGGCATTCATAAAAATGGGAGTTACTTTGTAACTCCTCTCCTCATCTCTATATAATAGATGCTTCTCCTCTTATTATTTACTTTTGATATCATTGTAATGAGCTTCTCTCTCTCTCTCTCTCTAGGCTTTGCTTTCATTCATAATACATAAGACATTTTTCTTTGTTTTTCCCCTTTCAAAAGCTCTTGTGTCTTCTCTTCAAGTTTTGAGTGACAACTCTCGAGTTGCTCTCTACTTTGCTAACATTACTTCAATCAACATGCTTACTTGGATTTATTTTTCAATTTCTTGCTCTTGTATTTCCTTTCATAATCCATGCCAAAGGATTTTCTTTTGTCCTATGAGCTATCTTGTGATGTGTGAATGTTGATATGACTATTCTTTTGCACCCTTAAGAAAATAAAAGAAATTATAATGCTATATATGTAGGTCTATTGCATATTCTAAGGGTGAGTGAGCACACACTTATATTGAGAGTGGGGTGGTGAATTAGTATAAGACAAAATTTTAATTTTTCAAAACTTAACAACCATAACAATAGAAATCGCATAAGATCTAACAATTATGCAACACAAGAAGACCACACAATTTATGTGGAAACCCTTACGGGAGAAAACCACAACAAAATATTGCTTGTATGGAATTCTCTTTACAGACTTTGTAGGTACAAACCTACATGAGCCACCAATGCCCACAATTTGTTAGCGCCAACTTAGAAAGAGACATCAATTTCTCCTTTAGGAAGCACCAACTTTCAAATTAGTACATTCCACCTTTAAGATGCCGCTTCTTCAATAGATGATGGACATATGATTTTCCTTCACAAAATATTCTTGTAAGTGATATATTCTTCACAAATTTGATGCACTTGATTTCACATACTATCATTTGTGAATCTCCATATAACTCCTTTCAAATTTGCATACTCATACTCCTTTTAGATGTGCACATACTTCTTTTAAATCTGCATGTACAAACTCAAATCTCCGCCTAACGTATATGATATATCTTCAACACTCCATACTACACACTTACTTCCTCTCTAATTTTTTTTAACTCTATTTTAATTCTACCCAAATATCTTCTCACAACACCTTTTTTAGATTTTCTCATAAATTTCACCTATATTTGCTCATAATTCTCCTTTAGACCTACTCATATAGTGTGATGTATGTCTTCTCTTAACTCTGCTTTGTCTACAAAAGATATTTGTCAATTCCTTACTCTCTATTCATCAAACCAATCCTTTTTATTTCATACCAATATACCTTTTCATCCAAGGGAGATGTCTGTTCCAATGAGGTTAACCAAAATTAAATTAATATATTTATTTCATAAAGAAAAGAGTCGATCAGTGTAAGAAAGAAATCTGAGGTACATAGACTAAATTTTGAGCCCTAGTGACATGACAAGATCTCTGAAAGTCTATCTGCTATCCTTTTCTTGCCAACATCATCCCCTCTTCAAAACCTTGACTTATCCTCAAGTTAACTTTGTTTTTCCAGAAGAATGCTCTTGTATATGTATTAAAGCCTCTCAAATTTCTTATCCCATTGCTTTTTTTTTTTCTAGCTGTAGCTTGTTGATGTGAGTTTGGAGCTACAACCGTTGTTTTTCTGCTTCCAAAAACTATGGTGGGTATTTGAATGTTTTGGGATAAGTGTTATTACCCCTATAATATGTTAATAATATGAGCCAATCTTAAACTAACGACCTCCCTCAAATGATGAAACCAATTATGAGTTTTATCCCTTTATTCCCATTGTCTAGTTATTGTTTGAATCACTTGCTTAGTGATCTGGTAGGGTTTATCTAGGTAAAGATACTCATTGTGAAAGTGACTGAACACAATGCAGACCTATTGTTCTTGTGCAGTGAAGTACAAAAAATTCTTCCAGACATCCATCTTCTTCTCTCCTATTTGGTTGTATTGTGGAAGGTAGTTGTTTGTGTTGGGTTGTAGTAGGGTCACCCTAAGCTCTTCAAATTTTGTGTGACCAATCTCTGCCATTTGAGTGTAAACATACTTCCAAATATCTTCTATGTATATGCCATTTGTGGGCACCTTAGAGAATGTGCCATCTGACTCAACCTACATTGCTTTGTAGGGAAAAATCTTGTATTTATAGTAGGGTTTTTATGTAGCAACAACAAGAGTAGGGGATGCCATGTTCGTAGTTGTAAGATGCAATGATGAAAAACCACAGTACGAATTCAATAACACATAGGTTATTGATCATTATACACCATTGATTTTGAAAAGAACTACCATGATTTTTTAAGTTGTCAACAACACGTTGTACGGATTGAAGGTTTTGGAGCCAGAATAGACACGTCTTGATGAAATGGTGAAGAGTAGCTAGGGTTCGAGTGTAAAGAGCTTAGATTGTAGGGGAAGGAAAAACGTGATAACGAGAGTAAGAAGGAAAGTAGTATTGTGATAGTGACAAAGGATATAGAATCTCCTAGGAGTGCATTTATTACTTGAGCTATTTATTCCCCTTTTCAGCCATTTTCTAACCATTAGAGTTTTTTATGACTATTTTTTTCACTTTACTCTATCTACCTATTATTTAGTAAATTATATTAATGTATTTGATATCAAGGTTGTTCTGAGATGGCCCTAGAACCTCTTCTATCTAGTTGTTGGGTCACCTTGGGGTTTATTGCTGCAACTTTAGTTGCACACCCCTGATTTCTATGTGGGAGCTCTTTACGTAAGATAATGTTTATCATATTCTTTATACCACATCAAATGTTGCTAGGGTCAATATGCAAAATTAGGGTTTTGCCTTTTACTTTTTTAGTTGTCGTCCATAATGGTGAGGTTTTTGCACCCTATTTGTATATTTCTCCTTTCATGAGTATGAGTGGCTATATCCCCACCTAATGGCTTATTGTAAATCTCCAAGATTCAGTTGGTGATGTTTATTTAGTAATTTTGCATGCACCTTTAATCTGTAACCCATAGACAGGGTATTTGAGTGGTGTTTTTAGGTTATTTTATTTAGCCCTCTAAAACCCATAAACCTTTTGTGATGTTAATTCTTGTTCCCCTTGCATCTAAGCATCAAGAAATTCATCATTATTGGTGTTGTCATTGTTACCATCATGTTCAATTTCTCTAAAGACATTGGGATTTTCTTCATCTTTTGTATCTTCTCCTTCTTTATCTTGTGCTACCTCCTCCACATATACCATATCTTTTGGTTCTATAGGAGGGATGTGGACTATTCTCTTATCATCTGCAAAAAGGATTTCTTCCTTCTGGGAGTCAATAATACCTTTAGATTTCACAAATAATATCAATTGTAATAAGGCTCTAAAGGTGTTCAAGGGTTATTTAATCTCCACAACTTCAAAATCAACAATATTTTTTAGTTCTTTGATATTGATTTCAACATTCTTTCAGGTGCTAAGTGTTACCATTTTGGAGCCATTCGTTAAACTTATATTCATTGGTGTTTTTACAAGTTTATGCCTTCCAAGTTTCTCCCATGTAGTTGTCAGTATGATAATTAGATCTTTTTTGAGATAAACCATGACATATTTCACCTTATTATCATTGAGATACACATTGATGAGAAATGGACTAGTCATTTAGTTCTAGTCCTTAGAAAATCGGTTAACCTGCTGCTACTTGTTCTTATTCTAGTATTTTCCCAACTAATTCGACTTCACCACTAGATATTTTTGTTGTGTGATGGTTTAAAAGTGCCTAATTCTATCATTAATTTTAGCCTATCTTAACCTTTCTCCTAGGTTGCCATAGTAATTTTATGGAATTAAAAGATGATTAATATGGGTCAAAGGATAAGATTGTTGGGAAAATAGGTGTTGTACACCTTGCATAATAATGTTTATAATTGTGATATTTTATTTATTATGTGAGTTGCACATGGACGTGTAAAGTGTAGAGTTTCCCTTGGAATATTCTCGAGGCCACTTGATGAGTTGTATTGTAACATTGAGATATATTATATTGTATTTTATAATATTTGAGAGATATATTATATTGTATTTATATAATATTGGGTAATGTACCCAATATTAGATGTGGGGTCAATGGGGTAGTTAGCCCATGGTATTAGCACATGGTTTTGATGAAATACCACTTGGTGGTTTTGTGAGAGCTTGTGTTTATAAAAGAAACAACAAGGTAGTTGTTTTGGTAAGCCAAGTTAGAATTTGTGGAGGTTGGAAGAATGGCATGGGATGTGTGGTTACATGCTTGTTCACATGGAGTGCTTATTGATGGTTGGGGTTTCGAAAGCTTCTATGATTATATTTGTAAGGTTTCATTGCTAATAATACTATGAGATTACAAATCCATTAACCCCTCATTTATTATTGGGTACTAAGTTTTCACTTTATCAATATGTTTCCTCAATATTAAATTGAATACTTTGCCAATGTGAAGCCCCATATTAAATATTTACCAATGTTACATACAACATATAAAGAGGTCCCAAGAATGTTAACCCCATGTGGCATATGTATCCCTAGTTCCCTAGGTGTACCACAAATAATAATAAATTAAAAATTATAACATTATTCAAGGTGTACAACACCCCATATCCTAGCATTCTTCCACTTGTATACATTTCATGAGGGGTAACAATTAAGTGACACAAATAACCACATATACCATCAAATAATCAAAGTATTCCATGTGCTCCATCAAGATACCTATAACAAGAAACAAGGTGACCACATCTCAACACTAACTCAACTATCGACAACCTTTCCTTTATAGTTGGCTCTTGTCCCTCCTTCTACCTTCGCTTATGGCTCTATTGCTGGTGATGCACGCTGAAAAGGATGCACATGAACACAAGATTCAAACGTTAGTGTTGTTAGTAGTAATAAAAAATGAAAGAGAAATAAAAGTACAATCCTAAACATGCATACCAAGAGAGATATAAAATAGATTATGGAAAGCACACAAAAATGGAAGAAAGATACAAAACCCTCCAAGATGCCCTCCAATACGCTCATAGTTGCTCCTCCCCTGTTCCTCTCATCTCCAAGTTCCACATGAGTGTAGCTCTCAACTTTTTGCACTATTATGGATGTCTTATGGAGATTCAAGATTATGAAAATGCAAACAAGCTAAATATGAGAAAATACCTAATTAATCTATGTTAATTTTAACCAAAATAACAAAGAAATGTGCTTCTAAATGCTCTCTCAAATTTACTATAAGTTTGATGCATACAAGATTTTTGGATCCTTTTGAAGAAGGAATGGACTCTATTTATAGTAAAAACAGGGCAATGGATGGTTGAGATTGAGTAATCTCAACAAGGGTCAAGATTGATGGGTTTATGATCCATGTCAAGGTTTTCAACCCAATCCCAGGATGACAAATGTCAACATGAGATGGCTTGAGAGGAGAGGGAAGAAGCATTAAATGCTTGAGATGACTTGAAGGTTACCTTAGGAGGTAAGGTTAGGCTTGAGTTGAATGAATAAAGCCTTTATCCAATGAATAATGCCTTTTTCCAATGGACAAACTCTTGTGCAAGAGTTGGTGGGGATAACCATGGTCAAAGCAATGAATGCTTGAAGAGACCCATGAGTTAAATGAGGGTTGAGTTAGAGGGAAAGTCTCTACCCATGTGGGTGAGTTGAGTTTAACCATTAATGGTCATGTAAGAGCCATAAATGGTTATGTAAGAACCATTAATGGTTTGGAAGACTTTAGGGGTTAACTTGTTGAAGACATAAAGCCTTTAATGATTTTCAAAGACTTTGAGGCTTTGAGAAGTGACTTCAAGTTGCTTAGGAATGTGACAATAATTAGGGGATGGGATTAGGCTAATTAGAAATGGTTTAGAAGAATCCAGAATGGGTTAAAAGAGTCTAGAATGGGTTAGAAGAGTCTAGTGGGTTTGGTGGGTGAGAGAAAATAGGATTTTAATTAAAATAAAATTCATTTATTTCAACTAAATAGGTGCAACTTGCATTTTTAGGAGAATGCAAGTGGGGAGGGGGGTAATTTAGGGAAATAAATATTTTATTTATTTATTTAAATGAGGAAAGGGGGTTAAATAAAATAAATGTGCTTTATTCATTTAATTGATTTAGAGTGTGGCTTAATGAATTAATTTAAATAAATTGAATAATTTATTTAGTTAATAGAAGAAGAGGTTGAGGATGAAATTAATTTAATTAACTGATTATTGATGGTTAAATAATCAAATTGTGAGATTTTGCCAAGATCAAGAGCTCAATGAAATGTACAAAATAGAGACACAATATAGGACAAGAATAAACTGTATTCTCATCAATAGAAAATGATTAATAGTTTCAATTACATACAATGTAGATGAGCCTGCTTATATAGGCAAGGCTTATGGATATGTGAGCACACAAACATGACATGTGGCTCAATAAGAAACAAGGGTAGGTAGGAAATAGGTGTGGGTAGGTAGAAGAAACAATATACTAGTCCACATGAGGTGGATCACCCACTGAATGTGGAGTGTAACAACAAGATCAACACCATAAAAGGTGGAAATTCTCCTACACACACTATCCCAATGTGGCACAAACACCCAAGTGTCTCATACCCAAACTACTATGAAATGCATTTCCTAAGTAAACTTAAGTAAGTGTAATAATATCCAAGATGAATAATTATTTACACCAACACCCCCCCTAAAGTGCAACTTAGGGGAATGCACTTAAGTCTACAATGCAACTAAGCAATGCAAGATGGGTCCCGGCTACTAGGCCATGTTAGGTACCCATGAACAAATGCAAATGCATGAAAACCAATGCAATGAAATCTCTCACAAAGTGGGGAAAGAGAGAAAAACCCAATGGGAAAAAACCCTCCCCCAAAAGAGAGATGAAAAACTAGATACAAAGAACTCTCATAGAAGTATGTGAAGGAAAAAACCCCATGTGAGGAAAAAGTCCCCCCCATATGAGAGAAGAAGAGAAGCTAGGAAGCCCCCCCTCAATGTGGAATCTGCACCAATGATAGAAGCTCGATGCATGAAGAAAATGCTCCACGAACGTCGAACAACATTCCTCCCCTTAGGAAGAAACAAAACCAAAGGTGTATCCATGAAGTCTCCCCAATCATGAAGGGAAGATGTATGAAGAAAACTCATGATGAAAGGAATCTCTGAAAACTGCTCAAGTGTCCCCATGTCGATGCTGAAAGATACCCCCTCCAAAGGCGGTAAACTGTGCCACAATGCTGAAAAAGGCACTCCAAGATCTAGTGGAGATGGATGCAGAACATGTCCCAAAGACTCACATGTCTCCTCAAAAAATAAAGAGACCTCCTCCAACTGCTGTACATAAGTATCCACAATCATGTCAACCTCGAAAGAATGATCATGTAGAGAATGAACAAGAGCGTCAGAGTGTTCCCTCACAACAATCAAAGAAGGATCATCTTCATCAAAGAGAAGATGAATGTCATCAATGATGTCTCCCAAATCTGCAATGTAGGATTCCACAAACAAACCTGCAATGTCTGTCAAGTAATCATCCCATGAATTTGAAGCTGGAAGACAATGAATATCCTGCCGCACTGAATCACATGAAGGCAAAACTGTCGCACTATCCGCATCATCAGGTGCAATAGGTGATGTGATATCAATATGAGGAGATGAAATACAAGGCTCAAGAACGGGGTCACATGTGAGAATCCCCATGTTCAAGTGCCCAAAGTTCTCCTCAAGATCTGAATCATCACAAGAAGTGTGATTAACATGTGTAGAATCATCAAATGTGAAATCATCATCATCAACAAAATTTGAAAAGGAGTATAACCAAGATGCATGATCAACCACCCCAGTCACAATGATAGCTCTAGTCTCCAAGTCTCTAATGAAAACTGACTCAGGTGTGAACTCTACAACTCTCTTAGTTGTGCCATGTGTGATTTGATAGATAGAAAGGAGATTGTTTGTCAAGTGGGGTACACACAACACATCATTGAAGGAGTTATCCCCAATGTCAATAGATCCTTTCCCAATCACATCCATGTATGTATGATTTCCCATCAAAATCTGTGGCATGGTGCAAGGCTCAAATGTAGAGAACATAGACTGCGAAGATGCCATATGATGAGAAGCCCCTGAATCTAGAAGCCATCTCTCTGAATCATGACTGATAGTAGCACATAGAGCTTTTCCTTTTCTTGTCCCAAAAGAGTGAGTCTTCCCTCTTGTAGAAGCCATGAATGCTTGCCCTTTTCCTTTTGAATGTGAGGAAGTGGAAGTTGATGAATCATCCTTCTTGTAGACATTAGGCAAATCAATGTTATGCTTTTTGAGGATATGTGTGAGCTCATCAATCTTCTTAGAATGGCAACGACGCTCCTCATGACCAACCTTTTAACAATAGGCACAAGTAGGTCTCTCCTTCTTTGGTGAATTATCCCTCTTGGAAGAGGATGAATCTCCTTGTTGTGGAGAAGATGGTGCTTTGTCCTTAGGCTTTGATTGCCATTTCTTCTTGTTTGAGTTGTCCTTTCCTTGATTTCCTTTGTTCCCTTGATTTGCCACTAATGCTTGAGACTTAGAAGCCTTAAGAATGCCCATGCTTATCAACTTAGTTTGTTCCATCATCAACATTTCATTGAAAGCATCAAAAGTAGGCATTGTGTAGCTTGAACCCATTGTCATCCTATGGGTTTGGAAACTAGAAACAAATGCTGCATATTCTTGTGGAAGCTTGCCTATCAAGTTGAATATCAATTGAGTATCCTTCTTATCAATGCCACAATCTTTGAGTTGTGCCCTCAACTCATTTGCCTTTGTGACATAATCTTGTATAGTATCAAAGTTCTTGGGATCTAACATGGTGAGATCACTATCAGTCTGATATCCCCTAATCTCATCAACTTGACCATACAAGTCTTGAAACTTTTTCCAAGCATCCTTGATTAGAGTACACTTCTCAATATGAAAAATGAGATCCTTTGATACATACTTTCTTAAGGTACCAATTGTCATGATATTTTTAGTGAGCCAATCCAAGTGACCAACTGCATCAACCTTAGGATCAGCAGGAGCAACAATAGTTCCATCAATGTAATGAGTGAGTCTTTTTTCCATAAGTTTACTCCATGCATCAATTTTCCAAGTAGCATAATTATGAGGAGTTAATAGAGGAAACATAGAAGAACTCATAGCACCAAAAAGGAAGGAACAGAAGAGCACAAAAGCACAAGAGACACCCCCCAAATTCACTCAATCAAAGTACCCCCCCCCCAAAAAAAATAAAAAAATAAAAAAATGATGATTTTGACACTTTATATGTAGTGCGTGTACAATAGGCCACTTGCAAACAATGGCAAGATGGAATTCCAATTTTATTTTACAACTGCCCCAATAGGCTGAGAGCTTCAAATCAAAAGATTAGAAAGATAGATCTATGCAATACAAATGTCAAATTGGCCAAATAAGACCATATGATGAAAGTACAATTTGTACCCACAATTGCTGCAAACTGATAGCATATTCTGAGAGTAGACAAAAAATAATGCACTTTAAAAAAAAAGGCACCTAAAAAGGAGTTCATATGAGCCCCGAACGGAGACCTGAAAGTTGCAGAAATGGGGATTGGACAAGTACAGTCACCAACAACTGAGAATTCTAAAAAATCTATTCATAAAAAATAGAAAATAATTCTGCCACGTGAAAGTACATGAAATTCTAGCCCATTTCAAAAAAACTTGCACCAAGAAAGGAGCACAAATGAGCAAGATATGGCCATTTGAAGTTGAATTGCAAAATCAAAAAGCTCAATGAGAGGGGCCTGAATTTTTTTTGAAAAATAATGGCGTCAGCAATATGCGGGGTTAAATTTGACAGCCGTATGAATGTCGCCAAAACTTCACAGCTGACTGGGTGCTGACATGGCGCGATCTAATTGGTAAAAAAAAACTAACTGTGCAGGCGGATTTGGCAACCAACTGGGTTGCTGACTTGTCCAATTGCTGACGTGGCGGAGGAGGTGGCAGGTCCACTTGGGCAGGGTGTTGATGTGGCGCTCCAAATGGTGGTGATGTGGCGGGGTTGTAGGGCCCGCCGGAGGGCCGAGGGAGTTGCCGGTGGGAGGCGGTGGCAGGGAGGGTTGCGCAAGTGGCGAGGCGGGCGGCTTGCGCGGGGCCGGTGACGCTGGGCGGGTCGCGGCGGGGCGGCAGCTGCAGGGTGGCGAGGCGAGATCGCGGGCGGCGTGGCGGCAGCTGCGGGGGCCGTTGGAGACTGGCCGGTGGTGGCGGAGGGATAGCGCTGCTCGGGCAGGGAGAGTGGCCGACGGTGGACTGTGCGGGCCGCGACGGGGCGACATTTGCAGGGGGAGGTCGCTGCGGAGGAGCTGCGGGGGGGCGGAGCTGCTGGAGGGAGGAGCTGCGCAGACCTGCGGGTTACGGGGGGGTCTTCGGACCCCCAAAACAAATTTTTTTATTTTAAATTTTTTGATGAATTTTTTTTTTTCAGAAAAAACTAATTTTTTTTTCGTACAATAATAGCAAAATTGGCGAAAAAAAATTTGTCACCAAAATAGGCCGACTTTATAACCGAAATTCATGGAAACAGCCTTCTGGACGCAATGGCAGGGTCAGATCTAGTTTAGGACGCCTCCAAAAGATGCTGCTCCTCAGATCTGCCTCTTGACGTCGCAATAATGCCTCTTCAAGATGAATCAATGATGCTCTAATGGCTCTGATACCATGTTAGATTTTGCCAAGATCAAGAGCTCAATGAAATGTACAAAATAGAGACACAATATAGGACAAGAATAAACTGTATTCTCATCAATAGAAAATGATCAATAGTTTCAATTACATATAATGTAGATGAGCCTGCTTATATAGGCAAGGCTTATGGATATGTGAGCACACATCTATGACATGTGGCTCAATAAGAAACAAGGGTAGGTAGGAAATAGGTGTGGGTAGGTAGGAGAAACAATATAATAGTCCACATGAGGTGGATCACCCACTGAATGTGGAGTGTAACAACAAGATCAACACCATAAAAGGTGGAAATTCTCTTACACACACTATCCCAATGTGGCACAAATGCACAAGTGTCTCATACCCAAATTACTATGAAATGCATTTCCTAAGTAAACTTAAGTAAGTGTAATAATATCCAAGATGAATAATTATTTACACCAACACAAATAAATATTAAATATTCATTTAATTAAGTGGACAAATTTATGTGACTACATTTGCCCCTCTTTGAGACGGCGTGGTTTATTGTGTCATTTCAGAGAAATAAAAATAGGTGTGAAGAAATATGCCCCATAAATGTTAATTTAGTGGGTGGTATGCCCCCCTCGAGAGATGGGCCGAAAAATTTCAAAAAATTGGGCGATCTCTCGAAAAAGAGAAAGAAGTGGAGGGGAGGTAGAATAGAAGAATTTAGAAATAATGGTGAAAGACTGAAAGAAAACGGGGGTAAAATGGAGAAAGGACAAGCCAATGAGTACCCTTAGGTCATGCAAGAGATACAGTGCAAAGGTAGTGTGTGCTTTTGATTGATGTTATACAATTGATCAAAATTGGTTGGACAATCTAGTGCAATTGGTTGAATTGCCTGGGTTGAGTCAAAGCATGACAGTTGATGTCAGTTGTTCGCTTGGACAGGATAAAGTCTAAGTAAGTGAATCAAAGTGACTTGTTGTGACTTAGACAATTGATGTAATTGTTCGATGAAGTCAAGGTATCTGAAGCAAAATACTCGTTGAGACTGAGACAATTGATGTAATTGTCTGTTTTGATTGTGTTTGATTGGTTGATCAATTGATAGTGTTTGCGTTGTAGGTTATTTGTGGTGAATCATAGCAGCCCCATTGAGACTAGGTCATTGTAATAAATGTTTGTTGTAGTCTAGGATTGCCATAATCGATTACCCATTGAGACCCAAAGATACTTGATTGAAAAGTATTTGTTGATAGTCTAGGTGTGTGTGAGTCAATGTACCTGTGTAGACAGAGTAACTTGCTTGATTGGATTGATGGGAAATGATGAAGGGATTATGATGATGACCTAGATGGGGAGGGTGAGGGGGGGATTCAATGTTAGATAGAAGGTATGGAGGATCTAAGACCCATTCCTATGGAAGAAGATTAAAAAAAAGAGAGTATCCATTGTCATTACTATGTATGAATGATATGCAACAATATGGATGTATGATATGCAACAGAATGCAATATAAACAGATGAGATGAAATGACGATCCATAGATTATTCATAGTGCTTTATTTTCCTCATCAAGCATGGTAGTATCGTTCTTGGCCGAGGTAGCAAGAACCAAGTTTTGAGCATTTCACTTGTAAGCAAGCATCACAGACAAAGAAAAGTTACCCTCCATTTTGGTTCATGTGCAAATGGTCAAGGTATACGCTGTAGTCAGTAAGCCATAGGGATCCATGACTGTATTTTGCATAGGATCACGTAGCTTAGTGAACTTCCTCGTAGACACCATTAGTACATGCCCCGGAACTTCATTGGAACAATCCGTAGATAGCAAACAAAAAGATATTAGGAACCATCCCGACTACTCTAATCACTTGTGGATATCCTGGAGTAGCGTAGGAACCTGATGAAAATAAAGAAACGACAAATCGACCAAGTGCTTATCAGCTAAACAGAATTTTCTTGTCAAAGAAAATGTTATCATGTCTTGTTTGTGAGGATACATCCTTGCGAAGACGGTTGTGTGCAGATGTTTTGACTTGGTTGATTGATTTGATAAGTGATCATCGTTTGAGTAGCTCAAAAATGTTTTGTTTGGTGTCTATTGCGATGTGTATGTACAAAGAATTTTATATA
This sequence comes from Cryptomeria japonica, assembly GCF_030272615.1. NCBI lineage: Eukaryota > Viridiplantae > Streptophyta > Pinopsida > Cupressales > Cupressaceae > Cryptomeria > Cryptomeria japonica. The sequence goes on along the minus strand of NC_081409.1, from coordinate 933,218,943 downwards.
TTGCAATGTTTTTGTTTGATTTTTTGATGTTTTTGACATATTTTTGGATTTTGTAAGTGTTTTTTGAATGTTTTTGGTATTTTCTGAATTTTTACGAATGTTTTTGGTATATTTCCAGCCAATTTTGAATGAGGAACTCAATGAATCACAAGTAATGTTGAATCCACTTCCATCAATAGGTTAAGAGTATTGCCCCCAGTTAGAACATCGCTATGAAACCAAGATGTAGGACACATGAAGTAACAACCCTGATTGCAGATCAATAACAAGTCATGGTATAAATGTGTTGGCATTATAACAGACAAGGGGAGATTGTTGGCATTTCAATAAGGATATTGAGAAGGTTGTTGATGATTATGGATATAACTACTGATTAAGGATGTTTACTGTCTTAATATTATTATTTTGTCATTGATGTCAAGAAATTGATTTTCTAATTCAGTATGATGTCGCCATATCTTAAGAAGTATGATTTGATGAGTATAAAGATGTCGGTAAAAGACACAGAAAGATTGTGATGAATAAGGGGAGAAATAAGTTATTCAATGGGCAACTATTACCGAGTTAGACAATGATGAGATCATGATGTTTAGATTGTTTTGATATCCTACATATGTTGTTGATTGTAAGGTTAATACTATACTATGTTACCGAGCAAAGAACCTAGTCGGTAAACCCTAAGGTTATCGCTATCGGTTAATGAAGGCGGAATGTCTACCGAGTGAAGTTTAGTATTTACTGAGTTGCAACCGAGTTGTAACAGAATGCATTAAATGATTAGAAGTGTTATTTAATGAGGAAGCTGATGAGCTGGAATTGATTAAATGATTGGTATGTCGTGCATGAAGTTTGTTAAGGATCTATGGCAAAGGAAAATCGACAGGAAGATCTACAACGCAGATTGAACCGCAATACCTTAGCACAAGTTCCAAGACAAGGTAAAACATTTTCAGATCAAAGGATACATTGAACCTGGTCAAGTTTGAAGATCTGATGGCTATGATTGATCATGGGATATGTGATCAAGGAGATTCAACGGTTAACAAATTGTTTATAAATAAGGAACAGTTGATAAACAATGTATGCGGGCAAGTGTAAGCACAAGGATGCTACATAGTGATTACCGAACACATAAGCTTGAAGACCTATTTGATTAACAGAGTATAGAGCCTAGCAGAGGGACAAGATAAGTCCTATGACTAGATTGTATTGAGCAAATAAGAATCTGCTTTAGCATTTTAGATGTGAAGTTGCAGATAGATTTTTATTACTGTTATTTTGTGAAGTGACATAAAATCTCTTAACCGAGTGGACTTAACAGTCTTATTTGTAAAACCCTCTAGCAAGGTGACATTCTGATTGAGTGTTTGAAATCCTTTAACAAGGTCACCTCTAACAAGGTGAAGATCCTAACAGATCTGAAGGAAATCCCTTAACCGGGTCACATCTAGCAATGTGTTTGTAATCTTTAACAAGATTTGCTTTTAACCGAGTATACTCTAGAAGAGTATATTTCTTAGTGGGTCTGAAATCCCATAGTGGTTTTTCCCTATTTGGGTTTCCACGTTAAATTTGGTGTTATGAGTGTTATGATGTTTATATGCTTATGAGTTTGCATGTTTAGCAGTTTTGGTTATATTGCTGAAGTATATGTTATCGAGGTTGAATCTGTTGTTTTTATGAAAAATTAAGTTTGTATGTTTCACCCCCCCTCTCATCTTGTTAGCTTGACATCTGTACTTGTCGACGTATAAAAATGACCATATTCCTAAATGAATATTTTATGTTCATTTCTCTATTTAATTAAATCTAATTTAATTAAATCACCCACATTCTTCTATTTAAATTAAGTAAATTACTCAATTTATTTAAAGTAAATTCACTAGACTTGTTTTTACCATTTAATGAATAAATCATTTTATTCAATTAAATCCCTTCTATCCACTTTTAATTAAATTCAAATTTAATTAAATAATTATCCTAAATTGAATAAATCAAATTTATTTAATTTCCCCAAATTGCAACCAAATTGAAGTAAATTCATTTTATTTCAATTAAATCCTATTATCCCTCCATCCACTTGCAAAATCCTACATCTCCCACTTGCCTCCTAAATCCTATTCCTAACCCCCTTCTAGACTCTTCTAAACACTTCTAATTAACCTAACCCATCTACTAAACTTTGTCACATCCCTAAGCAAGGGGAGGTCACTTCTTAAATCCTCAAAGTCTTTGAAAACCTTTAAAGGCTTCAACCACTTAACTTTCCAAGTCTCCCAAACCATTAATGGTTAACTCAACCCTCTAGCATGATTAAAGAATTTCTTCTAACTCAACCTCCGTGTAACCCAAGGGTCTCATCAAGAATTCATTGCTTTGACCATGGTTATCCCTTAATCATTTGCACAAGAGTTTATCCTTTGATTAAAACTTAATCCAATGGGTAACCCTAACTTAAGCTTAACCCTTACCCCCTAGGATAACCATGAGGTCTTCTTAGGCATTTAATGCCTCCAACCCCTTTTCTCAACCCACCCTATGTTGACATTTGTCACCATTTCATTGGTGCCAATTACAAACATGGATCCCCAACTTTCAAACTTAGCCCTTGATTAACTCTTTCAATCCTGACCATCCATTGCCCCGTTTTTGCTATAAATAGAGCTCTCATTCCTCCATTTTAAGGACCAAGTCTTTAGCATCATACTTATGTTCAAATACATTCAAGATTTCATATATCATTTATGCTCATCATTTATCCTCTCTTTTAACTAGGAATTAGTCTAAATATGCATGTTTAGAATACTTTTTTTATCATTTAGCTCAATCATAGACTAATATATCATGTTAGGATAGTATTTATACTAACCTTGTCATCTTATAATCTAGTTCATTGCATTTTAAGATCATGCATATCTTAGGATGCATTTCATTCTAAAATCTATCAAAGCATCCCTCGTTCTTGCATTTGTCATCCCTAAACCATTTTGCTCAGTGATCCGAGAGCAAAAACATTGGTTTGAGGGACCTTGTGAGATAGAGAACCATGGAACCAACCTTGGGAAGCTGAGCCATACTTCATGACTCCATAGCTTGCACCAAGAAGTTATGTGGGTGTGTGGACAAGTCTCCCTAGAACTCCATTTTTCACATTTTTAGTTCTATCCACCCGATTTTCCCGCATACATTTCTGGCGCCCACCGTGGGGCATTACCCCATATATCTATTCAGTTTTGAAATATATCCACTTTTGTAGGTCCACGGAAAATGAGAATCAACACGTGTGAATCATTCCCTAGCGCATCCAGTTCACTGTTCAACGTGTGGGGTCAATCATCTAGCACGTCAAGTCCGTTTATTAGCGCATAAGAATATTAAAATTTTCCTGTAGGTCTCGACGCGGGAGAAAAACAAAGAAGCACTTTTGGCACATAGAGTAGCGCATCCCGACAACAGTGTAGCACTTCACCACCTTCTTTTAGCGCATCACGGCTATTGTGTAGCACGTACAGTTTGTTCTGTAGCGCATAAAAAACAGACAGAAATCAAAGTTTCAAAATCTGTAACCGGGAATTAAAAAATAGACTTGTTGAAGTCCACCAACCATCTAACATTTTCAACTTGTTTTCTTGCAGGATTCTAACAAATCTGTTGCAGATGGGAGCTTAAAATTTTAAAAATATTAAGATAGTTAGGATTTTCACTAACTTAGTTAAGTTAGTTTAAATTTTTAAACTTCTTCTATTCTTAAAAATTGAACTCACTTATTTCCTTTGGGTTATAAAAAGAATCACTAAACTGAACATTTCTTGCTTTCATAGGAGAAAACCTATTTTTGGGCTCTAAAAAAGAACAAGACAAACATTTCTTTTTTGCAAAAATAGAGCTATAAAAGGAACCTCACCATCCTTTGGTGTATAAAAGGATTCATCTTCAATTTTTGTGCAAAGGAAAGAACCTCACCTAAAAAGTTTTGTTGCAATCAAAGAGGGAAGTTATTCCCCTTTTGTTGACCAAATCAAACCTTTTGCTTTGTTGACTCGGTTATTTCCTTAGATTAAATAATCACTGATTTGGGGAAGTAAAATTAACACCATGCTTTTTTGGAGCAACATCTCCAAGTAGAGGTTAGCAAATCACTGAATTGAAGACTTAAAAAGAACCTTGTTTGCCTTGTCTCGAAAGTGGAAAGTATATGCTCTCCCCTTAACTGGGTGATCAAAAAGCCAAACCACTCTTAAGCTTTCTGTACTTCAAGCATTTACATCGTTTAGCAGGCCTGCCTTCCTGAGGAGTTGGAATCAACTCTTAAAGCCATTTATGGCCGGTGTGAAGGGAATGACCTAAGTGGGAAATGACTTTGACGCCAAGTGTTCCAACCCACTATAATCAAAAGTGGAAAGTGACGAAATTCCTTTTCAATGGTTGCGCGCAGTGATTAGCCTTCCCCCAGTATCCTTGAGATACGTAAAGCCTTTGTTCTAAAGGTCGGGAAGCCTCCTGAGGGAGTTTATCATTGACGACCGAACAGGAAGCCTGATTAAGAGCCATAGAAATAGAAACTTTGAACCGAATCAGTAACCAAACATTTATAACATCATAGTGCAAGGGTGGGGAAGAATTCGCCCCCAAGATTACTCACCATATATCTCCCAAGATAACTACTCAATTGTGAAGCAATTCACTTTGAGTTAATTTCTGGCTAAAGACAAAAAAACGGGCGCCCTCTAGGGGGGACACGGCTGTTTGAGCTGACGGAGTATCGAGACTAGTGGGCTATGATGTTATTTATGACCTTTGAATAAAGAATCTTTCTAAAGTGTATTTTTCGTATCCAAACCTGTTAAAACATTGAGGATTTGAACACATCCTCGCAGAACATACACTTTTTGTTAGATTAAGCAAAAATGGTTGTCTTCTTTGTGCTGTGCTTGCATTTACTACTTCAAAAAATCATCCATCAAGGCTGAAAAAATCACAATCAAATCCGAAAATTGCAGAAAAACCAACCAAAGGAAAAATCAGGGCAGATTAGCGCGTAGGGTATTTTTGTTAGCGCATCTAAGCATCAAGTTAGCGTGTCTGTTCAAAACAGTAGCGTTTTATCCAAATTCCAAAACAGTGTTAAACAATTAGCGCATCGGGAAAACAGTCTAGCACGTTGAAGCATCAGCTTAGCGCGTGAAAACCAAACTTTAGCACGTAAGGTTGAACAGTTAGCTCGTCACAAACCCATACTAGCGCATAGCCTTTCAAAATAGACAATTTTTTTTTTTAAACAGTCAAAACTTTAGCACGTGGTTGGGGGCAGCCTAGCGTGTGCGGTCATTCTTTTAGCGCGTAAAGTAAATTTGGTAGCGCATCTTGTCTCTGTTTTAGCGCATGACCAAAAGCAAAAAGACAGGGGGCAAAACAGTGAGGAATTTTAAAATTTTTGAAAACATCTTCAAAAGCCTTTTTCCATCAACATCATTTTTTATCAAAGCAGAGTAGCAAAAACAAAACTTTAAAAGCTATTTCTTGAGCAAAGTTTGTGTCAAAACAAACGTTGTAAAAATCCGAAACTGATCGCACGGTAAAACATATCTATTCTATCATAATCCGGAAACCTCATCACAAGTATCAAAAGAATCCTTTACCATCTCACGAATTTCATCTCAAAAACACTTGTTTAAAAATTTCAGGTTGTCAAATCAAGTTTCCATATCTGGAGACTTTTATCCATATCATTTGACACGCTTTGTCGTGAAGGGGCATCTAAACCTTCACTTTGATAGAGTAAGACTTGAATTTTCAAAACAAGATCAACTAAATCCAAACAAATCAAAGGAAACCATTGTATTACTTATGCATGACTAATCTCCATATTCCTGAGAAGAAAGAATCTTTATCGTAACATCACGTTGAAGAAACAATAACCAAGTTTTTCCAAATTCCTCAAAAGAAATAAGTTTTTATACATCAATCGTCAACTTTTCAAGTCTCATCGAACATTTCTTCATCATGTTCAACGCTATATCGAGAACAAATCCATTGAATTTGATAGGGAGCCTTTGAAGACTAGAGCATATTGCCAAAAATCCGCATTCAATCAACGAATTAATCGCGGAGGAAAGATCAATCTGGCATTCTTACTCAACGAGTGCATCACTTACAACACACCCGATTCAAACCACCAACCCCAGAACAACATATTGAAGAGGATTTTGTCCCCTTTGTCACAGAAAGCTTCTACTAAGATGCTTGTAACTCGCTCTCAACTAAACAAACAAAGCGAAGCAACACCAGAATCAAGCATGACTCGAAGGTTATCTAATCCATTTGAAGGACCACATCTAGAAGAACCTGAGATCACGAAAGAACTCCTTCGAGAATGTCAAGAAAGCACTTCCTTTCAAAAACTTGTAAAAAGACTCATGGAAAATGACAAAGAGAAGTATCTACTTATGCTCACAAGTAAAGGCGTTAAACTTCCCAAAGATTTAGATGCAAACATCTTTAGAACCGGATCTCGACAATATGCATATCAAGAACAACAAAGAGAAGAGGAAACTCGTAACCTTGAACAACACATACTTGAGCAACACATTCCAGAACAACGTATACCAGAAATGCATATACCCAAGCTAGAAACTCCAGAGCAAAATATACCATTTAACACACCTTTTCAGTTGAGAACTAATACAAGGGAAGAGTTTCTTCCTCGGCAAAATAATGCGCCTTTGGTTTCTCTTACTCAACAAATGCAAATGTTACAAAGACAAATGCAAGACATGCAACAAGGGACAACAATGCGGTACTCATTAAATGAAATCTGTCCTTATCCATTTGACAGAAGATTGAACATGGTGCCTTTTCCTCCAGACTCAGACGTTCCCAAATTTGATAAATACGATGGGAAAAGTGATCCCCGAGATCATGTTCGAGAATTTTGCACAATGAGTCTTGAATTCGCTCATGATGACACCTATCTGATGAGGTTATTCCCAAGAAGCTTGAGGGGACAAACAATGGAGTGGTTATCTAAGATCACACCTCCTATCAGATCATTTGATGAACTAGTCAACAAATTTATAACACGGTATTCCTATAACATTCAACCTACTATCACCATGCTAGATGTCTGTAATACCAAATAGAAAAACAATGAAACATTCATGGCATTCCTTCAACGTTGGCGCCATATGGTTTCAAGATATCCTCGCGATATTCCTGAAAAGGAGAAAATGAAAATTTTCATCGACAACTTGAATAGTGAGACGAGTTACAGGCTCAAGCTCCAATGCATACCGTCTTTCGCTAAACTGATTGAAAACGGTATTCAAGTGGAAGAAGCATGTGTCAAGAAAGGAACACTAAAATTCTTCAAAGAAGGAACAGGTTCATCAAACTACAACAATCAAAACAACAACAACTTAGACAAATCTAGGTTTTGGACCAGAAATAAAAACAATGGAAATGAAGGCGACAATGAACCAAATGATCCAAAATCCAAGCAACCCGTGCTCACATTATCAGGAAATCCTCAAGCTACAAAAAATCCCAAAGGTGCTAACCCTGACACTAACGCTTGCGCACCTAATATCAATCAACCGAATACCAATAACACAAACAATACCGACAATAACACAAATCGAGGACCTAACAATAATTCACGGGGTACTACCAACACTTATCAAAAACACATCTACACACCACTGGGTCAATCATTGGAGTTAGCATTCAGAGAACTCCTGGCAAACAAGATTATCCCTTTGCCCGCAATCAGCAACTACGAACCACAAATCAAACCACCTTGGTGGAATGACTCACACTTTTGTGATTTTCATTGCAACAAAGGTCATCAAACAAATGATTGCATGAGATTGAAAAACATTGTTCAAGACATGATTGATAGAGGTGATTTAACAGTAGATGGTCTCAAGACAAACGGTGACCATGGAGCTTTCAAGAATCCTCTTCCAAACTAAACAAAGATGGAGCTTCCACTTCAAATGATACTCGTGGGGCACGTATCAATCATGTTTACAATAACACCATTAATCATATATTAGCTGTCGACAATCATGTAAACGTCATCACAATCCGAGACCAACATAATCATGAATCAGTCAATGTAACCACCAGAGCTCAAAAATATGTCTTGAAAGGACATATGTCAACAACAAACACTGTACCCAAACTTCAATATGATCTAGTCAGCCAACTGCGCAAAACTCCTGCTCAAATATCCATACTAGAGTTGCTAAAAATTTCGCCAAAACACAAAGACATATTGGAACAAGCATTATGGGAAACAAATGTACCTCAAGATCTGGATACTGAAAAATTCCAAGCCATGGTCGCTCATATGACAGGGCCTCATAATCTCACTTTTTCTGAGCACGGCAATATCTCATTAAGCCATCCACATAATACTCCTCTCCATATTGAAGTCACTGTCTATAAACATATAATCAAGAGAGTATTAATAGATGGAGGAGATGGACTCAATATCTGTACCTTAAAACTTGTTCGTGCATTGGGCTTCTCTGAAGAGTCTATTGATCCCTGTAAAAAGATTACCATAAAGGCATATGATGATGAGGAAAGGTCATCTAAAGGAACTGTGATGTTTCCCATTCAAGTTGGACCAGTGCAAAAAGATACTATATGTCAGGTCTTAGATATAGATTTTACCTACAATATTTTGTTAGGTCGACCCTGGATACATGAAATGCAAGCAGTGCCTTCTACGTATCACCAGTGTGTCAAATTTCCTTATAACGGACAAGAGATCTCCATATCTACTGATCACAATCCATTTCAACATTGTAATGCAATGGGGGCAGCCCAAGACATTTTGGTTCCCCATAATAGGGAAAAGCAGAGATCCTCAACATCAGATCTATAGACAACAAAGCCCGAATCATTATCTGGAAATTTCAAACAACAAATGCAAATCAAAGACCAAGGTATGTGAGAATACTCTTTGGAACCCCTGTGTTTGGCCAAATTACCAACATCACCCAGATCTCATGGATTGCCTACTACATCAACGCATCTGGTAACTCAGCCCATCACCAAATTTGATGGTACCTTCATCCAACTGGGCACTCTAGCACATGAATCAGAAGATAAGGATGTTCTTAGCTGGTTATACAAAGACGAGGAAGAAGATAACAGAGCAACTGCTCTAGACATAGTTCTACCGACACACCTATATGGAAAAGGATACTTAATCATGCAGCAAATGGGATATGACGGTAAAGGACCTATTGGAAAATGCAAAGAAGGAGTCACGAAACCCATAGATCTTCCTTCACAGCCCAATAGAGACAAAACCGGATTAGGTTGTAAATTCACTTTCCTATTAAGAAAGACACCACACATAACTGCAAAACCTCAATGGAAAGCAAAGAAGAAGTACAAAGAAGAATCCTGGTAGGAAGCACTATTTGATTCAACAGAAACAATCCGCAAGGCACGTGAACGCCAAGAACAAAAGTTACATCAGGAAAAACTTCTAAGCCACAAGAAGGCCATATCTACAGCAGTAGCTCATCTTCAAACACCAATATCTCAAGAACTGATAATATCATCTCCGGATACCATTGTTCCTCCCCAAGGGGGCACAGTTTATGAACAAATACAGAAAGTAGAAGCAGGACCTAACACCGAATCAACAAAAACTACCAAAATGGTATCCATCATCAAAAATCTATTTTCACCATACAACATACTTGTTCACAACATTGATAGAATCTGGGATGATACCTCAGAGACTGATTCCAATGAATATGAATGGGGTACCTGCTCAAATGCTACTACAGATATCCCTAATAATACTGGCGCCATACCCCTTTCTCAAGAAGAGCATAATGCAAAAGATAGACCTCTTGAATTTGGACCGCAACATATCTATGACGCCAAGGAAAGCGAATAGAGGCATTATGAACAAGTCTATAAGGAAGATAATACCATCGAAGACCTCGACGAAATCCTTGACTTCTTTAAAAACAAGACCAATTACAATGAAACCTCTGTCTTGACACTTACAGTAGCAGAACTTGATCCACCAAATGATTCCTTACCAGTTGTCTTGCTTGACCTCATTGACTGGGACAAACCCGAAATACATGATATACCAATTTTTCTAGACGATAAATCTATTATCCATTACCTATGTATCGTTAAACCGGAAATAGGCTCTACCAGTGAACAAAGTAACGATGTCTGCAAACCAGAGAGTGCCAAGTCTCTCAGTCGCAAAAATGAGCCAAGTAAAAGATCTGATGCTGAAAACCAATCAATGGCAACTCTAGATCACAGAAAAGTAAAAATAAAGGACGCATTTGAGGGTGAAAACCTTTTCAAGGCACCTAAAGATGGGAGACTTGACACTCTTCCAGAGCACTTTCATGAGCGATCATCCATATTTATTGAGCCCACTCAATCAATCAATATTGGTACCACAGAAGTAGTAAAAAACATACACCTAACAGAATCCCTGACAGAAGAGGAAAGATTAGCATTTATCCTTTTTTTAAAAGAAAAGCAAATTAATTTTTCCTGGTCATATGTCGATATGCCCGGAGTTGATCCACACTTGATCATGCATCACTTATCCATCTCTCCAGGAGTTAAGCCAGTCAAACAAAAGCTATGAAAGATGAATCCACAGGTAGCACTCATGGTCAAAGTTGAACTCAAGAAGTTATTAGATGTCGGATTCATCCAACCCATTGACTATGTAGAATGGATTTCCAATATAGTACCAGTATCAAAACCAGACGGCAGTATCAGAATCTGCATTGATTTCAAAGATGTCAACAAAGCTTGTCCAAAAGATGACTTTCCTCTGCCCAGTATCGACATCATTGTAGACCTCACAGCGGGCCATGCAATGCTTTAACTAATGGATGGTTTCTCAGGCTATAATCATATCAAAATAGCCCCGAAAGATCAAGACAAAACAACATTCACCTGTCCTTGGGGAACGTACTGTTGGAATGTTATGCCTTTTGGCTTAAAGAATGTAGGGGCTACCTATCAGAGAGAAATGACAACAATCTTTCATGACATGATGCACACATTCATGGAAGACTATGTGGACGCTCTACTAGCTAAGTCATTCACCAGAGCAAAACATCTTGACATCCTAACAAAGATCTTTGATCGATTGGAGAAATTTCAAGTTCGGCTCAACCCTAAGAAGTGTGTCTTCGGGGTTACATCAGGAAAATTACTAGGCTATATTGTCTCAGCTAAAGGTATTGAAGTGGATCCAGCAAAGGTACAAGCCATTATTGAGATGCCACCAACAAAGAATATCAGCCAACTCAGATCTCTACAAGGACGACTTCAATCAATCAGGTGATTCATCGCTCAATTAGTTGATTAAAGTCTACCATTCAATCATTTGCTCCATAAGAATGTACCTTTCCGATGGGAGACCAAGTGTGCAAAATCTTTTTATCAAATCAAATAGTATCTGATGAATCCACCAGTTCTAGTACCACCAGTAGCAAGGAAGCCACTTATTCTCTATATTTCAACAACAGATGTATCACTGGGGGTACTATTAGCATAAGAAAATCAACAAGGAAAGGAACGGGCTATTTATTACATCAACAGGACATTAAATGGCTATGAACTCAACTACACATTCATTGAGAAGGCTTGTCTAACAGTGGTCTTCACATCTCAGAAGTTCTGACATTATATGCTAGCACACACAATTAAGCTAGTGGCAAAAATTGATCCTCTCAAATACCTACTCAGCAAGGCAACTCTTATAGGAAGATTGGCTAAATGGGTCATGATTCTCAGTGAATTTGATATCCACTACACAGAACGAAGAGCTATCAAAGGACAAGCAATTGCAGATCAGCTGGTTGAAGCACCGCTACCAGGAAAACAAACTATGGAGATTGAATTTCCAAACAAGGACGTTCTTGCTATTTCTACCAAACAATGGACCCTATACTTTGACGGATCCTACACACAACATGGTTCAGGTGCTGGCATTCTTTTCATCACTCCTGAAGGACACACTATACCAAGATCATATAGGCTTATGTTCCCATACACGAATAATGTGGCTGAATATGAGGCATTGGTTATAGGCATCAAAATGGTTGTAGAATGGAAAATCACAGAGTTAATGGTCTATGGAGACTCACAACTAGTCGTCAATCAATTCAACAATGACTATCAAACAAAGGATGACAAGCTACTACCCTACAAATGAATGGTGGATGACTTCAAACAGTATTTTGTACACATCACCTTCGAGCAGATACCAAGGTTGAACAACAAAGCAGCCGATGCCATGGCTACTATCACTTCATTACTACAAATTCTAGAGCAACAGAGTCATTACGAGTTCCTGGTAGAGCAACTGTTCGCCCCAGCCTATGACCACTTTGAATCCCATGTCATCTACGCTTTAACTGGTTCGGATTCTCCTTTATATGGACCGATATATGATTATCTAAAGAACAATATCTTACCCAACAAGCCGCTTGGTATACCCTTACTGCCGATACTTTGTACCATCGAGGTCTAGATGGTACTCTTCTTCATTGCCTTGATCATAATGATTCTGATTCCGCTTTACATGAGCTTCACGAAGGTATTTGTGGAACACATTCAAGTGGGACTACTCTTGCTAAAAAGCTTCTAAGGATGGGATACTACTGGCCTACAATGGAGAAAGATTCTTACCACTTCGCCAAGAAGTGTCCTAAATGCCAGATCCATGGCAATCTGATACATGCACTAGCATAGGAACTGCAACCATTTACAACATCCTAGCCCTTCTGTCAGTGGGGTTAGACTTGGTTGGCAAAATTCATCCTTGATCTTCAAATGGACACAAGTTCATTATAACTGCAACAAAATACTTTACCAAGTGGATAGAAGCAGTCCCAATGACCGCAGTAACTGGAAAGCAAATTGCGTCTTTTATCTTAAACCATCAGATCTGTAGATATGGTATTCCAAGTTCCATCATCACCGATAATGGACGCCCATTCAAAAACTAAGATGTCCGAGAACTATGTGAACAATTCAAAATACAACATCGGTTCTCTACACCATACTACCCACAGGGGAATGGTCAAGCAGAAGCATCCAACAAAACCATACTGAAGATTCTCAAGAAAATAGTAAATGATGCAGGCAAAGATTGGCATATCCAACTCAACCGAGTGCTTTGGGCATACAGAACCAGTATCCGTACACCTGCAAGAGCAACACCTTTCTCATTGGTCTATGGATCCAAAGCTATTTTACCACTGGAGGTAGAAATTCCATCTCTTAGAGTCTCTCTAAAAGGCTTAATCTCAGATGAAGAGTATCGGGTCAACCGACTGCAAGAACTGGAACTATTAGATGAAAGATGTCAGCATGCTTACACTCATCTCAAAGAATATCAGTAACGCATGTGCAGGAGCTACAATCACAAGGTCATCCCTTGCAACTTCAAAGTTGGTGATCTAGTCCTCAAAGAAAATCCAAGAAATCAGCAAGATCGAGAAAAGAAAGGGAAGTTTGAACCTAACTGGTTGGGTCCCTATGTCATCATCTCAGTCTATGGATCAGGTGCCTATCAGCTCACAACCTCAGAAGGAGATGTGCTTGAAGAACCAACTAACAACATTCATCTAAAGAAATACTACACTTGAGTAGTCCAAATGTACGAAAAAAGCCAAAAAAAAAGAGAAGGGTACAATAAAAGCAACTGGCGAAAACCTGGTAACAGGCGCTATTGTGAAAGGACAACTCCTCTATCTATATCCACATCCTTATCTTCGCAGTAAAGCACTATCGGCCATCGCCCGACACTTAGCAAATATCCATTCAAGAAAATACTTAGCGTAGTCATTATCCTGGTCTATCCATATATCCTTTTACCACATTCCACCATGGCTTGGTCATCATTGAACGTATCCACATCAAGAGGCACACTCAGCTAGGGGCAATAAATTTTCAACACTTGCAACACGTTCAAGACATCAAAACTATTTGCAAAACTCAGAAACATCACATCCAGCGACCAAAACTTCACTCCATCGCAGAGCAAAACATTGGATCACTAAAACAAGAATCACAAACATACTAAGATGGATGATTTTATGAAGTACTAAATGCTGCATTATCACATAAAGTCTTGACTATTTTTGCATTTGAACTTTTTCAATTATTGGATTCTCTGCATTTTCTCACTAAATGCTTCAAAGCTAGAGATCATGGGGAAACACCAATATTTTTCTTAGTCTTCTGTCTGGGAGGCGATCATTTGTACTATGTAAATACTTGTCTCGAGACGTGGTACATCGAATATCACTGAAGACATGATTCCACTTTACACATACAAATGGTTTAATCTTGTCTGTTTATACGTAATCCGCACTCTGGTCGTCCTGGTTCAATTATACCTTGATGCTTGTGCTATCTTGCAAAATCAAAAATCATGTAAAGTTTTCTCAGGTCATTATGGTTCAATTATACCATTATGCTTGTATAAATTTTCAACATATCCCAAACAAATCAATGCTCAATGATGATACTTATCTCGAAAGAAAATAACATATGGTTATATCAGGATGACAAATGCAGAATGAGGATGCTCCAAAAACATAGTTGCATTCATTTTACAAATAATTGCATATCGTTAGTTGCACATCATTATCATACATCTCATTTTCAAGATACATCTCATAAATCAAGCATCATAGCACATATTCATCATGCATTTACATCTATCAAAGCATTACATCATCATAGAATAAACAAACAACATATAGAAAGCATGAATCCATAACACATCACATGAAGATCAAGGAAAATGGTGTCGTCTATATATATATATATATATATATATCTCCAAAAATGATCACAATACAACACATGTCATGTCTCTATCAAATACAAATACAATGATCAAAATACAATGGAGACAACATCTCTCAAGTATGACTATCTCTTGACGGAGACCGTCTTGCTACAGAAGTCCCTGCCCCTGGATCTCCAGGAGGATCATGTCTTGATGGCCCTGTCACACCTCGGCTCTCTGACCATGACCTAGTCTCTCGAGATCGACTAGATCTCGACTGTTTAAAGCTTTGTACTAGGCGATCCCTAGGTACTGCAGCCTCGTAATGACGATGGTAGTACTCTGCCTCCTGAGCTCTCAAAGAAAGCTCTCTCAGGGTGTCTCTCATCGGACCACCTGCTGCTGCTCTTTGCACACTCGCTGCAAGTTCCTCCGCTCAACCTGCCGCTCTATCTCTATGTCTCACTTAGTGGTCAGCTGAGCAATCTGTCACTGATGCATCAGTAGTTGTGCCTGCAGCTGCTGTACCATCATCTGTAGGGTCCTAATCTGTGCGTCCTCCACATGAGTAGGGATCCGGACCCGTAGGGGTACCTGTGAAGAGGTATCCCCTCTCCCTCTTCCTGTCCTCGGTGCTGGAGGCTGTAGCACATCAGTCCTCCTCCTCTGAACTGGCCGTGTCACCTCATCAGTCCCTCCCACTGTAGCTATCACCTCCCCCACCATCCCCTCACTACCTTCTCTGATGGTCAACCCTCCTCTCCCTCTATCCATCACAACTCGTCTAACTGCTCTCTCCAACCCTATGTCTCCTCTCCTCCCTCTGTCTCCTCTCCTCCCCCGATCTCCTCTCCCTCATCGTCCTCCTCCACCATCTCCATCATCCTCATCATCATCAAACGCAGGCCGCATCTCCTCTGGATCTGATATCCTGGCCACCGCCCGTGCTGCGAACAATCTGGCGAACTCATCTATCATCCCAACATCCAAAATCTCTGGGGCATAATCCCATATTTGGCCCGCTAAGCTAACAAACTCCTCTATAGCCGCTGCACTATCAATAGTTGGACCCCAATTTGGTATATCCTGCCTCCGGTGCGCATACAAGCAGGTCCCCTATGGTATACCCTGTTGCTGACCATACTGCCGCAAAACTCTGGTGACCACAAATCTCTTAATCACAAACGGGGTCCTCCCTATTAGGTATTGAGTCATAAAAACATAGGGCATCTCCAGCCCGTCCTCCACCCATACCTCGCAACCTGTATATGGTCGCCAAACGACCGTATCAATGTCGTCCAAAACCCTCCTCCAATGCTTCAGTTTGCCCAGCTTCCACTGGACAACTAGACCCCTGTAACCATATGCATAGGCACGTCCAACGGGCCTATCTTTGTCCACTAATGGCCTAGCTGCGAGAATGTGCTCCCAGCACCATACTTGTAGGAGCGTCACGCCAGCTGACAAACTGTCGTAACCCAGGTATACCACCTCGTGCAAATCCCTGTATAGATGGGCTAGCATAGCCGATCCCCACTCAAACCTGTGGCCCTGTGTCACCATATCCTCTAGTACCAGCCCCCATCCCACAGATAGTCCCTTCGACCTGCGGTCGGGACATAGAAAACCACCTATAAACCTTGCTAGTACTGATGGAAGAGGTGCATAATCCAAGTCCAAGAACTCTTGCCAGGGGATCTCATATCCACAAACTGTCTCATCTTGGAATATACGGCGAAGTGCCTCTGTCCCGCACTCCTCCGACTGCTCGTAAGGTAGTAGTGAACCTACTACTGGTATGCGCAGGATCCTGTAATAGTCCTCTGGAGTAATTGTCATCTCCCCAGTGGCAAAGTGAAAGGTGTTCGTATCGCTATGCCACCTCTCTGCGAGCACTGTAAGTAGACCCCGATTCACAGTGAACCGAGGCATATCCAATAGGGAAGTTAGGCCGCATCTCTCAATAATGTCAAGGTCAGCCTGTGCCAACCGTGGTATCAATGTCCAAGGTCTAGGAAACCGCTCGCGCAACTGAAGCACTCCCAATCGCTCCTGTCAAACAACAAAACAAGTCCAATATTAGTTTCCTCATCAAAACATAGATATCAAAAATCGAAATCACAAAAACTTGAACACTTTGAAAATCTAATCAAGTTCTACATCATTTTCAATCTATATCAACTTGTAACACAACTCAAGTTTTCAAAAATCATATCGAACTTGTAACACAGTTTAAGTTTCCACATCACATCAGCTTGTAAAACAACTCAAGTTTCCAATCCATATCAGCTTGTAACACAACTCAAGCTCCACAAATTCATATCAATTTCACATTAATATCTATGCATAACTTGAAATATCGCAAATCAAAACAAGTTATATCAACAATCATATTGGACAAACTAACAAACACCATGACAACAGACACAACAACGAACACATTACACCTATCCTGACAAAACTGGCCTTATCCTATCAATTTTTCTCATTCACAAAATCACCCTATCTCACAAAAATTTTCCCGATGCGCTAAAACAGATTGTCTACGTGCTAAAACACATCCACGCGCTAAACTGTTTTCTTCACGTGCTATCCTATTCACCCTATGCGCTAGACTAACTCTACGCGCTACCCTTTTTTCTCCATGCGCCATCTAACCTATCCTATGCGCTAGGTCTAACCTATGCACTACTTCCCCCTACCCATGCGAGCCTCTGTGCAGCCTATGCGCTAGGTTAACCCTATGCGCTAACCTTTTCACTTTCTGCGCTACACTGTGTCTCTAATGCGCTAATCCAAGACCATGTGCTAACCTAGGAACCCAAGGTGCTAACCTAGAAAATAGATGCGCTACCCTAAAATTTCGGACGCACCCAAAATTTAAACCCCCATGCGCTACAACATTTTTCGTATGCGCTAACCTAAGAGCCCTATGCGCTAAAACGTTGAAACCGAATTTTCAAAATCAAAACCTAACAAAAAATGACAAAATAAAAAGTCAAGAAGGGGTCAAAAAGGTTGACTTACTGGTGGTTTGTATGCGGCAGGCCTCCGATACCTCCGAACGCGCTCAAAATGGTGCTTGGAATAAGGAATGGGCATTTTGACTTCTCTCCAAAATCTCTTTCTCAAAAGTCAACAATGCACAAATGAATCAAATCAAAGCACTTTTCCCCTTTCATAGGAGAAAAATGAAATTAGGGTTAGGGAAATGGGCATGTAATTTTCTCGTGGTCTCCCTCATACCCTCAAGCGCGTCAATTATCGGGAGATGAATCAATTTACACATTCCACCTAGTCCAAATTTTACAATGTAAAACAATTATCAAATCTAAAACAAATTTTCTAATTTTTTTTTTTTTGATTCATCTCCCGAGGGGGCATTATCTACATCAATTACCAAAACTGGGGCATGGCATATCTAAAAAGGACATAAAAATTTATTTGATCATAAATCACCATGACACATCATTCTCTTTGAATTAACATGTGCACACACGTCACTTCAAAGAGGGGCAAAATGTAGACATATAAAAATGACCATATTCCTTAATGAATATTTTATGTTCATTTCTCTATTTAATTAAATCTAATTTAATTAAATCACCCACATTCTTCTATTTAAATTAAGTAAATTACTCAATTTATTTAAATTAAATTCACTAGACTTGTTTTTACCATTTAATGAATAAATCATTTTATTCAATTAAATCCCTTCTATCCACTTTTAATTAAATTCAAATTTAATTAAATAATTATCCTAAATTGAATAAATCAAATTTATTTAATTTCCCCAAATTGCAACCAAATTGAAGTAAATTCTTTTTATTTCAATTAAATCCTATTATCCCTCCATCCACTTGCAAAATCCTACATCTCCCACTTGCCTCCTAAATCCTATTCCTAACCCCCTTCTAGACTCTTCTAAACACTTCTAATTAGCCTAACCCATCTACTAAACTTTGTCACATCCCTAAGCAAGGGGAGGTCACTTCTCAAATCCTCAAAGTCTTTGAAAACCTTTAAAGGCTTCAACCACTTAACTTTCCAAGTCTCCCAAACCATTAATGGTTAACTCAACCCTCCAGCATGATTAAAGAATTTCTTCTAACTCAACCTCCATGTAACCCAAGGGTCTCATCAAGCATTCATTGCTTTGACCATGGTTATCCCTTAATCATTTGCACAAGAGTTTATCCTTTGATTAAAACTTAATCCAATGGGTAACCCTAACTTAAGCTTAACCCTTACCCCCTAGGATAACCATGAGGTCTTCTCAGGCATTTAATGCCTCCAACCCCTTTTCTCAACCCACCCTATGTTGACATTTGTCACCATTTCATTGGTGCCAATTACAAACATGGATCCCCAACTTTCAAAATTAGCCCTTGATTAACTCTTTCAATCCTGACCATCCATTGCCCTGTTTTTGCTATAAATAGAGCTCTCATTCCTCCATTTTAAGGATCAAGTCTTTAACATCATACTTATGTTCAAATACATTCAAACTTTCATATATCATTTATGCTCATGATTCAGCCTCTCTTTTAACTAGGAATTAGTCTAAATATGCATGTTTAGAATACTTTCTTTATCATTTAGCTCAATCATAGACTAATATATCATGTTAGGATAGTATTTATACTAACCTTGTCATCTTATAATCTAGTTCATTGCATTTTAAGATCCTGCATAGCTTAGGATGCATTTCATTCTAAAATCTATCAAAGCATCCCTCGTTCTTGCATTTGTCATCCCTAAACCATTTTGCTCAGTGATCCGAGAGCAAAAACATTGGTTTGAGGGACCTTGTGAGATAGAGAACCATGGAACCAACCTTGGGAAGCTGAGCCATACTTTATGACTCCATAGCTTGCACCAAGAAGTTCTGTGGGTGTGTGGACAAGTCTCCCTAGAACTCCATTTTTCACATTTTTAGTTCTATCCACCCGATTTTCCTGCATACAGTACTTAACATTAAGTATCAGAACTATCAATTGGTATCAGAGCTTTGGACTCCAGAAGAAAAAGTTTAAAGGTACTTGAGGAAAATATCCAAAGATGTATAAGAGGGATGCACCGAAGCTGAACAAGTCTAGTTTCTCTACATGGCAGAAAAGGATGAAGCTGCACCTATCAGGAGTTGGAGAATATGCTGTATATTATCTAGAGAATGATTTCATTACACCTATCACCTATCCATTGACAATGGAAGAGATAAAGGCAAAGCAAGAACATATTCAAGCAATGACTGAAATAACATCTGCATTGACCGACTCAAAGTTTAATGATCTAGAAGGCTGCAATGATGCCAAGGCAATGTGGGACAAGCTCATATTTGTGTATGGCAGTGATGAACATGTTCAAAGAGCAAAAGTGGATAGTCTAAGAGGACAACTTGAATCTATGAGGATGAATGAAGGTGAGAACATAACCCAGTACAGTACAAGACTAAAGGAGATTGTCAATCAAATCAAAGAACCAGGAAGAACCATTGAAGAAAAGGATGTCACAAGTAAGTTATTAAGAACCCTTCTACTTGCTTATGCCATCCGAGTCTCTGCAATCAATGAATTGAGGTCTGTACCCAATATGCTAGTTTCTTTGGATGCTACTATTGGTAAGCTACATGCATTTGAGTTCAGTAATTTTGATAACAGTGGGTCTTCGATAAATAAAGTTGAGTTTGCATTTAGTTCTTTTCATCTTGGTAAATCTAATGATTACAATGATAGAAAATATAAGTACTCTGAAGGAGATCACAGTGGAGCAAGTGAAATATTTCGTAAGAACATGGAAGAAGTATACAAACTGTATGAGGAAATCAGAAAGCAAGAAGAGTTTGAAGCACTATTAGCCAGAAGGTTACCGAGAGGCAAAGGTAAGTATAAAGGAAAACTACCTTTGAAATGTTTTAACTGTGATAGAATAGGACATATGGCTTCTAACTGTCCTGACAAAGAATCCAGTGAAAAGAGAGATTATCGAGATGATAGACAGAAAAATAATCATTACAGAGGATACCGAGACTTCAGAAGAAGAGATAGAAAGTCATGCCTAATAGCCGATGAGGAATCAAATGATGATAAATCAGATGAAACTGATACAAAGGAAGTAGTTTATGTGGCTATCAAAGATGGATCAGATGAAGAAAGGTATGAAGAAAAAGCCCTAATATCTCACTTAAAAACTAATGATTCTTGGATCATAGATAGTGGATTCTCACATCACATGACAGGTGATAAACACAAGTTTGTTATGTTAGAAGATTATGATGGAGGTTATGTAAGATTTGGTAATGATGCACCATGTCCGGTGAAAGGTAAAGGATCTATAACACTTCTTGACAATGCTAAATGTAATGATGTTTATTGAGTTGAAGGTTTGAAATATAATTTGTTGAGTGTAGCACAACTAAACAATACTGGATACCGAATAGAATTTCAGAAAGGAATTGTCAAAGTTCATGACAAGCATGGAAAGTTAGCTGCTACCGGGACACAAACAAAAGGTAATACATTTCACCTTGACTCAACTCGGAATAAGTGTCTTTATGCAAAGATAGATGATACATGGTTATGGCATAAAAGGTTTTGTCATGTAAATTTTGATAATCTGATCAAAATAAGTAAGAAGCACCGAGTAAGAGGTCTACTGAGTTTGGAAAAACCTGAGAATGCTATGTGCCGAGGATGCCAGATGGGTAAGATGACAAAATCAAGCTTTACAAGTAAGTCCTACACTTCTAAGGGAATTTTAGATCTTGTGCACACTGATCTTTGTGGTCCTATGAAAGTTCAAAGTTATTATGGTGATAAATATTTCATATTATTTGTGGATGATTATTCAAGGATGATGTCAGTTATGTTTTTAAAAGAAAAATCAGAAGCTTTTCAAATGTTTAAATGGTACAAGGAAAGAGTTGAAAATGAAACAGGAAGACAACTGAAATGTCTTAGATTTGATAGAGGAGGTGAGTTCACTTCTGATGAGTTCAACTTATTCTGCAATGATCATGGTATAAAAATACAAGTCTCTGCACTGAGAACTCCACAACAAAATGGGATAGTTGAGAGAAGAAACAGATCTATTGTGGATTGTGCCAGAACCCTGATGATTGAAAAGAAAGTGCCACAAACATTTTGGAGAGAAGCAATAAGCACAACGGTTTACACCCTGAACCGAGTACAACTGAAGAAAGGAACTTTGAAGACACCATATGAAATCTGGTATGACAAGAAACCTAATGTAAGTTACTTCAAAATCTTTGGAAGTAGATGCTATGTACACAAAGATGATAGAAATGGAAAGTTTGATTAGAAAAGTGAAGAAGGAACATTTCTTGGTTATTCTTCTAGAAGTAAAGCATTTAAATGTCTGATCAAATCATCTAACAAAATAGTAGAAAGTGCAAATGTGAAAATTGATGAATTTGCAGAAAGAAATGATGAAGGAAATTCTATGGAACCAGAAGATTATGAAGAATTTGTCTATGTTCAACCAAGAAGTCCTACCGAGAAAGTTGCTGAAGGAAATGAAGAGAATGTCCAGTTACCGAGTGATGAAGAAGATCATATAGAGCCTACCGAGCTTGTATTAGCCAAGTATGTCAGAAGGAATCATGCATCAAGTCAGATTATAGGAGATAAAGATGACCCAGTGATGACAAAGAACAAACTGAGACAGAACACATGTCTGATATCTGAATTTGAACCAAGAATAGTGAAAGAGGTATTTAACAGTGAAGATTGGATAAATGCTATGATAGAAGAGATTGATCAAATCAAGAAGAATGACACATGGACACTGGTCCCAAAAGCGAAGGACAAAAATGTAATCGGTACTAAGTGGATTTTCAGAAACAAGCTGAATGAAAAAGGTGAGGTCATTTGAAATAAACCAAGACTAGTTTGCAAAGGTTATGCTCAAGAAGAAGGAATTGATTATGGTGAGACTTTTGCACATGTGGCAAGACTTGAAGGAGTAAGAACATTGTTGGCATATACTGCTTACAAAAATTTCAAGGTATATCAAATGGATGTCAAATCTACATTTCTGAATGCTATATTAGAAGAAGTTTATATTGAACAACCTGAAGGATTTGTTGAAGACAAGAATGAAGATCATGTATGTAAATTGAACAAAGCATTATATGGTTTGAAACAAGCACCTAGAGCATGGTATAAAATATTACACTCTTATTTAATCAAGATTGGTTTTATAAGAACAAGTGAAAACAACAATATGTAAATGAAGAATGATGAAAATGGAATACCGATCTCAGCCATATTTGTTGATGACATTATATTTTGTGGGAATGATTCTCTATGCAAAAACTTTGGTAATGAAATGAGCAAAGAATTTGAGATGTCATTCATCGGTGAGATAAAGTATTTTATAGATTTACAGATACTGCAAATGAAAGATGAGATTTTCATTACTCAATCCAAGTACATAAAGGAAATCTTGAAGAGATTTGGAATGGAGGACTCAAAACCAGTAAGTACTCCTATGACTACCAACTATAAATTATCAAAGAATGATGAATCTGCATCTGTTGATGAGACACTTTATCAATCCATGATTGGAAAGCTACAATATGTTGTTCGCAACAGGCTAGACATAGCACATGCAGTAGGTATAGTTGCAAGATTTTCTGCAGATCCCAAGGAGACACATATGACAATAATCAAGAGAATTTTCAGATACTTGAAAGGCACTGAAGATTACGGCTTAGTATATAACAAGAAAAATGAATTTGATTTAAAAGTTTATACTGATGCTAATTGGGCAGGCAACATTGATGACAGAAAAAGCACAAGTGGAGGAGCTTTCTTTTTAGGAGAAAGACTAGTGAGTTGGCTTAGCAAGAAACAAGGATGTGTTTCATAGTCAACAGTAGAAGCTGAATACGTTGCTGCAGCATTGAATTGTACCAATATAGCATGGATCAAAATACTGTTGGAAGGTATAAATGAGAAAGTTACTGAGCCAGTAACTATATTATGTGACAATACTAGTGCCATTAACATTTCAAAGAATCCTGTTATGCACTCTAAGACAAAGCACATCTCTATCAAATATCATTATCTTAGAGAAGAAGTTCAAGAGAAGAAAGTGGCGTTGGAGTATGTTAGCAAAAAGGAACAAATAGCAGATATCTTCACCAAGCCACTGCCAAGGGACACTTTTGAGTATCTCAGAAGTAAGTTAGGGGTCCTACCCTTATCTTCTACTCACTGACCGAGTTTGGTGAAAGCATCAATTCGATGAATCTACAGAATATTATGTGTGGATTGATGCTTATTTACACACTTTAGGAGATTTTCTAAAGGTGTGCAGGAAACAAATACATGGAACAGGAATTGAAGACATAATGCTCTAACCGAGACTGAGTTGACACATAACAACAAGGAATTCACTTCTCAGTGGAAGAAATCATGTTTTAGTTCTTTACTTTTTGGCATTGTTGTCAAAGGGGGAGAAGACTATTGTATGGGGGAGAAGTCTGATGACAGGGGGAGAGCATTTCAGAATCTCATAGCAATCTGAATCCGAATCAATTAGGTCAAATCAATTGGTTTTTCCATCAATGCCAAAGGGGGAGATTGTTGGCATTATAACAGACAAGGGGAGATTGTTGGCATTTCAATAAGGATATTGAGAAGGTTGTTGATGATTATGGATATAACTGATTAAGGATGTTTACTGTCTTAATATTATTATTTTGTCATTGATGTCAATAAATTGATTTTCTAATTTAGTATGATGTTGCCATATCTTAAGAAGTATGATTTGATGAGTATAAAGATGTCAGTAAAAGACACAGAAAGATTGTGATGAATAAGGGGAGAAATAAGTTATTCAATGGGCAACTATTACCGAGTTAGACAATGATGAGATCATGATGTTTAGATTGTTTTGATATCCTACATATGTTGTTGATTTTAAGGTTAATACTATACTATGTTACCGAGCAAAGAACCTAGTCGGTAAACCCTAAGGAACCTAGTCGGTAAACCCTAAGGTTATCGCTATCGGTTAATGAAGGCAAAATGTCTACCGAGTGAAGTTTAGTATTTACCGAGTTGCAACCAAGCTGTAATAGAATGCATTAAATGATTAGAAGCGTTATTTAATGAAGGAAGCTGATGAGTTGGAATTGATTAAATGATTGGTATGCCGTGCATGAAGTTTGTTAAGGATCTATGGCAAAGGAAAATCGGCAGGAAGATCTACAACGCAGTTTGAACCGCAATACCTTAGCACAAGTTCCAAGAAATGTATGCAAGTTCCAAGACGAGGTAAAACATTTTCAGATCGAAGGATACATTGAACGTGGTCAAATTTGAAGATCTGATGGTTATGATTGATCATGGGATATGTGATCAAAGAGATTCAGCAGTTAGCAAATTGTTTATAAATAAGGAACAGTTGATAAACAATGTATGCGGGCAAGTGTAAGCACAAGGATGCTACATAGTGATTACCGAGCACAAAAGCTTGAAGACCTGCTTGATTAACAGAGTATAGAGCCCAGCAGAGGGACAAGATAAGTCCTATGACTAGATTGTATTGAGCAAATAAGAATCTTCTTTAGCATTTTAGATGTGAAGTTGCAGATAGATTTTTATTACTATTATTTTGTGAAGTGACAGAAAATCTCTTAACTGAGTGGACTTAATAGTCTTATTTGTAAAACCCTCTAGCAAGGTGACATTCTGATTGAGTGTTTGAAATCCTTTAACAAGGTCACCTCTAACAAGGTGAAGATCCTAACAGATCTGAGGGAAATCCCTTAACTGGGTCACATCTAGCAATGTGTTTGTAATCTTTAACAGGATTTGCTTTTAACTGAGCATACTCTAGAAGAGTATATTTCTTAGTGGGTCCGAAATCCCACAGTGGTTTTTCCCTATTTGGGTTTCCACGTTAAATCTGATGTTATGAGTATTATGATGTTTATATGCTTATGAGTTTGCATGTTTAGCAGTTTTGGTTATATTGCTGAAGTATATGTTACCGAGGTTGAATCTGTTGTTTTTATGAAAGATTAAGTTTGTATGATTCACCCCCCCCTCTCATCTTGTTAGCTTGGCATCTGTACTTAACATTAAGTATCAGAACTATCAAATGATGGATGAATTGATGTGATCGCCACAAGTCTGAAAGACAATGGAGCCATAGCCTTTACGAATGGCGCTTGTTTGCCAGGTTTTCACCATCATACTTACCCAAGGTGCCACCATAGTGGTTTTCATCATTTGGATGAATGATTTTTCTTTACTATTTTCTTGAGGTTTTTTAATTTTCTTCAGGATAATTTTCTAGAATGTTTTTTTGTAGTTTCTGATATATTTGGAGGAGCTTGATGCTTTGTGCAACTTATGTATGAAACCGTTTGAGGTGCATGTTGTTGATCGGATCTACTAGCGGTTCCCCTTCTGAAGTTGCTAATTGATATGCCCCAGACTTGAATACAATAGTGATAACATATGGACCTAGCCAGTTGGATTCAAACTTGCCCTGATGTTCTCTGTTTGGTTGGTTGCAAAGATTTTCTCTGAGAATAAGGTCACCTACCTCAAATATACGAGGTTTAACCCAATGATTGTATCTTCTGCTCATGTGTTGCTGATAGGCTTTTAGGTGGTTGTATGTAGCTTGTCGCCTTTCATCAAGTAGTTCCAAGTCCTGAAGACGGGAGACTCGATATGATTCATCATCTATCAGATTGTGCAAAGAGACCCATAGAGATGGTATTTCAACCTCAATAGGTAGGATGGCTTTGGCTCCATAGACCAGTGAGTAGGGGGTTGCGCCTATAGGGTTTGAATGCTAGTTCGATACACCCATAGTGCTGGATTTAAGTGAATGTGCCAATCATGACCGACATCATTGACTGTCTTTTTGAGGATCCTCAATATGTTCTTGTTTGATGCTTTGGCTTGACCATTGCCTTGTGGGTAATATGGAGTGGAAAAATGGTGTTGGATGTGAAACTTCTCATAGAGTTCACAGATATCTTGGTTTTTGAAAGGAAGCCCATTATCTGTGATGATGGACATGGGTACACCATACCAACAGATGATGTAATTAAGGATGAATGAGGTGATCTTCTTGCTGGTGACTTGGGTAAGTGGAACGACTTCGATCTACTTTGTGAAGAATTCAGTGGTGGTAATGATAAATTTATGGCCATTGGATGAAGATGGATGAATTTTACCCACAAGGTCAAGTCCCCATTGACAAAAGGGCCATGGTGTTGTGATTGGTTGTAATTCCTATGTTGGTGCATGTATCAGGTCTCCGTGAACTTGGTACTTCTTGCACTTTCTGACAAAATAGTAGGAGTCTTTTTCCATGGAGGACCAATAGTATCCAGCGCACATGATTTTCTTTGCTAGCGAAGGAATGCTTGAGTGAGCCCCACAAATTCCTTCATGTACCTCTTCCAAGGCTTTTGTTATCTCATCCTGTTCCAAACATCAAAGGAGAGTACCATCAAGACATCACCTGTATAGGGTGTCAGCAATGATGGTGTATCGAGCGATTCGACGGATGAAGGTTATTCGTTGGTTATTTGATTGGTTAGAGGGAAGTGTGTGATCACGAAGGTAAGTGAAGAACTTACCGTACCATGGGGATTCAGAACCAACAAGGTGACATATCATTTCAGTTTCAGGGATATCATATGAGGGGATCCAAAGTTGTTCTACCAAGGACTCATAGTGTGTCGAATTTTGTGGAAGATCTAGGAGAGAGGCAATTGTAGCCATTGCATCGACAACTCAATTCTGATCTCTGGGTACTTGCTCAAATGTGATAGTTGTAAATGATTCTTTGTAACTATCCACCATCCTTTTATACGGTATGAGCTTATCATCCTTAGTTTGGTATTCATCGATGACTTGTTGGATGAATAGCTGGGAATCTCCATATACCTGTAGCTCTTTTAGATGCCATTGTATAACCAATCTGAGTCCTATTATCAAGGCCTCATATTCTGCTATATTATTGGTGCATGGGAAAGTGAGCCTGTATGACTTCGGGATGTTGTCACCTTAAGGTGTGATAAAAAGAATACCTGCCCCCAAGCCATGTCTAGTGTATGAGCCATCAAAATATAGCTTCTAAGGTTGTGTAGCTGTGATCATGAAGATCTTCTCATCTGGAAAGTTGGAAACAAGAGGATGGTCACCTGCGAGGGGTGCATCACCCAACTGATCTGCAATAACTTGTCCCTTGATAGCCTTGCGGTCCACATACTCTATATCAAATTCACTCAAGATCATAACCCATTTGGCCAAGTGACTTGTCAATGCTGCCTTGCTGAGTAGGTACTTGAGTGGATCTATTTTGGCAATGACTTGTACCTTGTGCATTAACATGTAGTGCCTCAATTTGGTGGTGACCAAGATAGTTGCTAGGCAAGCTCGCTCAATAGGTGTGTAATTGAGTTCATAGCCTACTAATGTGCAAGAGATATAATATACATCACATGCTCTGCCTTCTGCATTGTGTTGCACCAGCAGTACTCCTAATGTCGTATGTGTAGCTGAAATATATAGCAATAGAGGTCTACTTGGATTTGGTGGGATCAACAATGGTGTATTCATCAGGTAGTCTTTAAGCATTTGGAATGCTTGCTGGCACTTCGTATCCCATTGAAAGTAGATATTCTTGTGTAATATATGGGTGAAGGGATGACACTTATCAGCTAATTGTGCAATGAATCTTTGAATTGATTGTAGCCGCCCTTGTAGTGTCCGTAATTGATTTATGTTCTTTGGAGGTGGCATGTCCATGATTGCTTTGACTTTAGCCAGATCTACTTCAATGCCTTTGCTTGAGACAATGTATCCTAAGAGCTTCCCAGAGGTTACTCCAAAGAAATATTTCTTTGGATTGAGACAGACACGATATTGCTCTAATCTGTCAAAGATTTTACCCAGTATTGCCAGATGACCCTCTCTTGTTAATGATTTAGCTAGTAAATCATCGACACAATCTTTCATTATAGTGTGCATCATATCATGAAAGATGGTAGTCATGGATATTTGATATGTTGCCCTGCATTCTTCAGACCAAATGACATCACATTCCAACAGTATGCTCCCCATGGGCATGTGAAAGCAGTTTTATGTTGATCCTCCGGAGCAATCTTAATTTGGTTGTAACCTGAAAAGCCACCCATAAGGGAAATCATTGCATGACCTGTTGTTAAATCGGCAATCATGTCGATGTTTGGTAAGGGGAAGTCATCTTTAGGGCATGCCTTGTTCAAATCTCTGAAGTTGGTACATATACGGATGCCCCCATTAGGTTTGCCGATAGATACAATATTGGAGATCCAATCTGCATAATTAATTGGTCTGACGAAACCAACATCCAAGAGCTTGTTAAGTTCAACCTTGACAAGAATGACAATCTGTGGGTGCATCTTTCCGAGCTTTTGTTTAACAGGTTTATCTCCTTCTACTACAGTTAGGTGATGTATGACCAAATCAGGATCTAAGCTAGGCATATCTGTATAAGACCATGTGAAGTTGATTTGACGCTTCTGGAAGAATTCCATAAATTTTGGTTGTTCCTCTGGAGTTAATAAAGATTCCAAATGTATTTGGTGAGGAGTCTTAGGGGTCGCCACATTGAATTC
This sequence comes from Cryptomeria japonica, assembly GCF_030272615.1. Taxonomy (NCBI): domain Eukaryota; kingdom Viridiplantae; phylum Streptophyta; class Pinopsida; order Cupressales; family Cupressaceae; genus Cryptomeria; species Cryptomeria japonica. Next base: position 933,189,463 of record NC_081409.1, on the reverse strand, counting down.
TTTTGTTTCTTCGATTAGGATTGCCGATCTCTCCTGATTTGTACTAAAGGGGAGGATGTCAAACCTTTCATCCTTAGGCACCTCAGAGAGGTTTTCACCTTTGGATACGCTCTTTATTTTTACTTTTTTGGGATCAACAAGTGCCACTTTGTGGTTTTCACTAGAAGATCCATGTTTGATTGTGATATTTTTGCAGTTGAAAGGTTTGGCATCTACCCCAAAGTATGTTGCACTATTATGTTCGATGGCAAACCCAACTTTATGATCCCCGCTTGGTATGTCATCCCGTAATTCTAAAAAGTCTATGAGTGCCTCATCATTTTGGAAATGGTCAAGGCATGGGGGATTTGGCTGGTTCCATTCAATGAGTTTGGGATGGATGATAGACATTACCTCATTGATTAAGTTGAGTTTGTGGGAGGCGTCAGTGAGGGTTAATATAGAGGAGCGAAGTTCATCGATGGTACTCTCCTTGTTAGATTTTGGTGTAGGATTTGACGTAGGGCCTGTGGAAGTTGCTTCTTGCTTAGGAACCCAAAAGGTTTTAATCCACACCTCCATAAACTGGGATATCTTTACGAGGTCGTGGAGGTGATGTGTCTTCCTCGTCTGAAGTATTTAGATTCACTACTTCCCATTCCCACTCATGTGAGTCTATCTTTGAATCACTCTCCAACATCCTATTACTGTACCAGGTTGTGATGTCTTTTGAATTGAAGAGTGTATTGGTCATAGGTTTATGCACTTTTGGAGGTGGGATTACTGGTGCTGTTGATGGGTTTATTGGTGCTCTTGATGCTACTGCTGGGAGTATCGATGTTTTTGGTACAGTTGGTGCTACTGATGCTACTGATGGGATTATTGGTGTTGTTGATGTTGTTGATGGCTTTGATGCTACTGATGGGATTATCAGTTTTGTGGGTGCGGTTGGTGCTACTGATGCTATTGATGGGATTATCAGTTTTATTGGTGCAGTTGGTGTTGTTGGTGCCGCGGAGATAATCAAGGATGGCCACTTTGGAGTAACTGGATGATACACGGGTTTGCTGGGTTTTCCTTTGAATTTAAGCTTAGGAAGAGATTCCTTTTGAAAACCTACTCCAGTTTTATCTTTGGGTTTTAACTCAGGTTGTAAGGGCTCATGTCATCCTTGTTTGCAATGTCCCAAATCACTTTGGCCATCATAGCCCATTCTTTGCATGATGGTGAGGCCTTTGCCATATTTTTCAGTGGGAAGCTTAGCCTTTGGGATTTTGGTGTTGATAGGGTCTTTGTAGATCCATTCTGCCAGGTCTTCATCCATGGTTTCCTCCTCCTGACTTTTACCAGGGATGAATTGCACCAAAGTGCAAGTTCTTTTGGCTAGTGGTGTTTGAAGCAAATTTTGGGGTTTGCCATGAGTTTTATGGGAGGTGAGTAATTTCCCAACACAAAAGAGTTGGCTAAGATTATATTCCCCGGGACCTTCCTCAGCCATTTTCATTTTAAACTTCTCTTGCTTTGGTATAGGGGTGATTGAGCTAGAAAGAGAGGTTGGATTAACATATGATGTGGAAGGGATAGCTTCTTTGTTGTTAGGTATGGTGATCTCTGGCTGATAGTTAATATTATTACAATACACAAATGGATTTGCATCGCCAAGGATTATGATTTCTACACTGTTATGGGGAAACTTGATACATTGGTGATCGGTGGATGGAACAACTTGCATGACATGTATCCAAGGTCTTCCTAACAATAGATTATATGGCAAAGGAAGGTCTAGAACTTGGCAGACTATATGCTTCACTACTGGCCCCACTCTGATAGGTAATACAATAGCTCCTCTGGAAGAACGCTCTGCATCATCATAGGCTTTAATGGTTATCTTTTTGCTGGCATCCACTTATTCTACGACATAACCCAGTGTTGTGACCAACTGCAAGGTACATACATTCAAACCGACTCCATTGTCAATCAAGACTCGCTTGATTCTATGTTGGTTTACAAATCCTTCAATATGGAGGGAGGCATTATGTGGTTGTTGGAAGGACGCATTGTCACTTTCAGAAAAAGTGAGGCATGGTGATGACTTGAGACTACCAACCATGGATTGAAATTGATCTATGTTGAGGTTGGCGGGGACTGACTCTTCTTGGAGAGCTTGACTCAAGATTGTTTTATGTGAAGGGGATAAGCGCAAAAGATCTAATATGGAAATAAGGGCGGGTGTTTTATCCAATTGGTCCACAAGATTATATTGCTTGGGCACGAGTGTCGTTCCTTGTGGTGTCGTTCGAATGGTAATCTTGCTACAACGCGTAACAACATTGCATGCAACATTTGGATCTTTGATGGTGAGAGTTACAACTTGTTCATCAATGTCATAAAGGTGACTCACAATATAATTATATGCAGCTTGTGTATAATTAGTCGTAGTATCCGTGTTTCTCCTTGAGGTGGAAGGACCCCTTTGATCATGTGATGGAAGTGGATTTTTGAACATTAGATGATCATTATTGGATGTTTTAGGGTCATGTCCTTCTATTTCAATTTCTCTTCTATCAATAAGATCTTGAACTAGATCTTTCAGTCGATGACAATTACTCGTTTTATGGGCTCTCCCTTGGTGAATTTCACAATGTTCATTATCGCGCCACCATGGAGGTTTGACCTAAGGCTCATAGTTGGATGTTTTTGGTAAGGTCACAAGATTGGAAGAGACCAATTGATGTAATATTGTTTCAATGGGTTCCCCTAAGGGTGTGTATGTGCATTTTGGTTTGTAGTTTTGTTGTCTTTGTTTTGGTTCCTCTTGTGGTGCATTGTGACCTTGATTTTGTGGATTAGTGATGGTGTTGTTTTTAGGAGGGGGATTTTGTCCTGCAAACCTGACCACAGGTTGTGTAATTTTTATTGTTCGTGCATCCACTATCCCATCATTGACAACGTTCTTGATCCAAAAATTTGGTTTATCACTATTATAACGTGGATGAGGACCATCTTTGGGTTCATTGTAGATTTTGATAAGTCCCTTTTTGATAAGGGCTCTTTCAAATTTTAGTCCTTGAGTGATCATCTCTTCAAAGGATTCTGTACCCTTCATGTCTAAATGGAATTCCATCTCATCATTCAAGTTGGAAATGAATATTTCCACTAGTTCTTACTCAAGTAAATGAAGAGAACGTCTTCTAGACAGTTACCTCCACCGTTGTAGGAAAGTTGAGAACAACTCCCCTAGATTTTGTTTGGTGTTGCATAAATATGTCATGGTAACATCTCATTCTATGTTGTGTGCATAATGAGCGATGAGATTTTAGATGAGTTTCTCAAATGTTTTGATGCCACCTGGTAATCGTGAAAACCATTACGTGGTTGTGCCTCCCAAACTTTGAGGAAAGAGGCACATTAGATATATGTCCTCATAGGCTACCTCTAAACAAGCTGAGTGAAATTCTCGTACATGATCCCTAGGATCTCCTTTGCCCCTATGCTTTTCAAATTTTGGTGTTTCAAACCCTTGAGGAAAAGGTGGCATAAGCATGTTCCTATCAAAAGGATAGGGACACATATTGTTAAGTGAAAACCGAGTAGTCTTCACACCACTATTGAGTTGTTGAGCAAGATTTTTGACTTGTTGTCTCAACATGTCTATTTATGAAGGAGGAGGAGGTGGAAGATTCCCTTGATGATTAAGGTAATAGCGGAATTAATCTCTACCTCTTCCACCATCGTGATGGCTATGTTGCTTAGATGTTTGCCGTATCTGTGCGGTATCAAAGTAAGAGGGTATTTTGGCACCCTCTTGAGCAAGTCTCAGAAAATGGGCATTTGCATTGATTCTAAAGATTTCGTCAAAGAGTCTATTGAATTTGGGATTATGTTGTGCTCTTTCTATATCTTTGGGAATGGGAGTGTTGGGTTCTTCATCATTAGTGCCTCCTCCAACGTCCTCATGAAAATTGTTGAGGTTTTCTTCCTCCTCTTCAATCTCTGGTTGCCGGTTTCTCATTGATCTTGTGTGAGCCATATTCTTGAAAGTTTGAGGTTGGTGAAAGCGATTATGAGGTGGTGATGAAATGTTTGATGAAAGACAAGTTTTGTAAAATATTTGTTGGAAGACGGATCTCTAACACTAAAGGTTGGATGTTTAACAAAGTTCTTTGTGAATTGCTCTTGTGTTTTTCAACAATTTTGATGTGATGAGGTATAGCAAGGTTTGAGATGTGTTACAAACCAAGCTACCTAGCAATGAGAGGATGCACTCATAAACTAGTTTTAACCTGTGTAGAAATGCATCTTAGGATGATTGATCCTAGATGTAGAGACACCCTAAAAGTGATTTGTTGATTTTATTTCAGCAATATTTTAAAAGAACTCAGGACAAGACCTCTTTGTGTTTTGAGAGTTGAATGGATTTGTGATGTATGAAGGTGAAAGTGGATAGAATATGTGCCTCAATAAAAACTTTCTATTACAAAGGGGGTTTCTACTTCTTCCTCTCTCTTAGGGGTCGGTGGTTCCCCTCGAGCTTCGTTGTATGTGATACATATTTTTGGAAAGAAAGAAGGATTGATCTTGCCCCTATTGTTTTTGTGATAATCCAAGGCTCTATACTGAGTAAAAGCTCTATTTTTCAAAGGCTCTTTGTCAAATTCGTTGGATTTGCCTTGAAGATACAAGTGCATATAGTGCAAGAAGGCTCTATGCGAGAGAAAAATTTGTCTATTGATATAGAAAAACTTCCTTCTTTTGATTAGAGCTTTTGAACCCAATTGTCTCTTTTTCAATGTGGTCTTTTGATGAAGACTCCTTTTTCTCAAGATATGAGTTGATGGTCATACAAACTGATACTTGTTTCACTTTTTGATGTTGTTTTGCTTATCAATGTTGGATGTAAATTTGTTGGATGAATACTTGGTTTAAAATTGTTTTGAATTTCTTTGAATTTCTTTGACAAGAAAACACAACAAGCACACAAGAACAATAACCTTGCCCTTTTTCAACAAAAGGCAAAAATAGGTGTGGGTCTAAATCAACCCAATCATAAACTTGTTGACCCTTTTTACAAATGTATTTTATGTTTCCCAAAGCCTGAAGTCAGCCCAAATTGTTACTGGTCTGACACAAGATGAAGACAACTCAAACACTTTTTATCCCTAGGGTCAATGGCTAGTTGTGATATTTTTAACCCACATCTTGATATTTCTTTGACTTTGGTACTACATACCTTATGAACCCCGTTGTGGCAGGTAAGGATGTGATATACTAAGTCTTGTGCGAGCATAACAAATAGATGATCCCTATGATGGGGGAGTCACCACTTTCATCAAGCTACAAGTAGCTTTTCAAAAAGCCTTGTTTCTACTCAAGGAAATATGTATGGTGAGTATCTTGGGAGAAAAACCATCTATGCTCTTGCACTGAACTTTTCACAAATATCCTTAATCAATAGAATGGGTGGGCTTCTATAATAAAAGGTGTCTAGTAATGTTCGATGTTTTTGGATGTAAGTTCATTCTGTAGTGACTCACTTAAGAGCCTTGTAACTTGTGGTGGGGCTCATATGTCCTTTCAACAAGTTACACTGTAGGAACAACTACACCCAAGGCTATAGCTTTTGCTCTCACCTAATTTCTATAGTGGCTCGAAGGATTTACCACACAAGGTCATTCCCAAGCGTGATGTGTCTCTTGGCAGACCTCTCTTAAAAATAAAAATTTTGAGCATTACTAACACTTTTCTCTTGCACCTAGGACCATGAGAACTAAGGGAGAGGATAGTGTGTGTTAGAAATGGAACCACTCTACAGATTTTGCAAAAGTGTGCCAAACACGGAAAACACTTGTTCTTTTTAACTGGTTTATCGCAATGTGATCTATATGCTATTTGGAGATGTTTCTCCAACAATCATGATGCTATTTTTAATCCCACAAGACAATTTGTTTTCTAATTAGGAAAGTGAAAGTCCTAGTCAACCAAATTGAAAGCACATTTGCTCAAAGTAAAAGCGATTTGTAAACAAAAATGGACAAGTTGTTTGTTCTTTTTAACTTGCAAATAAAAAGGTTGATTGTGAATTTTATCCTTGCAAGAAATGAAAGTTGTTGGTTTGTTTTTAAGCCCAAAATGAAACGTTTGTCCCTAACTTGCAAAAAAAAATAAAAATTGTTTGTTTGATTTGTGGTTCTTTTTAACTTTGCAAAATGAAATTCTTTTTAAGTCCAAATTGAAAATTTTGTTGATTTTAGTCCAAAATGAAAGATGAAGTTTGTTTTAAACCAAAAGGAAAGTGAATTCTTTTTAATCTAACTTTAAAAGAAAAGCTAGAAAGAAAAATAAATAAAATTCCTAATTTCTAACTCCTCGAATCCTACAAACAAGAGGTTAGCAAACCTGCACAACAAAAGAAAACAGTTAGTAAAATGAATATTTTTGGTAGGCTTCTACAAGCCTAAAATTTTAATTTTTTCGGTTACACAATTTTTTTTTTAACTCTTTGTTACAAAAGCGCTACTCTGTGTAAACACAGAAGTGCCGCTTTAAAACAAAAGCATTAAAGTACTAACAAAGGTGCTAAAAGAACACCAAAAGCGCTACAAGATGGACATACACACTAATTTAAACTATTAAACATAATTAAAATGCTGTCAGACAGAGAGCACAAACGCGCTAAAAGATTTCCAACAACACTATTTAACCAACAATGGCGCTATAACTACAACAACGACGCTAAATCTCCAACAAAAGCGCCAGAACTAGGACCAAAGCACTAAATCTTCTGCTATCAAAGGCGCTAAAACACGTGTCAATAGCGCTAAAGCGCAGCCTGTGTGTGGCAATTTATGAGGAAATCACAAAAAAAATTAGTTTTGGGATCAGAAGGTTGCATGTTCGATTCACGTCGGGTTCACCAAATGATGCACGTTGAAAAGGATGCACAGGAACACAAAATTAAAATGTTAGTGTTGTTAGTAGCAACAAAAAATGAAAGAGAAATGAAACTACAATCCTAAACATGCATACCAAGAGAGATATAAAACAAATTATGGAAAGCACACAAAAACGGAGGAACGACACAAAATCCTCCAATATGCTCATAGTTGCTCCTCCCTTGTTCCTCTCCTCTCCAAGTTCCACATGAGTGTAGCCCTTAGTTTTTTGCACTATTATGGATGTCCTATGGAGATTCAAGATTATGAAAATGTCTAATTATGTAAATGCAAACAAGCTAAATATGAGAAAATACCTAATTAATCTATGTTAATTTTAACCAAAATAACAAAGAAAAGTGCTTATGAATGATCTCTCAAATTTACTATAAGTTTGATGCATACAAGATTTCTGGATCCTTTTGAATAAGGAATGGGCTCTATTTATAGGAAAAACAAGGCAATAGATGGTTGAGATTGAGTAATCTCAACAAGGGTTAGGATTGATGGGTTTATGATCCATGTGTGGGTTTTCAACCCAATCCCAGGATGACAAATGTCAACATGAGATGGCTTGAGAGGAGAGGGAAGAAGCATTAAATTTCTTGAGATGACTTGAAGGTTACCTTAGGAGGTAAGGTTAGGCTTGAGTTGAATGAATAAAGCCTTTATCCAATGAATAATGCCTTTATCCAATGGACAAACTCTTATGCAAGAGTTAGTGGGGATAACCATGGTCAAAGCAATGAATGCTTGAAGAGACCCATGAGTTAAATGAGGGTTTAGTTAGAGGGAAAGTCTCTAACCATGTCGGTGAGTTGATTTTAACCATTAATGGTCATGTAAGAGCCATAAATGGTTATGTAAGAACCATTAATGGTTTGGAAGACTTTCGGGGTTAACTTGTTGAAGACATAAAGCCTTTAATGCTTTTCAAAGACTTTGAGGCTTTGAGAAGTGACTTCAAGTTTCTTAGGAATGTGACAATAATTAGGGGATGGGATTAGGCTAATTAGAAATGGTTTAGAAGAATCTAGAATGGGTTAGAAGAGTCTAGTGGGTTTGGTGGGTGAGAGAAAATAGGATTTTAATTAAAATAAAATTCATTTATTTCAACTAAATAGGTGCAACTTGCATTTTTAGGAGAATGCAAGTTGGGGGGGGGGGGGGGGGGGGGTGGGTGTAATTTAGGGATTAAATAAATATTTTATTTATTTATTTAAATGAGGAAAAGGGGTTAAATTAAATAAATGTGCTTTATTCATTTAATTGATTTAAATAAATTGAATAATTTATTTAGTTAATAGAAGAAGAGGTTGAGGATGAAATTAATTAAATATTAATTTAATTAACTGATTATTGATGGTTAAATAATGAAATAAATATTAAATATTCATTTAATTAAGTGGACAGATTTATGTGACTATAGCTGGTAATCCTGTTATCTCCTCCCCCACTAGTGGTGAATCAAGAGGTTATGTTGAGGCTTTGGATCTCGATCTGCCGAACTATTGAGTCCCCCCCCACCCCTTCGACTGTATCTATGCGAGGTTATGGCTCTCATAATGAAGTGAGCTCTACCGGTGAAAACAAGGCAAACTAATGCTACTATCACTGGTGTTTTTACCACCTTAGCGAAACTACCTGATGTCTCTGGAACTATGCCACATAGAATTATAGGGGCCTCTTTTTTTCCCAATAGTTATTATGGGAAGGGGCCTATGCAGGGTTGGGGGGAATTAATAGAAGCTAATGGTGTTATCTCCTTTCCCGTTGTCCCAAACTATGGGTTGTTTGTTCTTGTGGTAAAGGCCATGTTAGATCGTGTGGTCGATTGGAGTACCTACCTATTTAGGGAAAAGGAGCAGGCAACGAGAAATTACTCAGATGTTTCAAAGTGAAAGTAGAATTATTGTACGTTAATTTGTGCATGAACCTATGCAGTAAGTAGGGACCGATTATTAGGAGGGTTGGGATATTCGTAGTTAGGTGGGATGCCTATGTGGTTCAGGAGCGCCCTAGATTTCTTGATGAATTTTCATAATTTTGGAGTGAATGGTCCTCAATTGGATCAATGAGTGAATAAAGGACTATTAGTAGGTCCAAAAGTGTGTTTTAAGGTTATTGGTAGTTTTATTGTCTCTAGTGCTAACTTATTTTCTCAGTTTTGGCCAATGTGCCTTTGTAAGACTAAAATGGCATCATTTAGAAAACTTGGGTAAAAATCCTTGTAAGGCCTCATGTGGATTTTGAAAATGTTGGTTTGATGTTAGGGAACCATCCTAGGAGGTTTAGAGTTTGTAGATATGCAAAAGTTTCAAAAATGCATTGTGGAGCAAAAGTTGTCATGTTTGCTTCACAACTTTTTGCAACAATGTGAGCAACTTTTGAAAAATGATCAAATCGGTGGTTAGAGAACCAATGGGTGGTTGGTTGTGAGTGAGTAGGAATATATAAGTCTTTTCAAATCATTGTAAAAGGGTTGGAAGATCCAAAGAGAAAATTTTGAATAACAATTGAGGCAATTTCCAGATTATAGCAGTTCGTACTAGATGGATTGATTTTGGTACTGTTCTTTCAAGGTGGTTTAGGATTCATTGTTGTGGTGATTTAGAAGTACTCATGCTCTTCCGTTGTGTAGGATTAGTGGTGTGTTTGAAATCTTTCTTAATTGCACTGCTTTCGGCCTGAGCAAAGGGTTTAAGAGCCTAGAAATGGCTCCAACTTGAATTCCCATTGTGTTTTATCAATGGCCTTTGGGATTAAAGGAATGGAGTCTATGCATAGTGTAAATACTCATTTTTGTGTCCTGGAAGTTGCATTGGAGTAATTTACTATCATGTCCTAGGCGAGCTCTGCCATAGCCCAGCTAGGGAACATGACTGTTATTTTCATTATTGCTTGCAGGGATGATCAAATGTGATTGGGCCAAGTGATTGGCATGGAAGATGGTTGTATAGAAGAGTCGTAGTGTGAGCATGGAGGTGTGACAGAGTGTGGAGATCAGTAAACCCTATTGGAAGAAAGCTCATAGACCTTAAACTCTTCAAAAGTGTCATTTTGGGGGCCGTACCTGTACGGATGTATCAGACCATCCAACCTCCTGAATCTTAAATAATGTCCAAATGGGTATCCAGATCACAAAAGATTTTAGGAGGTCCTTTGAGATTTTTTTGTGCAAATGAGCAAAAACCGTGAAGGTAGGGATAAAAGGGGCTCATAGGGCTACTAGGCCTTAAAAATAGGAACTTATGAAAGTGATGAAGAAATGAAGGGAAACAAGCTACAAAACCACATGGTAGGACTTGTTAAACCATATCAGAATCTTCTAGTCCCCTGCAAGTGAAGGTTAAATAATTTGACAACTCGATGGTTGAACTTACTCTAGTGAGTTGTAGCCTTGATCTTGAGTAACTGGAGCAACCCAATTGGTAGAGAGTTTTCCAAAAGAGTTTAGGTGTTGGAATTGATTAAAGAGGAGAGCGGGGCATAAACAAACATGAAATCCCACAATAATACATCTTTCTAACCTACGAACCAAATTACCACTCTTTTGTGAGAATCTCCCTATCAAAGTGGTATCAGAGCTAGTTAAGATTTAGGAAGGAACTAGTTGATGTCAGAGACTGAGTCAGTGGGTGAAAATAGTCCCAGGATGGTGACCAATGCAGAGTTAGCCAAAAGGGTAGAAGACCACGAGGAAGAGAATATATTCTTCAGGGAAAAGTTGCAACGATTGGAGAACAAACTAGGTGAAGTAGAAGACAAGACTAAGAAGGTGACTATCAAAATCAATGAGGAAAAGGGTAAAGGAGTGGTAGAAGAGGATGGCACACCTGAACCAGACCCTATCTTGCCTGAAGAACCTTTCCATAAAGCCATCAAAGCCTTAGTAGGTAAGTCCCTAGAAGGAGTGCCACTTTTTTTTGGAAAAATGGAACCAAAAGTGGTTATGGAGTGGATTGAAGGGTTAGAGAATCACTTTGAATGTGATGGAATTAGTGAAGCACAAAAGGTGAAGGTAGCCAAATCTAGATTGAGAGGAGTAGCCTTGACTTGGTGAAAGTTCATCCAAGAGGAAAGACAAAAGGAGGGTAAGAACCCAATTGCCACTTGGAAAGGAATGCTAGCTAAGGTGAGAGAAGCTTATATCCTAGAAGACTATGAAATTTAATTACACAAGAGGAGACAAAATCTGAGACAAAGAGAACTAGATGTGAGCAGCTACATTGAAGAATTTCAGAAGTTGTGTTTGAGATCCAAGGTGGTAGAAGATGAAAGCATTAAGGTTGCTAGGTACTTGAATGGTTTGCGGTAGAATATCCAAGAAGAGTTAAGTTTGTTGTGTCATAGTACTATCCACAAGTGCTATCAATTGACACTCAAGGTGGAAGAGAAGAGTAAAAAGAAACAGGAGCAAAGCAATAGAGGCAGAGGTAGGGGAAGAGATGGCAGAGGTCATAGAGGTAGCTATGGTGGAAGAGGTGTAGAACAAAGATCCCAAGGGGAATCCATGTTGGTGGAGAAAAGTGGGGATTCCAATAGCAAGAGCAGCTTTAGAGGAAGGGGATCTAGCAAATCTAATAGAGGAAGGTCTAGTAGATCAGGAAGAGGGTTCTATTTCTCCACAATGAAATGCTACAATTATCATCAACTTGGACACCCGACCTATAGATGTCCTGAGAAGTCTTCTTCATCCGTGAAAGGAGAGTAAGTTATATTCAAGAAGATGCAGCAAATGTGGAGACATCAGAAGTAATCTTAGATTCCGAGGTTGGAGAGAATCTCATGATAAGAAGAGTTTTGATCAAGGAACCGATAAAGGAGGAACCTAGTCAAAGAAGATCCTTGTTTAGGATAAAGTGCAAGATCATGGGAAAGGTGTGTAGAGGGGTGGTGGATTCAGGATCCACTGATAACATAGTGTCAGAAGAAGCAATAAGCAAACTCAACCTGCAAAGAATCCCACATAGTGATCCTTATAGGGTTACTTGGATCAACAAGGGGCAACATGTTCTGGTGAATGAGAAAACTTGGGTAGAGTTCACCATAGGAGGCTACAAAGATAATATTTTATGTGATATCTTGCCAATGGAAGTCTGCCACCTACTCCTAGGTAGGCCTTGGCAATTTGATAGAAAGGTAATACACCATGGAGAAAAGAATTCCTATACCTTTCAAAAAGATGGAGTTATCTATAAAATTCAGTCCATAGGAGATGAAGAAGAGAGCAGATCAAAAGGTTCAAATGTGTTACTAGTTGGTGAGAAGGAGTTCATAAACACTCTCAAAGAAGGTGAAGGAGTGGGGTTTGCACTTGTTGTGAAACCAAGAGAGGAAAAGAAGGACATGAAGGTTTGTATCCCTGTTGAAGTGCAACAAATACTCAAATAGTTCAAGGAAGTCATAAGTGATGGAATACCTACTACTTTACCTCCCCAACGAGCCATAAGTCATCAAATTGACTTCATACCTGGAGCCTCATTTCCTAATAAAGAAGCCTACAAAATGACCCCAGAGCAGAATAAGGAAGTGGCTAAGAAAATCCAAGAACTTTTGGGTAATGGTCTGATAAGGAAGAGCATCAGCCCATGTGTAGTTCCCACCATTTTGGCACCTAAGAAGGGAGGTACTTGGAGGCTTTGTACTGATTCAAGAGGCATCAACCGGATTACAATCAGGTATAGGTCTCCCATTCCAAGAATTGAAGATTTGATGGATTGTTTAGGGGGTGCTAAGTATTTTACCAAGATAGACCTCAAGAGTGGCCACCACCAAATCAGAATCAAGGAGGGAGATGAGTGGAAGACAACATTCAAAACCACAGAAGATCTTTATGCATGGCTTGTTATGCCATTTGGACTCACAAATGCCCCTAGTACATTCATGGGGCTCATGAATGAAGTACTCAAAGATTACATTGGTAAATTTGTTGTTGTTTATCTAGATGACATTTTGATTTTTAGTAAGTTTAAAGAACATATTAGGCATATAGAGATAGTATTGAAGCAATTATGTGATGAGCAACTAACTATCAATTTGGAGAAATGTGAGTTCATGAAACAAGAGTTGGTATATCTTGGGTTTCTGATCTCAAGTGGTGATTTGAAGATGGATACCTCAAAGGTGGAAGCCATAATTAGTTGGCCTACACCTAAAACAACAAGTGAAGTGAGGAGTTTTCATGTTTTGGCACAGTTTTACAGGAAGTTCATCAGAGGGTTCGGTGAGATATGTGCACCTATGCTGGATACAATCAAAGGAGGTGTAAAGACTAAGTTTCAATGGACAAAAGAGGCACAAAAATGATTTGAACGCTTGAAGACAAAGGTGGCTACTAAACCTGTCCTTGTTCTTCCAAGCTTTGACAAAATCTTCACCATAGAATGTGATGCAAGCAACATAGCAGTTGGAGCGGTTCTAAGTCAAGACAATAGACCGGTTGCATTTTTCAGTGAAAATCTCAATGAAGCCAAGAAAAGGTATTCTTCCTATGATTTGGAGTTATATGCACTTGTTCAATCACTTAGGAAATGGAGGCATTACTTATTACCTAAAGAATTTGTGGTTTATACTGATAACTAAACTCTTAGTTTCCTTAACTCCCAAGAAAAGTTGAATCATAGGCATATCAAATGGATAGAGTATTTGCAATCTTATACTTTTACCATTAAGCATAAGAAAGGTCAATGTAATAAAGTTGTTGATGCATTAAGTAGAAGGTTGCTAATAGTTCAAGAAGTGCAGCTCAAAAGTATTGGAGTTGATAGTTTCAAAGGGCTATATCAAGATGATGAAGATTTTGCTGCCATCTACAAGGTTTGCCAGGAGTTTAGGAATCGTTTTCATAGTGAATATGCAAATTTTACTTTGCAAGATGGTATTTTATTTAAATGAGGAAAACTTTGTGTGCCAAGAGGGTCCATGAGAGAGAAATTGATGCAAGAGAATCACAATGGTTCCTTAAGTGGTCATTTTGGGTTGAATAAGACTTTGGAACTTGTTCAAAGATTCTACTATTGGCCAAAGATGCAAAGGGATATCAGAAAGTATGTTGAACAATGTGTTGTTTGTCAAAAGGCAAAAGGAACCTCTTCTAATGCTGGACTCTATCAGCCATTACCTATCCCAAACCGGCCATGAGAGTATGTAAGTATGGATTTTGTTGTTGGTTCACCCAAGACCAAAACTGGATTTGATATTATCTATGTTGTGGTAGATAGATCTAATAAAATGGCCCATTTCATTCCATGTAAGGTGACTCATGATGCTATCTATATTGCTCATTTATTTTTCAATAAAGTCATTAGGATTCATGGTTTACCAATCAGTATAGTGTCAGATAGAGATACCAAATTCATTGGTCATTTTTGGAAAACTTTATGGCAGAGATTGGGTACTAACTTGTCTTTTAGCTCAATATACCATCCCCAAACGGATGGCCAAACAGAGGTGGTAAATAGGACACTTGGTAACCTTATCATATATTTGACAAAGGAGTATGGACAAGCTTGGGATCAGATCATCAATCAAGATGAATTTGCTTGCAATGACAGTGTGAATAGATCAACCGGTAAGAGTCCTTTTGAAGTAGTTTATGGGATTCATCCAAGAGGTGTGTTGGAGCTTAGAGACATTGGAAGTATAAAGCAGAGGAGTGGACATGGTGTTGACATGTCTCAGTCCATTAAGGAGATTCATGAGCAAGTTAGGTAATCTTTACAAGAAAACTCTCAAAGAATCAAGGACAAAGTGGATGAAAAGAGGAAGAATGTACAATTTGTTGTTGGTGACTTGGTAATGGTTCACTTGAAAAAATTAAGGATTAAAAAAGGTGTCCCAATAAAGATTCAAATGAGAAGGATTGGACCTTGTAAGGTCTTGGCTAAGTATGGGCAAAATGCTTACAAAGTTGATCTACCTGGGGACATAGCTTTATCTCCTATTTTTAATGTTGCAGATTTGGTGCAAAACAAGGGCACACTTCCAGAGGAATGCAGTAGAGTCTCAGATGTATCCCACTCACTTTCAGACTTGCCTTTACCACCTACAACTATTCTACAAGCCGAGAAGGTGTTGGATTCAAGAATCCTCAAGAAGACTAAGCATACTGGCTATATGGAGCATTTGGTTAAATGGCAGCATCTTCCAGAAACTAAGGCCACTTGGGTACCTGAAGAAGACTTTCCAAAGTTTTTAATTTCCCTCTCTTTGTTTCCTAAAGGAGTCACTTGACTTCTTTCTCATTGGGGGGTATGGTGCAAGAGCACCCTATATTTCTTGATGAATTTTCATAATTTTGGAGTGAATGATCCTCAATTGGATAAATGAGTGAATAAAGGAATATTGGTAGGTCCAAAAGTGTTTTTTAAGGTTATTGGTAGTTTGATTGTCTCTAGTGTTAACTTATTTTCTCGGTTTTGGCCAATGTGCCTTTGTAAGCCTAAAATGGCATCATTTAGCAAAATTGGGTAAAACTCCTTGTAAGGCCTCATGTGGATTTTGGAAATGTTGGTTTGATGTTAGGGAACCATCCTAGGGGGTTTAGAGTGTGTAGATATGCACAAGTTTCAAAAATGCATTGTGGAGCAAAAGTTGTCATGTTTGCTTGACAACTTTTTGCAACAATGTGAGCAACTTTTGAAAAATGATCAAATCGGTGGTTAGAGAACCGATGGGTGGTTGGTTGTGAGTGAGTAGGAATATATAAGGCTTTTCAAATCATTGTAAAAGGGCTAGAAGATCCAAAGAGAAAATTTTGAATAACAATTGAGGCAATTTCCAAATTTTGCATAAAAACTTGTTAAATTGCTTATAGCAGTCCGGACTAGATGGATTGATTTCGGTACTGTTCTTTCATGGTGGTTTAGGATTCATTGTTTTGGTTCTTCATAAGTACTTGTTCTCTTCCATTATGCAGGATTAGTGGTGTGTTTGAAATATTTCTTAATTGCATTGCTCTCGGCCTGAGCAAAGGGTTTAAGACCCTAGAAATGACTCCAACTTGAATTCCCATTGTGTTTTATCAATGGCCTTTGGGATTAAATGAATGGAGTCTATGTAGAGTGTAAATACTCATTTTTGTGTCCTGGAAGTTGCATTGGAGCAATTTACTATCATGTCCTAGGCGAGCTCTGCCATAGCTCAACTAGGGAACATGACTGCTATTTTCATTATTTCTTGCAGGGATGATCAAATGTGATTAGGCCAAGTGATTGGAATGGAATATGGTTGTCTATAAGAGTCTCAGTGTGAGTATGGAGGTGTGAAAGAGTGTGGAGACCAGTAAACCCTATTGGAAGAAAGCTCATAGACCTTAAACCCTTGAAAAGTGCCATTTTGGGGGTCGTACTTGTATGGACATATCAGACCATCTAACCTCCTGAATATTAAATAATGTCCAAATGGGTATCCAGATCACAAAATATTTTATGAGGTCATTTGGAATTCTTTTGTGCAAATGAGCAAAAACCGTGAAGGTAGGGCTGAAAGGGGCTCATAGGGCTACTAGGCCTTAAAAATAGGAACTTATGAAAGCGATGAAGAAATGAAGGGAAACAAGATACAAAACCACATGGTAGGAGTTTTAAACCATCTCAGACTCCTCCTAGGCCCTTGCAAGTGAGGGTTAAAGAATTTGACAACTTGATGGTTGAACTTACTATAGTGATTTCTAGCCTTGATCTTGAGTAATTGGAGCAACCCAGTTGGTAGAGAGTTTTCCAAAAGAGTCTAGGTGTTGGAATTGATTCAAGAGGAGAGAAGGGCATAAACAAACATGAAAGTCCACAATAATACCTCTTTCTAACCTACAAACCAAATTACCACTCTTTTGTGAGAATCTCCCTATCACTATGCCTGGTTGGGAGACTATGGCGAGTATGAGGCCCGAAATGAGAAGGGGGTTGGGATACATTACAAGACCTGGCATTCGATGACTAGTTGTACACTTACTTCATGACATAAGGCATAACATTGAGGGAAGAAGCCAAACTAGATAGAAAGATGGGGGATAGGTTCAATGGCGGTGGTACCAGCAAGGTCAAGTGCAAGTGATAACTGGATAAGCAGGTTAGTAGCATTTGTAAAGGTTTAAGGACGATGAGAGCGGTCCTGATCTTCGGTAAGGTACTTAAAGTAAACCCTCTATACTGGAAAGTGTAGAAAATAGGTCCTAAAAGGTCAGCTTTGCTTCCCCAGTGATGCCTTACTCCCTCCTTCCAGAAGGCCCTGACCCGCTTACCCATCGTAAGGACCTCCTTCCTTGCACTATGCTGGAAGGATAGAATAGATGGCCTGCCTTAGCCAGCCTTAGTGAGAGTGAGGTTAGCCTCAGTGATAGTGAGTCAGAAATGAGCTTAGCAAGCAAGCCAGGGGCTGCAGGCCTCTCGATTTGGTGAATCTAATGGATATACTATAAGGGATTATCCATTTTTTACTTTCCTGGATAAATAACTGGGGATTTTTAAGATCTCTCTTTTCCCAGTACACAACTCCATAGAAAACATTGGATTGTTCGGCTTCATTCACCCTCCCCTACCCCCTACTATTGTACCAATAGGGGAAGGGGAAACTATCCTACAACTAGAATTCCCTTTGCACCAGAGGTGGAGGATGGGCCCCTACTATTCGAAAATGAAAGCTCAGGTAGGCGGGGCTGACTCCCTCATGAATTCTCTTCATTCTCCAATTTGTTAGGCCGCCAGAGTTACTTCCTTCTCGTTCCCCACCCTCAGAGCTAGACCGATTAGCTTTCTCACTCCTAAGCCCCTGCACAGCGATCTCCTCTACATGCAGAGCCCCATTTGCGTAAATAACGGGGGGACAAGGATAGCTAGAAACAAACACTCTCCAAAGATTGATCATCTCACCCTTAAAATAGTAGGGGATCCATTGAACCCCCCATCCTCATAGTAGAGATTCCCTCGGTCTGGTACACTTTTACACCCATTCTCTTATAGATAGTAGGGGGTAGGTCGAGAACCCTGAGGTTTATACCTTTGGCTTATACCTTTTAAAAAGTAAGTTGTTGCCTTGTTTTCACATAGATAAGACGTTGTTGGTATCCTTCCTAGAATTAGTTGTTTTTGTTTTTCAGAAACTAATCTTTCCCTTAAAAATAGTAGGGGGCCAATTGGGAAGATAGTTGATTCTATACGTAACATGCTTGAAAAGACCAAAGAAACTATAGGCCCTATAGAATAGTAGGGAAGTTCTTCACCTATGCAAGTCCCATAGAATAGTAGGGGCAACCAAGCTTTGTTTCTTGGTGGGTCATTCCTATTCAACTCTTGTCCCTATATATAGGCTCTGATCATGGTTATTCCCCTTGCAATACCGATGGAGGAATCAACGCATTCTCTCTGCACGGATTGACTACACGCAGAAGGCCCCTGGGACTGTGAGGAGATCGTGACCCAATCTATTCTTTCTATTGTTGTTAATGCTCTAGACATAGAGTCAGCTCTGCCTCAATATCTAGATTGGAGAAGAAAGCTTCGACTTGCATTAGCAACAACAGGTGAACTCGAAGCCTCTGTTGTCGCTGAGAGATGGGATTCGGGTGGGTGGGAAACTATAGATCGTGCCAAGGCCCGGATCAGAACATGATAATATTGTCGCATAAGCAGCACTTTCTACCCTATCTTGACCCGACATCAGAACAGTATGTGAAGCTTCGCTGCCTCACACAGATCCTTTCGTTGGATCAGAGATAGTTATAATATTCCAATGGTTGCCACGGAGGATGACGTCATAGCCCCTGTAAAAGAAATCGTAGATAACGTCGTGGGTGGGTATTCAAATGGAGGGGAGCAACTCGCTATCATGGAAACGCCCGTTGTTATCGTAGTAGCTGCATGAAGCAAAGTGGATACTAGAGTGGGACCCTCCATCGCATCGGGTAATAGACTATGCAATCCTATCTGTGCGGATTTTCCAACAACACCAATAGAGAGTGAGATACAAATCACAGTTATGGCATGAAATCTCACATTGCTGAAGATGAAAGAATTTGGGGGTTCAGAAAAGGCACTAGCACGAGCAAAAATGGTCGAGGACTCTACTGTTTGAAAGAGAGTGAAACGACCCAAAATCCTGAGAGATAATCCGAAATCACCTACTCGATTGACAAGCATAGCTTTGATAGCTTCTTTATCCGCCTGAAGTCGTGTGAACCAAAAATTGATTAGAAAATAGGAAGCGAGACCTACTCCCTCCCATCTCGAGAATAATTGAATTGAGTTATCCATGGTAACCGACATGAGCATGAAGAAAGTGGGAATGGATGAATAACACATAAATAAAGGGCTATGTGGATCCTCGGACATATAGGAAATGGAATAGAGATTGACCGAGCTACTTACGAATGTAACCGCGATTAACATCACTACGGTCGGGCTATCAAACACAAGGTCAAAACTGAATTCTTAAATATATAAATATATATTTTTATATTTTTTATATATATTTATATTTTTTAATATAAATAAATATATATTATTAATAAATATATTTTTATATGTGTATATATATGTATATATGTGTATACATAAATATAGATCTTTAATATAATATATATTTAAGTTACACCAAGTTATGGGTACTTAACATCATGGTCCCACACTATGATGGTAGTCATAATTAATTATTTTAATTTCCATAAAAAACTTCCAGCGACAATCCTAATGGGTTGTGCAAATAATCTCATATTTGAACATATATTAAGATGGAAAGTAACCCTATTCTCTTATTTGAACATTTTCCCAAGCTTTCTAACCCTAGCCTCCTCCATTGAAGCTATTGTTGCAAGTTTCTCAAAAGTGCTTCATCAGACAAGCTATGGAATCAAAGCTCTATTTTTTTCTTATATTGTTTGTAGATTTGCAGGTTGGGAAGGAGTGGCGGCCATATGAATTTGTGGGAGATCAAAATCCCCATTTTATTTGTTTTGGGTTTGTACCAATTTTATTTTGAGATTTTTTTTCTTTCCCTCTTGTTTTTTGAGAACCCTAGATCTAATTTTTCTCTTATATTGTTTGCAGATATCTAGTTTGGGAAGGAGTGGCGGCCATATGCATTTTTTGGGAGATCTAAATCTTCATTTTATTTGTTTTGGGTTCACACCAATTTTCTTTAGAGATTTTTTTTATTTCCCTCTTGTTTTCTCAATAAAACCCTAGATCTAATGTCATTTTTCTTTTGTTTGTAGGTGCAGATTTAGAAAAAAAAGGTGACCATTTGATACATGGAAAATTAAAATCTCCATTTTATTATTTGCGGAGATTTTTATTTTGATATTTATTATTTTTTAAAAAAAATTTATTTGGTTTTGGGAGGGTGCGGGGAGTCGAGGCTCTACCCACGAACCCCCCCTCCCCTGGGCAGTTACCACAACCGTCACAGCCACGATTGTGGTTTACCATAGTCGTGGAACCCACAACTGTGGAATCCATGGCCTATGGTTTCCCACTGAGCCGTGGGATTTCCATGGCCTATGGCATCCATAGTCGTGGAACCCATGGCTTGTGGTTTCCCACAAAGCCATGGGGTTTCCATGGTCTGTGGTTTCCATGTAGCCGTGGGTCTCCGCATAAGTAAAAAGTTTTTTTTAATTAAAGTTTTTTTTAAAATTATTTAATGGTACACACACACACACACATATGTATATATATACATGTGTGTGTGTGTGTGTGTGTGTGTGTGTGTGTGTGTGTGTGTGTGTGTGTGTGTGTGTGTGTGTGTGTGTGTGTGTGTACACACATATGTATACATAATAGTGAACATTTTACTAACAGAGTTGCAATATTCTGAATTAAAATGAATTTAACCAACATTTCATATCTAGATGACATCCAAACTTATGAATAACGGTCACTATCTCTTAACTATTTTGATACAAATGACTAAATATACTACTGATAGACATAAATCAATTGGTATTTAAATGGCATTTAATGATTACAATGACTAAATAAATGACTACCATGACTAAGTAAATGACCAATTAACAAGAATCAATGACTAAATTAACCACTAAATATATTAGTATACTACCAAATTCATGACTAAATATATTAGTATACTACCAGATTGATGACTAAAATAAATTAGTTTTTGTCAATTTTCCGACAAAAACCGGTTCATTGCTATTTCGACGAAATTAGGTTCGTCACTTTTCCACGAAATTTTTGCGATGAAATTCACAAAGGTGTTTCGTCGGTAATATGAAATTTTTTTATCGATATTTCAACAAACATTCATCGGAAATTGGTGCCAAATACAATAGTGCAAGCATAAATGCTCTCATCCTCAATCATGCCAACACATAAAGATAAGAAGCCATCAAAAAAGATGTCACGCTATCTATAACAATAAGCATAAGTCTTACCTCAATTGTCATCCAAAAAAAAAACACTCAATCCAAAGGTGACAATACGAATCAATAACTACCATGAAATAATGTCCATAGCTGAAATGAAACCTATAACAAGTTCTAAAACATCTAACTATCCATACCTCAAAGGTATACAAATCATAACATGTGAAACTCATGTCATCAACATATACAACCCATAACATGCAAGCATGAGCTCTAAGTGCCAAACTTGTCAATCAAGAATATACACAACTAAGAACTCCCATTGGATAAGTAATGTCAAATCTAAAAGCGATCAATACATCCAAACATCCATTGATAGAATCACACAAAAAGTGTAATCATCATCATTTAGTACCAAGGAACATCCATAATGATATGTAAAACCTATAAACCAATAAGTCACAAATACAACTCTCACCACAAGTCTCCATAGATCTCCCAAATTCTTCACACTAAACAATGGTAAGAGATAAAGTAACCTCCATATCATCACCAATAAACAATGAAGTACAAGTGACAACATATGACCACAAACCCAATGATTACCTTATCCCCACACAAGACCTCAACTTAAATGTCATGTGAATTGAAACATCTAAAAATATAACCAAGACCAAGGAGGGAAACTATAAATCAAAACCTATAGCATGTCCTTCTACACACACCTCTAAATGCTAAGTTGTGATAAGTATTATCTCCTCTTAAATACAAAGAGAATAACATCAACAATACCCACCCATTCAATCCCATAGATCAAATACAACATATCATGTAACTAAAATGGATGTAAGCCTCTCAAGCCAAAGAAGATTTGACCAAACACATCCACAAGAAAAGGGAATAATCCCAATGAGATCTCCCAAACTCAACATAAATGACTCACAACACATAAGGAGATAAACACGTCATACACTCAAATGAACCCTCCAAAATCAAATGAACAAGCTCAAGATCCATATCCATGAAAATTTAAATCATAAAACATAATGTATATGAAAGAAATAATGCACAATACCTCTCAAATGATAAATCGTTGAGTAGACAATAAGAAGGGAATGATAAATCTCCTCCAAGTTATCCAATCATCATGACTCACCCAAGAATATTCTCCTCATATGTCCATGTTGAACTCACATCCAACCAAGGTGTAGACTTTTTGAACTTTCTTGTTGAAACCTCAGAAAAGGAGTATCCTCTCAACATATGTTTCTAATCATAAGAAAACTCTTAAGCCTCACCTATGTATCCATTTCAAACTTAAAAATGCAACACAACAACATCATGAAGCAATCAAGAAAATGAGCAATCAAGAAGGTGTACTCAATACTAAGAGAACCAAATAAAATCAATGTCAAATCTCTAATCTTGAGAATCGGGAACATAAACATAGCAACATGATCTCACATCTACACAAAGGAAGAACATAGGCTCAAATGAACATAACAAGCACATATATCATGTAAAAACTCTAATGTTTACAAACAAGAGTATACCATGACATAATCTAGAAAATATCTTGTCAAATAAGAGTAACATGTCAAATGAAAAAACATAAACAACACCTCAACCAAAGACTCCAAGAGTCCTCCATAGATCAAAGATGTCAACATATCTAAATAAATTGAAGATAATAATCTCCTACCAAAGAAACCTAAGATGTCAAAGAACACTAACTGCATAGGAGAAATGGAATCCAATAGTCCATCCATGGCACCAAAGAACACTATACAAGATCATCCACCATAAAATGGTGAATCCACATCATTACCGCAAGATCCCACTAAATTGTTGTCATGAGTTGTCAATGGCATCATGAGGAACCATCATCTAACTGAAGATCATTTGTGGCCCCAATGATGAGTAGAAATTATGACATTTTAATTAGCACGTTTCAAAAACTTTGTTAAACTATTTTAATGATATCTAGAACTAAAAAATTATGATATAGTTATATTTTGTAATATGTTAAATTTAATAGTTAATGAATATAGGAATTACACTAGTATGTGAATTTTTTCTTTTTGATGAATTAATTATGGAATGACTATGTATGGATTCTCTTTTCAATTAATATTTGTAGGTTATACCTCCTAAAATAGGGAGCTAATGATAGCATTAATAATTTTGCTTGTGTTTTGCATTGAAGTGTCTCCCTATTACTTTAATGATATAGTAGAGCACACTTTAACTCTAACCAAGTGGCTCATGATATCCTTGATCTTTATGTGCTACATTTTGAGTATAAAATAATTGTATGTAGAGGGAGTGATTATATTCTCTATCTCTTGTCCATATAATTATGTAAGTATACTTATTGTCTTTTGGAGTGATTGTTTCTTGATAATTTAGGATGGTGAGGTATTCTCCTTTATGTAGGTATCAATCTTTGATGAGAATTCGAAATGAAGATCGGTTCAAAATAGTGTTCTTATGTATATTCCACCAACATGCAACATTGTAAACCAATGTGTTTTGTCATGATGTCATCCTCACTTTTTCCTCTTTGAATGTTTTCTCCATTTTTGAAATATATTCATTGACATATCAAACTCTAGAAAATAAAGGTAAATTAATATGGGAGATATATAGTTTGATGTTTGGTGTGTCCAAGACCAGTTCTACATTATTTAAGGTTGTAGGTGTATGACTCCTAAACATGAATTATTGATGTGAGATTTTGCCAAGATCAAGGGCACAATGAAAAGCATAAAAGAGAAACAAAAGAATGACAAGAACAAACCGTATTCTCATCAATATGCAAATGATCAACAAGATTAACCAATACAATGAATATGAGCCTGCTTATATAGGCAAGGCCATATGGATGTACGAGCACACAATCATGACATGTGGCTCAATGAGAAAAAAGGGTAGGTAAGAAATACTAGGGGTAGGTAGGAGAAATAATATAATATTCCACTTGAGAGATGGATGACCCACCGAATGTGGAGTATAACAACAAAATAAGACCACAAAAGGTGGAATTTATCCTACAAGCTATATCCCTATGTGCACACTTCCCTAAGTGTCTCATATCCAAACTATGAAGAGATGCATTATCCTAAGTTAACTTAAGTAAAGTGTAATAATATCCATGATGAATATATATTTACACCAACACCCCCCCTTAAGTGCAACTTAGGGGAATGAAGACTCAAGTCAACAATGCAAGATGGGTCTCGGCTACTAGGCCATTATAGGTACCCATGTACAATATGCAAATGCAAGCAAAACTATACAATGCAATCTCTTACAAACGGAGAAAGGGAGAAAACCCAGTGGGAAAAAACTCCCCCCCAAAAGAGAGATAAATGTACAAAAGACTCTCAAAGAAGAAGGACAAAACCTCAAAGAGGAAAAAGTCCGCCCCATAAGAGAGGAAGGAGAAGTCAGCTGACCCCCCCTAATGACACATCTCGCACCCCCAAGAGAGCTCGCAACTGTTGGAACTTACTCTCGATGAAAGGTTTGGTGAATATGTCTGCAACCTGCTCCGTTGTAGGACAATACTGCAAATCAATGACATGCTCCTGAATCAACTCTCGGATATAGTGCATATGGATCTCGATGTGTTTGGTCTAATGGTGTTGGACTGGGTTCTTCGAGATTGCAATAGCACTCTGATTGTCACAATGTAGAACTGTCGGTCGTGGAATGGTGAACCCAACCTCTGTGAGAATCTGCTAAAGCCAAATGGTCTTAGTCGCTGTGTTAAGAACTCCTCGATACTCAACCTCAGTCAAAGAGAGAGAAATAGCATGCTGCTTCTTGCTTTGCCAACAAATGGGGCCTGAACCAAGGTGAAAATTGTAACCTGAAGTAGACTTACGATCATCAAGATCGCCAGCCCAATCAGAGTTTGTGTAACCAACCAAGCGAAGTTTTGTGCCTGCTGCATAGTGAATCCCATAGTGATGTGTACCCTGGATGTAATGAAGGATGCATTTGGCAGCTTTCCAATGAAGCTCATGTGGTTCCTGCATGAAGTGGGAAACCATGCCAACCACAAATGGAATATCAAGGCGTGTGTGAGTCAAGTGGATGAGACTACCCACAAGCTGACGATACAATGTGGCATCAACTAGTGGAGAAGAGCATTGAGCCTCAAGCTTGACTCCTGAAAGAAAGGGAGTCGGTGTAGGCTTACAATCAGCCATATGAAAGTGTGCAAGAAGATCAATAAGATCAAAAGAACTCTTCACATCCATCTGATGTACAACCCAACCATGAGCTACGACAATAGCAAGTGTCAAGCGAACGGAGTTCATCTTGGCTACGGGTGCAAAGGTCTCAGTATAGTCAACACCTAGAACTTAAGAGAAACCTTTCACAACAAGCCGAGCCTTATACTTATCCACACTACCATCCGCTGCAAACTTAGTATGATAGATCCACTTACATCGAACCATCTTTCTCCCCATAGGGAGAGGGACTAACTCCCATGTGTTTTTCCTCATCAAGAAAATATACTCTTCTTCCATAGCTTGGTCCCGCTCAGGAACCCCCGATGCTTCCCAAAATGTCTATGAATCGAAAGCAGTAGCAATGAATGCATGTGGAAGGTCTTGATGTTGTGATCGAGTTCTCCGTGTATCTGAAGGATCCCCAACAAGAGAACCCGCTGACTCAAGTGTTTTTCGAGCCCAATGAGGTCTAGGTGGAGGTGGAGAACGAGGTTCCTCAACTGCAAGTGGACCCAGCGGAGGTGTAAACCTGCGAGTAAGAGTTGAAGGAGTCTCATCATTTGAATCACTAGCATCACTATCCACAAAGGAGGAAGGTGGAGGAGGTAGAGAGGCCAATCTAGGAGAGCTTTCCTCAAAGTGAACACTCCTCTCAATAAACACCTCATGTGTCTCAGGATCCATCAATCTATATGCCTTAACACCCTCAGGATATCCAACAAAAATACAAGGCCTACGTTGCGGTTCCAATGCCTTGCATTTCTACGGAGGTATGCGAGCCCATGCTGGACACCCAAAGACTCTGAAATGTCTCACAATCAGTTTCCTACTATCCCAAGCCTCAAAAGGAGTAATACCTTGCAAATATTTGTGAGGAACTTGATTCTAGATGTGTGTGGCACAACTGATAGCCTCTGCCCAAAACACGGGATCAAGAGAACATGCATGAATCATACAACTAGCCATTTCTTTGAGAGTTCTATTCTTGCATTCTGATGTGGAGTGTATGCAACAGAATGCTAAAGATCAATCCCCTTAAATGTACAAAAATCCTTAAGTCTTTTGTTCACATATTCCCTTCCATTATCTATGTGAAGAATCTTGACCACTTTCTCGGATTGCTTCTCCACATGAGTCTTGAAGTCTTGAAATCTGTCAAATACTTCACTCTTATGAATAAGAAAGTAGTCCCAAGTGAAGCGGGAGTAGTCATCAATGAAGGTGAGGACATAGTGGGCCTTACTAAATGAAGGTGTTGTAAATGGACCTGCTACATCGATGTGAACAAGTTGAAGAACTTCCAAAGCTCTCCAAGCTTTCCCCTTATCAAACTTCTCTTCGGGATGCTTGTTCATGGAACAACCTGAACATTCACCCTCTGAAAAATTGATTCGAGGTAGACCTGTGACCATTTCTTTAGTGTTGAGCTACTGAAGATAGTGGTAGCTGAGGTGACCCAACCGCTCATGCCATAGCTAACTTTCTGAATTTGAATGAGTAACCTTTGATGGCTCCAATGAAGAAAACTGCTCCTTTGTAGAACCCATTTGATAAGAGGCACCTGAGTCAAGTATCCATTGCTATGAAGAACCTATTGTAGCCACAAATGCTTGCCCTTTTCCCTTAGATTGTGAGGAAGAGGAAGGAGATGAATGCTTCTTTGTGTAGGCGGATGGAAAGTTGATGTTGTTTTTCTTAAGAAGATTTGTCAACTCATCAAATTGCTTGGTGTGGCATCGATGCTCATCATGACGATACTTCTTGCAATAAGCACAAGTTGGTTTATCCTTCTTAGGTGGAGTCTCCTTCTTGGAAGAGGATGAAAAATCGCCTTGTGATGGAGATAATGATTGCCCTTTTTCTTGATGTGGCTTTGACTTAGATTGCTTCTTCTTGTTGTTGTAATCTTTTCCTTGACTCCCTTGACTCCCTTTATTAGCCACCAAAGCCTTGGACTTTAAAGACTTGAGAAGCCCCATGTTCAACAACATAGATTGTTCCAATATCAACATTTATGTGAAAGCATCAAATGAAGGCATAATGTAGGAACTCCCCACTGTCAAACGATGAGTTTGGAAGCTTGAAACAGATGTTGCATATTCTGATGCAAGCTTGTCCAACAAGTTGAATATCAACTGAGCATCCTTTTTGTCAATTCCACAAACCTTAAGCTTTGCTCTTAGCTCATTTGCTTTGGTGACATAATCTTGGATTGTATCAAAACTCTTGGGATCCAATTTGGTGAGCTCATTGTCAATCTTGTAACCTCTGATTTCATCAACTTGACCATACAATTTATGAAACATATCCCAAGCCTCTTTGATTGTAGTACACTTCTCAATGTGAAAAATGAGGTCATCTGATACATACTTACGCAAAGTTCCAAGAGTCATGCAATTCTTAATGAGCCATTCTAACTGAGCATTAGGATAAAACTTAGGTTCAGGCGGTGCTTCTATTGTTCCATCTATGTAATGCGTAAGACCTTTTTCCATTAATTTGCTCCATACTTTAATTTTCCAAGATGCATAATTATGTGGAGTTAAAGGTGGAAATTTATGAGGAATCATTCCAACAAAAATGAAAGAGCACAAGGAAAGAGAGGCACAATCACATAAGACACCACCCCCCCAAAAAAAAAAATTCACTCAATCAAAGAAACCCCCCCCCCAAAAAAATGATGATTTGGCACTTTATACAGTGCGTGTACAATGGGCCACTTGCAAAAAATGGCAAAGTGGACTTCTAATTTCAAATTTACAACTGCCTCAATGAGGCCAAAGGAGACTCAAAATAATAATGCAAGAGATCTAAATTAAGATCCAAGCAAATTACAAGTACCAAATAGGCCAAAAAAGACCAATATCTGAAAGTACAATATCCACTCAAAATCTCTGAAAACTGATCATAGATTATGAAAGTATTCAAAAAATTATGCACTTTCAAAAAAAATGACACCTGAAAAGGAGGTCGTATGAGCCCAAACGAAGCCTTTGAAGTTGCAAAATCGAGGATTGGATAGGTACAACTGAGAGAATCCGAAAATTCTGAAAAACATGTTCACCAAAATCAGAAAATAACCACACCACTATGAAGAGCACAAAAAATTAGCCCAAATAAAAAAAAAATTGAACCCAAAAAGGAGCAAAATTGAGCAAGTTATGAGCCTCCAAAGTTGACCCAAAAATCCAAACTGCTCAATGGAGAGGGGTCTAAAATTTTCAAAAAATGCTAACATCAGCAAAACATTGTGCTAAATTTGACGATCGTCCGACCATCAAAATGGTCGTCGCACCCCTGGACCAGGCTGACTAGGTAGAAGGTACAGACCCCCCAAAAAAAAAAATTGAAAAAATCCAAAAATTTCGTACCGTACCGCCCGAATTGGGCAAAAAATTTCTCCAACACCCAAAATGCAACTTTCACCAAAATAGGTCGATTTTTATGGAAATGGCCTCCCAGACGCAATGGTGAGGTCGAAAACGCTCTAGGATGCCTCCAAAATGTGCAGTACCTCAGCTCTGAAAATAGAAGCCTACCAAGATGTCTCCCAAAACCAATCAATGAAGCCCCAATAGCTCTGATACCATGTGAGAGTTTGCCAAGATCAAGGGCACAATAAAAAGCATAAAAGAGAGACAAAAGAATGACAAGAGCAAATTGTATTCTCATCAATATGCAAATGATCAACTAGATTAACCAATACAATGAATATGAGTCTGCTTATATAGGCAAGGCCATATGGATGTACGAGCACACAATCATGACATGTGGCTCAATGAGAAACAAGGGTAGGTAAGAAATACTCCGGGTAGGTAGGAGAAATAATATAATATTCCACAAGAGGTGGATGACCCACCGAATGTGGAGTGTAACAGCAAAATAAGACCACAAAAGGTGGAATTTCTCCTACGCGGTATATCCCTATGTGCACACTTCCCTAAGTGTCTCATATCCAAACTATGAAGAGATGCATTATCCTAAGTTAACTTAAGTAAAGTGTAATAATATCCATGATGAATATTTATTTACACCAATTGACATAATCCAAAGAGTGTGTGAATTATGCCCAATGCATTTATGACACTTACGCATTATGCCTGGTACATTTATGACAAGCCTTATGATCAAGATCTCATTACTTTGACATCATCAGGTCAAAAGACAAAGTGCCTCAAATTGCTCCAAAGCCTCATTAGGGACCATTTGGTGAGGATGACAGTACATCATGTAGACGTATGTGTTGCGCTAACATCCTATCAAATTTCGAATCCAGAATCGTGTATCCTACATCAGATGTTTTCGGACATGTGGCCCTTCGCTTGAATTCATCCATAATTGATCTTCACGCCTGTTTGTTGCATTAAAAGCTCATTTTCTTGCTCATTTGTCCCTCTAGATACTCTTGGAAAGAAAGCTCTCAAAAGATCATTCTCTCATTCTCTTGGCTCTCATTGTGAATACTTGGCAACTATCTCGCAACAACAACACCATCTCAAGCTCCATCATGCTCTTATCTCAAGATAGAGGTTTGGTTGGAACGCTTTGTCTTCTCTCTTATGTCTTATCTTGTAACATTGTATGTCTTTCATTGTTGTATTTCTGAATGTATCTACTGACTAGGTGCATT
The DNA here is from genome assembly GCF_030272615.1 of Cryptomeria japonica. Classification (NCBI taxonomy): domain Eukaryota; kingdom Viridiplantae; phylum Streptophyta; class Pinopsida; order Cupressales; family Cupressaceae; genus Cryptomeria; species Cryptomeria japonica. The sequence goes on along the minus strand of NC_081409.1, from coordinate 933,159,358 downwards.
TAGTCTATCATTTGTAATTTTATCTTACATCTATTGCAATAAGGGATTTCCTCCATTAAGCAAGGCTTGTTTCTATTGCATTTATCATTTATCTTGCATCTCATATAGTAGGGATTTTCCTCCATTAAGCAGGGTTAGTTTCTATTACATTTATCTTTTTATCCAATCTAGTTATCCAGTTGTCTGTGGCAGTGGAAACACCAAAACATGGGTTCGATTGAGGAAAACCCCTATACATCCCCAACATTTTGCCCCCATCTTTATGTGCACAGGCAGTGAACAGGTTCTGGAGCATTCTGGGCACATTTCATTAATATTTAAAACTTTATTAGTCTTTTATATGTACTTTGATATTCTGCAAATTGATAGTTTAATTTAGTGTTCATTCCATTGTTGCATTTTTATCCCTTGGCTCACCTTTAGCACCATTTTAAGTGAGGTAGCGACGACTAGTTTGTTCTTTAATATTTTGCATCCTAGAGGTAACAAATTCCCTCCTCTACTTTTTGGTGAACCTAACGTGAATGTCTCATGTCGAATATTTTTCTCTTAGAGTTTGATGCATTTGACAAGGCATTTTCCAAAGATGATTTTGATATGTTAGATGAGGTCTTAGATGATTTCTTAGAAGCATCTCCTTCTAACAGAGATGTAAAAGATAGTTCATCTTCGAACTCCTCTTCATGGAAAAATAAAGTATGTGAATGTCATTGTTGTCTTTGCAGTTCCACGAAAGCCTAAGAAACCATGCATTTATTTGATTGCAACTAGTCCTTCTCCAAAGAAAATTAAAACCATTGGTGGGAAACCATTCAAGGGAGATGCTCCTGATTTGTATACTAGGTTTATACAATCTAAACAACCTTCTTATAATACTATTGCTCATACATTTAATACGAGGAGTAAACAACATCTTGATCAACCACAACCTTCTTTACCACCTTCTCAACCTAGTCTTCCTCAAGCACCTCCACTTGTGGTCAAGTGCCCTAGTGACTATGATCTTGTTGAGAAACTTCAAGTTACTCTTGCTAAGATCTCACTATGGGATTTTCTTCAGACTGCTCTTGTGTATCAAGGTATGCTACATGAAGCCTTACAAAAGATTGTGTTGCCTTCTTCTGCAAGATCGACCGATGTAAATGCATTGATGGATCATATTCATGCGGATACGTTGAATATTACGTTCTATCCCCATGAACTCCCACCTCTACAATTAAGAAACTTGGTTGATTCTTTGATGATAATTGTTCATGTTAATGGTGTTGGGATTAGATGAACACTTATTGATATGGAATTGACATTTAATGTGTGTAGTTTAGATTTTTTGTTGAAGATTAAGGTGGATTTAAATGCCTTAGCAACGTCTTCTTTGTTTATCCAAGGTTTTGATAACAATGGAAAGACTGCTTTGGGAATGGTCATATTGTCCTTGAAAGTTGGACTGGTCACCATTCCAACTCTTGTACATGTGATGTACGGTCCTTTATCTTATAAACTTCTCTTGGGTAGACCATGGCTTCATGCTTTGGGAGTTCTTTCTTCCACACTACATGGCATAGTGAAGTTTGTGACAAATAATCAAGTGGTTACAATCAAGGCTGACCCTGATGCTATGCATTTGTATCAAATAATGGTAGTAGGTCAAGACTTGGTTAATCCATTCTAGAGTTGTGCTCCAACATTGTCCTCTATAGTGACGACTTCTACTTCTGTTGTGTCCCCTAAAAAGGAAATTCAAAAGAATAAAGAAGTTATGAAGGAGGAATCACCTAAGAAGCAAGGTTCCTTGAAAGAGGATCCTCCTAAAGAAGATCTCTCAAAGGCACAAAACTTTGTGTCTACCTCTACTAAATCATCTCCTAATGAATCACTTTCTCCATCCAAAGTGAATGCATGTCTAGGTGATGATTGGGGTTCTTTGGATTTCACTGATTCTAATGTTTGTGAATAAAAAGCTGACCCTGTTGACTTGAGGTTTCCTAAAATCTCATTCACCTCGGCTACAAAAGATGAGTCTGCATCCATAAAGTCAGACAATAATTATCACATTGATCATCTTTTCTATACCAAACCTCCAACCTTCAAAGAGTTGTGTGATATTTATGTTCTAGGGTATAATCTTCTATGAAAGCTTGGTTATGATGGTAAGGGTTGTGGACCTAATGAACAAGGTATTCAGATTCCTTTGGAACCTGAACGTCATCATCATAACATTGGACTAGGATATTGACCTACATCTCGCAAAGCTAAACCATGGTTAACTGTCAACATGGATTATATTGAGCATTTGCCACTTAAGCTTATACATCATGAATATATTGATACTACAACACCACCTGACGAAGTTGATTTGGACCTCTTCCCTTCAAAGGAGTCTTTAAAAGAATTATTAGGTGTGTTTGCTAAGTTACCTTCTTATCATCATAAACGTTGATTCCCGTTTTTTTTAAATGCTCAATTATACTTTGGGGAATATGTTGTGAGTGTTGATAAAGAAGCCTCCTTATCCCATGATGAGGAGCACATATCTTCATCTCATCCAGAAGATCGTAGTTCTCTCCTTAACAGAGAAACTATTGATGTTTCTATAGATGACAAAACCCTTGATAAAGTTATCAAGGTTGGAAAGTGTCTGTCCTTGGAGGAATCTAAGGAATATTCAGACCTCTTACACCGATTTCCTAATATCTTTGGTTGGTCAAATGAGGAAATGCCAGAGATTGATGAATTAGTTGTGGTTCACAATATTGTGCTAAGTCTTGATGCCAAGCCTATCAAGCAGAAGATATGAAAGATGAATCCCAAGGTAGCCTTGTTAGTCAAGACCGAGATAGAAAAGCTTTTAAAGGCTGGTTTTATTTGTCCTATTAACCACTCTCCTTGGATTTCAAACATTGTTCCAATTGGTAAGCCTGATGGTCAAATCTGAATCTATATTGACTTTTGAGATTTGAATAAATCTTCCCTCAAGGATGACTTTCCAATCTTGAATATTGATATGATCGTTGATTCAACTGTAGGTTATGATTTTCTCTCTTTTATGGATGGATTATCAGGTTATAATCAGATTTGCATTAACCCAAAAGACTAGTACAAGACCGATTTCATGATCCCTTGGGGTACCTTTTGTTATGTCATCATGTCATTTGGGTTAAAGAATGTAGAAGCAACCTTCCAATGAGCCATGACTCTCATATTTCATGATTTCATCCATAAGATTTTAGAAGATTATGTTGATGATATCCTTGCGAAGTCTATAATCTGTTAAGATCATGTCAAGAATCTTCAATCTATCTTTGAAAGACTTCGATTGTATGAAATGAGGCTAAATCCTCTTAAATGTGTGATTGGCGTGGATGGTAGAAAAATTTTATGATTTATTGTCTCTCATCGAGGAATCGAGATAGATACAAACAAAATTGATGCAATTTTTAACATGCCTCCACCAACGAACATCTCTCAACTTCGTAGTTTGTAAGGGAAGATTCAGATCATTCATAGATTTGTGGCTCAATTGGCTGATCACACCTTTCATTCATGCAACTGTTGAAGAAAGATGTACACTTCAAGTGGAATACAGAGTGTCAAAAAGCCTTTGATTCTATAAAGAATTATTTGGCTAATCCACACATTTTGATGTCGGCTATGTCAGATAGACCCTTCCTTGTCTACATCTCCACCTCATCTAATGCTCTGGGAGTTTTATTAGCTCAGTATGATGATGATGGTTGAGATAGGGCGGTATATTACATTAGTCATGTTCTTGTTGAATATGAAACTTGATATTCTGCAATGGAAAAATAATGCTTAGCTCTTGTCTTTGTACCACATAAGCTAAGACATTATGTCCTGCATGCGGAAATACGAGTAATTGTTAAGAATTATCGTATTAAGAATCTCTTTTCAAAGTCGGATCTCTTAGGGTGGCCAAATAAATGGGTAATGTTGCTTTCTGAGTTTGATTTAAAATTCATGACTCAGAAGTCAATCAAAGGATAGGCTATTGTCGACCGATTGGCTGAAGCCGCTTCTATCAAATCATTTCCTACTTTGGATCTCCTTCCCAATGAGGATTTATAAATAATTAGTCAAGATCCCATATGGGATATGTATTTCTATGGATTGATATGTTAGACTAGTTCAGGAGTAGGTGAGGTATTAATCTCACCCGAAGGGAAGCAAATCCATCTTTCTTTCCATTTAGAATTTCATTGTACTAATAACATTGCTAAATATGAAGCCCTAATTGTTAGGTCACGTGTCGGGATTGCAATGGAAATGAAACATATCCGCATTCATGGAGATTTTGAGCTCATTGTAAATCAAGTCACAAGAGAATATCGTGTTAAGTAGTTGAAACTATCCCAATATAAAGATCTCGTAATTACCATATTGAAATATTTCACTACTTACACCATTGATAGCATATCTTGAAGAGAAATCGTCATGCAGATGCAATGGAAAGCATTGCTTCCCTTGTAGGCTCGAATTATGGTCAGAACAAGTATCATTTCATGGTACAAGTTCTCTGCTCTCCTGTTGTATATGATCAGCTTGAATTTGATAGTTTTATGTGCACTCATGTAGACTTGTAAGAGTAGTTCACACCTATTTATAACTATCTTAAGAGTGGAATTTTTCCTGACGACACTAGTAAGAGTACACGTGTTCATATTTGAAAGCTTGCTACTCGGTATATTCTCTTATCTAATGTTGTTTATCGAAGATCCTATAATGGCCTTCTTCTACATTGTTTGACAAAAGCTAAGATACCCTTCACCCTTCAAGAAGCCCATTCAGGTTTTGGAGGTGGACACTTCAAAGGTAAATCTTTAGTTCATAAGTTAATCCATGTGGGGTATTATTGGTAGATGATGGAACAAGATTCCTTTCCCTTTTTCAAGAAATATTGTCTATGTCAACAACATAGTAACCTTATTGAGCTACCACGTAGGAGCTTCGAGATCAAACTTCCCCTTGCCTATTTCAAACTTGGGGGATGGATATTATCGGTAAATTATCCCCTCCTTCTAAAGGTCATACCCTCATTATTATTGCTATAGATTACTTTACGAAGTGGGTTGAGGCCATACTGCTAAGGTCTACCACTGGTAATGTATTTTGTATATTTCTCTTGGATAATATCATTTCTCGCTTCGGTTTACCTACTACCCTTGTGTTTGAAAATGGTACACTATTTAAGAACAAGGAGGTGAAGCAGTTTCTAGAAATAATCCATATTCAACATCGCTTCTCTACACCATATTATCCTTAGTCTAATGGTCAAGTGGAAACATCCAACAAAAGTATTGAGCGGATCTTATGTAAAACTTTTAGTAAGCACGGTAAAGATTGGCATACTCGATTAATTTATGCATTGTGGGCCTATCACACAAGTGTATGTATAGATACGAGAATAATGCCTTATAACCTCATGTATGGTGTGGATGCAATCATGACCCTAGAGTTGTAAATTCCTTCATTACGGATTTCCCTATAGGGGCTCATTGATGATGACTTATTGTACCCTTCATCTGAATCAGCTTGAGTTGTTAGATGAGCGATGTTTAAAATATTTTCAACATCTCCAACCTTATAAAAAATCCTTATCTAAGTAGTACAACCAGAGTGATTTTCCTTGAACTTTCAAAGTAGGTGACTTGGTCCTTTATGAGAATCAAAAGAATGCCAATGCGCTACCCGACCAAAGAGGAAAATTTAGTCTGAATTCATTAGGTCCATACATCATCACCTCTATCTCTGGCTCTAGTGCTTATGGTTTCTCTCATATAGATGGCATACTCGTTAAACAACCCGTCAATGCTTGCACCTATGTTGGTATTAGCGTAGAAGAACTTTATGTGTCATAAGCATAACACTTAGTTCTCTAAGGTTGTTTTTCTTTGATATTCCTTCATTAACACAAACCTATATATCTATGTGTTATGGAGTGACCATGCATGTGCGTGTGGGTGTGTATACCTATCTCATACATGTATCCTCTATATCTCAAAAGCATGTGAACAAAGATCATCATAGAATTTAATCATGCATGAGTCAAACATATGTACATTAAATCATAATACACATCTAATCTAACAATCCATCACATGTGCATATATAATAAGCATACAACTGATATACTTTCATCCATATGATAAGACAAGATATGGTTGAATCAGTGAATCATGTATATGTATGTATGTATGTATGCATGTCAATATCCAATCTCAATGTACATGTATCACATCACTACAAAAATACGTGATGCCAACATATGTGTGTGAAACTAAATTAGTACATCTATATACATCAAAATAATGTTGTACATCTCTGTCAAAAATGGATAAATCTATACAATATCGTAACTGTGCCCGGGACCCTCTGGGGGCATGAGTCCTTGATCCCACTGGTGTCGGAGGATCCTGATCATGGCATGGAGGTTGTTGGACTAATGTAGAGTGATTTAACAGTTGTGGTGCTCCACAAACGGAGTCTTGAACTCTCCTCACAATTCCGCCAAGGTCTCTCTTTACGTCATCAACTCCTTCCATAGGGCAACCTCCCTTTGTCGTGTTGCATCCAGATATATCATCAGCTAACGCACTTTGGGATGATCAAGATGGCCACCTACGCCTTGCTATGCAGTCATAACCTATCGACAGAGGTTATTGACCTAGCTCTACATAGCATCACGTGCCCTCCTGGCACTCTCATCTCGTGTCACCAGTTGGTCTCTCTCTTTGATGACAATCTACATCTCAAGCAAGGCCTGGTCTCTTTGTCCCAACACCATGACCAGTTGTGTTTCTCCCTGCACCAGCTCCATACGGGCCTCATCATATGTTGTTCTGAGTCATCCTACAATATTGAATAGGTGTGTGTGTGTGTGTGTGTGTCTCTCCATTGACTGGAGGAGCCGGTATGCATCCACGACTGGAACTTGGATTTGGACAAATGGGACAATGTGTGACAACACCTAGTGGATGAAGCTTAGCACTCAGTGATGCTCTTTGTAATCACAAACAATATATCAATATCAATAGCTTTATCATATCATATCTACATCTCATATATCAACATACCAGGATCACCACTATGTCAATTTGGATCTTGTGATGGCACCCTACTCGAGGATTCCCTCGCGGTCCTTGCATGTTGTTGTTGGTTGTGCTGATGGTGCAACAGGTGACGGTGGCAACCCCCTAGGCGGTGTAGCTCGTGCAACTCTCACTTGTCTCCAACTCGCTACCCACTACTTTGTGCTAGTCTCTTGCCCTCACTTCTTGAGGATGACCCCTCGTCAGTGTCTCCTCCCAAGGCTCTAATGTCTCCTCCCTCGGTGTCAACTAGGAAAATGGGAGCGGGACCTGCAGTGCTCCATCACTCGACAAAGTATTGTCACCCCAACATCATTTATGTCCAGCTGGGGCGGGGTGTCATCATCATTATTGCCCTCGAGACTATCCTATACATTGCCAAGGGCACAATGGGGTAAGTCATGCGATCGTACCACGCGCCTCGCCGACTAAACATATGTGGGTACAATACGGGGAATAGTTTGAACTTGTCCAAACTAGCACATACATTGCCGCCAATAGTAGGGGACAACTATATGGGCCTATTTCCCAAGAAAAAACCTTTCATGCTACATCTGTAGAAGTTGCGTCCATTATGTAGCCTAGACTGTTATCTCCTAGAAAGGCTACCAAATAACGTCTCAAATCCCGAGTCGATCGATTGTGATCTGCTAGTAAGTTAAATCATCGATCCTCCACTCATTCCATCAAAGTGGATACATGTGTGCTCGTGACATATCTACGGATGTGTCTATTCTGGCTCCAAAACGACAGTACGGATTGACTTACACGCGTGTTAGTCGCGCGTTTTACATAGTCGATTTTGCAATTAACGGTTGTGATTGACTAACCTATTGCTAACACGCTATACGAAAGATCTGTTTTGGAGCCAGAATATCTACGGGCATCAGACATGGGAACCCTATCAGCCTCGTAGAGGTGATGTGTTCAAACATCCACACCTATAATAGGGTACACGCTATCAAGCTCTGGAACTCATGATGGATGTAGAGGTGGAACTCATGATGGATGTAGAGGGAGATCTTGTAGTAAAGGTGTGCGAGCATGCTCTGTCCCCATCAAAAAATGGTACCCTCCTCTTCCATCTCTCGAATTAGTGGAATGAAGCCAGTTGGTAGCTCTGAGCCTCGTCCACTGGTCAACACTCGTAGTGCTACGGTCATGATCAGGATGTGCCAGATCAATGGTATCGACCTCCATCACTGGTCGAGTGCTCAAAGGTAAATGTGGTCGATCGTGTCTATCACCGGACCTAGACCCCAATCCTATTGTGATTGTAACTATCATGCAGATGAGATGGTCGGTGTGACCCGTTGGCCATGGATGGGAAGACTCAAGATGCGGTAGACGTCTATCAGAGTGACTATCATCTCACATGTAGGTAGGTTAAATGACATCGTGTCCACGTCCCACCTCTCCATCAAATCTCGCAACATCGACACATAGAAGTGGAACTCTGTTATGCGGTATACCCACCAGAGTCCCACTCTCTGGAGTCGTTGACGATCTGCTGCAGGAATCTCCTTTACTCTCTCTTGTAGCATGCTGAGGAGATATCTGGATGTGTGCTCACGGACCTTTGGTAGAGTCTACATCAAAATAAGATTCTAATCACTCTACATTATTATTTGGACACCAGCATGTCCTGTAGACACCAATGCGTCCACCAGATGACAACGTGCCTTTAGGATGAATGCAGGAGTCTAACACCCTAGCGTGTCCCAGGGATGCATGTTGTGTCAAAAATGAAATCATCATTAAATGCATAAACTAATCTAGAAGAACGTGATTCGAGACTCACCTGCTCTGACTACTCACCTTGCTCCACTGCAGTGTGTAATTCCTCAATCCTACTCACTTGGTGCTCTCATCTGCATGGAATTTTCACTAACGCTCTATAAAAATATCAAGGAAAACACCCATGATGAGTAGTGCTAATGACCCTTCCCATCGGTACTGAGCATTCTTCTCGACGTAGTAGCTTCCTCTGTTTTCGTGCTAATCAAATTTTGATCTTTGCAGTACTTGAATTTCCACGATGTAACATTGTGGTTTTTGTGGAGACATGGGGGCATCATTCGTGTTTGCCTACTCGACCTCTACAGTATCCTTTTTGGTTAGGTAGTTATTGCATTTATTGCACTGCATGAGCTTAATGAATTCATCTTTATAGACTACTTTAGTGTCGTTGATCCATTGAGTCGATCAATTCACTAAAGTGGGGGTAAAATGTAGCGTCCTAAATTATGCCTAGTGTATTTATGACACTTACGCATTGCACCTGGTGCATTTATGACAAGTCTCATGATCAAGATCTCATTACTTTGACATCATGAGGTCAAAAGACAAAGTGCCTCCAATTGTCCCAAAGCCTCATTTAGGACCATTTTGGTAAGGACGACAATGCATCATGTAGACATCTGTGTTGCGCCAATGTCCTGTCAGATTTCCAAATCTAGAATCGTATATCTTGCTTTAGACGTTTTCGAATGCATGCCTCTTCGGTTGAATTCTTTCATAATGGATCTTCACACCTGCTCATTGCATTAAAAGCTCATTTTCTTGCCCATTTGTCCCTCTGGACACTCTTGGAAAGAAAGCTCTCAAAAGATCATTCTCTTGGTTCTCAAGCTCTTGGCTCTCATTGTGAATACTTAGCAACTATCTCGCAATAGCAACACCATCTCGAGCTTCATCACACTCTTATCTCAAGAGAGGGGTTTGGTTGGAACAATTTGTCTTCTCTCTTATCTCTTATCTTGCAACATTGTATGTCTTACTTTGTTGTATTTCTGAATGTATCAATTGTCTAGGTGCATTTAGTCTATCATTTATCATTTTATCTTATATCTATTGCAATAGGGGTTTTCCTCCATTAAGCGAGGCTTGTTTCTATTTCATTTATCATTTATCTTGCATCTCGTGTACTAGGGGTTTTCCTCCACTAAGCAGGGTTAGTTTCTATTGCATTCATCGTTTTATCCAATCTATCTATCTGGTTGTTCGTGGCAGTGGAAACACTAAAACGGGGGTTTGATCGAGGCAAACCCCTTATACAGCCTCAATATTTTCCCTCTGTCTTTATGTGTGCAATTGGTGAACAGGTTTTGCACGGCTAAGGATAAATTTTGGAGAATTCTAGACACATTTGCTGGTCTCTACCCGTACAGATAATATTGCAGCACATAGACGTCCCCACGACGTGCTGACATCTAGGACCCGAGATCGAATAATTTCTATAGTATAATTTATTTGTGTTCCTGCATTTCCATAATAGTTATAACTTTATTAGTCTTTTATATGTACTCTGATATTCTACAAATTCATAGTTTAGTTTAATGTTCATTCCATTGTAGCATTTTTATCCCCTGGCTCACCTTTAGCGCTAGTTTAAGTGAGGTAGTGACAAATAGTTTGTTCTCTAAGATTCGTCATCCTAGAGGTAACAAATTCCCTCCTCTACACAACTACTTCAAATTTCACACGTTTAATTCCTTTTACATTTACCTCAAGATTTTTCTAGGTGCCTAATGTTTCCATTTTAGAATCATCAACTAAACAGATATTTATTGGTGTTTAACAAGCTTTTATCTCCCGAACTTCTCCAATGTGGTGGATGAAATAATATTTATATCTGCACCCAAGTCCACAATGACATACTTCACTTTATGTTCATTCAACTGAACATTAATCAATAATGGACCATTCTTCAAGTTCTGGTCCCCTAACAATTGATTTACCTACTTCTTTTAATTCCAATACTTTTCCCATTATTTTCATTTTACTACCAGATATTTGGTTCCATATAGCCTGCCTTTAAGTCGGAGGTTGCGAGTTTACCAGTAGCAAATCGTATAACTTCTTCTCGCTCTTCGAGAGTGAGGGATGATACAGTTTTACGCCCGCCCTTTAAAACTTAGAACGGTACTCTGTAGTAACTGAAGATCAAAATAGTAGACTGGTCTGTTACTAAACGTTACTTAGAGACAACCACTTTGGCTATTGTAGCTAGGTCTTTTAGTATCTTCACTTCTTCCTCTACAAAGAAACCTACTTCCTCTTGTTATTGTTGCACTATTGTTTGTTTTTCCTATTCAACCACCTTCTCGTGTTGTCTCTTACTAGGTTGGAATTGTTTGGGTTCCCCCTCCTCCTCCTCCTAGATTGTAATACTCAAATCATTCTTCTACCAGTGGTTTCTTCTTATTTCTCCTAGTATTAGTTCCTTGTCTAGTCAAAAAGTTAATTTTTTTGTTTCCTCCATTTTTATTCTTCTTTTCCTCGATGACTATCTCTTCTTGAGAGTTTTCTTCTATAGAGGTGTCTAAGGACCACACATCCATTCATTGACACCCTCTTATGCCTTGTTGTGGTGTCCTCTAGATCACCCTCACTCATCTTTGTAGCTCGTCACCCCAAGAAGGTTGGCTATTGTCCATAATCAAATAGAATGCTCTTGCAACATCTCATGGAAACATAATGTGAATGCCTTGACAAGAAAATATGCACTTCTACTTCTTCTCTACCCAAGACTCTAATGCATAGTGATCCATCTTTTTAAAATTGAAACAAGTAGCATCATTTATCCTCTTCCTCTATAGTTGGATTGTTTGTTGTCATGTTGGTAACCAATTTGATTGTTTTGCAATGCACAAGCATTCCACTTGTCAAACCAAGGCGAGATCCAATAACTAGCATCACTCCTTTCATTAGCACTGCAATTATGCTTTTCAGAACTTTGAGTGCTTACATTCCACAATCGAAATTTGTTCTTTGGATAATCTTCAGTAAAGTGCATGTCTCCTCCATGGTTGGGCTTCAATCTGATAGACCATGGCAATAGGATCATCATATTTCTCAAATTCTATGTCATCTAGTCCTACTCTAATGTCTTTGTTTAGTTCGTATATGAACTATTATATCTTTTATTTCTTAGTTAATGGTTCTTCTAATTTTCTACATACTCAAACTTTTTATCGTAACTCTTGACAGATTCATAATCTTGCATTAAATTTCTCATTTTAGAAACATAATCTGTTGGGACTTTTGGGGTGCCAAAACCTGCTAATAATTTTTCATTAATTATGTCCCATCTGGCTGAATGTTGAGGGTAATTTTTGATATACCATTCTATCTCTTCTTTCTCAATGACCATACAAAGTCCGACATTGTCTTTATCTACAAATTTTCCCAATTTCTTCTATATTCATTCTAAGAGAAAAACATGTTCAACTGCTTTAGTGGTGTCAATCTCAAATAAAGGGGTCTTGATTGTTGTTTCCATTGTTTGTGAATTTTGTTTATGAATTTTGTTTGGATTTTGTGTCATCTTACTTTTGGAAACCAATTGTCTTACCAATTTTGGTGTTGCGGGTTTTTATCCTTTTTGATGTTATTTTGGGGTTTTGATTCTTTTTCCTTGTCTCTTGCAAGTTTTATGTCAAATTACTCTTCTCCCAAGATTTTGTTCCAAGGGATTTCCTGCTCTCTACTCGCTTATTTCTTCCCTTCATTCTCTTCTTGCTTCTCCTCTTTCTTTGGTGACTTCTCTAGTACAACACTCCTACTTTTAGACCATGAGAGGGATGGGTCTTAGTTCGGGGGTTGTGACTCCTAAAAACTTCTTTTTGTCCTCCTATTAGTAAACAAGTTTCTCATGACACTAGTGCATGAAATTTGTTACAAGAATATATTAAATGAAAATCTCATACTACTAGGACCTAAGATAGTGATGGATGAACCAGATGATACTATGTTCTGCTCAAGAATGATCAAACATTTATACTCATATGTGCCTTATATTTCTTGCCACACGTACCCAAAAAAATTATAATTTGATCTCAATTTTGTATTTTGAGGTTTGTGATGTTTTTAACCTATGACTAGTTACACCAACATGCTTTGTTGATCTTAAAATTTTACCTATCTCATATAATAGCTTTTTCATATTTAAAAAGTGACCTTGTGGATTAGCGATCACAACCACTCAAAATAAAGTTGTAGTTTTGACAAATGTTTAACGACATAGAATGACAAATAACTGTGTTGCCAATGAGTGAATCAAATCCCTATGACTTGAGGACCCATGAAACCCTATGAATCAAGGTATACTCCCAAATATTAAAAAGGAGTCATAGCACCATATAACCAAATACATTCTTATATCACATATCCTTACGTTGGCGTGCTACAATGCATGTCTACCCCTTCTGAATTCAAGTGAAACTCCAAGTAAATGATTAACGATATTTGACTTCCACATGCACTCGAGCTTGGGCTTCATCTTCCCTATATAGGGGCTCAACTTGCTCACTTCTTGTAACTATCTCATAGATGTCATGTTACCCTTATGGAACACTACCCAATGCTGAGAAGTGGGGTAAATCAACATATACTAAAACTTGATCATATTAAAACATTTATTCCATATCAACCATTCATCATATGTGCAAATGAGTAAAAAACTGAAATACCAAATACATCCACACAAGAACATCGAAATTTTTATGTGGAAAACCCAAACTGGGAAAAACCACAATGAGAATCAAACTCACAATATATATAATGTGTTTATAATGGATTAGGCCATAGGCTAGGGAGCTCACTGCTCCAAACTTGCAGGCTAAGGCACACAACCCTTGAGCAAGATACAAAAAAGAGACTTGCACAATTGAAGATCACTTCTTCAGGGCAAGACACAAAACATATATCCTGATAGAATAGGAGTAAGAAATTGAACTGCAAAAGAGAATAGTGTCTACCAACATGCAGATAACAATTCACAACTTAATACTCATTTGATTCATCTTTCATCTTTGCTCCGTAACATATTTGAACATTTTTATCAGATCAAACTTGCATCGCATTCACATCCTCCTTCACTTCATCTCGTATACATTCGCTTACAACATTCTATCTATATGATCTATATACAAATAGCTCAATTGATCTATCTTTATATATCAACCAAATCATCACTATTCTCAATTAGGTATGCTTAAAGATGTAGCGTGTATATTCATCATCAACCCAAAACATTGCATGCAGAAGGCAAAGAAGACTTGTGAAGATTCACACCAAGTAGACACACCTTCCAATTATCCTCATAAAGGTTCTATGCACAAACACACAAACCAAAACACATAACCTGGTTCATACCAATCTGCTTTACCCAATATATTTTAATCCCGACCCAATAATAAGATATGTAGTCAACCACGAAAGAAGCATGATGTCCTAGGAACAATGTCAAAAGATCCACAACAACCTCAAAGCAAAATTCAAGATGAGGAATGCAATGTGTTCCTCTGCAAAATCTTGAAACTGCACCAACACTAATCACAAATATAAATAGCACTCATAGAGAAACATTCGTCTAATTGAGAAACTGAGATCGGTCTGCCATACTCATTCTACTTCAATCCACATAGCCATCTAATACATATCAAGTACCTCCATACATTTCAGACAAAGATACTATTCACCAAAAGAGTCATCGAAGATAGTAACACGATTTTCGAACCAAACAAAAGACATTAATCTTCTAAAAACACAACATATCATCAACATTAACCATATAGAATGCCTACAAATAGTTAACATGTCATATCCACCTATTCCTAAAAAACCACATCATTCTACACAAGAATCTGCATACAACTTTGCATCATATTACTAACTAATAGACATCTGGACCAACCACCAAATATAACCAATATCAAGGACTTAACTAGAGTACACTGTCAAACCATATACTTATGCATCACATTACGTCTGGACTGGTAACACCAACAATCAGACCAAACCAACTACTAGACCACCAATAAGTCAACCAGACTAAATAGGATTCACATCCCAAACTACAACAATAGGTTTGATATCAATAACAACAAAGACTCATATGTGCAACAACACTTTTGTGTGAAGCTCTAAACTATGATTGTAAGTGTTCCACACTTCAAGTGTCTCCATTATTGACCTTCCAACAACATTCAATGTTATGATGCATAACCATTAGCTTTCAACATGTCTCTCATAAAAAAATTGTTGGAGCTTTTAAAGCACCATTCAAACTTATTCATGAGATTCAAAAGAATGCAACTCCTACTGTTACAACTAAGATTGCTCTCCTAGTGGATGAAATTCTCAATGGAAGACAAATCTAGTTGAAAATATGAAGCATGTTGGTACCAGGGACCATCACTCCCTTGCAGACTACAATTTTTAGACTCAAATGCCACAATGATGCCAACCAAAGGCAAAAGTGTGCACTCCTAGGAGTTTGTTGGCCTTTGAAAGTATACATAAAGGAATCCCTAGCAGAGACGATGGCCTCTGTTATAGTCCAAGTGTTGGAAGATCTACAAGCCTCTAATTAGGTGGTGTTTCTAGCATTTTCTTTATGCTACTAACATGTTCTTAGAACTCCATACACAAGGTCGAATGTTGTGGTTTAAATCATCTAGAGGGTCCACAAAAAGAAAATTCTCTCAACATACCATACATATTCATTTCTATTGTCTACTTTTTATTAGAATAATATTGTAAAATTTAGATATAATGGTGAATTAATTTGTTAGGATATACTTAAAGAATATTATTTATTTTTAAAGCTTTTTCATATGTTTTTGTTAGTTGTTGATCTTTCGTAACTCTTATTTAAGGAGACATTTTCTCCTTTGTTAATATTGAATATCACAGTAATCATTCTTTGTGTCATTCCTTTTCATAATGTGATATTAGAGTTTGATTCATTCTCTAAGCCATTACTTTTTGTAATATGATATTAGAGTTCGATTTTTGAAAAACCATCCAAATCAAGATCAATAAATGTGTATTTGTATTTTGTAAAAGAAAAATTATCAAAAGCACACATATGGATTCATACAATGTCCTATAGATCAGCCAAAGAAAATTTGTGATTTTAATCCTCAAAGTTTTGGCAAATAGTTTCAATAAATTTGTAACACAAATTTGTGAGTTTTGGATAGGAAAGGGTTTTTCAAGAAGGTTTTTGAATGAATTTTTGAATAAAAATTGTGGTCATTTTTGTTAAAAATGTTAAATTTATTTTTGAAACATGATTATTGTTTTTTAACAAAATCGAGAGGGTTTTATGCTAGGAATCATGTCAATTATTTTCAACAAAATCATGACTATTTGTTTAGCATTTACACACCTGAAATCAGCTTTTTTGCATAGTTTTTTCCTTCAAAAATTACATGAATGATATTTTTACGTTTAGTGACAGTTTATGCAAGGGTCTTGGTGAGATTTTTAAAGAGTCGTGGCTTGAGTCTGGGCCACGAGGCATTTCTTTGGCAACGAGTTTTACTCTCTTTTTTGTCCATTTTATTACAAAATGGAGGGTTCAGCAACACATTTTTCAAGCTTTTTTATTGCGGCTACGGTTTTTAGGCATCATTTTCCTTCTATTTCGATGATTTTTATATCACAATTGAGGTTTTTAAAAAAATTGATACCAAGGTTTTTTGTACAATACTAATAATTACAAAATTATTTTACAAATTAAAAAAATCATGGGTTTTATTTTTTATTTTTGTGAATTATAATTTTTGGAGGGATGGCTTTTTTTGACCAATATCATGTTGCAAGGTAGCCAAATGATCACAAGCAAAAATTACACCACCTAAAAACAAAGGATGCTCACTATCTTTGAATACAAGTGCCTTGATCAATCATCCTTAGGACTAAGATCAAGACAAGATCAATGAGCATAATCGCAAAGTCCTTATGCTCAAAAAATTATGAAGAATAGGACTCAAGTTCTTTTAGATCTTCTACTAGGAAAGAAACCCATTGACTACATGTGACAAGTACAAAGCACAATTGGTGGCTAAAGAACCCTCCTAGAGAGAAGGTACTAATTATGAGGGAGTTTACAACAGCTAAAAAAAAATGCTTACTATATCTTCTAAAAAGAGTGTCTTGATCAAATCGTCCTCGGGACTAAAAGACAGACAAGTTCGATGAGCGTAATAGTGAAGTCATTATGCTCATTATATTATGAAGAATATGATTTGGATTCTTTTAGATCTTCCACTAGGGAAGAAACCCATTGGTTGCAAATAAGTGTACAAAGTCAAGGACAAATTCAATGGCACACTTGACAAGTACAAAGCACAATTGGTATTACTACTACCGAATTGTTATTGTTAAGCACGATAATGACTCGGCACATAACTAATGACGGTTGACAGTATATGGTGAAGTGCTATGGATACGTAGACATAACCCTTCACCAATATATATATATAGGCCAATGATATCGGTGCTTGCTGATAATGAAATCAATAACTGTGGCAATTACATTATACAACAAGCAATCGATAAGTAATATATTCATTAGTTATTATTTGTCAGAATCAAATACATATCAGCAATCACTTTGAAAATCTGTTCTTACCATATAGCATTATTCTTATTGTATTCTCAGATCAAATCTGAGATTATCCTTACGAAAGAATATCTGAAGATTGTGATAAAATCTAAAAGTAAATATCAAATATACATTGAAATAAAAGACTATTGTTTTTCTCTATCACTGATCTATATTCCTTAACAAAAAGATCCTCTCAAATAGAAGGTATTGATTATGAAGAGACCTTTACTCCAACAAAAATGAACACCATGTAATTTGTTATGATCATGGCAACATAGTTTGGCTTGAAAGCACATCAAATGGATGTAAACAATGGCTTCATCAAGGTGACTTCAAGCAAGAAGTGCACATGATAGCCTCAAGGATTTTAGGTTGTAAAAGAGGAGAATTGTGTATGCAGATTGACAAAGGCTCTTTATGGTTCGAATCAAGCACCTAGTGCACGGTACATCAAGATTGCCAAAGTCTTGGATGAATAGGGGCTCAAAGAACTTTGATCCTAACTTACATGTCAAAAGCATAGAAAAATGACATCAACCTTTTTGTCGTTCATGCAAATGATATCATTATAATATGACAAACTTAGACCTCCTACATTATTGCCTCGATGTAGAGGTTTGCTAGACAAGTAGTAGTATTCTCACTTCTAAATATGCCAACAATTTGCTAGACAAGTTTAGAATGATAAATTGAAAGATCTCATCCACATGACAATGGAGAAAGGGTTGAAGCTTTCAGCCAAAACAAACTTAAAGGTGGTCAATGAGTCAACATTCAAGCAACTAGTGGAAGTCTTATTTACATTTTAAACTTCATGATAGCAGCTAAAGCAAACATTGTGTTGCAACAAAAATGGTGTTGAGATATGTGAAAGGGACACTCGGCTTTGGCATTCCATATAGCATGCAAAAATCCTAAAGTAGTTGAGTTAAAGATTCCAATTAGGTAGGTTTTGTTGATGACAAGAAGTCCACTTTCTAGACATGTTTTCAATGTGGGTACAAGTGTAGCCACATTAACTAGCCAAAAACAAGCAATAGCTCTTTCCTCGATAGAAGCAAAATATCGAAGATCAATCAAAACAACATGTGAGACAGTATGGCTATAGAGGATACTTTCTGGCATGCAAATGTCAAGCGATACATTGACCCTTGTTTACTAACAATCAAGAGGTTCTAAAGTGAGCCAAAAATTCAACCTTCCACAAACATTCAGAACATGTCGAGCTTCATTGTCATTTCATAAGGCAATTTACTCTTTTAGTTGCCATTTGTTTTTCTTAGTTGTTGATCTTATCATATAAATCATTTGTAACTCTTATTTAAGTAAACTTTTTCTTTTTTGTTAATATTAAATATCTTTGTAATAGTTCTCTATGTCATTACTTCTCGTGAATGTCAAGTTTGCGTTTTGAAAGAATGTCGAGATCGGTGAATGTGTTTCTATTTTGTTAGAGAGTTTATCCAGAAGGCACACAAATACAGATTTCTACATTGTCATATGGATCAAACAAGGAAAATCTATGATTTTATTCGTTATAAGTTTTTGGCAAATTTTTCCAACAAATACATAGCACAAATTTGTGAGTTTTGGAAAGGAAAGGGTTTTCCAGAAGGATTTACTAATCTGTTAAAACATTGTTAATAGGTTCAAAAAAAAATTGATGAAAAAAAATCACACAATCAAATCCAGAAAGCAGCTATACATACTGTTAAATGTTAAAAGTTAAAAAAAATCAGTGCATTCTCAAACCGAATTTGGATAAATCTGAATTCGAATTTATATAGTTAGACAATATAAGAAACAATTTCATAACAATTTATGGCCAGAATTCTCAAACTGCTGAAATATATAGACAAGCAGAAATAATAAGAGACTTCTAAACTTAAAACAAACACATATATAGTAACATCCAGCATATCTTTGTTATTTCATCTCTTCCTTATCACAACGGCAGCGAAGCGTGAAAGCAAGATTTTCTCATCTGAGTCAACTTTTAGTGTTTTTACTTCAATAACACAAATATATAATAAGTTCCAGCGTCTCTTTATTATTTTCTCTCTTCCCTATCACGATGGCAACCAAGCATGAAAAAGTTAAGTTTTTTCTCATCTCTATTAGTTACTTTTTAGTGTTTCTTTACCTACGTCAACATTAGATTATAAAATTTAAATTCCAATGAAAATGTGAACCAAACTGAACTGCACAGACCGAACCAAAAAAGGCCATTCCATCCATTAACCTGATAAAAAATAACAGATTATCATTCCACCGGGACCCTATGTATATGGTGAAGTTTTTTTTCGTGAAAATGACACTTCAATTGTTACCAAAATGGAGAGTTCTAAGGTTGAATTGACTCGTTCAATTGTTGTCACAATAATAGACCTACCTTTTTAAGATTCTCCTGCAACTATTTGAAGGCATATCATATAATCAAAAATGGATGGGCTTGTCCTAAATTGTCGCTTAAATTAACTCCACGATAACTGAATCAGATTTTAAAGACTTGTATTAGTCTACTTGCCTTCATGTGAATTCCTTGGTCATGATGGGTTTTTACGGCTCAAATAAGTATGCATACAAAAACATTAGCTAATGTGATGTTCAAACTTTTCTCTTTGCTCCCTGTAAGAGAGATTTAACTTCTAAAACAACATTTTTCTGATTAAAACAAGAAAATATAAAATTAAGAAATAATTATTTTGAGATGCGTATCTCTGTAATTACAATTCAGCAGTCCCTTAAATTCCAGCTTACTGCCAGGAGTTAAACTATTAGAAACTAGAATTAAGAAGCAAGCTTTTCCTTGCAATTTAGCTTTACAAATAAAATCCTGTGAGCCAAATCACTTCTTTAACATAAAACAAAGACTAATTAGGACTGTTAACACGGTAGACTTGCAAATATATGGAAAACAGAAGATGACATTCTAAATATTCTCCTGTTATATGTTGGATTTGATTATATGGAAGAAAATCTGAAAATTAAACAATTGCATTAAAAAACACTAATACAAATCTGTAAAATGAAGCCTTCAAAAATTTGCTTTTCAATTGTATGGAAATAAAATTTGGAGTTACTACTCAAGATACAAAAATAAATAAATGTCGGAAAATTCATGAGATTGGCACTCCAATGACATTATGGTACTTCTGTGCTGGATTTTCAGAAGAAATGAGTAAAGCATTTGGAGATGCAGTTTTTTTGGCAATACAATAGATATTTGTCAGACAGAAAACCTAGTCCCGCTCACTGATTGCTGTCAGATGCTCATCAATCTCTTCTGTCGATAAAACTCGAAACTCTGAACTTTGTTTGGTAACAACACCCACCTAGGGCACATCAAAATGATTTCATAGTTAAAGTAGGCAACTTCAATCAGAGTAAATTACATTCAGGTTATCACTGAACTTTGTTTTAAATTATGAGAAATGAAAACTATAGAATAGGTCTGCATCCTCCTAGTACATAAAAAAGGTCCACGTCTGCACATAAACTAGCCGTCCAAAGTCTACTCAGAATATAGGGAAATTCTGCATTTCAACGAAAGCTTAGAACCATGATATGCCTTCAAACAAAAATGGGTAAGAAAAAACTGATGAAACTGATGGATTAGCCAATAAGAATTTCCAGAAAGTTTCAGACCAAAATCCTATCCCAACATTCCAGGGATCAAATTTTGGAAGGTATAGTCATGAAACAAAACAATCAACATTTGATCATTACATCTTTTACATGGATCAAAAGTTAATTCCATTCAGCAGGGCAAGATGCAAGATGTGTTGAAAGAACTCCAAATATCAAGCAATGATTCCACTTACTGAATGCTTCTAGCAAATTGATTTTTCAATGTTTGACAACGTACTCTAATCCTACTTATTAATGCAATGGATATCACATCTGTACTAACATTTAATGTAAATTTAATCTCAAATTCAAGGTTATCAAAACTAAATCTGGTTATTTACGACGTTACCCGGGACACGTCCCTGGTTTTTTTTTAGGCATCCCCATAAATTCTGCATATAGACAGTAAATTTTGACAGTGAATTCTACAGCAATTTGACTTTGACTCTCAATTTAACACAAGTTTGCCATAATTACTCTACTAGTTCTTATATGTTAAGGTTCTATAATGTATATGCGCATGTTTTATCCATATTTTCATATGAATATTTTAATTTTCCCTTTTTTTAATATAGCTGTCCCCTTTGCCATAAGAACTCTGCTAGTTCTTATATGTTAAGGTTCTATAATGTATATGTGCATGTTTTATCCATGTTTACATATGAATATTTTTAATTTCCCTATATATTTTAATTTTCCCTATTTTTATATAGCCGTCCCCTTTGCCATCCCCTAGCCGTCCCCAAAATTGGCAAAAAAAAATCACCATCCTGGAAACATGTACCACCGTCCCCATCCTGGAAACCCGGGGTAACATAGGTTATTTACCAGCATCATATACCTAGGCATATTTTTACTTTGTGAGAGGCTTCTATATTCTTAGAAAATTTATTTTTAGGTCTTACTAATAGCAGATTGGGCTTTCGGTGTCGACATCAACCTAAAAGAGAACCTCACAACAAATGTACACTCACCTATTATTCATTTATTGTGAATCAAAACTGCTTTAGAGAAAATCATATTCAGCATGCTTCTATAGCCACAATCTAACGATTTGCAAGTTGACCTTGACTGAAAGAAAACAAGAGATACAACAAGCTTTCCTGTGACATGTGGATATTTTTCTAATTAAGCATTACAATGGTTTAAAAAGAATTTTTAATTTGACAGCTCAGGTATTAAAATAGGGATGACATGTACCTTAAACATATGTATCTTCCAGTAGAATGACCTCACCATGGTATGTGCAAGTAGTTTGTTTATCTCCAACATTAGCATGTTTTGAAAAGATGGTTTATTTTGATAAGTCAGGTATTAAAATAGGGATGGTGGGCACATTAAACATCCATATCATCCAGTATGTTGAAACATAAACTGGGACAATTGAGATATCAAAAGGCCCTTTCCCCAATCCATAAAAAAATTTGAATGATGCTTGATGTTTAATTTGGTCTTGCAAGCTTATATCTTTAAATAAAATGGTTTTCTCATAACAACAGATAATGTCCTTTGACAGGAGAATTTAGGTGAATACCTCAATTTCTGTAGCTTTAAAATCCTCCTGAAGAACAGACTGGAGTGCAGAAATTGCTGTCTGTGGCAAACAAGAGCACACAAGTGAAAGCCAGAACAATCAAACTCAACAAAGCAAGTTGAGATATAATGTATACATTATCAATCTAACTGAATTCTTTGCGTGACTTTTGCATGCACTACAAATTGATAAAAACAATTGAAGACA
Organism: Cryptomeria japonica; assembly: GCF_030272615.1. NCBI lineage: Eukaryota > Viridiplantae > Streptophyta > Pinopsida > Cupressales > Cupressaceae > Cryptomeria > Cryptomeria japonica. Next base: position 933,136,482 of record NC_081409.1, on the reverse strand, counting down.
ACAAAGAATGGCAGACAGTGTTAAGGGTTGTTTCTAGAGTCTAATAGACCTAGGCTAAACTTGAATATGTTAGTTAAAGCAGTTCTCAGTATCAATGAAAATGGTACACCAGAGCAGTATTTCATAAGCATAATAAATTGATAAGTCAGACTTGCCATAGCTATAAAATTGAGATGGGTAACTCGCAAAGAAGCCACAAAAAAATAATAAGAATTGTGACATGGATACAAAGATCATTTCCCTAAATATTAACAAGATATTTGGCAAAACTTACACAATAGATTTAATAGGTTGATAAAAAAGGTTCACTTTAAACCCTATAGTACGACAATTTTCCAAAGAGAAAAATGAGACTTCCCAATTCAGAAAAGTGATAAGTAATACATGGAAATAACTCCAACAACTTATTGACATCATGTAGATACTGAATAATAAAGTTCCCAATGCAAAATATCACCTGCACAGTATCTTCATAAGATAATCCAGAAGCATTCTTAAGTTTCTTTTCTAGAAAATTCATTGCCTCTGTTTCCTTCACACCCGCAGCTGTTGCCTGAAAAAAATGAGATTTATAAATTACAAAATGAACAGAACATTAACAAAACAACAATTTAGTTTAAATACTATATATACTGGAATCATTAGAGGCAGAGCTATTTTATTTTCCACTGCTAAAGTCTCAAGTTTTAATCAGAGTATTTAAAGGAAATCTTGAGGAGGATGAAGGGCAAATTCATTGTCTTCCAGGATCAATTCCAAGGTTATTTGCCTCAATGGGCATGCATTCCAACTCCAACAAATCCAAGAAGCCTGTCAAAACATTGCCCCTCGAAAGATAAAAACTTCTATTTTGGCAGACTTCAAAACATGCCTTATAAATTCGTTGAAATTTGCCTCACGTTCGAGCATGTCTAGTGCATAGTGTTTTTTAATAAAATTTATATAGAAAACATTTTTTTTTTCCGCTCCAGTTCAGGTTTTTGCCATTAGGGCAAGCTGCACGGGCAGAGAGATCCCTCTGGTAGGGATGTGGAGGATCTTGAAGAGAGAACCGTATTATGAATTTTCCAGGTCATTGTTTCCCATAATCAGCCAAGGCCCATGTCCACGCACATAGTGGAGCTGCAAAGCAAAGCATTTCCATCAACCTGGAATTTGACTTCGCATATGATACAGCTATATTTGTTAAAAATTCTAACATTTTAATATTATAGATATTAAAAAGTCGAATATATGTTGAAGCTTTACTAATGGGCATCTTTAATATATTCATGAAATTATTTATATGATAAATGTTAAATTTGTGACCTAGTTCAGTAATCAGCTTTGGAGCATTTAATTATTTGCTAACATTAAGTAGACCATAATCAAGTAAATGCGAGAATGAAAACAAGAGAGCAAGAGACCAACACAAATACCCTGGGAAAACCTCCAAGGAGGAAAAACCCGGCACTAAAGACCCACAGGTCAGATTATGTATTTAATCTTAATTGTATCAATACAATACTTAGCTTGACTTTTCAGACCTGCTCCCTTTTAACGTATCAGATCTGCCCCTTCTAATTACACCAAGTCTGCATCAAGAAATACCAAATGCCTTCTATCTTCTTGAACTGATTCGAAAAGTCCTCTTCTATATTTCGCACCTTCAATTGCAGAGTTATTTTGCTGATTGCATGAGGAATGATTGATTGATTTGAGTTTGCATTTGATCTTTATTTATATGAGCTCTTAACCCATATAACTCCTAAGTCGGCCTTAATGGATTTTGGCGCCAATTTGATTTAATTGTGGCGTGGTACATATGTGGCGTGGAGAAATGGGGCTGGTCCTGTCTTGGGGGCACGTTATCCTTTCTAGGATAGGACCCAGTCCCATATGGGTTCGGATGTTGCCTTAATGCAATCCGAACCCTTCTTACCTAGTTATAAACAACATGTCTAGTGCATAGTGTTTTTTAATAAAATTTATATAGAAAACATTTGTTTTTCCACTCCAGTTCAGGTTTTTGCCATTAGGGCAAGCTGCACGGGCAGAGAGATCCCTCTGGTAGGGATGCAGAGGATCTTGAAGAGAGAATCGTATAACGAATTTTCCAGGTCATTGTTTCCCATAATCAGCCAAGGCCCATGTCCACGCACATAGTGGAGCTGCAAAGCGAAGCATTTCCATCAACCTGGAATTTGACTTCGCATATGATACAGCTATATTTGTTAAAAATTCTAACATTTTAATATTATAGATATTAAAAAGTCGAATATATGTTAAAGCTTTACTAATGGGCATCTTTAATATATTCATGAAATTATTTATATGATAAAGTCATATTTAATATATTTATTATTTATATATTGGTAATACTTAAATTAAAATATTTATTTTTATAGATTTACTACTTACATTTTATAAAAGTCAAATTTATGTAAGATGGATTTAATCACAACTTTTTTTTCCAATTTTTTCCCTAGTCGAATTTCATCCGAATTTTATTGGAGCCGAACACAAACTCGAACTCAAACCTTGTCACATAGGAGGCAGCTATGAAAGATATCAAGAATGAGACGTCTTTTGGATATGAGAGTCTCTCAGTGAAATTTTACAAGCATGTGTCAGGTGATTAGCCCAGCTTACTTGAAAATGTGTCAAGGTTCCAGCAGAAGTGGATGTAGAGGAAAGGTGCTTATTGCAAAACCTATCATGTTATCCCTCAAGGTTCCAAGGTTTTTGTAATGTTTCAAGGGCAGCAAATATTTTAGGGATTGGGACAAACATCCCCTCCCAGTCCCAAAAAATTTATTTTGAGGGGAATCAACCCCAAGGGATCTCCCCAAAGTGGCAAAGTTTCAAAGAAAGTACTTTTTGGGGGAAACACTCAGGGCACCCCCACTGCCATCAAATTTACGACTCCAAAAAAAAGACACTAATCCTTATGTTGAGGCACTCCCCCAACATTAAAAAAATCTTCACTCCCAAACACCAGCCCAAATTAATTTTTCTGTCTTCATCATTTGTCATTTGAATTATTAATTTAATTGGCAGAGATATCCCACATTAGTAATAGGAGACCCACAATAAAAATTAATAATAATTTCAATTCTTACATACGTATACTCAAAAAATTTGGGTGAATGTAAAGCCACTGTCATATTAACAGATTCAATCATTTCTTATCTTAGGAATTCCAATTGGTCTAGTTCTCTAATTTGCTCCATTCTTAATGCTACCATTCATCTACAACAGAAAATTTCATAAAATAAAAATATGCGTATACATGACTAATAACTCAGTACAGTAGACTAAAAACTAGGAACTAGAGTTCCTAGTTTTAGTATTGCTCATCTGACAAATATTTGATTAGTATTAGTATTGATTGGTTCAAATCTGTTATTTGCAGATAAAAGATGAAAAAAGGTCACCATAAATATGGCATGCACTATGTTAGTCCACGTGGCCAAAGAGGCCTTAATTTAGATTTGCTGAAGACACAACATGGGATGAACCTGCTCTGGTTTTAAAAATAAGCAAAAATCAAGTTTGTTTTGTGCTCTGCTGGACTTTTTCCCAGTTAAATCCAAAGTAATTGAGTTCCATTCACACTTTTATTTTGCCGAGTCAATCCCAATTCCGATTAATGTTATTCTGATCATCAATTATCGTTTATCTATTATAATTTGACAAATTATCACTTATCTGAGTTTCATTTTTTACATTTTGTGCAAACTGCAGTTCCATCTATACATATATTAACTGTCCACCCTGTTATTTTAAACCCTAGGTATGTTAACCAGATTTATATAATTGATTATGCCCTAGGTTGTATTCAGATTTGCAGTATTTTAGTAAGCCAACATAAATCAGAAATAGAACAGAAGACAAACAAGCATACCCTGGGAAAACCTCCAAGGAAGAAAAACCCAACATGAAAGACCCACAGGTCAGATTATATATTCTCCTCTAAATATAAGTACAATACTTAGCTCGAATCTGATCTTCACATATCAGATCTGTCCTTGTATGCTTCAATGACTTGCATCAAGATCTACTATGTCCCCTTGGACAATTTCGCACCAAGCTGAATAAGTTCGCACTCTTCCTTACGTTCGCACAGCAGAGCTAAATCGCCTTTTGATCATTTGATGTAATTGAACTTGATTGTGATTGACTTGCAAATTGTCATTTACTTATATGCATCTTTATTCTTTGTAAGTCGGCCTTCTTGTTATTTTTGGCGCTAATGTTTAGATGGTGTGTATTTAGCGTGGCATGGTGAATTAGGATAGGGTCACGTTAGGGTAGGACCCGGTCCTAAAGGGGGTTCGGATGTTGCCTTAAGGCAATCCGAACCCCTATACCCCTAGTTACAATCAACACTCCCTCTTAACTAGGGAGGAGGAGAATACATAATCTGAACCTTTTAAGTTCCATCTAGCCACAAGCATAGAATGGATCTAGCACACAAGCATAGAATTACATCTTCCACCTAGCACACAAGCATAGGATGGTTCTAGCACACAAGCATAGAAAGTGTAATACACCAGTGGGTCTTTACATTATTACAATTATCCATCTAGCACACAAGCATAGATTGGATGTAATTCATTCTTGCAAACAAGCAAGGAATGATTCAAAGTGCTACAAATAGTCACTGAGATTGAAGCTCCCTCTCAATCAGGGTTCCATTTTCCATGACACCAAGTTTATCTCTGAAGTACTCGAACTTCACTCTGGATAAAGGTTTGGTAAGGATGTCAGCAATCTGTTCATCTATGCTAATGTACTTTAGATGAATGGCGCCTCTCTGCACCATATCCCGAATGTAATGATAGTGTGTTTCCACATGTTTGGACCGATCATGAAATACAGGATTTACTGACATCTTTATACAGCTTTGATTATCACAATGAATGGTGGTGGGATCATTGGCTTGACCAAACAATCCAACAAGGAGCTTACGAAGCCACACTGCTTCTCTGGATGCAACAGATGCGATAATGTACTCAGCTTCTGCAGTGCTTAATGCTACCAAAGATTGCTTTCTGCATGCCCAAGAGATTACTGCGGAGCCCAAGTTGAAGCAGATGCCTGAAGTGCTTTTCCTGTCCTTGACACTTCCTGCCCAATCTGAATCTGAGTAGCCTTTCAGGAGAATTGGGGTATTAAGTGAATACTTCAGCCCATAACCAATCGTGCCACGTAGGTATCTTAGAATGTGCTTGGCAACAACCAGGTGAACATGTTTAGGTGAGCTCATGAACTGGCTGAGAGCATTAACCGCATAACAGATATCTGGCCTAGTATTGACTAGGTACATCAGGGAGCCAATCAACTGCCTGTACTCAAAGGGATCTGCAAAATTAGAGATAGCTGCAGAAACACTTAACTTCTTTAAGTTAGATTCCATAGGAGTACGCATAGGTTTACAATCTATCATTCTAAATCTTTTCAAAATATCAATAGTGTATTTTCCCTGACTTAGAAAGATTTCATTAGCTCTTTGCCATATCTCTAACCCTAGGAAGTAATGCATTAGACCTAAATCCTTCATTTCAAATTCTGAGGCTAATTCCTTTTTACATCTCATTATTAACTTATTTTCACCCGTGAGAAATAAATCATCTACATACAAAACTAAAATAAGCATCTCATCATTATAAACTTTCAAGTAAATGTTAGCATCAGCATCATTCTTGGAAAACCCTAAACTTAGTAAGTACTTATCAATTCTTTCATACCAAGCGCGAGGAGCCTATTTGAGCCCATATAAGACTTTCTTCAACCTGCAAACATGAGAATCTCTTTTATGGATTACATGACCTTCTGGTTGCTCAATATAGACTTCCCCCTCAATGACACCATTAAGGAAGGTTGTCTTAACGTCCATTTGATGCAGCTCCCAACCTTTGGCTGCAGCAATAGCTATTATAGACCTAATAGAGGTATATCTAGCAACAGGGGCAAAGGTTTCTTCATAATCTATTCCTTCATTTTGAGAAAAACCACGTGCTACAAACCTAGCTTTATATTTTTCAATACTACCATCAGCATTATGTTTAATCTTAAACAACCATTTAGAAGAAACGACAGACTTACCTTTGGGCCTGGGTACAATGTCCCAGACATCATTCTTGATGATAGACCCATACTCTTCATCCATGGCTAATTTCCAAGCATGATGTGACATAGCTTCTCCGATATTGTGGGATTCAGACTCAATTATATTGCACATCACAGAACTGTAGTTGGCATGATTTTGGACACTCTTGCTATTTCTGAAGGTTCCTCTGGGAGCAGCAAACCCTTCAGCATCTTGAATCGTATTTCTAACCCAAAGTGGTCTCTTCTTGCAGACCACAATGTCCTGAGGTATATCGGTAGATTGCATGGGTTCTGATGAGTCATTATGAACTTCCTGATTTGGAAGATCAGTAGACTCCTCCTATAACTCAGGGTTAGCATCAACAATTGAATCTTGATTTTCCATTACCATATCATTATTGTTGGTTAATGAACCTTTAGATCTTTTGAAAGCAATATCTTCTTCAAAAGTTACATCTCTACTTACCTCAACATACCTTTGACCTGAAATGTAGATCCTGAAGGCTTTGGAAGATTCGTTGTATCCTACTAGGATGCCTTTCTTTCCAGATGGATCCAGCTTGGTTCGTTTTTCTTTAGGCACATGAACATACACAGGGCTTCCGAATAACCTAAGGTGACTGATGTCTGGTTTGATTCCAAAAAAGGCTTCTTCAGGTGTCACATCCTTTAGGACTCGATGAGGACATCTATTATGAATATAAACTGCAGTTTTGGATGCTTCTACCCATAGAAAAGGTTGCAAGTCCTGATCGTATATCATGGCTCTTGCAGCTTCAACAATGGTCCTGTTCTTTCTTTCAGCAACTCCATTTTGCTGAGGATTGTAGGGAACACAAAACTCCCTCTTAATTCCTGCTTTGACACAAAAGTCATAGAAGCTACCTGAGGTGTATTCACCTCCATTGTCAGACCTCAAACATTTAATTCGATTTCCTGTAGTATTTTCAACTAAGGCTTTGAATTCTTTAAATCTGTTTAGGACTTCTTCAGACTCTTTAGTTTTAAGAAAATAGATCCATGTTTTCCTAGAGAAATCATCTATGAAGATAACATAATATAGGAAACCACTAGGAGATGCTACAGACATAGGACCACATAAATCTGAATGGATAAGTTCTAACCTTTCTTTAGCCCTACTATCGCTTTTATGAAAGGGATTCTTTACATTTTTACCCATTGCACAACCTTTACAAGCATCATCATGAGATAAACTGAGGTTAGGCATACCTTTGACCATTTTACCGAGAGTGGGAAGAGCTTGAAAGTGAAGATGACCCAATCTTCTATGCCATAGCTCGCATGATTCAGGGGTCTCATGAATGAGAGCTTGAATTGGATTAGCTACAAGCTTATATAAACTATCACATCTATTTCCAATAATATAAGCAGATTTGAAATTAGATTTCTTAGGCCAAGCAAGTACTTTCCCTTCAGAAAATGCTATTTGCAAACCCTTATCTTCTAAAGCCGAAATGGAAATAAGATTTCTTTTAATACCAAGTACAAAGAGAATATCACAGAGTTGTAAGGAAATACCAGAATCTAGTTTTAAAGAGGTAGTGCCAGAACCTTTTACCAAGTATCGAGCATCATCACCGATTACTACATGAAGATTGGTGTCTTTTTCCACCAGATCTGAGAGATGTTCACGAAATCCTGAGATGTGTCTGGAGGCACCACTGTCAAGTATCCACGTATTGTTGTCCGTAGGAACATTGTTGGAAAGAGCAGAGATAAGAAGGTAGTCTTCACTTTGTTAAGCAACTTCATTTAAGTTGGCTTCCCTTTCCTTTGGGTCATTCTGACAATCTCTGGCATAGTGACCATATTTGTCACATCTGAAGCAACGAATGTGAGAGGAATCTCTTGACTTTTTCCTTGGATCATAGGAGGAGGATCTAAAATCTTTGCTTCTCTTCTCTTTCTTCCAATGACCACCTTTCCTCGATTTAGATAAGAGAACATGATTATCTTTGAGAGAGTTCTTGAGTTTTCCTCTTACCTCAATTCGAGATTCCTCTTCGATGCAATCAGATTGAAGACGTTCAAAGTTGGGACGATGGGCTCTTCCACCAATGCTACGAATGAATGGTTCCCATTCATCAGGTAGACCATTTAATGCAATCATAACAAGGTCTTTATCTGAGATTTGGCAATCAAGAGTGCTTAGCTTGTCCTTTAGTTCATTGATCTTCATGAAGCAAGCTATGATTGAGTCTTCTTCTTTCATTTTCATGTGTAGAAGTTACTGTCTTAGGGCAAGAGCTCTGCTGAGATTGTTGACTTCATACATCCCTTACAAGTGTTTGATCATTTCTCTAGTAGATACAAACTTTGATATGATAGTGACAAGATGATTCTTGACGGATTCAATTATGATCCTTCTAGCTTTGAGGGAATCTTTCTTGAATAGTTTCAGCTCTTCAGCATCTTCTGGAGGAGACAGCCTTTCTTCTTCTACAAATTTCAGTAGGTCATTTTCTTCAAGGACCAATAGAATACAAACTTTCCAAGCAGCAAAATCAATGGCTCCCTCAAGCCTATCTTCAGCCTTCAAACCTGACATCTTTAATCTGAACACAAAGAACAGCTATATGCAACAATTGATTTGCTAAAATCAGGAGTTAATGACACCTATAGCTCTGATACCATGTTATTTTAAACCCTAGGTATGTTAACCAGATTTATATAATTGATTATGCCCTAGGTTGTATTCAGATTTGCAGTATTTTAGTAAGCCAACATAAATCAGAAATAGAACAGAAGACAAACAAGCATACCCTGGGAAAACCTCCAAGGAGGAAAAACCCAACATGAAAGACCCACAGGTCAGATTATATATTCTCCTCTACATATAAGTACAATACTTAGCTCGAATCTGATCTTCACATATCAAATCTGTCCTTGTATGCTTCAATGACTTGCATCAATAACTACTATGTCCCCTTGGACAATTTCGCACCAAGCTGAATAAGTTCGCACTCTTCCTTAAGTTCGCACAGCAGAGCTAAATCGCCTTTTGATGTAATTGAACTTGATTGTGATTGACTTGCAAATTTTCATTTACTTATATGCATCTTTATTCTTTGTAAGTCGGCCTCCTTGTAAGTCGGCCTTCTTGTTATTTTTGGCGCTAACGTTTAGATGGTGTGTATTTAGCGTGGTGTGGTGAATTAGGATAGGGTCACGTTAGGGTAGGACCCGGTCCTAAAGGGGGTTCGGATGTTGCCTTAAGGCAATCCAAACCCCTATACCCCTAGTTACAATCAACACACCCACCATCCAAAAACTAATGATCATTTTGCCATCCCTAAAACTACATCCTCACATCCCCATCTTGGAAACTCGGAAAAACATAGGTGTGGATGGAGTGCCATCCAAACTTATGTGTGGGAGAGAACTATTTGACAGGAGTATCCCCTGGCTCTATCTATCTGTGTGATAGCAGCAGATGCACTTGACTACTTTCCAGAAGCATGGTTTCTTTTTACATAGAGATAAACAATTACTCAATTTCCATTGTTTTAATGACTCAGCCTAGGCACCATGCTACCTTTTGCAAAAGCTGTGTGAACAACAATTAGTGAAGAAAACACCATTCAGCTATCTAGAGTTCTAATTGGAAGTAAAAAAAGGATAAAATTGTAAATACAGGCATGAAGCATTCTTGATCTTCTGCTTGATGGGAGGTTACAATTTTTTATAGAATTATTTCAGCACAGCACATCTATATTCTTCCACCATCTTTCCTTTTCAAGCAGCCTAACAAATGTTGAAGAAGGTTGTTAAGAAGTATTCTCTACCAGCTTGGTTATCTGCTATTTGACAAAGGATTAAGTGGAATAAAGATCCATGTTTTAAAAGAGCAAGGATCTATCCTGGCTGCGAAACGAGTTGTGAGATCAATAAAGGGTGATGCTCTGTGCCAGATTTTAGTCCATTAAATTCATGCTGCTCAATGCTTTCAGGGTATCAAAGATCCATAACAATTCTCTGACATCATCGGTAATCCTGAGGTCTCAAGCTTTTGGGCTCAGTTCAACTTAAAAGAGTGGGCTGCTTGGAAGATTAGGTCTTAGTTCCTTGGGCAGTTTTAGGTGCCACAGAACATTAGGATCCATATATCCTTCCTTATTTTGATTGCTCCACTAAATCTTATATTTTCCCACGTTAGCTGATAGAATCTTGAACAAGAAAGTGCACCTCTCTATTGAAGGTGTCTTGGGATTCAACAGTGGTGTTCTTGGCAGTATTTAAATACTTAATTAGGACAAGCAAACCTGCTTATCCAGAGTTGTGCAAAAATGAACTGTAAAAATCTCTCTTTAAAAAGTGACATGGTACAGTTTCAAACTGGAGAAACTGAAAATTGTTTAAAAGAGAGACAAAAGAATGACAAGAACAAACTGTATTCTCATCAATATGCAAATGATCAACTGGATTAACCAATACAATGAATATAGGCCTACTTATATAGGCAAGGCCATATAGATGTACGAGCACACAATCATGACATGTGGCTCAATGAGAAACAAGGGTAGGTAAGAAATACTAGGGGTAGGTAGGAGAAATAATATAATATTCCACAAGAGGTGGATGACCCACCGAATGTAGAGTGTAACAGCAAAATAAGACCACAAAAGGTGGAATTTCTCCTACAAGCTCTATCCCTATGTGCACACTTCCCTAAGTGTCTCAAATCCAAACTACGAAGAGATGCATTATCCTAAGTTAACTTAAGTAAAGTGTAATAATATCCATGATGAATATTTATTTACACCAACACAGTTGACTACACGTGGCAAAGTTACAATCAGCAAATTGCTAGTGGTATGGATATATGAATTCCACCATTGATCATGCACAAATTTCTCTCATTCATCTAATCAACATGAAAATGAATTGAGAAGTAGAGACCATGCAACTTGTTGAAATAACCCATTAAATTCACCATAGCTTCAATGAAATCATATGCTCTTTACAACAAAGTCTTGGGAACAATCTGTAATGTCCCCAACTTGGCTCAAGACAGTTTAACCATAATTAATTGATTTCCAATATATTTATAACTTAACTAAATCGATTAAGAGACAAAACTATCTTAACATGAATCCAACCTAGGATGTTCTACCTTTTCTTTAATCCCTCAAGTACTAGCTATTTCACCATACTAAATAATTAATCCTAATTTTGATTTATAAATCATTTACGCATTTATTAATTTTTAATTAATAAATACTTATTATTATCAATCAATTAATAAATACTTTGTTCTGGTGATTTAATGAATATTTACTAATTTACTAATTAATAACTACTTTTTATTATATTAATAATAATTGTAATTATTATATTAATATTTATTATTATCCATCTTTATGTTATCCCTCATTGATCATTCTAATTATATAGATACATAAATAAGTAAATATAGTAATGTGGCAGACAGATCTGACACATGACAGATCTGGTTTGCTATTCTTATGTTCTATACATTGGCTTTACATATGTTTCACTCTTATACTAGTATTATGTAATTTGCCTATCTGGAAATTTCCTTTATAAGTCTGCTGAAGGTCAGTCTACAAGAATAATTTCTGAGTTATATTGCCACATAATATCATTACACTATATAATAATTATTATTATAGCTTTATTATCATTATTATTAAAACTATATTGTTATTATTAAGTTTATTAAATCCTACATAAGGATGATATCGGCTCCCATATATTATGCATATATATTAAGCACATTCCCGTGCATACCACAAGGAACAAAGATGTCACTGCCTATCACTTAATGACAGTTCTGATCCGATCTGATCCATGGTGATCTCTACACTATTAATTCTTGAAGTATATGCAGCCAGTTCTGGACACTAGGTCAAATGGTCAAGTTGGGCAATCTGAATCGCATATAATAAAGATATCCCCCTTGAAGTGATTTCGAAAGGCTTCTTATATGTTGCAATTTTGAATTACAAGATGTGTCCCTCCGTCAAGTCTCTTCCTCATACTAATCGCTGAGAATTCTTTAAAATTTCTACTCTAGACTAATGATAATTTTTAATTCCTTATTGAATTGATAGTTTCGGTAACCATTGTCACTAACAACATAAATGCTATCTATTCCTTCGACGCCCACTATGCTCATCCCTTCTGGTCTCTTCATATCATAACGGTAGACTTAAGGATGATTACGGGTAATTGTCTATGTTCTCAAACGCCTCCCTCCACGGTAATTGACGTCACAGGCTCCAAATGATGGATGTCCATCATTCCTACGTAGCTCTTCTTGGTGCCAATACGATTCTTGGCAATACTCGATATTCATCGATGTTTGTTCCTCCCGTGCTAATTCCATTGTGTAGGCATCTTGCGGAAGTAATTTTCTTCATGGATTATTAACCTGCCATTTTCTCAGTCATGAATACGTTTTGCTCCCTACATATCGTATTTCATCTTCCATGATGCATTCCCGACCATATTCGAGTTGACAACACTGACCATGATCCTACAGCATTGGCACGTCATGACCAAACCTCCGCCTTCGCCTTTGTCTTCGACAGGGCTCAGGCGGTGATGTAATATGATCCGATTTAGTTATGCAGAGAGGATGTATTGATGGTTCCTCAATAAGTTACATATCTTTAAATATTATTTCGGTTGTAATATTGGTAATTTGATATTATTTTGCAATAATATAGTATTGTAAAATAAGAAATTAATATTAATATTTAATGAATAAATTATATACTTAATCTTTGTTTATTAATATACTTAATATTGATGAAGTGAAGAGTCATATGGTCCTAGATACGTCTCCTCCTTATCCTTAACGATTATCTTAATGACTCCATCGCATAACAATTATTCCCCCGCATTATTTAACACACCCTTCTATATATATGGTAATTGCTGATCTTTGTAAATGGATTACTATTAACATCCATAATTAATTACATAATAAATGATAATTTATTATTATGATGAAGAATCACAAAAACTAGTATTAATTACATCACCAGGGTGTGGGGTTATGACAACCCTCTCACTTAAAGGAAAATCGTGAGTCTCATAAATGAGACGATTTTCCGATATTATTAAATGTAAATTAATAAATGGTTTAATTATCGTATTTATTTAATCACAATAATCCAATGTCCAAAGAGGGGTTATGACACAATCTTTGCCTTCTCCTAATCTAACTTATACTCTACTACTCTTGTCTTGCCTTTTACAAATGAGAAAACTAAACCTTATATAGATAACCCTTTACAATGAATGGCTCAAATTAATTCACAATCAATGGTCAGGATTAAAAGATGGAAACCCTAATTAGGGTTTGTTATAACAACTCCCTTTGGCAATGAGAAAATTACATTTAGGTCCAACATTGAATGTGAACCAATAGGAAATGAGGTTAAATATCTTGAAATTTGTGCTTCCATGGGTGAGTTAGGTACATTGCATCATGTTGACTTAAAGTCCTCTAGTTAGTTGGTGATGACTAGGATTGCCACCTCAATTTGTTCGTACTTGGTAGATCAACACAAAGTGTTTGAGCAATATCTCTTGATGCTCAACACCTCCTAAGCTTGGTGTGGTGATGATGGTATCATCACGATGAAGTCAACCTTTTACCCTTGCTTGCCTATCTTTGAATTCTTGAGGTTGTAGAATTATCTCAATGGGGCAATTAAACCCTTGAGGATATGGCGCTCATGTCTCTATCTTGTCTTTGACTCCCCTTGTTATGACTAAACTTCATGTTGTTGGAGTATTCTTCATGCTATGATGTCTTGATCCTTTCAATCACCCCTTGATTGTCTTGATGAATTGAAGATCTTGATGATGTAAGTCCTAATGTGATACACCCTTGAATTTATCCTTCAAGTACTGAAATTCTTCTTTCACATTCCTTGCATGATCTGAGCTTTATCCTTGGTCTTCTTAACATTTTGTAAAGCAATCCTTGAGTTTTTCTTGATATTGTAATGTTTAATGGTGTGAACTGCGAAAGTTGTTCTCCTCTAGCTTCCATAATTGTTCATCTTTCACGCCTCAGAACTGCAAAACAGAAGGATTTGAAATTACATCACATAGTTTAGATATCAATAAAAACTTAACAAATACAGAATGCTAAGTCTGATTTTATGTCTTCCCAAGGTTCAATTTTCAAGTTTTTAAGACCTGACTCCTTCACGATCTGAGTTTGATGCTTGCAGATCAGATTTTAATGTTCCATGTATGAATTTTTAACTTTCAGAGTCTGACTTCCAGACCTTAAGGTCTGATCTCAACATCCCTTTGGTCTGGTCTTAAGCTTTAGGACCTGATTTCCAAGCTTTGAAGGTCTATTTCACATGTTTCCAAGTTTTCATTTCATTTAACGTCTGATTTCATGTTTGCTACAGGTCTGATCAAGTGAGGAAATTCTTCTAAGATCTGCCCAGGTCGCCCTCAAAGTGAGCTGGAAATGCTTCAAAGTTAAGTCTTAAGACTTTTCTAAACAAAATCGCACCTCCTTGAAAGCAATGCTTGATCAATGAAATGATCAACAAATTCACTGATCCTAATGTCATTCACACTGCCTGAAGGGCTTCTATCAAATTCACTTGGAGAGATTGCTTTGGACGATGTTTGAAATGAGGTAAGAGACTCCCTCTATATAGGTATGGATGAGTGAAGGGGTAGGTCTCTTTACCTTGATCTTAGGCCGACCTGATTTAGCATATTAAATGTTTTGAATTCTCCTCTTGCTGAGCGGTTATACCTCTGATTTTAGTTTGATGACCACCCTAGTACTATTGTTTGAACAAGTTGGCATTTTAGCCTTCATTTACACAATGAAATCAGTACTTGTGGTCTTGTTTGCACAATGATTTCGGCTTAAAACTCTTCATTTGCACATTGAAGGCGGCATTTTGACTTTCATTTGCCCACCGTAAACTTTGCTTGAGCGGCTTTATACCATTCATTTACACAACTTGGGTGGCTTTTATGTCCTCATTTGTACAAATTGAGCGGCAAATTCATCATTGTTTGCACAAGGGCTTCTCATCCTAGGCGATATTTTGTGCTTCATTTGCACAAGTTGGGCGGCTTTTGCCCTTTCATTTGCACAATGATTTCCTGTTTATATCAAGCTTGTTGTGGCAGCATTTCATCCTTCAATTGCCCAAGGCAAGACTTGCATTCTCCTCTCTTTATGTCAAAATGTTGGTTTTGAATACTTTGCCTTAGCCAAAATTGAAAAATAAATTGAATGAATGATTCAATAATCGGATTATGTATTCAACAATATACAAGTGTATATATAGAGATTACAAGACAATGTTCTAAATTAAGAACAAGTCGTTTAAAGTGAACTACCAAAAAGCTAAACGCTAAATAAAGCTTAAAAGCTAATTAACTAAACAGAAAAAGCTAAATGCTAAATAAAGCTTAAAAGCTAATTAACTAAAAAGCTAAATGACCATTAAACAAGGCACTAAATATAGGTGACTAAAATATAATTAAATATTCTAATACCCTCCCTTAATGGTCATTCTATCTACTAACTACCCTACAGAAGACACTGCAGGTCTTTTGATCACAAATGAAAAGAACACTTTGCTATAGTGGAGACCCTCCCTGGATCTAAAAAGTGTTAATGACCAAGAATACCAAAATCCATCCAACCTGATGTTGGGTAACCAAACTGAAACCATGATTTTGAGGAAAAATCGGCAAACCCTCCAAAACTGAAGATACAAATCATCATTTTTGTGGAAAAAAATGGTAAAAACCCACGAAACGATTTTTGTGGAAAAAATCGAACAAAACCTTGAAACTTCGCATGGCAAGACCCAAAACACCACATGGTAAGACACCAAACATCATGCAGTAAAACATCAAA
Source organism: Cryptomeria japonica (assembly GCF_030272615.1). Taxonomy (NCBI): domain Eukaryota; kingdom Viridiplantae; phylum Streptophyta; class Pinopsida; order Cupressales; family Cupressaceae; genus Cryptomeria; species Cryptomeria japonica. The sequence continues at coordinate 933,120,479 of NC_081409.1, read as the reverse complement.
CATCATGCGGGAAAACACCAGACAACATCACATGGTAAAACCCTGATTTTTGAGGAAAAAATCAAGCAAAACCCTCCCATGATTTTTTGTGGAAAAAATCAGAAAACCGAGACAATTTTTCAGGAAAAAAACGTGAAAACCCTAGGACCTGTAAGACGAGGTCTGGCCTAAATCAATCTGATAAAGGTAACGATATTCAGATATCGTGAGCATGCACTGTTTCCAAGTGTTGTGGTTGAGGCCACTGAACTTTTGACTATGTTCCAACATGATGTTGGTCAAAGGTGCCATCACGAAAATGGAGGTTGAACGAGGTCAACCTAGTGAAAGCATGAGACAGAAGAATCTGATTCAAAAATCAAAATAGAAGCAGCTGCGCAAAAAATCTGAAACCCTGGAGGAGAATTCTGGCACGAATTCCAAGGCGTGAATTTCGAGGTTTGGAAGAAACCCAAAAATTAAAAAAAAATCTGCAAACTTAAAACAGCATAAATGGTGCCCAGAAAACATCAAAATTCCCGACGTCCACAGAATTAGCAGAAATTGCGAACTGTTTTTAAATTCCAAGGCAGATTCATTGGCACAAAATTTGAGACACGGAAAACGAGGCACCCAGAAAAATCTGATGATGACCCAGTTGAGGTCTCGAAAAACCTACCAAGAATCTGCAACCAAAATAAATTTCGACTTGAACTGAAGGGTAAAACCCTAGTCAAAAATTGCAGAAACCCTAGGAAAATTTTCAATTTGCAAAAAAAAAAAACTCCAGGTTGCAGGCCCGAAAATCTCCAGAACCCTAAACAAAACATGAACTGCTGCCCAACACAAAGAAATTCGCCCACGAACCAAAAACTCTCAAAAAGCCTTCAAAAAAGCAAAATCGTTTTTTTTATAAAAAAACAATTAAAAAAAACCTGGAAAACATTCCAGAAAGAAGGCCATGAATTTTTATTAAAAAATTTGCCAAACTTTAAAGAATCCCATTGACCCGCTTTGATACCATGAAAAATAAATTGAATGAATGATTCAATAATCGGATTATGTATTCAACAATATACAAGCGTATATATAGAGATTACAAGACGACGTTCTAAATTAAGAACAAGTCGTTTAAAGTGAACTACCAAAAAGCTAAATGCTAAATAAAGCTTAAAAGCTAATTAACTAAAAAGCTAAATGACCATTAAACAAGGAACTAAATATAGGTGACTAAAATATAATTAAATATTCTAATAAAAATTGCCACTTGCTTGGGTGGATTTCCTTGCTCCAATTGCACAAAGTAGGGCAGCAAATTTAGGTTCAAACATGGTGGAAATTTCATGTTGGTTTGCACAACTTGCTTGGTTCACATTAAGTCCTCCATTTGCACAATGAAGGTGGCCTTAAACCCTTGGTTTGCATTAGACTACTTTGCCTTGAGCGGTGTTTAGTGCCTCAGTGGCACAAGTGAGTTTGTTTGATCAATTATTTATGAACTCTTTGTGCCAAGACAAGGTGGTGTTTTGTGCTTCACTTGCACAAGTTTGAGGGTGCATTTTAGTTGCTGATTGCACTAGTCAGCTTGATAGGGTGGCCTTTTGGGTCTCAATTGCACAAAATTGACGGCATTTGAGGTTTCATTTGCACAAGTTTGCAAGTCAGCATTTTGGGGTTGGTTTGCACAAGAATTTCAACCTTTAGATGCTCATTTGCACAGCAATTTTGGCCTTTAAGCTCTTGCATGTACAAACATAGCGGCTTTGATCCCTTTGCATGCACAAATGATTAACTTGCTGTTGGTTAACAGATTTGTCTTTCTAAAAAAAGTAACAGAATGACTCAATGTGCCCAGCATGAAAGACAAATAAGTAACTAACAATCGGAGAGATCGCCAATTACGTTGGCAATCTTCCTCTGAATTTTAGAGGTACAGCTCCCTCCTAAATCGACTCCTAGGTTTTGCAGTATGCTTTTTACCCGAAAGCAAGAAAGGAAAAGATACACACTTCCCATATGCAAAAAGATGAAATTTAGATTCAGATTATCGAACGGGAGTGTGAACAACACACAGTCTGGTCACAGCACAATTAATTGCACGGAAAATATTGAAACGTGATGTAAATAACTGAAAAGAGAACATGCAGAATCCAAAGTTTCTACATCATTCACATTTAACCATAGCAAGTAAATAAATATCAAGTGAAATAGCAGTAATTCAAAGCTTACTTCCAGCATGAAAGAATATAGCAAACACAAAGTTTTGATATATTAAATCATTCCAAAGATGCCCAGAAAACAAAATTCTTCAAAAGATGGCTAACTGTTCAAAATGTAACAGCAATTTTCCAGTATTCTCCTTCCACCCTTTTACCATCTATCATCTATCTATTTATAACTAAAGTTTGTTCCATTTTCAAGAAACAGTTCCTTTTAAAGTAACGGTCTTGAAAAAAACCACTTTAAACATGATTTTAAAGAAAACAAAAATTATCGAATAAATCCTATTTATGGACCATTAATCTCATGCTCCTTCCTCATCAAGCACTGGATTTTGTCCTGCAATCTGACGGTCAATCCTATCCGCTTTCCTTTCTTCTTCAAACAATACCCAATGGACTTCAGTAAATTTATCTTCATCAAGTATAGTTGCCTAGACGAAGTCACTCATGTCGAGAAGAATATCATCCTGCAAATATTCATCATCTGGTTGGATCAGGGGACCTTTGCCTTTGAGCACCATCCTTGACATTGTTTGAAAAGACCAATTACCAGGAATCCTCTGTATAGCAAGTTCTTCCTGTAAACGTCGTTCGTGATTCTCTTCCTAATCCGCGATTTCTCTAACAGGGTGATAGCCTTTCTATATTCATTGAAATCGGTATGCCTTTTCCATTCAAAAGACCGTAATTGTCGGATGATATCTTCCTGTTCAATTTTTGGCCAATTCAAGTCTGGGTTTCGAAATGGCAATTAGTCGTCATGAGGCAAAACCATTCTGACAAGGACAACTCATGATAGCATACGCTCCTTTGGTAGTTTTCAAAAGGTGTTGTATTAAATATTATCTGCAACGGTGATAGTATCAAGTGCTACAACACATGTTGCCACCTTTACGTGTCCTCAATTGGTTAATCTTGTCATTAATGATAATACCAAGCAAATCTTCTTGATTGGCTTCTTGGAGAATGTGTGTCGCATGTTGGCACGGCGGGTCGAAGTTGGTAACGGCACAAGCGATTGTGTTCACAGAGTAGATAAACTCAAACAATTTCCATCGGTGACTAATTATAACATGCTCCCTGTCAATACTCATGTCACCACCTCAACAGGCCTATTGTATCAATCTTGAGTCGTGTTCTCGAGAAACGCACCAACTTCTAAGTCAGGTGGTGGTTCCCCCTTGAAGGCTTCATGAATTGACAACACAAGCATGTCGGGAAATCGGTCAGAATCGCAACTTCCGAACTGCTTCAAAAATCAATCAGAAACCCAACCTCCTTGGATCTTCATGAAGAGCAATCGGCCCTTTGTGATTTCCCTCAACCATGTCGGGTGATCGGGTACTTTCTAAACTTGAGAACCCCACGACAAAGTTAACAAGGCAAGAGACTAGCGGCTTAGTTTTGAAAATGCATAAAGCCACAACCCGGGATTCATATTATTGAAGTGGATGAAGGAAGACCCTAAAGAAAAACTTCAAGGCATGGAAAAATTGTGACACGATAGCAAAATTTAATATATGTGGGTAACACTTGCTAAAGCGGCATTTAGGGGGTCATTTGCACAAAATCTTTGCTTGAGAGCAAGCTCATGCCAAGAGCAGATCTTGAGCAAAATCTTGCCTTAACCAAACTTTATTGCAATGAGCTCAATGCTTTCATTCTTAATCATCTTGGGATATTTGTTCACCATTGAAAGCAACTTTGATGACCACTCCTTCAATCTCACCTATGCCGCCCTAAGACCCTAGAGTCTACCTCATGCATGCAAGTAAGACCTTGATGATCCAATATTCCAAGCAACTCAATCAAGCAAGATTTAATACGAAATAACCAACCTCCTCACAAGAAAAAGTTAACGACTAAGAGAGATGCCTAACTAAGACAACTAACCTTAAACCCCAAGCAAAGTGAAAAATTGGGGGTCCCCATTTGCAATAGGGCGATGTGTGAAAACGTCACAACATGTCCATTAAGGACGATTTTCAAAAACTAGAAATTGACTAGTTGACCACTTTTGCCAAATGTCAACATGAGATGGACCTAATGGAATACAAGATTGACAATTTGCCAAGTATCCCAATGGAAGAGGTTGACCCCCTAGTGACCAGGTTCATCGAATTTGCTGCCAAGTAAAACGATAAGGGACGTCCACTTCTACAAGAATGTTGGATTTATTAGTTGTTTACTGCTCATTGGTACATTTTGGATAACTATGTTAGCTTGCCCTAATTAGAGTTTGTTGTTTAATCTTGGCCATTGATCTTAAATCAATCTACGTCATTGCATTGTAATAAGGGTGCCAATATAAACCCTCCTCATTTCATTTGTAGCTCATATCAGAGATTTCGGAGAAATTGTTGTAGTGATACTTCTTAAGTGCTAAGACATAATTCATTGTTCAATTGTTGGAGAATCTTTGTCTACTTTTGCAAGTTAGTATGGTTTCTTGGCTCTCATTAGAATAGATTTTATTTCCAAGTTATTAGATTGAATGAAGGATTTGATAAAGTTGCTCAATGTCGAATGATGTGTTCATACTTTTTATAATTGGATGATTTTCAATTATTTTGCAAAGTAGCCTAATCAAATACATGAAACTTAACTTCTATTGCTATATTCATTGTTCGAAAATCTTTTGAATTCCTTACAAGATAGCACCGTTCTTGTGTAGTTGTTGAATTTGGCGAAGCAGGAATTAGTTTTAATTCCACGTTTGCAATTTCTATCTCCCGAGTTCATAGGATTAGCTTAGGGTTAGAATTATCTTCCTAAACCCTCATCCTTTTGCCTTTTTTTTAAATCTTGGTAGAAGTAGGATTAAATAGAACTTATTGAAAATCATTCCAAAAAGATGAAATTAAGAATCGGCAAAATCCTTAGAATGATTTACTCCTCGAACAATTGTGTAAGTCCCCCTTGAGATTACCAGCATATCACAACGAACCAACTGAGACTACCCACATGAATTTGGGAACCTTGGAGTCGTCTTTGTGATCACACAATCCATCTATTTAGCACATAAAATATTTTCAAGAGAGAATAGGATATCTCTAGGTATTTTATTCTAACTTGAGCATGCATAAAAACCACACCAACAGGTCGACACTTACAAGTTTCCAATTGCTAAAAAATAAACCATCCATTACTAGACAAATCTTGCATCAAGTCACTACCACAGTATTTGGGTCACTAATGCAATTTATTGTCACCTATGTGTTTCTTGTGTGCAATCAACTTGTAAATGAATTTTCTAGCCTTCAGCCACTTTCGACAATCTTCCACCTTCCAACATCAAATTAGAGTTGCTCCCCTAACCTTCCACGCCTTTTCATTTAAGCTATAGCAATCTAATTTTCAGTTTCACCATCTCTTAGCATAGATTGTAGTTATTTTGAAAAATAAAATAGTTACTGTTTTACTCCTTATATGCAAAAGACTGGTTAGAATCTTTAGATACAGTTTTATATATAGTCAGTTAAAATAAAAACACACTTAGATCGTAGAGGTGTTAAAAATTTATTTACATAAAGAATTTAGTTATCATCAAAATACACAAATTGGATCACACATCTAGCAAGTGACTATGTTCATGAAAGGAAAATAACATTAAGTACCAAGAAAGAACTAATCAATGAGCAATTGTTTTAAGGTAGAGTATTACCATAAAAATGAGAATCCAAAACCAAGAGCAAGCACACCATAATCCAAAGAGACACAAAATTTGTAAGGGGGAAAAGTAAACTAAAAACCCCCATGATTATGAAGATGGCATAACGCCTAAGTAAATACAATAAGAAAGAGAGAATGAGCTTAGCATAGAAATGTTTCCATGGAAGAAAAGAGAGAGGCACCTCAAATATATAGAGGTGAGAGAGGAGTTGCGAATGTAACTCCCAAGTCTAAGGATGCCATCTATCATCCTATGTGTGTGCAAAGTGTCACAATCCTCATAAGGAGGAAATATAATATTCCACGTATATGGAATAAATAAAAATGAGTTGTGAGAACTCAAATAAGACAGGACGTGTAGGGATACCTTAGGAATATTCCTACAAGTAACAAATAAAAGGAAATTAACTTTACCAAGTAAAGATTAATTCCTAACAGTTCATATGACATAACCGTATTGGAACATGAATCAGGTATGGATATGGGTACAGGTATGTGGCAGCATGTCGATACGAAAATTCTTTGGGGGGGTTGGATACATCCGTACAAACATATAAAATCATGAATATATGCAAATATGCAAATAAAAATGAAAGCCAAAATAGTAAATACCATACCAATCAAATCAAAATATATATTGAAAATACGTAATAAAATTATGCTCAGTGACTTTACATTTACTAATAATACTTAATAAATATAAATATTCTTAAAAAAATCATTTCAAAATAAAAATGGATCAAAACAATTATATTCATAAAAAGATAGAATAGAAAGGTTAAAATATTTAAAAATTAAAATATTTCTTTAACAAATGATTCTAATTTAAATATAAAAATAAGACGAAACCATATAAATTTAAATATTAAAATATAAAAGATTAAAATATCAAAACATAAAAGATAAACCTCAAAAAAAGGTTTAAGGAAATATTCAGAATTATTAAACTAAATACATTTAATAGTATGCTACTTCATCATTGATCAATGCATGATGAAAACCCAATGATAGAAGGGGCGCTTTTAGGGTTTTTGGATGCAAAAAAAGGTCAAAAATGTGTGTTTTTGTTATGTTTTGGCCCCCAGCACCTTTGGATATGGCCGGCTTTGTACCTGGGTTCATACCTGGCGAACCCAAATGCCTAGGTGCGTACCCAGGGCAAACCCCCACAAGAACCTGAACCCTTCACCCGGGTTCAGGTGCGTGGACCAAAACAGGCGAACACAGTAACATAGCAGAAAGCTAATCTTCAAGTTCGACGGAAAGTTAAATCAGAAATTGTCTCTTCATTGTGGTTTATTCTGCCATTTGCACTTGGTTTCTTCACTCCTAAAACTCACAAAATAAATGAGGATAAGCAACTAAAAAGAAAATGGAGGACATAGATGAGCAGCACAGAAACAAGTCGGAACATTTTTTCCACCTGTCACAACACGAAAACAACAAAAAATGATGCACATTTTACCTTTCGGTTTTTCAACACTTTCTCTAAAATTGACGTGGATTTTTCTATTAAAAAAATAAGGCATAGAACTTTCACGAAGTGCCAAAATCATATCGAGTTCCATGAAAAAATGCCATGGACACATATCGGAATCTTGTTGCAGATCAAACAACATTTCAGGCTTCACAAACACAACCCATTGTCAATGCAACAAGGTTTTTTAACCATATCCGAGTCCCAGACATAACATACTCAGAATCAGTGGAGGAAATTGCCATTCGGCAACCTAAAAATAATAATTTATGTTTGCAGCTTGGATAAAGGTCAGCATTGGCAATCCAGTTAGCTCAAGTAATTGGATAGCTAAACAATGTCCCTGGCATTAATAGTTAGTTTAAACATAGAATTATATTCAATTCAATTAAACTTACCAAACATATTTACTGTTTCAAATAGCACATCAAAATAATTTTAGAATACAGCAGGCATAGCCTGTTTTGACCTCTTCAACAGAACTTGTTAGATTTGATATTTCTGACATTAGTAAGTCTGGCGCTTATCCTCAAACTTCTTGTGATTCTGACATTACCAGTCTGACCTTGTACTCAAACTGCACTCAATTAAATAGCATGGAGCACCATTAATTAACCTAACCATCCTGGTTTTGAATTCTGTACCAGGAGTCTAATGTGCACCACAAAGGATCTATAGTATATTTTTATACCCTTATATTTATAACAGGTACACAACCTATACCCTTATTTCTATCCATAAAACTCCAACATTTTTATCATACCGGAAACACATCCCCCAATAAAGAAAATTCAGAGAAACATAAGGCTATATTTGTACTAGTGCCAAAACCCCTTTGTTATGGAAAGCTTCTATATCCATATCGACCCACATTTTCTCTCTCAATAAATAATCTTTGAATCACACTGATAAATAATACCACATTCCATTGCATTAGTGCTTGATAATGCAATAAGAGGTTTAAGACCCTGACAAAATGACAAAAATAAATTTACAATTGCATGCTATCATAAATGCATTTATTGCCATAAAGACCACACACTATGGGCTGCTGGAGGTAATATGATTCATACCTTGTAACCAACATAATGACCTGCAGGATCACATTTATAAAGTTGAGGTCCTAACTCTTCATCAATACCAAGAACTATGGCCGCTGCATAACCAACACATGTATGTAAATCAAAAAAAATATGGTGTAGTGGCACAAAATAGTTTGTTCAAAACTTGTACTTCTTCACAAAAACAAACAAAAAGTGCAAATTGCAATACCCTTTTATATATCATATTATTAAAAAAAAATGTATACCAACCTACTCCCAGAGGTCTCATGTACGCATGTTGTGTATACACTTGAGACTTATCTGCAAGCCTGTATGTTATATACAATAACATAAATATGTATGATTATGCACAAGAAAACAGAAAGTTTGAAGCAAAAGAATATTTAGGATGTTAACAACCAGCAAGAAAGAAACAATATGTTGAAAATTGAAATAGAACCCCGCTGTACCCATTTGGCATTTATTGTTTTTTCAAACTACTAATTGGCAAATTTAATAATTAAAAAAATTGTGAAAGTTGATTATTTGGGTTCTGAATGGTGTGAAAAGATATTCTTGCAAATTTAACAAAAAAAGATAATACTTAAAAAGAAATTAATTTTCATCATCAGGGAAATTTTGGTGGCTTCAGCAGCAAAAATAAAAAAGTTCCATTCAAAACAGCAAGCTATCTCAATAGATGTTTTCTGATTAGCTAAGAACAACAACGATGTATGGAGAGCACAAAAAAGCACAGACTAACGTATAATTACTTGATTTTACGTAGTGACATTGTGTCAATATAAGCAAAGTGAATTCGTGAAGCCAAAAGTATCCCCTAAGTAATAGGCAAACCCACACCATGATGATAACCTTCAAATTTTTAATGAAGCCTCCCACAACTTAGGTGCAACTGACTACCAGCAAATCAAATATGTAGATAATATCCTTAACTTATTGATAAAATGCATATTGCATTGGTTATATTCTAAGTTACGGAATTCGTCCGTGTAGACTCTACACCCACAATCGGGTACAGGTGCGAACCAGGTTCGCTCCCCGTTTCATCCCAGGTCCGGCCCGGCTTCGTTTTTTTCCTGCAAAAAACGTTTTTAATAAAGTCTTCATTGGTGCGAAGGTTTTTCACGTTTGCGCATGCCCAAGCACTGAAGAGCACACAGTTATACTGAGAGGGAGGGGGGCGCATAGGGGGGGTGAATCAGTATAACAACAAATTTTACCAATTTAAACTTTTTTAACTTCAATAACTTATCTCATTAACATATTCATTGCGTAACAACATTTATATGTGATCTAACTAATATGAACACAAGTAGAACACAAGATATATACGTTGAAACCCTTACGAGAGAAAACCACGGCAAATCAATGCTTTTATACAATTCTTCTTTTACAATGTTTGTAGGCATCAAACTACTAGAGACATCAACCCCTACGTTTGTGAGCACCAACCCACTGGAAGCACCAACTCCCAAATCTAATTTTGTGAGCACCAACCCACTAGAAGCACCAACTCCCACTTCAAAATTCGTGAGCACTATAACCCACTTCACATAAATCTGATTTTCCACCTTGACAATGTTGCTATGACACCAACCCCTACGTTTGTGAGCACCAACCCACTGGAAGCACCAACTCCCAAATCTAATTTTGTGAGCACCAACCCACTAGAAGCACCAACTCCCACTTCAAAATTCGTGAGCACTATAACCCACTTCACATAAATCTGATTTTCCACCTTGACAATGTTGCTATGACACCAACCCCTACGTTTGTGAGCACCAACCACTGGAAGCACCAACTCCCAAATCTAATTTTGTGAGCACCAACCCACTAGAAGCACCAACTCCCACTTCAAAATTCATGAGTACTATAACCCACTTCACATAAATCTGATTTTCCACCTTGACAATGTTGCTATGACACCAAACCCTACGTTTATGAGCACCAACCCACTGGAAGCACCAACTCCCAAATCTGATTTTGTGAGCACCAACCCACTAGAAGCACCAACTCCCACTTCACATAAATCTGATTTTCCACCTTGACAATGTTGCTATGACAACGGATGATGGAGGATTTGATCTTTTCACATCTGCCTATATTACTTTCTCAATTGTATATTCTCTTCTTCACAAATCTGCATATACAACTGTCTCAATTCTCCTTCACAAATCTGCTGTAAAGTCTTTCTTACATCTGCTATAAATTCTTCCTTAAATCTGCTATTATGATTACCTTAAATTTGCCATAAAACTGGTATCAATCTCTTATTAAATTCTTTACAATAAGCTCTTCAATCTTCACTTATTCTTCTCTATAAGACTACCAGAAGTCTCTTACAAATTTATCTTTAAATCTGCATCATATCCTTCTCTATATTTGTAAAATATCCTTCTTTATATCTGTATAAATTCCTCTTTGACATCTGTGTATACTCTTCTTTTATATCAGCAAATACATCAGCAATCTTCCTTTTTCTTCTGCAGTAATATATCTGAATTATATATTTCTTTATTACTCACCACTCATTCTTTTATTTCACTCACACTCCTCATCGCACACAACTCACACATACTACATTCTTTACACACACTCACCAACTACTCCACACCAATTTTCTTCTCTAAATATATTACAAGTCATGCCTTTATCGAATTGGCATGTCCTTTTGTTATGTTTTGTTAATTACAAGTCATGCCTGTAACAAGTCGTATTAATTTGAATCGCACTTCACCTTGAAACATCACACTTGTCTTTAATCAAATCGCACCTCTTGTATCTAATCTATCAGTAAATCTTTTAAGTCAATTATTCACTAAATGAAGTCGGCTGTAGCATTTAATTAAATTCTTTCACAATGAGGAAATTAGTATAGCTGCTTTGTTCCAGCACGATCAATGCTTTCTCACAAAACAATTATTACTTTGAATGTTAGTGATAATCACTGCATTCTTTGAATCAATGTTTGACATCTCTTTTAAAAAGACATAACCTTTCTTAATTACTGCTTATCCTTTTCTGATTTGTTTTTGTTTATAGACACAAGTCTAATACAATCGTTTCTTTTTGACTTATTTAATCACTGCTTACTAATGATTACTCATTCGCTTCATTAGCTATAAGAATTATAATCGCTGTGCATGTTCTCCATGTGCATGATCGTTCATAATCACTTCTTCCTCTGTGTCTAAATTACTTCTTTCACAAACTTTCTAATTTGAAATCTCTGAAACCTCTCCCTCATGCTGTATTTCAATCGATACATGTATATCAGCAAAATCACCTTTTACTACACACCCGTTTCTCTCATAAGCTATATTGACAATAATGGTTTCATAGTCTAATTGGCATGATAAAGCTCTCCACCTGTTTTCTCCTGGAGTCTGTTGATATGTAATTCACGGCCTGCTCTAAATTCTGTGTACCAAGGAATTAATATCATTTGGCTGTAGAATTTGTATTGTCCACAATATCTGGTTCAATCAACCATTTAAAATATATGGTGGAGGTAACATCACTTGAAATCTTATATGCGAATGTGGATATCTGGTGTGAAGTCTTTATTCCTTCAATATTATTGGGAGTCAATCACTTCACTACCGGGTTTGTTTCATCAACTACTTCGCTACTGTTCTTCATTTGAAGATCTGCAGTCACATCAATTTACTTCACAACTTGGCATAATCTCTCGCTTACTGAGAATTAATCTTTGTCTTTGTATACTCTTTAACATTCCCTCAATATTGATAATTGTGTCTTGAGAAAATAACAGTTGTTTGTCTTCACACCATTGTTATGGCTTCAAGCACTTCATTCTTACCAAGTAAATAAACCAATCAAATATAGAATGATTCTTGATATACTAAGAAACTTCTCAGCTAATCATACTTGACAATACACTTTAACAAAGCTCTTCTTGACATCAATGACAATATTTCCAACAAGCACAAGGTGTTGGGAAGGTTTTCACAGCTGGTAAAATTCGTTTCATATTAATATATGATTCTGACATTAAAAATAAAGTATTATTTATAGTTAAATTAAACTGCTATAAGAATTTAACATTTATTTTTAGTACAATTAAATTTATTATTGTTTTATTTTATTTTTATAACTTTTATTTTTAATATTTACGTTTAATTCAAATATTAAATAATTAATTTAAATTTTAAAGTATTTATATATAAAATTTAACTAATTTAATTTTAAAGTATTTAAATTAAATTTAACAAATGTACTTTTATTTAATATAATATTGTTTTATTAAGAATTCACACACACATATATATTGTGTGTGGGGACGTACCTGTACCCAAACCCAAGGAAAAAAATTCCCATATCCGCGAATCCGTACCTGTATTTGTATCTGTATCCGTACCCGTATCCGAATCGATAACTTAGGTTATATTAATCAAGGGCATAAAATTGCAGAAACTTAAAATTATATTAATAGACCTCAAACAAAAATGTTATCACAATGGGGCTGGTAACTACCCAACCCCTACAATTGAGCATCCTGCTCAAACACCAAACATTGCACTCACTCAGTCAGATTCTTCCTAAGGCTATCAATGAGAATAAACTTAATTACCCTAGTCATTGCAACTTTCTTCTTGCCAAATTGAAATGAGAACCAAGGTTTATGGTTATCTTAAGAGGTGTCTTCTCCCTTTAATCATAATTCTTTTCTCAACTTCCTACTCTTGTCATAAACAAAATGATTTGTAGAACATAACATATACTCCTCCTCAACCAATTCTTTCTCCACTTATTCCATTATGTGCTCTTGTTTCTAGCCTTCTTCATCATGAGGTCAATGTGCCCATCATACCCTTTAATTAAATTAACAGATATCTCATTTATTGTAGACATTATGCAGCTTTCTTTCATTACTCCTCCCATTAAACAAGCATAAAAAGTCAAATATTTTGGAACTCTTAATTCCCCCAAACTTGGTGTTAGGCAAGAAACTAGGAATCTTCTCCGTTGTGGTTTTCAAAATGAAAACATAAGATCTCTCCCTGCCTTGTCTCTCCTATCATGCTTCCTAGCATGCACAAGGAAATACCTATTGAAAACAGATGATAATAAGTTCATTGTATACTACAATTCTCTTGGACAATTGTATTCATTATGTTGACAAGAACAATGTATACAAAAAAGTACCAAAAAAGTGAGCTCGAACCAAAGTTGTATTGAGATAGGTGACATCCTAGGAAGGCTCAATACTTCGCACTCGTGAGTATCACTTAGGCACAATGAGTGCCAAGTGGACCATCCACTCTCAAGAGAACTGACTTATTTTTAATCACAGCTCAAGAAATATGAATCGATCTAGATTCACTCTAAATCATCAATTGAATCCCAAAAAATCATCACATAGTTTGATACATTGCAAAGAACCACTTGTACGGAAAAGAATAATGTACTTCAAGGGGCAACAGAATCCCCACAATGAACTCTTGCTAGAGAAAGTTGTAATTAGAGAAATCTTCCTATTAATTATATTTTACTTGTATATTGTAGCTGGCAAGATTAGTTTACTTTTGTGGGTTGTATGCGCTTGCTCTTGGTAGTTGTCGATGGTTGGAAGTTATTAGCAACCATTGGATAGTTTATATACACCTATTGTACTTATGAAAGTGTACCACATGTTATGAACATTCCTTGAACTGCAGATATATATATGCATATGAATGAAACAAATTGTGATATCTTAATGCAAATACTGATATGAATCTCATATAATTATTGGTATTCATCTATCCTATTTACTCGATTATATCCAAAGCATATTGAGTTAGGAAATAGCCATTTTGCATCGCTGCCTACAAGAGGTTAGGTTGAGTTACGAAGTCGAGTTGGTAAAAATGACCATATAAATATGGCAGCCTATAGTGTCCCCTTATCAAGCCTGATCAGCAGGGGTGACCATTAGCCCATTCTTAAGCTCCAATAGGCTAATCGGTATTGGCAAGGAGACCACATAGATCTTGGAGTGCATCGATTCAGTCTTTCTTTGTTTTCGTTGATGGATTTGAGTCCAGTTGGTGTTATGGATTGTGTTTACACTTTTTGACAAGTTTTCAGACTCTCAAGGTGTTCTCCAAACTTCTTGGAGAGAACGCCTACTTTTAGTAAGTCTCCGAGTTGGCACCAATTTTCATCCCACTGCGTCAACTTCATCCTGGCATGCTCAGATTGGATTTTCAGAACTCGAACAGTAGCATTAAAAATATACACTAAAGTTCTAATGTTAATGTTATATTATTTTACTTTAGTGTTATATTTTTATAAAGTGATGTTATGTCCCATAACGTGAACCCCTGGGAGAAGCAGACTTACACACAAGTCACTTTCATATTTGTAAAAGGTACTTTGGGTGGGAAATGAGTAATTTTAAATTTCAAATTGGATTGTTTTCCCTCCAAAGCTATAAAAGGAGGTTTGGGCTATCATTTTCTGTATGCAGAAGAGTACACATAACGAAATGTTGTCAGATTGAACCTACATGTTCTTAGATCTTGTGAGGACGAAAACCCTCATTACATAATTGGCTTCAGATTTGGAATACAACCCCTAGCTGGTTTAGAGTAATTCTACACAAGTCACCATTGTTATTAAAAGCACTTGTAGATTTGAGGTTTCACAAATGAAGCTCTTTGAGATATTTTGATTGCAGATTTTGAGAGCGAATATATAATTGATTTGCAGAAGATTTTTTCCCATGTTTGATGCTTTCCTAGCAAGTTTTAGTTGTTCGTACATATTCCAAGAAGCTGGCCATACGCACATGTGTTGAGTTGTGAAGACCTGAGATCAGTTTGAAAACCACTGGAGCTGTTTGGATAGGGTTTTCCTTTGTTGGCCAACTCCATTTGATCGGTTTTTGGTGACTATTCACAAGGGAGTGATTTCTTAAGGGGGTCATACAATATGCCCTTGTTCCTGGTGATTGGCAAGGATTACAGTTACAAAATGCCTAAATCTTGGGGTTTGTTTCACCTTGAAAGGTGATGCCTAGGCTCTTCCCATCACTTTCAGTCATTTGTGTATATTGAGCAAACAAGGATTTGGTGGTTGGATATTGGTTTTGTGCTGGTAGCCCTGTTCTAGCACTAATATCAGACTAGTATTCTACCTACTGTTGCCATTTGAGGGCTGTTCTGAGAGTGCTGGGAGCTCTTGAGGCTGATGTGTCAGGCTTAGAAAAGTTCTAAGCTGGAAAAGCCGATGATCTTGATGTCTTGCAATGCTGCTCGACCTTAATTAGAGAACAGAAAGGGTTGATTCTGTTATATCAGACTAATGTAGCAATACTTCTAGGGTCTTCAGACCTGGTACACCTTACTTTCATCCATCTTTGAGGTATTTACTGTTACTGTTTGTAGCTTAGGGAGATATTTTCTCCTAAGTTAAAATAATAAATGATAAATAAGGCAAGTCGGTCTTATTACAAATCATATCATTATTTGCTATTTATCAAAAGGGCCAACCCAGATGAAGGGTCGCCTAGGCTGATATATATACAAGGTGATGTTATTTCATTCTATAATCAATAATTCTCATCTTCATTTGCACCTTCAAGAAGCAGTTCGATCTTTCAACAGCAGATGGCCATCCTTGAGTAGCCGATCAGATTGCCAGGAGTTTTATATATATATATATATATATATATATATATATCAGATATATTTTTGCTGGGTTTTTTCTCCCTTGAGTAGGAGGGTTTTCCCAGGGTAAAATACTGTGTTCATTGTTCATTGTGTTGCTTCTCTGATCGCTTACATTTCTGATCCTAAAATCAACATTTACCCTATGAATATTTTCATATCTTGTCATCTATCATGCATTGACTCCATTGGTGAATGTTCCAACAAAACATTATAATAGCAGATGCATGTAAGCTGATTTCCTCTATCAGACTTTATGACAGAAATAAACAATTAAAATGCAAGTTAATGATTTTCAGAGGAAAAATTTTCAAAAAAAAAGAGGTATGGTGGTTATTACACAGCCAGCAAAAGAACCAGTGTAATCTAACCCAAAAAAAAAAGATAACCTTCCACAAGACCTCATAAATTTGTAGGATATATCCATCAAGGAGCACATATGAAAGGAAGCCATGAGGAGAAAAATACCACAGGACACGATTTAAAATAACTTGCAAGTAAATGAAGTAGATCACATCCTGAACTATTTTCCAAGACTCCTTGCATGACATTTTATAATTTTACAATATCTGTGCAGGGAAAAAGAACAAGAACAATGTGTTCTGCAAATACTCCAGCACTACGAGGAAAGGAACTGACAGGCACAAGAAGTAGCACCAACCGACAAGGCAACTCTCAGAATTACTGCCCTTGTATCCAAACAAGAACAAGAAGAGATCACAAAGTGGTCCCGAATCATTAAAACGTCGAATGATCCTTGAGAATAAGAGGACAAAAGGAATGAAGAAAAAGGCTAAGGGAAATAATTGAAGAAAATGAAGGGTTATTAAATGAAAGTCCCAGTCATCCCGAGAACGAAGTACAAAGACGAAACATCAATCAGAGTGGTAGTGGGGAAGTGAAATAGATTTACACAAGAAAATGCACAAAGGTAGAGTAGGAAACAATAGCAAGGCACTTTCCACTCCCTAATAAAGCATGTGTGCACCTTGTTGCTTCAGTCAAGAAATCTTCAATACAATCACCACCAAAGGAAAAACAGTGGAAAGGAGAGTCCACAGACTGATTATCATAAACATACGAAAACAATATCTAACGCATCAAAGAACTACTTATAGAAGAGTCAATAGTCCAAGGATTTGAGCATTCAACTTGAAGACAAAAGGAGCACAGGAAACATTATGAAGGCAACCCCTACATGCAAAAAGTTGAGATCGTGCAAGTATAGTATTCTTACATGGTCAAGAGTGCAAACGAAGCACCAAAATATATGAATCAAAACTCCCCAACCAAGTTCCAGTCACAGATGTTGCATAAGAGAAGAAAGATGGTGACTCCCCCAACAAGTCTGAATGTAGAGAGGCAAAACTCCCAAAATTCATATTTATCTTCAAATTTGACCCTGTTCGCCCAAAAAGCAGTAACAACAGCACCAACAGTTGGAGAGATTGTAGCAAAACCACAATCCTCCTCTACGTTTGAGAGGGGCAGCTCTCTCGCATGATGGGGGCTATTTGTAATTTTTGTGTACTTTTGGCCTAAAAGTACAAAAGGAAGGAAAACAAAACTAAAGAGGATGAATAATAGAAACCCCAACAGTAGACATACGAATACCAATTGAGATTTCACAATAGATAATGATTACAAAGGAGGTTTAAGCACAAGACAAGTTTTGATATGCAATGGTGACGAAATAAAGGAAATACATTTCAACATACAAAGTAACAAATTGCCTTAGCACTTTCAAACCAAGATACCAGGGTATGACTGTTTCATCATTTACATATATCATTTGAACTGCAGATCAAAAGAGTGCACAAGTAAACAAAGGGATTATCAATTTAACATACGAGAAATCGATACTAATAACTAAGAAACACATTCAAGACATACGAATTAAATGCATTCTTTATTATTCTTTTATAAATATACAAGTTCAAAAGTTGAGTACAAAATGTGAAAGCCAAAAGTTCTCCAGTGTTTCCCCCTCTACATTTGTCACTTTTACATTTGAATGAGCCTTGTATTTATAGGCTCTCCTTGAAATATCCCAGGTAGTAAACAAGGAAAATAATACAAAATCTTTCAAAACCAAACACAGAAATAATACTCTCTTATAAAATTCAACTTTCCCCATCCAAAACGCTACACAGAAGATTCTGGAAAGTTATTCCTTAAACAGTAGATTGACCTACAGGAAAATATCCACTACTCTTACCAGCAATAAAGCCATTTAAACTTCAGATTCTGCTCTTGATACAGACTACATAGAATGATATTCAGCAGAATAGAATATCGTACAGAAGTAGGAATACATCTTATTGAAAGTACTAAATCAGAACTGTGAACCTGGGACTGTCGGTTGTTGATGGAAATGCAAGCCTGAATAATGTTTTCCTATTTCTTGCTGGTTGTCTGTCTTTTATTTCTGGTGGGTCACAAAACTGTGCACAGAGCAACTTCAGGTGAGCACACAGCTTCCTTGTGTGGAAAGGAATGAATTGTAGCTGCAAATGGTTGCAGAACTGCTGCCAGAACCTGGAGAAACGTCCAAGCTAGACCTACAGGGGCTACATCCTGTATTGATTGAGAGGGTTTGCAGATAAGAAAAATAACGTATATCGTGAATGACAAACTAACCTTTTCCTGGCATCATAAATCAATCCTTCCAGCTACAGAAACAGCAGTTCTCTTTCCAAAATGGTGTGATGGTAGAAAAATGGAAAGTTTCTAATTCCGCCCTAGTGAACTTGTCAGCAAAAACATTCCAAACTCAAACCTGGGCGCCAGCCTATGCCAAGTCATAAAAACAACCTCATCTCTTATCTTAGCGACAGGGTAAAACAAAATACCCCCACCTCCTAAGGGCGCAAAGTCATGACTTAAATTCTGGCCCCTCCAACGACTGAAAAATAGGAGTCACTTAAGTGACTTAAGTGAAACCGGCCCCACACACTCGTCTCCTTTAATTTCATAAAATTGACCAAGTCTGGGAGATGCACAACTAAAACAGACTTAGCAAAGTGATTATTGCAGTTTGATGCTTCAATTGAGAGGGGACGTTACACTCCTCTCGGTAACCACTTATAACAACCTCGATAACTACTTTTTAACTACATTTTTTAAATATAATAAACATAATGAACCTTATATATTTATGTTTTGCATAAATTTTTCAAAAATAAGGTCTATTTCCTAACTTTTGGTTACATTAAGTGACATAAGTCATTTTTTTAAATTAGAAACTTGAAAACTTCAAGGAAGAGATCAAATAATTGATCTTGACGAGGTGGCATTGAATCTTTGCCCAATACAAGAATCATTCATTCATCAACAAATTAACCTTCAAGGAAACATATTCCAATTGCATCTGAAGTCAACATTCTTTCCTTCCATTGAGTCGATTGTTTCCCTTTGCAAGCTTTGATAGAAAATAACTCCTCAGTCAAGCATTTTGTTAAAAGAGAAGACTCTGTCGTTGGAACTTGTGTCTATTGTTGAAATTGAATGACTCTGTCATTGCAACAAAAATCACCTTAAAAATTATTAATGATATGTTGGTTTTTGTTTATTCGCACCATTTAAATTGATAGATGTCCATACATAGGCTTTATAACATCAAGGGTCAATTCATGATGACAATTGATACCACCTAAGAAAAACAAGAACCAACCCTCCTTTTTTAAGTGTTTCCAAAAGTCTCATGATCGATCACATGTACAACATGTTACAACAGATATCCTTTCACTCCCAATCCCTTCCCATCTTTCTTTCCATTTCTCTTCATGAGTCACAAGAAGGGAAATCTACAATGTCAATAACTTCAACACCGAATATCAACTTTCATCCATGTTTTTTTTGGTGGCTTACACATTGCTTGAACAGTCTCTTGAACATCCAATATGGAGCTACAGTATAAAATTGATCAAGAACACCATGATGAGAAAAATAGCAGACATGGGATGATGAAATAAAGAGGAATTCTGCATATAATTCGTGGCATGTGAGAGCATATGAATCACCAAACGCACTGAGCATATTCTGCTATGTCCGTGTCCTCAAGACTATATTTATTGGATGTATTTTGCCAAATGGCTCACATGTATTGTCTCTATTTCCACACTTTATGTGCAGACCTGCACACATATTTGATTTTAGAGGTTTTTTTTTAACTTGGCATGAGTATTATACCATTTTCAATGCTGTCTATGCTCCCATATTTTGTATTGCATCCACCACAATAGTTGCAAATACAACATCAACGATATTGAAATGTTCTTCATAAATTCATGAATCGTCATAACCTGTGCGATAGGCGCAAGGATGACGGCAAGGTTGTACACTTCTGTCGTATAATAGCCCATTACATTTGTTCCAAAGTGTCTAAAGCCTTTCCAGCAAATCTATTTTGTATTCAAATATCAATCATCCCATTTCATTCGCAGAGATGACATCACTTTGAGACATTCAGTCAAATAGTTCAAATGCCTTGTCAATGCTCCGCATCCTGCATACATCTACCATAGTGGTTGCCACTAAAACATATGAGGGAATCCTGATAAAAAAAAATATATGCACCATTATGCATTTCATGAGATGCCAACTCTAGAGACATTTTGTCAAATAATTCACATGATGTGTTTAGGATTCCACATCTAGCAAAATTTCTCTATAGCTTCATCAATCTTCACAAACCTTGCATTGCAATTCATTACATTCCATTAGATGGCATCTCCTCGAGGCGTCTTATTAGAGAGTTCATGTGTATTGTTCATCCTCTATATACGTCAGCTTGCATGTCTACAAGAGCATTTCTAATCATAATATCTGACAAAAATATCTATACCAACATGCTTTGATGCACATCCATACACAATCTTCAAAGATTCTATTTCGACACGACAATGAGGATGTTGGCCAAGGTGGTGAATCAAGCTTCACACCTGCCAATCATATTTGTTTGAAAGTCTCTAGAGCCTTTTCAATTATTTTATTTGGTGCATTCTCTACAAATATTTCAACAAACATTTCACCCGCCTTGTATACACTTCCAAGTTTTGTAAGCAAGTCTATCATAGCATTTCAAACCATATATCTGACAAAAATCTCCCTACATCGTGCTTTGATGGATGTCCATCTTTTGTTCCTAAGCTCCCATTTTAGCATTGGCGAAGAGGATGATGGCAAAGGTTGTGGAATTTGGTTCTATGCACATTGCACATATGTTGAAT
This sequence comes from Cryptomeria japonica, assembly GCF_030272615.1. NCBI lineage: Eukaryota > Viridiplantae > Streptophyta > Pinopsida > Cupressales > Cupressaceae > Cryptomeria > Cryptomeria japonica. The sequence continues at coordinate 933,099,158 of NC_081409.1, read as the reverse complement.
GCACATTGCACATATGTTGAAGTTTCTGAATCTTTACTAACAAATCCATTTGCGCCTTTCCCCGTGACCATTGTATTCTTGAGATCACATCTCTTTGAAGCATTCTGTCAAACATTCAAGTGGCTTGTCGATGCTTCCATCTTTTGCATGTGCGATGCCCTTCTACTGCGCGAAGAAAACCTATCCACACATGCACCACACACCTAACTTGCATCTAAATAATAAAGATTAGGACACTGTCAATATAGCCGGCACGGGCAACAAGGTGAATTGTGCACGTATAGTGATAAAAAAAATTGAGAGCTTCTTCACGAAATTCATTTTCAGCACATTTTGTTATCATTTCATTCCGTGGGAACATATTACTTTGACATATTCTTGTCAAAAATTTCACCACCTTGTTTTTTATTCCACATTTTGCAAGTTCTTTGAAGAATACTTGTCAAACATTACGCTGCCATCATATCTCCATGAGATGATATACCCTCAAAGCATTTGGTCAAACAGTAAGCACGATTTGTCTCTGCATCTTGCATGAGTGATTACCAATGTAATAGCAGCTACAACTTCCAAAAAATCTTTTATCCTTCCGGATTTGATGATTGCTTATGGTCTATTCAAGACCTTTCATTTTGTACACGAGTAGAGATGATGCAGGTTGAGGTTGCAGAAACGAACTTTACAGTTATCAAAATCTTTTAGAGAGTTTGATTTTTGGAGGTATTAATATAACTACCTTTTAGTTGTGTTCTCAAAATTCACAACTCACAAGTTGTGAGTTATGAAAATGCATTTCACAACTCATTTACATTCAAATTTCACTATTCACAATCCGTGCTTTTACTTTTTACCATTTTGCATTCACTTTTCACCTTTCATAACCTATAGCTTTCACTTTTTGAAACTCACAACTAGTTAAGAGTTGTGGTTTTCAATTTCACAACACATAACCCCTTTGCATTCAACAACCCCTCAACGTTTGACTTTTCAAAGTTGTGATTTTGGATTTTGGATTTTGGATTTCACAACTAGTTGTGAGTTGTGATTTTGGCTTTTACAACTCATAACCACTTTTACATTCAACATTCACAACTCATAACTCATAACTCATAACCTCTTTATCATGAATTGTGAAATTGATTTTGAGAAATGAACTTATTTGATTTATAATTTTATTTTATTCATTTCTTCTTGCCCTTTTTCAAAGATTTAATCACAACTTTTGAATGAAGAGGTGTTTGGGCTTGAAATTTTCACCAAGTATCAGATGGGCTGAGATGATCATAAGCCGAGAGAATTTGTTCATGATGGGGCATTCAATAATGCGATTTTAACGTTTTTCAAAAATAGGTTTATAGAAATGTAAATAATAAAATCTTATGAATAGAGAGGTGGGTAGTTGTGAAAATTGGTTGCACATCTCAAAATGGTACTTAAAATACATCTGTAAGGTGGTTTTCTTTGTGGCCTCATGATTTTAAAGATTTTAATGTTTCGATGCTTTTAACTCTTTGACCAACACATGGTATAACGGACACAAAGCTGATGGCCTAGACTTAAAACCACATAATTGAAAAATCTTTTGAAATACGCATTCAAATATGCTAGACATTGGGATTTAATGAAAGTTCAAAAATATGAGCGTTTTAAATTCGGGGTAACACATTCAGAGGCAAAAACTCCCACAATTCATAAGTAACAAATCAAAGGATCCTATAAGGCATTGTAAAACTTGCAAAAACATTACGGATAGCTAATGGCGAGGATGATAGATCTTACTAGTTAAGATCATTCCTAGCAACCTTGAGTGGTATAGAATTAAATTTATACACAAAGCCCAAAGCAACCTCCAAAACAACATGGGACTTGTTTAAAAAGCATTTGAAGAAGAATTCAAAAGTCTCTGATATGGCACTAGGGAAGCATGATAATATGAAAATGTAGGCTCAAAGAACTCTAGTAAAATTAGAAAACCAAGCAGTCAATGGTCTAAAAAAGCAATGGTTCACTAAAGGGTTACTTCCTTCGCTAGGGAAAAAATATGAAAGTAGTGTCACCAAAGCTATCGAAAGACACATCTTAGGGACTACGACGTGTCTCCAGTATCGGAGATGTGCCCAAAGCCACCTCTGATTGCAAGGAATGCCCACAAACATCTCCTCAAGTCTCCCAATGGAAAATTAGTCTATGTCTCCCATTGAAAGACAACCATATCAGAATCTTGCGCTACATTCAGCTCTTTCAGCACCACAGAAAGCTTATCTAAGAAGAGGATTTCTTCAACCACACCACGCAAGAAAAAATGCATCTTGTGGGCGTTCAGACCAAGGTAAAGCAAAGGAGAACTCCCAATTATAGGAATATTCTACTCAGCAATGGATAACCCCCAAGCCAATAGCTACAGAAATGGAGGAAACAAACATCCTCAACAACACGATATATATATATATATATATATATATTTTATTGATATAAAATTAAATATAGATAAATTAAATTACATATTTAATATTTATTTTGTATAAAATACATTACATTCGTATATTAATATTTTGAATATATAGAATATTATACTATATTTTGGCCTATTAATGGGCATATTCGGGTTAATCCGACCATGGAGGGCTCAGCGAGAGCTGAATGGAATAAACCAAGGGAGTGATGGCACAAGGTGAACTTCGATGGTGCATCCAAAGGAAACCCTGGCCCCTCTGGTGCAAGGTATGTTGCGTAGGATTGGCATGGTAGCATCATTGCGGTAGGGCCAAAAAAATTACCTGATCGAACAAACAATGAGGTAGAGGCCTAAGCGACTTTTCAAGCGGTCAAAATGAGCAAGTGGTTGGGCCTCACGAAAAAACATTTAGAGGGGGATTCTTTGATCATTGTGAATGCTATAAAAAATGGGGAAGCCCAAGCGTGGCAATTAAATAAATTTATCCAATCCACCAAGCAATTGCTTCTCACCTTTGAGGATTCTATGGTTTTGCACATTCCATGTGCAAGAAACGATGTGACGGATGCCCTTTCAAAATGGGCAACTAAATTGAATTTGGATTGTACAGAAGGGGTTTTGGAGGATTTTCATAATCTCACAGATTTTTGCCAATTGGATTGGGAGGGTGATCACTTGATGCCATGAGTAGTTGGCAATCATTATATGGCATGTTGGAGAATGTGATCTTGCCTGTGTGAGGTGTGTTTTAAGGTGGCGAAGGTGGCGTGGAGAGCATTTGTGTTCGCGGCTGGCATCTCTCTACTTCGACATGGAGGCCAACTTCTCGCTCATTACTACTCGTTAGCAGTTGGCCTTCCTAGGAACGATTACAACTAAAAGAATCAAAGCCCTCTTCAATTTTTAGGAGGATACTTTTGTGGAGATTATGATGACCCTGTAGGGCGACAGTTACATGCATTCGGAATTTCAGAGAATAGGTATAGGACCAATGTTGAGATTGTGTCAATGGTGGTCACCTAGGGTCCGGAATTGGATCGTGACGAGGAGATCAAATGGGTCATGAACGCATGCGTCCACAAAGACTGGACTCACAGGTCCGGCTCCATTTTGAAATGGGTGATTCCAAGTTCAGGTTTTCACATCCTTGAAGGGATTGAGGGTGATGAGGAGGCACAAGAGATGTTACCCTTCATGCAATGAGCAATTGGAGAAAACCAAGATGAACAACATGCGCAGGTGGCTATTGGGTGGGACACCTTGAGATTTTTTTCTACAAGAAAAGGAGATGGTGTTGAAGGGTAATTCGTCGGAAGCAAAGATGAACACGAGCAAGCCAAGGAATTAGAGGCTAATTTTGAAGACGATGGCAAGAAGCGGCATAAAGTTTGGGTGGGGTGCGAGAGTAGGCTCCTCTCGGTGTGCTAGTTAAGTTTACTATGAAATTGTTTGTAGTTTTGAAAATTTGTATCATATATTGTAATTTCCAAACTGTATCTTTGTTTCCAGCCAATTTTGGAGTGTAGGACTCGTATTTTGATGAGGGTTCCCCTTATTTGTTTTGTTGGATGTTGAGGGTATGTAATTTCGACAATATTTAGGAGTCTCGAGTTGTATGAAGGTTGTAACAGTGGAGTGGTTTGGAGTAGGGGCAGGTTGTAGTAAAAGTTGGCCTGATTCTGCATACAAGCAATTTTGATCCGAACAATGTATAATCTTTTATACTATTAATAAAATCAAATATTTCTTTTATTACGTTTTATATATTTAAAATTATTAGAATAATATCTTTCTCTTTGTGTTATTAATGGTCATTTAAGTTGTTTCTAATTTCGCCTCTAGTTAACGATTGTTTCTTTTAGAAACATCGTCTTTGTAACTCTATTTAAAGGAGCTTTGTCTCCTTGATTAATTAAACAACATTGATTCTTTGAAATCCATTGCATGTCTCACACTGTTTTATGGTATCAAAACCTGGTTCCTTAAAAATTCGAAATTTTTTCAAAGCAAAAAATTCAATGTGAATTTTTTTTGTTCTATTGTTTTGAAAAACAAAATCGAAGGATTTTTTTTGTTCGAATTTTTTTTGGGAATTTTCTTCCACAAAATCACGGATTTGTTTCAGCCTGTTCGGACTTTTTTTTGAAACCACGGATTTTTGGTTCGCACGTTTTCCAAGCGCCTACATTTGTTGTGTAAAAAATCGCAATTTTCATCCTTAGCCGCGCGACTTCGTTTCCTGTGCCTATGCGTGTGGGTTTATTTGTGATCGCGTTTTTCCCCGCCTGCAGATTTTTTTCTGCCATTTTTTGGACGGAAATCTGCATTTTCGGCAAGGGTTTTGACCCTCTAGATTCAGTCGAAATTTTTTTCTGATTACAGATTCTTGGTGGGTTTTTCAAGATCTCATTTGGGTCGTCATCAGAATTTTATGGGTGCCTCGATTTTTGTGCCTCGATTTTCAAGCCAGCGGATCCAAATTCCAACAGCAGATTCCTTTTGGGTTTTTCGCAAGGATTTCTGGGTTGTCTTCGAATTTTTCTGGGGTCAGCCGGAATTTTTTTCTTGAAATTCGTGCCCGTCGTACTTCATTTTTTTGAAGTCTGTACCTGCATCTGCCTCTGTTTCTGCATTGGGATTCAAATTTTTTGAATTCCGTGCCAGCGCCTCTTCTCAGTTTTTCATTTTCCGTGCATTGGGAAACGTGCAAGATGGCGTCATTGACCAACTTGATGTTGGAAGGCAGTCAGGTTTTGTGCACTTAGCATCTTCTTAGTACCTAGTTTTTCGTGCCTCAGAAAGCGTGAAGATGGCTTATGGGCATCGATGTTTGTTTCGGTTTTAATATTTTTTTACCTAAAAAAAATTCTGATGGGTTTTAATATTTTTTCCCTTAAATAAAATCCAAGGGTTTTAATAATTTTGTCCTAAAAAATTATCTGTGGGTTTTTAAATATTTTGTCCCTTTAAAAAAAAAAATCATGAGGGTTTATGATTTTTTCCTCAAAAATTGTACTTTGCTGCAGTATGTTTTTTGTCACACCTGGAGTTGTTGTGCGAACATCTGCACTGGTCTCTTATTTGCAGTTTATTTTCGGGCATCTTGCTCATCTGCAATAGTTTGGAGGGTTTGCCGATTTTTTCCTCAAAATCGTGACAGTTGTTCTTGGTGTCTCTCTAGTTACAGGGAGGAACAGTTCTCCAACATCAAGTTGGACGGTTGGTGTTGTTTTGGGTATCTCCAGAAGTTCTGCAGTTTCTGGGAGAGTTGGTGGCAGACTCATCTCAAGTGGCAGAGTTAGTGGCAAGCTCTTGTCTTCTGTTGCAACGTGTTCTGAGGAGGCAACCTTCTCTGTTATTTCTCTTGGTAGTTAGAACGATGACCATTAAGGGAGGGTATTAGAATAATATCTTTCTCTTTGTGTTATTAATGGTCATTTAAGTTGTTTCTAATTTCGCCTCTAGTTAACGATTGTTTCTTTTAGAAACATCGTCTTTGTAACTCTATTTAAAGGAGCTTTGTCTCCTTGATTAATTGAACAACATCGATTCTTTGAAATCCATTGTGTCTCGCACTGTTTTATAAATATTATTATATTATTAGTTTTAATTATTTTATATATTCAAAAATAGTCGTACGGTACAAATAACAATACCAGTTTCTTGGTAACCTTGAGTGCCACACTCCTCTTATGACAACACATATAAAAGAGCAATGGACATAAAGAGTGAGGATAAATCGTCTTCCAATATGAGGGAAAAGAAGAACAAACAAAAACAAAAGCAAAAGAAGATGAGCGTTCAGACAATAGTAGTGATAATGAATCTAAAACCATCCAGGCTCTAAGAAAGGACACAATGAGAATGATGAAAGAATTGAAGACCGAAAAAGAACCCACAAAGGAATACAATGGACTATGGTGCACAAAATGCAAAAATGATGGTCATATCAAAATATAGTGTCCCAAGAAGTTATTATGTGATGTATCCCAAGTTCTACAACATTCGATAAAGGAACGCCTATACAATTTAAAAACATGAAGCACACAAGTGCTCTTTACACAAGGTGAACAATCTACCCCACCAAACACACCATCAAAGCAAAAGAATAACAATGACAAAAATGCATCATCTGTTGGGTATCAAAATAGGAGAGGGAATAAATGTGGATTCAACAATAATGATGGGGCAAGAAACCAAATCCAATGCTATGCAAAAGCATGACATATAATACAATGTCGTCAATGTCGTAATATTTCGCTAGAGAATGGCAAAGTAACCAAACCAAGGCGGGGATGTTCTGCAAATGGTGTTAACCAAGCAACCATAAAGATACAAACTACCCAAAACAAAAAAGTAGCATCAATACAATTGATGTGAAAGAACAAGATAATTCAATTCTAGTCATCACTCAAGCACAAACCAAAAAGGCGACGTATCCAAACCATTGTATGAAGGATTCTGATAAGTAAAAGCGGAGGTAAGATAAGCCATGGCAAGGGAAAGGAGCTCCAATAAAAAAAGCAAGTACTTCTATATGATCTAAATTCCACAATAACATTGAAAGACAAGTACTACACCAAGATCATAGACCACTTTAGAGAGTATAGGATGAAGGAAAAATGTCCATGATCAAGCAAAGAAGGCAATTGCTAATTTTTGGTACTCCTCTAGCTTGCCATTCCATGATGGCAAATCTCCATATTGGCAAGGTATGGTAGATGTCATTGCAGTTCCAAGTCTTGGGTTTCAAGCCCCATCTTACAAATCATTAAGGGTTGGTATGCTCAAAGATGTAGTACATGATGTAGAAGATGTTGTTAAAGAGCATTGTTTACAGTGGGCTAATAGTGGTTACAGCATTATGTTAGATATAGTGAAATCTGCAATTGCATAGTTCAATATGCATGACATCCTAGTCATGTATGTAGGGCCACAAAATGTTGTTCAATTTATCACAAACAATGTTGTTGCTTGTGTTGTTGTTAGAAAACTCCTGATAGACAAATACCCCTCTATGTTTCTTACCCCATGTGAACACATTGCCTTGATCTAACCCTAGAGGACATTAAAAAAATTGAATTGGTTAAGGAGGCATTGCAGAGGGCTCGTACAATACCAAATTTATCTATAATAACACAAGGGTTTTGCCTATAATGTGCTCTTTCACAAGGGGCAAGGAGCTAATTCGATCAGGGGTAACAAGATTTGCAACACACTTCCTTGCACTACAAACACTATGTGAACAAAAAATTAATTTGAGGCAAATGATTGTTTCAGCTAAATGGATGGAGTTTGGCTTCACAAATCAAACAAAGCTAATCTGAGTGCGTGGACAAAATGTTTTCAAACTAGGATCAATTTAATGAAGTTTTTTATTAAGGCAAAAACAAGTTTTGAAGGGACTAGAAACCCTTTACAATCAGATTTTGAATGGATCTGGAACCCTCCACCAAAAAGTTGTCCTAACAAAAGGAACATGAAAGCACCAGACAACCATGGGTAAAAATGGCACCATAGCCAAATACATGGGTTTTAAAAATAGGCTCCCACAACCTAAAACAAAACTGCAAAAAGAACAGCCAACGGCCAGCCTAAAACCAGCCCCCAACCAAGAACCATCAAGATTTACATTTAGAGCTACTCTTGTGGGAGCAGATAGTCATGTCAAAAGAAGGCTTAGAGAACTTAGCTTTCTTGCCCTTAACAGAAATCTAGCCCTCTTCCACTTGTGTTGCCTTATCATGCCAAGCCAGCGAAAGACCACCATTATCCTGAGAATGAATGCTTGCAACCACTGTCTCAGAGATATCATCAGTATTCCTCCCCGCAAGCATGGCATTATCAAAAAAGCCACCAGATTTGATAGCTGGAACGCTATCACCAGAAATTGCAGCCTAAGGCCCATTCTCTCTCTCTTTAGGGGTTTCAACATGATAATCTTGCATAGCTTTAGCAACCCCACCATTTATGATATCCGGAGAGGATGCCCCAAGACCATGTGTGTCACAACCCTATTTTCGAATACTTATTTATTTATTTAACATTTACACAATTGAAAATGCATAATGGTAATAAGAATAATAAATTTGATATTTTAATATTTATAATAATGTATACATATATATTATATTATTATCATTAAAAATATTTTATTAAACTATATAAAAACAAAACTCAAAATCTATATAAATTTTCATGTAACTTGAAATTATCTTATTTATTTTCATAGAGAAAAAGTAAACTTTTTTTTTAAATTAAAAAGCTCCTATTAAATGTGAAAGATTTAAAGCCTTATAAATGTAGCATTTAGAAAAATGAAGGAAAGAAGGAGATTTTCTAGCTTTCCACATAGGAAGAGAAAAAGATAAATAAAGAATTAAATTAAGGAAAGCTTAGTTTATGAAAAAGTTTCTTTTAGTAGCTTCTAGGAAAATTAAAGGGAAAAAACTTATTTAACATAAGGAGTAGTTTCTTAGAGATTGAGGAGATAAAAAGCCAAATCAAACAGTGCTAAGAGAGTCATTGTTGGGGATGATTCTGAAGAATTAAACTTCATAAATAAACCTGCACGATGAAATATATAATGGTTGCATATCTTATTACAATTAAACAGATTAGAGAAATTTAGAAGAGGCTAATTTGGGGGGGGGATAAAGTTTAGACAAGATAAAGACACTGTTAAAAATTATTATTACAGTCATAATGCATCTGGCGAAGGGCAGTCTGCATCATTTATTAACCTTATCTATTGTTTCTTCCTTTCAAAGCTTATCGTACCTTACCTGCATATTTGACTTAAGATGATGACAGAAACCCATACCTATTCCATGCCTAATAAATTCTATCTTATCATATCATTAATATGTTACAGTCACCCCTGCTCTACAGCAGTCCACTACTTCGATATATTGTAGTATGTTGTATGTGGATGGGGGGGCCACTGGAATGAATCCAACTGAATAGAACTGTAAGATGTCAATGGTGTTGTGGGAATGAGCAGAAGCTTAGACTAGATGATTGTATGAGAAGCGAGATGCGGCTTTGTTTTTCTAAGGGAGCAATAGGTAAAATTCAACTAACGAATTAGCACTCCAGGTAAGTCGGCTTAGCCGCGACTGTCACAATGTGCGAATGAATAGATTTTCAATTGTAATATTCCTGTTGTTTGGGTCTCGATTTAAAGTCCAATATTTAGTTATTACAAACTATAAAATGTAGCCTGTTAAGATCTTTGTTCATTTATATAGTTCTGGATATAATATTTTACTGGAATAGTACCTTTGATACAAAATCTTAGTTGCAAAATCATGCATCCCTCAGTGAGTCAATTTCAATTAGAGCCATGACCATTAGATATTTGTTCTTGTGCAAGGAAAAGACTCATCATACAGTTAGATTTTTTATTTCTGTAAAAATTACCCAAACTCCATCGCTGGGATCTGGCCTTTTTAGAGGTTAGTTTATTTCTTATGTTATACTTTGCAGCAATTCCTTTTCTTTGGTTGCCTGTAATCATTGCCTCTCCATGCATTCAATTGAGATAACCGTCTGTATAATCTTAGCAAATGGATGGTATCAAATATTTCAAGGGATGGCTTATTCTTTTAATCCTATAAAACACCATTGATCTTAATTCTGAATTTTTTTTAATACTGCAGCAGTCATCTTAGTGACTACAGCCAATTAACTTCTATTACAATATGAGTTTTCTGTACTGTCTATTTTTGCAACTATATGACTGCATAAATCATTGATTTAACATTAAATCTGAACTATGGATTTTTCCTTCTATAATCCTCAATCTTTGAAATTACTTTGTTTATGTGATGACAGAAGATATTGGATGTGTTTGCATCGATCTAATTGGGATAGGAAATCGACTGTCTAAAAGTTCAACGATAAAGTATCTGATTTATCTCCTATAAAATGAGTTGAGCTAAATACTCACAAAGTGAAATTTTTGCTTCAACCAGTTCGTATGTGTTCCAAGTGTCTAAATCTTTCCAAGCCACAACCACAAATAGGTAGGAGGTTGGTAAAGATTCTGGTATTTGACTTCACACTTGACCAATGCTTTTGTTTGGAAGTATCGAAAGCCCTTTTAAGAATCCATATTCTACAAATTTTATAATCAGTGAATTTTGCCTGTACACAACACTTTGTTGTGGTTCATACTTTGTATTTCAAGTTGTCAATCTGTACATGACGCCTCTCCTTATCTTTGATTTTCATCCTTGCGAATTTCTGTTGCTGTGATATTACTTGCTTACATCAAGACATGTTCAAATCTTGCTCTCTTTGTATCAAATGACTTCATATATCTTAAACGTTTCATTGTTTAGATTCTTTCCGAGGCAAATGTTTGCCTATACCCTTGTAATGCCCACCTGTGCATTGGTAATACAAATTATATGATCTTGATTCACCTTGTAGCCAGCACAAATCATAAACATAACTCGCTTTTTAAATAAACACAGGGCGTTTGGTGTAACGGTTAAATCTATGACATCTTTAATTAGAGGTAATGAGTTCAAAGGTTAGGTAGCAGCATTCCCTGTCTTGGCTCGATGGCTGGCTACTAGCATTGCCACAACATTTTTATTTTGTCACCCGCTTGTAAGTTAAATTATATAAACATACTAATGACAATTACACTTGTTCAGGAGTGTTTGGTCCAAAGGTTTAGGCACAACTCCCTTGTACCATAGGTCGTGAGTGTTACTCCTTAAATATCTTTTTGTCACTAATATATTTTATTGACTACAAGAAGGCGTGGTCTTCAGAAAAATTAATGTAATTATGGTGGATGTAATTTCATTGAGGTTAGTTGCTAGTCTAAGAAAGAACCAAACTTTAGATCTCCCTCACCCTCTATAGGTTGTGTGATGGAAATAATATTTCATTGATTTTGAAACTTGTATTCTTGAGGTCTTGTTTCTATGATATACAAAGGTGATACAACTTATTAATTATCTAATTGAAATCTAGACTGATGATAAGGAAACCAAATTTGGAAAGATGAGTTAATATCACCAAATTAATTTGTTCTACATAAGAATCTTTACCTTGTTGATAAAGGAAATGAGCTTTGAAAGTAAGGTTTGCTTGATTGTCCATGGAATTATTGCTTCTCCTTGCAACTAGGTGTCTATTCTCCTTGAGTGTACAATCTTATCCTTAAACCAATATGGAGCCAAGGAATGTTTTGTTCCCTTAATACTAGTGATCCACGATTAAAATTAATTATAGCACGTTCAAGATTTCACAATATGTTCTTAATCTTATCTCTTGCAGTTTAGAATTTATTAATTACTCATGATTCAATTATTATGAATAATTCTGATCGGAATGACTTCTTTAACTTGACCAATTATCTAGGAGGTTATATTGTGTATATGATGCTTAAATGCTTAGATGTGTTTTCATAAGCTTCCATACACCCGACTAAAATGTATTTAAACATTTTAGTTATGATGCATTCTCTTTTATGAATTCATATGCTTAATTTGTTATCTTGGAGTAATGTGCTCGATGTAATTGTCATAGGCTTGTACTTTATCACTGAAAAGATAATGCAAAAATAGATGCACTTGTAAACCAAAGAGTGTCTTTTGTAGACTCAAGGATATGTCTAGATTGTTGGGTTATATGCTCCTTTGTGCTAGCGTATGCTCTTATGCATAGATGCCTTTTTCTTTGTGTTAAATGAGTGTAAATTTGTATGTTGGACGGGTGCTGAATATGGAATAAAGAGAAGGATGATTTTCCAGAGAATCTTAAGTCTCTACTTAAACTCATCTGTCGGTAGTCAGCACAAAAAGAACTTTGGCCAAAGTTTGTTGATATCTTAGTGTATGCTTGCTAAGTGAATCATTATATTTTCACTCTCTTCCATATCTTAGTGTCATTACAATAGCATCATAGATTTTAGATACACTAAGTTGCACCAGATTCCATCCCCTGCTACTTTCGAGTCGCTAGACTTCCTCGTGCAGGGTCGGCGGTTCTTCGTGTCATGAAAAACTCTGAAGAAGCGTAAATGCTTCGCAGTTTGGTGGTAAAGCGCTCCGGCAATGTTCTCGCCCGTGGTGTGCTCGTGGGAGATAGATACTAGGAGCCTGGGAGCTCCTGTCAAGATTATCATCAGCTTAGAAATTATGTATTGTTGCATTGACCATATGGTCTTTTGTAAAGACATTTGATGTCTTATGTGTACTTAATTTTGAGCTTATGTAATTGGTATTGTATATAAACTTATTATCATGTTTCTATCCTTATCAAATGAGAGATTTAATTTTTTTTTGATGTGTGCTTAATTATGCATGAGATAAAGTCTAAATATGTAGTTTAATATTTTAATAATATGATGGTCCTTACACTGTGAGTCCATCGCAACCACCTCAAAAAAACTCCTATGTTGCTCAGATTTCTTTTCAACCGTATAATGTAGTTGAAAAGCACCTCTCCACCATGTAGTCGTCATTGACTTTTTTTCAAATCCACATTGTACAGCCGCATGACCTGTTTTAAAACATCTTCTACATCGGAAGGGAATCCCTTCATAGTGCAAAGATTGAACCCAAGAACCCTTAGAAGATTTGAGTAAAATCTCAACAAGCAACCCATTTGAAATATCCATTTCAACCAAAATGAGGGCAAAGGTGGAGTGAAAAATATCAGAGGATTCATCATCCACCATCAAAAACTCTACAAGGGCATCACCCACTTCCTCTAAAAGACAATCAGCCCATAAATGAAGGGGGAGAGTAGGAAGCTGAACCCAAATCGAGATCTAATTAAACGTTTCAGAAGAAGGGTTGAAATCAGAGTGCCAAGGCTTAATCATCAACAAAAATCTGTCCTCCCAGCTAAAATGATGATCACATAAGATTTTGTTTCTATCCTGAGCATTATCAAACTTAGCAATTAAAAACCCCTTACCCATGGGGAAAATATGAACTTTACCAATAATAAGAGGCTCCCACTGTTTTGAGATCCAGGTGTGTAGCTGAGGGAGGCTAGGCCAAAAACCCCTAAACCGACATATCACACCATGTAAGGAAAGAACAAAAGCATTATGATCTATTTCCTCTTTCGTCTTTGATTTCAGATTAACAGAAATGGTATTTGCAACAGGATTGAACCCACCATCAAACGGTCGTTTCCCTTGTCGTGACCTCGAAGCCTCACCAGTCCGCCTTTGCCCGACATCAGCAATAAAAGCAAGCGAGGGGTTTTCTCTGTGCTAGAGCTACCATGGAAGGCAGAAAGACCTTCCACCCAGGTAGACTCTATAAACTTTTGACTAACTCTTTATTTTATCAACATGGTCATTAAATTTGTGAAGATTTTAAGATATTCTTACAGTATCATCTCCATATAATGTGTTTTTCGGCTCAATGGTGGGCTTAGTTTGGTGACGATTTCAAAAGTCTTAGGTGGATGGTGGTGTGCATTTTGACCCAACCATGCAACTCATCCACTCGGGAGCATAATTGGAGTGCTTTTAAACACATACATTCCAAGAAACGCAACTGCCTAACACAACAAATGAATGATTTGGTGTTTGTTCACCACAACCTCTGCTTGAAGCTAAAGAAAGCCCAAGGTAAGAATATTAATATATACTTGCAATAGTTGACATTGTATTCATTGTGTTTTTCACTTGTAAGGCAAAACTAACTTCTGCATGGGCAATAAACAAGAACTATTGAGGAAGATGAGCCAATTGATCTCGACGAGATAGTTCCAGAGCCTGAATGGATTGTTGCTGATGATTATTATTTTCTTGGGCCTGATAATATTGATATCATGAGGCAAGCCAGTTTCGATCCTCATATTATTGAACGAGTTAGGATACGCTCTCAACCAAGAGCCTCATCATCAAGGCCTTCTAACCTCTAGCTATTAATTTTTATGGATCAGAATTAAGACTGCAGAGATACAGAGCAATATCTCTGATACTACTCTTTTAATTCAAAATTATAACATAAGTATCTGAATATATATATATATATATCAATATCTTGAAGTTATCAATTAATTTCTTATGTGCTAGATATCTTCAATAAATAAATTGATTATTTATTCTTGCTCTCACAATATGTATATTGCAGTATATATATTGCACTCAGTATATATATGTATCGCAGGATATATATATTGCACACAGCATATATTTCTATTGCAGCCTTTACAAGATCACACCTGGCAGACTAATCACCCTGATTGCAGCATATAACCACAGAGGTCTTCACGTAGCATATAAGCGCAGAGGTCTTCACGCACAGCAGTCTAGAATTCGCACAGATATAATTTTATGTGTATTGCAATTATTACGCACCAATATCTCTCCTTCAATAACCCCGATCAAGGGATATATAAATACAAGTCAATGTCAATGAAATAACACGACTTTCAGTTCGGAAAGAACACGATCATAGACGAGGTTGTGATCCACTTATCAACCCGATAAGAATATTAACTTAATCCCATGAAATTAAGAATACTTAACAACCAGTTAACATATGAAGAAATCGCATTTTGTAAAACAGTAATTAGGTAAACAAAGTGATGCTAACATGCAGTTGTAGAAATAATAATAGAGTTAATTAGGAATTTATAAAGTAATTATAATAACTAATATAGCAGTCAGGGAAAAGATATCTCCTGCTGCTATAACATTAACACTAGCATGTCATTGGCTACATTTGATTTTTCAGAATTTTGTTTTTAGTTTACAAGTTGACTTTGTACAAAGTCACAAACTACACTGTAATTGGCATTTTGACAATTGTCACCATCTAGTTATTATTTATGTTGTTGTGGTATGTTTTGCGCAAACCAACAAGGGATTAAAAAATTTAGTCTCAATGATACAGAAAGTAATTGTTTTAACTCAACAATTTATTTTGAACTTGTAGTCATTCCTCTAGAGGAAAAAGCCTATGACACACTATTGGATAGAGAATGATTGATAATCGCCAAGACAACCAAGAATTGGAAGAATACCTTGTCAGCAAAAAAACAAAGAAAATACATTATAGACCAGACAAATTAGGCAATGAGCGAAGAACTCACTTCCTCTGATTCAAATTTGGATGCAGGGAAACATGGATATAAGGAAAAAAAAAAGTCACATGGGCTCAATGGTAAAGGAATACTTGATCTTCAAAACTATTCAAAAGATGAAACTAGCTCCTTAAGTGGGCTCTTTTATTGGCAATTAGAAGATTACGAAGTGTCCCAACAAGAGTATAACATAACACAAATTGGAGAAATTAAGGGACAAGTAAAAAAAAAATCTCGAGAGACAAGAATATTTACATCAAAATATGAGTACAACCAAGGAGTTGCAAAATTGGATGACACTGACATATTTTTGAACAAGACAAAATAATAGAGTAAATTTGGGAGAAAATAACTCCAAGGTAATTATGGTAGTAGATAATTGGGATCATACACTCAAGGCTACTACATTCAAAAAAATTCTAGATTAAAAAGATTCTTTGACATATAAAGATTTGAAAACAATATTGCCAAAACTTTGTGTCCACATAATCCCTTTGATACAGAAGCACAATCTATATGGAAAAGGCCAAATAGGATGAACAAGAATCATGCAAAAAAAGTCCAAGAAGAAATAAAGACAATGTTGTAAGTAGGTATAAGTTATAACCTTCAAGGTATAAACGCGTGACTGTGTGACTTTAACTGTTATATCACTCAAAAAGGAATATAAACAAATCCAAATATACAAGGATTGCAAAATACTTGACACGATTATCATAAAGAATATATTTTTTATTCCTTTCACCAATTTGATTCTCAAGAAAGTCGCGAACCATGAAATCTTCTCCTTTATGGACATCTCCAAGTCTAATCAAATAAGCATCATTGAAGAACATGAGTTGAAAATCAAATTTGTGGTAGAAGATGGAGTTTATGCGTAGAGTTGGATGCCTTTCAAACTATGGAATGCTTCAACTACTTTCCAGAGAAGAAACCTCTACATCTTTGTCGTGATATCAGTAGGGAGCTTCAAAGCATTCTTGGACTACTTGACAATCTACAATGACCAAGAAACTCACTTGAAGACCTTAAATGTGTGCATGGAACAATGCAGATCCACATGGCTGGCCCAAACCCAGAAAAACGTCAATTCATGGTGGCACAAAGCAAGCTCCATGTGCACATAAAAGTTGGGTTGAAAACTGATCCGGATAAAATAAGAGTGATTGTACAAATGGAAGCACCAAATTATGTCACAAGAGTATAATCACTCTTGGGCCATGTGGTTTGTTACCAATAATTTAAAAAGAGTTTTGCCCAAATATCATATCCACTGGACATGCTCATGAGAAAGGGATTAATAGTTACATGGATAGAAGAACAAGAGAATGTATTCAACAAACTAAAGATGTGCCAAATCAGCTCACCCATCTTAGCATCCCCAAATTGGAACAAAGAGTTTCATGTCCATGTAGATGCATCAAATTTCTCAACTGGAGCAACATTGGCACAGCTTGGGACTCAAGGATTTGATCATCTTGTCTTCTTTGTCAAACAACTATTGTCAAATCCTAAGTATAACTACAATACTACAAAAGTGGAAAGCATTAGGAATGGACTATTCAATGCAAAAGAATTGACACTACCTTTTGGTGACGCCTTTTACATTCTCTATGGATCACCAAAAATTAATGTACCCAGTAAACAAACCAATTATATAAGGACGAGTAACCAAATAATTGGTATCACTTCAAGATTTCACATTCACTATCATTGTACGGCCAAGGAAGAGTCCTATAACAGTAGATCAACTATCCAGTATTAATTCAAGAGAACCACCTGAAGACCTAAATGATAATTTCCCAAATGTTCATTTATAGATTTTGCCACTTAACTCGATATACTTAGATTCTGCCCAACAAGTGGCAACCTGAACTACCAGTTGAGCCAAGTGTGATGATCTTCTACACCTACTCTCTGCTTATTTTTGAAGGCGCAACTACCTTCTTACAATTCAAACTAGAAAATAAAAAACACGTAAGCTTTTAACCAAAAAGCAAGGCATTGCTTTTGACCCAAAAGCTTTTACAGGCCGAAATTCTAAATATAAACAGGATTAAATAAGAATACAAAGATTCTCCACTGCATATATATTATAAAGCATTTAAATACTATTGTTTCATCTCATTCAAAGCTAATCTTTAAACAGCTATATAAATTTCAACATCTCTAAACCATTCTATAGACATTAAGAAAAAACCATCCAAAACGCAATACATTTAACATAGGATGAATGAACAATTCATAAATCATAACATAGTTTATGATCCACGAAAGCCTCTTTCAAATGTTTTCCATCAACTTCATAAGAAACAGTATATCAACTTTTTTTTTGTTAGTCTAGGGTATCCTCGCACTCAACCCAACGACACAGGTTTCCCATTATGGGGCGAGCTGAGGCGAGACTAGTCCCTGGAGATGTACCAAGCCACCCGTAAGCCAAGTCCATCGGTTGATTCCAGGCCTCGGAGTCGAACCTGAGACCAATGGGGAGCAAACCCATGGTCCAAGCCAACTTTGCTAACCGTCCAGGCTAACAATATATCAACTTTTTAAGAGCAGCAAAGTTTCTAAAAATTCAGAACCCTTAGCAAAACCAGCAAAACAACATAAATACTTTCAGTTCCTAACTGACTTTAGTAACCAATGATTTCTTGAAGATAACTGTCCCAAAGATCAGTGAGAGTCTTAGAAAATATATAAAAAGATAACGGCTCACCAGAGCCAATAGTTTCAGTTACCCAAACATAAAGATATAACATAAATTAGAAAATTTCAATTGATCATGATCGCCTCTCCATCCCCAACTCTTTGGTGCTCAACTCCTTGATCTACATGTGCCTCTTATCCCACTGCATCAGCTACTTGTAATTGTGCTTCCTAGGCATGTATCCTCGCTCTATAAGCTCAGTATTTTGAAATGACTGCAAGCAATGGCTTAGAACTCGGATTTCCTATTATTCTTACCCTCACTGTTGGTGTTGGAAATAAGCCACACCCGGACCGATGATGGACTGGTCCAAGAAGGGCCAGTAGCTCAATGGTAGAGCACTCCAGCAGCGTATGGAAGGTCCTAGGTTTGAGTCCTAGCTGGTATGGAAGGTCCTAGGTTCGAGTCCTAGCTGGTCCATGTCTCAACATGGTATCAGAGCCAGGTCCAGGCTAGGAGCCCCAAGCACACAAGAGGTGTGGCTTAAGGGGGGGTGTTGGTGTTGGAAATAAGCCACACCCGGACCGATGATGGAATGGTCCAAGAGGGGCCAGTAGCTCAGTGGTAGAGCACTCCAGCAGCGTATGGAAGGTCCTAGGTTCGAGTCCTAGTTGGTCCATGCCTCAACACTCACTTTGTATTTAGCCAATTTTCGTTCTGTTTCAACAACCTTGGAACGCAAATCATCGACTTCCTATTTAAAGTTTGCAATATTATTTGCCAAATGCCTCAAGCTATCCATCATTTCTTCGTTTACTTTTTCCGCAAACAAAATTTCTTCCACCTTTGCATTGAATGCTCGGCCTACCTTAGCACTTTTACTTCTCTTCTTCCTCAAACATGTCCATTTCCACAATTAAGAAGTAACCTCTAAGATCTTGGAGGTCATGCTTGAACTGAATTACGGCATCTCTTATTACACCGTCCAATTCTTCAAGTGTGGCAATTTTCCATTCCAACATATCCATCCACGTTATGAATTCAAAATCATTCAGAATATTTATTATCCTTTCACGAATCGAGGTTGTTGGAGGCATTTTCGAAATATCTTGTAGTTCATTAAGAATTACTAATAAAGTGTTTCATTCCTTCTTTACATTTTGTAGATCATTACTCCACACCTTCATTTTATCGAATGCCTGGGTATACATCTTCATAGCTTCCTCAATAAGCAAGAGTCCATCAAAAATAAGTTTCTCTAGTCATTTATCTATTGCAAGGGTGACATTTTGGGCTCATTAAATTTGTTTCAATTTATTAGGATCTAACCCTTCAATAGGAATGGTTATATTTTGCTTAACGGGCTTATCCTCTATTTGGAGGACAAATTGGATGAAAGAGATCAAAGTATTTACCTGTTTTTGCAATACTAAATTCTTTTGTTCTTCATCCTTAACCCTTTTTGCCAATACACCTACAGAGGCTTTAGCATAGCAAATGTCTCCCTTAGTCGTACGTGGACCCATATCTACCTTGCTCAAGGTAAAATCCTGCTTTGTCACCTCATGTTCATTCTTGTCACCAATGGGATCAGCTATTTCCAGGAATCTATGATCAGTATTGGGATCAATTACCACTCTGGACATTAATCTAGCTCTTTTTGGCTTGGGGATTCCTTGCAGTAACTTAGCTACAGTGTCCACTTCAGTGTCTTCCGAAGAGATATCTCTTTTTCTTTTCAATTGCCTCCTTTAGCCAAGGAGGAGTGATCACAGTAGAGCCAAGGACATTAGTGATGGCATTGCTCAATCATTGAGTACAACTAAGTTTGAACTATCAAAAATTGTGTTTGAAATATCATCTTCCCCAATCTGGTGGCAGATAAGAGAATCATTCTCTTGGGCATTACCACTAGCATCTGTCAAGTCAATGTTAGTTGGCAGGGGTAAAGGTTCCTTTAACTATTATCTTCTTTGAAGATGATGGCACATCTTCCTCGCACTTATATTTCAATTTTCTCCTCTCTTTTGGCTCTTCCCCATCTCCTCCTGATTGAGAAAGACCTCCTCGAGTTATAGAGACTGGAGTGGTCTAAACACTTGTGGTGCTGGGACCTTGTGATGCACTCCGTTTTGAACAGGTTGACTCCTTAGGAGCAAAAGAACCAAAGCATTCTTTGGTTTAATTTTCTATCCATTTTCTTGTCATTTCCACTACACGAGCAGTCATTTTCTTACCATGTGTTGTGACCATTTCACACATCGCCCCATCGCAAATGGGGACCCCCTCCTTTTGCTTGTCTTTTGTTCGTTTTCGCTTTCGTCCTTAGGATTTTGTTAGTCTGTTAGTTGTCTGGATTTAGGGTCAAGCCTTAGGGTTTTCATTTTTGTCTCTTCAGGCCAGAATCCAGTCGTTTTGAGGGCTTTTGAGCTTCCTTTTCTAGGATGCAAATTTTGAATGCAATGAATTCGCCAGAATGGTCTAATTTTCAATTGGAATGTTGATGCAGAGCTTAAATTTGTCTAAGTGTTGACAGTCAAATGTGAATTTTTGTCCGATTGAATATTTTGACCAAATTTTGACCTTTTTGATTTTTGATCCTGGGCATTGGAATTGATTTGTTTTCGCCTTGTGAAGTGTTAAAATGTGAAAAATCATGTTATTTTGGCCTGTAGGAGCAAAATCGCTCCTGTCCCTCAGTGAAGGACGGGAGCTCGTTTTCAAATATCTCACTATTCCTGCAGAGTCGAGACGAATTTCAAATTGGAAGTGATGGAGAACGGCGAGATCTTTCCATTGAATATAAATTGAAGATTTTCATGAGCACAGAAACGCCTCCAGGAGGAAAATCGCTCCTGTCCCTCAGTGAAGGACCGGAGCTACAAATCAAATTTTGCCTTGTCCTTGCGAGATTTCGATGACTTGATAATTTGAAAGGGTCCAAAGGAAGATGCTTTACCAAATGAATATAATTTGAGATGCAAAAATGAAGGAGAATGACCTAGAATGACCAAATCGCTCCTGTCCCTCTCCAAGGGACCAGGGCGAAGTACGTTATAGCTCCCGTCCCTCTCCAAGGGACCAGAGCGATATCCTTCATTAGGCAAAATCCAGGCAAAAACCAAGGCAAGTTTACGTTCAAAAGCAAGAGAAAGCATGAGAGGAACTCGTTGAATACAAATTGAAGATTTTTTAACGTCCACAAAGGTCCCAAAAGGCCTAGTTCGCTCCTGTCCCTCAGGAAGGGACCAGAGCGATTTTTGTTATAATTGATTTTCTTGCCAAGTTACAAGCAATGTCAAGGCGTGGACGAATGGAGTGGAGTACGACGAGTCCGTTGAATATAAATTTAGAACCTGACAAAGTGAAATAAGAGCCACAAAAGGAGGATCGCTCCTGTCCCCCTCCAAGGGACCAGGGCGATATAGTGAATATATTGCTTTTCCTCCAAGTTCAAAACCGACCCAAGTCAAGACAAGGAGGCAAAGGACATTTTAAGACGTCTTCATCAAGCACAAGCACTTAAAGGTTATCATAATGAAGAGATTTGCACTCTAAGACCTAGATCGCTCCTGTCCCTCAGGAAGGGACCAGAGCGATGTCAAGTATATTGGTCATTTCAGGCAAGATTTACGTAAGATCAAGGCTTCGCAAGGTTACACAAGGTCCAAGGCGTTCTTTGAAGATCGCATGCAAGAGTTTTTGGACGTCCAAACGTTGCTAGTCATGCTAAAAACTCACATCGCTCCTGTCCTTTGGACAAGGACCAGGGCGATCCTATCAAAAGCACGCATATTCCTTCAAGATCAAAGCTAGGCGAGGATGAATAAGGTGAAGGACGGCGTTTGGAAAACATCACAATGAAGATCGAAGTTTAAAATTGCCAAGGTTAAGGAGAAAATTATGGATCGCTCCTGTCCCTCTCCAAGGGACAAGGGCGATGATCCCTTTAAAATGTCCAAACACATCATGAAGACAAATGGATCGAGCGCAAAAGGAATGAGCATAGATGTTATTCGCTAACAATGAAAGATCGAGGAGCAAAGATGCATATTGAACGTGGAAATTTGGAGATCGCTCCTGTCCCTCTCCAAGGGACAAGGGCGATGAACACTCAAAAGGCATTTAAGTACGCATGCAAGATGATCAAATTCGAAGGACTCATCATGACGATCAATATTGAACGTGGAGATGAAGGAGTTGAACGTGAAAAATGCAAAATCAAGACAAAATAATGGATCGCTCCTGTCCCTCTCCAAGGGACAAGGGCGATGAGGTACGTCCCTTTATTTTCATAATCTTGGCGCCAAATAGACAATTCGAATTTCCTTAAATGCTAAGTTCGATAAAATTGAAAATCCATTTAATTTGGCATTTAATATGGCGTTAAGCATTTATTAATTATTTTGCCTTTATTAAAATCGAAATTTGCAAATAAAAAACGTAAGGCATTTAATAATTAATTAATTAATTAATAAAAATCGCATGGAGCGCTCATGTATCCAAGTCGGCCTTGTTATTTTAATTAAAAATCATTTTAAAAAAGTGGTTTTATCTCCAAGTCGGCCTAAGGGATGAAAGGGTGAAAGCGCTATATATGGAGGGTGAGAGATATCATTTTCACATAATCATTTTTATTCTACATGCGAATTGAGGAAAGCAAAGAAGGTGCGAAGTGTGCTTGAAGTGTGGAGTGCGAATTACGTTGAAGACCAAAGGTGGCGCTTAATTATCTAGGGTGATGCGAACTTGAAGATCCATTTGGGCGAATTTGAAGATCACATCAAAGGCGAATTTGCTAAAGACTTGAAGATCACGTTGAAATCCAAAGGTGGCGAAGTCGATCTTTTGAGGAGATAACATTGAAGATCATTTATACCTCCAATTTTGCCTAAGCGATCTTTTCCTTTTTGCATTCTAGAGTTAGCTCTCTATCGAGGTATGGCGAGTTAATTTTTATTGCTATTATTCATTCGTCGTCATATTTTAAATTTTGAAGTTTTGAATTTTGAATCTCTTAGCTCAATCGTTGTTTTTTTTTAGGAAATGATAACTCTAAAGACTTATCATGAGGTTTCCTAAAAACTTTTTCTCTCTAATCAACATTATTCATTGCAAAATATAGTTCTTATAATGAAATGTTGTGTAGGTATGGCGACCCCAAAGGCGGGAGCATCCACCAGTCGCTCAGCTCTCATGAAAGAAGATCAGAAGACCGAAGAAGTGGAGACCAAGATCGTGTCGAAGTGGAGCAACATTGGAGATACAAGCTTGGGGAACTTTAGCACGAAGAAGTTTCGAGAGGTCCCTTACATTGGCAAGCCATCACCTGTCGCCCGGAGAATAATAGAGAGTGGCATCATCAAGGCGGCCGGTTTTCCTCCAGCTATTCAGTGCCACGAGTTGATGATCGAGTGTGCCCGTCACTACAATCCACAGTCCAGGACGATCGTGTCCAATGAGGGAAACACTTTGGCGTACCTTTCAGAGGAAGCTATAAGTGAAGCTTTCCATCTTCCAGAGCACAGGGACATGATACATAAGAGCATTGAAGGAGCCAGATCAGTGTACGATGATGATCCAGATGCTTGCCTAAGCATAATCAATAAGAACTGGTTACTTAAGAGTCGTCCCCGTCTAAGCAAGGTACCGAACACACCGCATCGGATTGATTTCCAGGAGGAGTACAGAGATTTGATTACCATGCTCAACCGAGTTACAGGAGCACCTCATGCCTTCTATTTTGAGAAGTGGATGTTTTACTTTATCCAGGTGATTGTCCAGGGAAAGGGTACGATACATTGGGCTAGGATAATTAGCCATTGCTTAGACGTACAGTTGAGGAGACTCAGGGCTACTAGGTCCTTCCACATGAGTTCATACGTCATCTATGCTTTGATCAGGAGTGTTGAGTACGCAGGGCTACCTCACAGAGGAATGATTGGAAGAGGACCCGGCGAGGTCGGAGCTTGTGAATCCTATACCTACTTGCATCATCCGCCAGGGAAAAACTACAAGTTAGTTAACGATACTTTCACGATGAACATCACAAGGACGTTGCAAGGAGGGATTCACAACAGATTATCTCAGGATGCCCAGGAATTCATCAAGAGGTACGGTGCTTGGTTCATTCAGTTTCCCAAGTTCACTTACATTAGAGTGCATGGATGTCCTTTACCCCCATACATGTTGCTGAGGTATCCGACAGACAGAATTGTGTTACTTGAAGTAACAAGGCAGTTGGCAGCATATGTGAAGGCATTCAAACACAGACATCAGAATGGAGTTCAGGTACCTATTATTTTGGGTAATTCAGTTGAGGTATGTCCTAATGTCTTAGCCATGGATGACGCAGAGAAGGAGTTAGCCTTGTATTCTTTTTCATCTTTTGCTTGGAGAAATAGCTTTGATCCACATGGACATTTAGAGGAGACGGTTGGTAGAAGATTTAGACATGAGCATCAGATTGAGGATTTTATGATGAACCTCCTAGATGATCTTGAAGTGAAACGAAAGATACATTCTAGATTACCTTTGGATTTCATCAGGAAATGCAGGATTTACAGAGTGGCCGACCAAGCTCAGGACAATGGCAGGCACATCCAGTCTTCCTATGATAGAGAAAGCAAAACAATAAGGTTGGATTGGAATGAGCCCGAGGTCGTGGATTTAGATGATTTGATGGCACCAGTCTTGTCTTGTACTCGCAGATGGGTAGACGTTCAGCATCAAAAGTTGAGAGAACAAGGCATAGCTATGTCTTTTACTTTGGAAGAGAAACCAGCCGAAGGTGGAGCAAGTGTGAGTGAAGGCAATCCTAATCCTAGGAATTCAGGTGAAGGTAACCTTCGATGTGCCAGTGAGGGCAATCTCCATCCGAGAGGTTCGAAGAGAAAGGAAAGATCAGAAAAGAAAGAGCCTTCCAAGAAAAAGCAAGGTGCCAACAAAGATCAAACACCAGGTACTTCTTCCAGACCAGAAGATAGAACAGTTCGAGTGGAAGAGTCCATGGAGTCTATGGTACAGAATGACAGGCAGGAGGAAGGGCAGGCACAGCATGTTTCGTCAGATGGATGTCTCCAAGACTATGATTTAGAAGAAGATAATGAAATAACATCTCCTCCCAGACAAGAAGAAATAGTACATAAAGAAATTCAAGTTCAAGAGACAAGATCGAATATCCCAGATTGGTTGAAGGAAAGATTGACTAAGGTGATCGTAGTAGAGGACGAGGACAGTGCAATTGATTTAGAGAGCCTTGTTGGGCATTCACATGTGATAACAGAGAAGAAGAAGGCTACAAAGATGTCCAAGATGATTCGAGATGAGACTGGATCTAGGAAATTGCAGATAGCTACACCGGCAGCAGACAAATATGAGGGTGAGATCCTAGCAGAGGATTATGATATACAGACTTTTGAGTTAGGACCATCCACAGATGAGCAGTATGATCAGATGTATGCCACCATGCTCCTGATTGATAGAACAAAGGAACTTGAACCTACTTGGGACGCAGCTCTTCTAGATGCATTCGATCAGATCATCCACTTAGAAGAGAGTATCAAGAATCTTCCCGAGATTCCAATCACAGAAATCGAAGGAATTGTGACAAAATTCATTGCATATGCTAAGAAAGAGAATTGGAAAGGGAATAAGATTCTAGATGAAAGGTTGTTACAGATGACATGACATCTTATTTCTCATTGGTTGATACCTCCTAGGTTTTTGTGCCAAATTTAATATTTGTTTATGTATTTAATATTGTTCAGTAAAAAGGAGGTCATTTGTAACAAACCCTAATTAGGGTTTAGGTGTCGTGATCTTGTCCGTTGATTTACTTTCAATATGGACCTTTCATTGTAACTGGGGATGCTATTTATACCCCCATTTTTCATTTCATTTAGTAGTAGTCAAGAGATAATGGTTGATGTAATAGAGAATAGAGATTAAAGCAATTTTATTTTGTAGCAAGATTGAGTCTTGAAGAGAGAAATTCAAGCAATTGTTGTACATGATGATTTGGAAATCAATAAAATATTGAAGTTATGGTGTTTTGTTGCAAATTTCTTGAGTTATCTTCATGGTTGTTTGATACACTTGAATCGTGCTCAATCGAAGTAGTTTGTTAATTTGAAAGACTAAGTGTGAGATTTGATATTTGGTAGGATTCGCAATCCAAACCACTAGCTTCTTGCTGATTGTAGGAACGCCTTGCGTGGTCGACTGGAGAACACTTTGAGTCATTAATCTTCAATTATCATTGTGTCTTGGATATGTACCTTCGTAGTAGTGTCCTTGATCTTTGATGCATTGAATATCATTATATTACCTTAGAAGATCGCACTAATTTCAATTGAGTTGTTATCTTATGGCAAAATTGAAGTTGGTTGAGTTTTGCCAAATCTCGTCCATACTAAGTCATTCATAGGGTTAGGCTAGATTAGACCTCTTTAAACCCTATCTTTTGCTTTTTTTTGAAAAGTTCCTTTTAGTTTAGTAAAATCTTCGAGCTTTAGAATGCGTAAGACCCCTTGGAGGAAACAGCAAATCACATCATACCACTAAAAAAGCTTGTCCACACGTGGAGACCCCACTAAAAGAACCTTGGAGTCTACCTAACTGATCCTTTACGCGAATCTTCAGCAGTTAGAGACTATTTTCTCAAGAGAGGATAAGATGCCTTTAGGTATTTTATTCTGTGTATGATGGTGTACAAAATACACGTCAACACCATGCCATGTGAGCGATTGGGGAGATGAGAGAACAACATTTTGATAAGCATCTTCAATCATTTCCAAGCCATCCTCAACCAATCCTTCAAGTATAGGTATAGGCAATCCAAAGGCTCTAACTTGGTCTAGGGTCATTCTCATCCAGTCTTTTCTTTGCACTTCTCTCATGTCTGAACAATCTTCCCAGTAATACTCTATATGACGAATGCAAATAAGAGTGGCACCCATAAAATTGGCATGTATACTGTCATAATAAGACCTTGGAGATAGAGATTGGAAGTTGAATTTTTATAGAAGCCTTTTTGTAGTTCCAGCAGCATAATTGCTTTTACAAGTAAAATACGATAAGGAAACAAAGAAAGAAAACCCCCCCTTCTTCATCTTGCCAACATATTTAACATTGACTCATGCCATCTATCGGCAAACCTCCAAAAATACAAAGTAATCGGACACAAATCTAGGCAATTTGCAGGGGTTATGATTGAAGCCTCCAATTCTGAGATAGGAAAAACTATCAAAATGAATGAAATAGCTACCATAACGCATTATGAGGACCCCAATTTTTGTGCAAATTCTCTTCTCTGGTTACCCTTCAATTCTTTTGATCATGATCCACAAGAATGAATCATTGAAAATGTAATAATCTTTCTTTCCCATCTTCTTCTGTAGCTACTGAAAAAGCTCATAAATAGGTGTGTCTGGATTGGGAGAATCTAGGGTTCACAAGCTTGCCCAAGTAGCCTCACTACTCGCCAATATATAAACTAACAGAACACATATGAAAAGAATTTCCTTGCTTGAAATTGGACAATTGCTAATGCAAATGGTGGCTAATTATCTTTCCCCAATCGATATACTGGTTATCATTGCAAATGATTATTAGAAATTGACACATCCAATATACAAATTCTTCCGCCTATGCACTCCCAAAAATGCGGTGCAACAAAACAACCACATCCTCAATTTCTTTCACAAAAAGCCCTCTTCTCAAGATTGTGGGAAGCCGCAACTTGCCTTTCAATTTCACCTTGAACCAGGCCATTGCAATTCTACCCAAACACCATTCCTCCTTGTCGAAGAAATAATCCCAACCACCATTGAGTGATGCATCAACTAATTCTTCTCGGTCTGGCAACTTGAATGCATCAGATACAATCTCTGAATTAACTCTGGCAACCATCGAGCCATCAGATGCTCTAATTTCACGAGACTCTGGGTGATGAGGATTAACACAAGATACTATTAACTCACGACAGGGAACTGCTTTGGGAAAACCTCCAACTTCAAGAAGGCCACTCTCTACCATTTTCCTTACTATTGGAGAAGTGGAATCTACCCTTAACCTGCTAAGAATTTTAGGGACAATTGCATCTCCTACATCAATGTCGAAGACGTCTTCCAAGTCATCATCTATAGCAGCAGGCATGGCAAAAACTAGGATTTGAAGACAACAAAGTAGGAAATAAAGAATGCAGGACTCGGCTATTCAGGTTAGCAAGGAATGAGCATGCAGGAAATTTACAAAGGGCTTGCCAAGTAAACTCATGGAGGGGAGACAATCATACTTCTTAGCTTGAAACACCTCTTTCAACCAATTTGATTTCTACTAAAATAGCAAAAAGAAGAAGTCTCAAGCCTAACTTGAATTATGCATGCACTCGCAATATTTTCTTCGCTGTCCAAGAGTTTTCTTCTGCAAGCTTCCCACAATGAAAGCAAATTTTGGACCACACCACCTTTAAAAACCAAGTCATTTAATTCTGCTTGTTTTGGCAGCGACGTACATTCAAAATTCATGTCGATCTACTTGCATGTCTTCCACCACCTAAGGTAGTAGTTAATGCCTGGTACTTGCCAACTTTTTTGAAAAGACTACTCCTTGAAAGATGGGACATCTTTCATAGTTGGAGGATCGTGGACTTTTTGAAAACTTGAACCACCGTAGAAGAGGTACAAAGGTTTGAAAATCTCCCGACTTACCAATAACAAAGACTCGAATACGACTTAAGATGCTTTCACCGAGTAGTCGGAGAATCGACAGTTTTATGAACTAATGAACCAATAGACAAAAAGTACAAAGGTTCAAGAAAGGCCCAATCTGCCAATAACAAAGACTTGAATAACAAGTAAGAAAACAGATGACTTACAGTAGTCGAGCAATAGGCAAAAACATGAACTTTTGAACTATACACATTAGGTAGAAAAACTTGAAACTTTGTCAATTAGGTACGTGAAAGGGACAAAAGACCGACTACCAATGAATACTTAGCGAAAACAGGAGAATTACTTAGGTCAAGTATCATTTTTAGACCATGACTTTGAGTATTTAGCATGGAGACCAAAAATTTAGATTATTGGGTAACACCAAACACCCACGTATTCTAGATAGTTGCATTGCCTCCCTATTACAAGCACATTAGGTAGTACTTCTACATCAACATTTCTTGAAGACTTGCCACTAAGGGAAACGAGGAAGCTAGTTGTAAAAAGTAAAACATTCCAACTCGTCAATAGGCTCCTATACAAATTGGGATCCAATCACATTCTTCAACAGTGTGTTATGAGTGAATAAATAAAAAGGTATTAAAGGAAGAGCACAAGGTATTGATAGGAGGAGATCTAAGGCTAGAAAAGTCCTCTTGGCCAACATATGGTGAGCAACACTACCTGCTCCTGCGAGAAAAGTCTTTAGATCCCTCTTTGCTAAACTTTGGCAACTTTTCCCTCTACATTCAAACTTGCTAGATGGGTCACCATTACTCAAAGTGACTACAATGTCTAAAAGCTTCTCCTTCGGAAATACTGGTCAAGACTTTCCTTTCATCCTAAGGCACTATCAAACACATCCAAACCCTTGACCTTTTTAAAGACCTTGATAATTCAACAACTACTATTACCACCTTTAAGATATCTTCTCGCTCCAACCCCCAATCCTGTTGTCCAAAAATCAAGTTACTCTTCAATCAACAAATCTTTGACAACTTGAAGATTACTCTTGTACACTTCTTGCTTTTCATTTATCAAGAAGTTTTCAAACTCTATTTCACCATGAACACTTACCTCGTCCAAAGGGGACTTAGTTGAAACTAGAGATCCAATTGTCGCTTCCTCCAACCAGTGTTGCTCTACAATATTAGAACACAATTCTCCAATAAGGGGTAGTTGCCTTGAAACCTCAACCCACTCTTTCTCAATACACTCTCAAACATTCACTATTCCTCAATACACTCAAATATTCATAGTAGGTTGGATAAACTTGTGTCTTCATTGCCAACAATGACAATAAATTACACTTCAAATCAGACTTCTACTTACAATTTGACTCTTACTCAAGTCTAATGGATCTTTGGAGTTGGTGGCTTCCCACAAACTCCTCCATTTGTTTTTCAACTAGTTGAACAGATTGTTAGATTTCCCAAAGTTTCCCCCAGCTACACTCCAATCTTCTCTCACCTTTGTTCTTGCTTAAGCTATAATGTGCCTTTTTTGAAATAGGATTTAATCAATAATAATAATTTAATTAGAATATAAATAAATAAATAATAAAATATAATATACTATATTTACAAGTTAATTAAGTTTAATGAAAAGTCAAGAGGCATGCTATGAAGAGTTGTGATTCCCTCAAACTTGACATATAAAAGCGAGAAAAGTTCATTTGAAAGAGGATGAGTAAGGGAAAAAAAAGAATGGTGCATAGGAATTAAGAAAAGGTAAATTGAAGAAGAAGGAATGGGAAGGAAATAAGTAAGTGATTCCCTCGAAAGAGCAGAAATAATGAAGGGTTGTGACTCTTTCAAAAGGTGATAATTATGAAAGTTGTGGCCATTACAAAGGGCAGACATGATGAAGAGGTGTGACTCCTCACTTGAAGATATAAGTGGGAGGACAAATTCAATTAGAGAGGAGGAGAAAAGAGGAAGAGAATAAGAGGAAGCAGCATTTAATCTATAATCAGAAGTGCAGATCTGATTTGAATGATAAGGCAAGCAATGAGGAGATATGACTCTTAAAATGGGTGTCTCTTTTCAAAGGGATGTGTCTCCTCGATATAGTATGAAAGTGCAAAAGGAATTAGGCAATCGAAGAAGAGCAGAAGTAAACATACATCAAACACAATCAAGGAAGAAACAATCAGTTTCATAATTAATCAAAATGGTCAGCAGGCTTATATATTTTCAAGTGATGGGATCTAAATCAAGATTTAAAGATTGGCAATTTGCATTTCCTAAATATACTTCATAACCTTTTGGGAATTCTAGGGCAAAATATAAGAAATCCCAAAAGGGGTACATTGCAATTGGTATCAGTGCTATCCCTCCTGCCATCTTACGAAAGGTAGTAAATGCAACCTAACCAGGGCACAAAATGGATTATGGGCAAAAGGATGGGTTAGGCCCACTTTCTGGCTCAAAATGGATGATGGGCAAAAGGATGGGGTAAGGCCCACTTTCTAGCTCAAAATGGATTATGGGTGGAAGGATGGAGTTGGGCCAACTTTCTGGCTCAAAATGGCTTAATGCGGAAGGATGGGGTTAGGCCCACTTTATGGTTCGAAATGGATTATGGGCAAAAAGATAGGGTTAGGCCCACTTTCAGGCTCAAAATGGATTATGGGCAAAAGGATGGGGTTAGGCCCACTTTCTAGCTCAAAATGGAATATGGGCAAAAAGTTGGGGTTAAGCCCACTTTCTAGCTCAAAATAGATTATAAGCAGCAAATGGTGTTAGGCCTACTTTCTAGCTCAAAATATATTATAAGCAACAAGATTGGGGTTAGGCCCACTTTGTAGCTCGAAAAAAAAATAATGGAACTAACAACACATGTAATTATGTGTATACTCCATGTCTGCATATATATATTCATGTGTGTATACTAGTTCTTTATGAATATAGCCCAACTTCATCTAGGCAATGGCACAAATGTTTAATAACAAACAATTACGACAGTGCTTGTACAATTGTAATATAATTGGAATGTAATAGAACATGCAAGCGAGTTGTAGATGACAACAATCATCCTTATACAATTCAAAAAATAGGCTAGCAAAGATCTTGTAAAAATTAAACTACCTTCCCAAACTTTAAAAATCATATTTAAAGCAACCCACAAGAGTCAACAACCACTTACAAACAGCTCCAAGCAATTACCCACAACTCAAAAAAAAAAAAAAAACATTGCCAAATAAATTACAAAAAGGGAATCAACTGTTTCATATTGGTAATTTAATAGTACTTTCATTTTCTAGAGCAGCGTGAAAGAGAATTATATTAAGAGTGTGAAAGGGAAATTATATCACAAAGGAAGCAATTGCAAAGTTCAACTTAATAGGTTTTGAATCAAATAGCATAGGATAGAGTAACAGAAAATGTTTTTGAAAAAGAATCTTACATCTCAAAAGACCATAAATGATATTGAAATGTTCTCATTGATAACTATTTTAGCAGGTTTTTAAAATAGTAAAGGAAGTGTTATATATTTTTCCATAAGATTACAACGACCTGCAAGTACAAAAGAAGAGAGCAACTATTTGACCCACAACTTTAGCTATTATTATTCAAGTAAGATTTCCTTGATTTTGCATATAAGTGGATGATGGAGCTAAAAACATTGATGGACTTTGAGTTGAGAAATTGAGACAAGTTTCAATGAAAACTCAATCTGGACCGTTAAAGAGATTATAGGTACACGAGGAGCATTCCCTTTCAACGGACAGTTGCTACTAAAATCTAAATGGACCGTTAAAGAGAATATATGAGGCCTACTGCAAGAGGGATCAAGATAAGACCACGAGACTAAGGCATGACTTCTCTCAAGGTATGTATTAGTTTTCCTGATACCTATCTAACATGCATGGAATGCTATGCTATATGTCTAAAGCATGCATGTATTGTTATTGTACTCCTTATAGGCATTTTGAACCTCCATGCGTATGGCGAATCTAAATGCAATGTAATTCCCTAACAATTGCGAGGCATGCATTTAAGCTGAGAGTTTCACCAATTAACAAAGCATTAAGCCTGTAGAATGTATAGAAAATTTAAAGATATCTAAAACAATCCTTCATTTTGATATTAAATATTGGTATAGTCAATTTTTTTCAGCACTACAAGCTGATTTCTATCTTTTTTATAGGAACCATTCTGCTTTTCATTCCCCAATATCTATATATTGTTAGGTATATACTTCTGCTTACCATTTGATTGTACAACTATCACTGCCCTACCCACTGGTCATTAAAACATGATGGCTAGTGTCAAATTAAAGCTCCAAATTATCACGCTTTGTTAGCATCTGAAAAGAAATTTGTCCCAAACTAACCTTGATAATCTAAACAACCACCTTGGTGTTATTGTTGACAATTGAAATGTTAAAATTATTTTGAATAGTCAAGATCACAAGAATTCCAAGAAAACAAACCTCTTTAGGTTGATATTAAGCCAATAGAGTTTCACTTCAGTACAGTTTGGCTTTCTATAATTACTTTTGGCAAGTACTGTTAAACAGTTCAAATATGTTAAAAAATCAGATACAAGCCTTCCTTAGCATTTATGATACTGTAACCTATTTCCCACTAAACTGAGTCTTTGGATTTCTATAAATGGAAAGCATTACAATGAGCCTAAGCCAAGTGATAGTAGCGTCAAATACTGACAAAAAAAACAGCACATCTCTTAACCATTCCATGTTAATGTCCTTAACATCAGATGTAGGAACATACCAAAGAACGTGTCCCTATTTTAATGTCCTTAATCAAGGTCACTTACCTACGATTTGCCTTAGCAAATTGATGAAATCTGGCAATCCTTTGATGATGAACCACGTCCTAGCAGCTAACGCTCAGTTCTATTAGAATAGCGAATTTGTGCAGTTAGGGTATCATAATAGGTTGGTGGATAGTAAATGTGTTGATACATAGGAGATATTTTCCACAGCAAGTCAAATTATGATATTTTCCCAAGAAACTCATGAAACATGGGTCAAGGATTTTGACCCGAAAACAACACAATTGAATCCTAATAGCAATATCATAATAGTAAATATGTTTCTTGGGTGATTTTTTCACAATTTTTTTCGCGATTTAAACCTTTAAAAATCATTGAACATTGTTGAAAACTGTAGCTGATTAAATCGGGATTTTCTGGCAGGGAAATTTTTTCAGCTAGGGATTTTCTAAAAATCACAAAAATTGGGATTTTTTGAGGATTTATGCTTCTATGCTAGGTTACTGGATTCGCCTCTGGGCCCCCCTGGTATGGGTTTTAGTTTGACCGGGTCTGTGGTACGGGTCCGGTTCGAACTGGGTTCGACCAGGGTTCGAAAAACCCAGAGGTGGTTCGACCCTGGTCGAACCCAGTCGAACCCGGGGTCGAACCCAGTTGAACCCGGGCGGACCCAGGTCGAACCCAGCAGTGTTTATCTTGACAGCTATATGTGTGTGGTCTGGAGCAGTTGATTCCTTGTGTTTATTCTTGAGCTTCGTTTCTTTTTGGCAGCCGTTGTATTTGGCACATATTAAATGGCGCATATTCCAAGTAATATGCGTTATTCTTTTGTGGCTGTGAGTTTGTTCGATGATTTTTTTTGTCAGAAATGTTCTTTCCAGCGCCAATTTCTGCTTTATGCGTTTCTATTTGAAACAATTTTGGGCTGCAGTTTCTTTTGTCTGTCAGAGCTAATGCGTCATTTGTTGGAAAATGATTTCTCTTTTCTACAGAAAAACCCGTATATGCCAAGGTAGGGATCTCGTGTTGCTTTTGGAAAAGAAAGTCACTTTTGGATGATCCATTTGATGATTAAACTTTAAGTTTATATTGTTGAAAGTTGAAACAATGATACTTGAATATTTTGTCATTTTGATATTAAACTTGATGTATATGATGCTATTATAGTATTATAGTATGATCATGATGCTATGATTACAAGTTTATGTTTGTTTTGTTGTTTATATGATGCTATGTGACATGCAAATTTTAATTCATGCTTATAGGCTTCACAAATATCAATATATATATATACTAAGTCACCAAGTTAGGCCGAATTTCATCCTTGAAGTTCAAAATTCACCGAACTTTTTAAAAAAAAAAATTCGTTGAAATTCGCGGAGCTTCAAATTTTTTATTTATTTTTTTTTTTTTTTTTTTTTGGCCTTCTTTTTCTGTTAATATTTTTTAAACAAATCTTCAGTCTGTCATGAGTCGCGGCCTGCAGGAGAAGTTCGCCTGCAATTTTTGCCTGTCGTTCGTGCCCTAGCATATGTTTCCTATGGTTTATATTTTATAAATAAGTCATCTTTTTGTAACGATTTCAAATCTATTTATCAATGTTAAACTATTTAGGCAATTTTATAGATATATTACATATATTTATTGAAACAATTTAAAAATTACATATGGCAAATTTAATTTGAATTTTTCCCTCATCGAACTTCATTCGAATTTCAAAGTTGTCGAACTTTGAATTCGAATTCGAACCTGGTGACTTAGTATATATATAAAATTTACATGTTTTTGTACTAACGAACCCAAACGAACCCAAACCCCTTTTCAAAATTTTGCCGTACCGGCGTACTGGGTTCTTTGAACCCGAACCGGTAACTTAGCTTCTATGGTTTGAACAAGAGAAGAAATCTTGTTTGTATCACATGTGCAATTGTATGGACAGGTTTGGTGCCAAGTATTAATTTAGTAAGTTGCAACCAAATTTAGCCTTTTCGTTTGTGTACGTTCTTCCAATAAATTAACTTTTTGCTATCATTCAATAAGATGGTGTTCATGCACCGCAACCATCGATATTTTGCCTTCAAAATTTTGAGGTTTGAAGTTAATAAGTTAAAGCACATCACTTTTTTTTTGACCATTTAAATTGCTATTGATTTGAATTTCTTGCATATGAAACTATCCTTATGAAACCCATATATTGTAATTACTAATGTAAGGTGTTGTCAAAAAGAATAAACTAACTAATCTGGACAAGGTTGATCTTGAATCATAATAGATTGTTGTTGTGAATAAGGTTTTGTACCTAGCTAGTTCCTAGTAGGGTACTTATTCACATGACTTAAGTTTACTTAGGTCCTGGGTGTTCTTTTGGAAGTTTTAGTTGTCTAGATAAGATCATATCATATCTTATCTTTGTGACTTTTGTTTAATTCTAGTTACCTAGGTCATTTAATATTTGTTTGAGGTAATTGTCTCATAACATGGGATTACAACCATTGTATCTTCTCTAATCATATCTCTCACCTTGTCTTTATAAGCAAGGCCTCTCATATATATTTCAAATTCAATCAATTAATCTTGCATCGTTAAAGCGAGCTATTCTTTCCATTTTCTCTCTTCTAGAAGTTATTTTGGTCTTACAGGTGTTCCTAGAGTGTTGGGAGTTCACAATTAACTCCTACATTAGTCACTAATGATGCTGAAACAATGTTTGAAGAGAGAATTTGACCATCTTCAATGAGGCATTGTGTGAATTCAAACAAATTTAAGAGAACCAGGAAGTAAGAGCTTCAACTTCACATTAATTAGCCTTAAAAACCTTGGCAGATTTTGTTGTGTATCATACATTGTAATTGACTTGTTGAGAGTGAATATTCGACAATTTTTATAAAAAGGTTTGATTAGGCATTACTGGATTACTGGACAGTTCCAATTTTTATGTTGTTTTTTTTTATTTATCTATATGCAAAAATTCGGCATGAACTAATAAAATCAATATTCTTTCCTTTTTTTGTAAATATTACATTTCTTGCTTTTATCATTTTTTTCTGTTTAAGCCCATATAATTTAATTCATTTAAAAAATTTGCCTCTAGGGTGAATATCGTGTTAATTCAATGCTATTACTGTTTTGTTATTATCATTTTTCTTATCTGATTGTTTTCGTTGTTCCATATGGGTGTATACCAGCACCCTTGACAGCTTTTAAGCACAGAATTTATCCACAGAAACAAAACATAACAATCTTTACAATTATTGTTTAGTTTATTTAGCATTAGTGATTGTGGAGTCTGTCCCCGTTTGTTTTTTGTTTATTTTTATGACATTATTTGTAATGTTATTATTTCACAACAATTATTTTAAACCTCTTAAAATGGGAAATTATGTTGAATTCGTTTGTCTAATTTCAAAGTAAATCTTAGCTATTCTTAGTTTTATTGTTTTTAACCAAATAAATTCAATATCATATATTCATATGAATCAATATTGAATAATCAGTTAAATATTTTTAACAGATTCAGTTAATGTTTGATTAATTAATTCCATAAATTGTCCTCAAAACTTCTATATAAATGCCTTGCAATGGATGAAAGATAAAACTGAATGCCTTAAAAAAAATTAACAAATCTAATTAAAGTTTAATTAACTAATTCCATAAATCGTCCTCAGAACTTATAAATAAATCCCTTGCTATGGATGAAAGATAAGACTGAATGCCAATTTGGATTTACAACATCAAACCTCAAAGGATTGCTTTGACTTTTGAGGAAGGGACAAGTATGAAGAATATGATAGTGAATGATGTATCAAACTAATTAACCAAAATAAAGACAAAGCAATAAAAGCCCACAGGACACCATTTCTAAAGGCTTGGACATGGCATCCGGTGAGAATGAAAAGGTCCTAAGAACCACAAAGACCATATGCAAGTTAAGGGAGAATCTAACAAAAGAGAACCCTCTATCAGGGCACCTAAGCCAACGGGAACTTATTCCCAAACAATGAAAAGCAAGAATCAACTCAAACTGCCCCATAACATGTCAAAAAATTAATTAGCAATACCATAAAAAGGATAATAGATGGAATATTGTTGGTCTTTCTCCTTGACAGACATCAGATTATTTGACTGTTAGCTTACCAAGATAGAGTAATCAACATTACAGCCACAAAATAACACATTGAAATAAGAAATTATAGACTAAACATACCGTTTTGCTAAGACATCTATAGGCATTTCATAGCCCCATTTGAAACGAAATTCTGCAGCCTCATTCCGTGCATGCTGGACCAATGACCTTGCATCAGCTGTAGAAAGGTAAAAGCATCTGACATTTCAAAAAACTAGCTTGTATAGACACAGATTTGTGCATAAATATTCTAGATTTTTCAAAGCAACTTATTATTAATAATTTTTCCTCTGCGAAAAGTATAGTATGAAAGATTTAAAAGAGATTCTCTGGTCGGTGAATCTGGACCAAGTGGTTCAATGCTTTTAGCTAGTGTGGTCAATAAAGTTTAACATCTACTCCAAGTTGTTGGATTGGACTTTATACTGAAAACAAGACAGATGTCTGTTAAATCTATTAGTAAAATTATAAAAGTTTACTGTAAAAACTGTGAGATTGAATCTCACATAGCTTAAATTGAAGATTTGCTATGACATCATTACTGCTGAATGGATAATAATTCACCATATTTCATATGAAATGCCTTTAGGCATTCCTAAGTGAATTAGCACAAAAATATGCCATAACATACATTTTAAAGAAATCCATAAGATAAACTTGAAATGCCTTCAGGTTTTCATCAGTAACCTTATAATAGAAATACGCCATTACATACATTGAAAGAAATTTATATGGTACAATAGACTTTCTAAAACTTGTCTTATTTACTACATTAGAAAAGAAAAATATGCATAGTTTTACTGCAGGTAATCTACAATGGCGTCTATAACATGAATTCATTCATATCAAGTGTTTGTAGGTTTTCTCTGCAACAGGGCTTTAAGCCAATTTAATTTGTTTCTGGGTTTTAAGTTATGATGATAGGTGGGCACTTGGGTGCTTTATTATTAAAATCTGTTTTTGGGTTATACTAGTCACCAAGAGACGGGGATGGATACTGACACAGGAGATGGGGATGGGTAGCAGTACACCATTTTTTTTTTTAAATTGGAGACAGCAACTATATATGCATATATATTTCTACAGAAACAGTGAAACGTGCAATGTTTCTCTCTTTTCTATTTTTGTTGCTAAATTTTTGACAAAACTACTGAGGCACATGCTGGACAGATTCCTTGGGATTTACTGTTTTTTGTGTGTCTATCTCATTAAATGGTTGACCAAAGACCATACACGAGCATAAGGAAATTAAATAGACGTTTCACAGAATTAAAGTTAACATTCATTTCACAAACAATATATATAGATTATATCAATGTTGGAACAGAAACAGTTAACAATTTTCTAACCTCAAACATAAGTCTAAAACACTTCTTGTAGTCCCACAGAAATAGCTTAGGTCTTCAAATGCTGGATGTTGAAAATAAATTTCAGTGTCACCCTCTTTTGTTCAAGGCCTTTCCAACCTCACGAATTCCCTTTTTTGAATGTAGCATGTATTTTTGACCTGCTTGTGGTGGTCCAATCTTTTATTTCTGCTGTCACAACCTCCTATATTTTCTAATAGAGGAGATGCAAGAAATGCTGATAATTTAAGGAG
This sequence comes from Cryptomeria japonica, assembly GCF_030272615.1. NCBI lineage: Eukaryota > Viridiplantae > Streptophyta > Pinopsida > Cupressales > Cupressaceae > Cryptomeria > Cryptomeria japonica. Next base: position 933,059,799 of record NC_081409.1, on the reverse strand, counting down.
GCGAGTATGTAGTTATAACACCCTTCTAAAACTCCCCACATCCACCATGAATAAACAAACCCTTGACCTGCTTGTTTTAACCAGAAAGGAAGCCCTTACGCTACCTCCAAAAATTGTGATTCTACACTAGGAGACCTTTGAATCCAATAAAAAATCTCTATGCAAGGTCGCATGACGTTTAAATCTGAGCACAAGTCATAAAAACCTCCAGAAAGCTGCAAATGTTTGCAAATAGATGTCCAGGTGGTCAGAATAGTTAACACCAACATTATTTTTCCATGTCATAAACCCTTCTATGCAATCCTTGTCCCCATGCATCACCCTTTTTACACTAATTTTGTCATTTAATGATTCACACAATCTGAACTTACCTATTTAATGTAAAAATTGCAACTTTGCAGCTGGAAAAAAATGTGACCTATTTAGTTGATCTTCCTAAATATTCAAGACCTTTAGTATAGCGCGACCTACTTGGTCATTCCCACAATTTTTTTGTAAGAATTTAAAAATTCATAAACACCTCTTACAGCTGCAACCAGTTGAAGAGTATTAATCTAGCTTCAAGAATTTGCCCATAAATCTTTGGTATTGCTCTTAGCAGAAAAGATTAGTATTGCCCAAAACGAGCTCTAAATTCCCTAGAGGATCCTTCCATTTCAATTATCTATTTTCCCTATAAATCTTACTAACAAACTTCAACAATCTTTGCTTAATTCTTAGCCTAGTCTGCCATTGTATGATTTTCATTTTCTGCAAAGAATTATTTATTTTTCATGGGCTTAGTTGGCCCTCTTCTAACAACCATCATTAATAAAATTTCGATGTTGTATATTAGTTGTGGTTGATTTGAAATGATAATTCGATGTTGTATATTAATTACAAAGGAGATGAAGGCTCCTTATATAGAGAAGGCAAGAGGAGATCTTTCCATAACAGAAACGATCGAGAATAAAAACACGAAAAAACAGAAAGGAAACTTCCTAAAACTAACTAAAGACGAAAAACATAAATGGAAGTTTCTAAATACTAAGTAAATGACTAAGATGACCATTATATCAATATTACAATATTATTTTAATACCCTCCCTTAATGGTCATTCAACTAACTACCCTACAAAAGATGTGACATAATTTGCAAGTCATTTGGCCATGAATGCATAGAAGGCTGCCCTGTTCTCCTCAGAACGCTCTACGACATGAGCCTGTTGCTGAGACCCTCCCTGGTTCTGCTAAACTTTTGGATATGACCAAGTTTACCACAATCCTTCGAACATGATGTTGGGTAACAATGAGATCCCTCCCTTTATCCAGAGACACCGAGATCAGCTTCTCAAAAAACTTCAATTTCTGTTGACAAAAAAATCAGCAAAAAACTGAAACCATGATTTTGTGGAAAAATCGGCAAACTCTCCACCATAATTTTTTTGGAAAAAATCAAAAAACCGACTACCATGATTTTTTCCAGAAAAAACCAGAAAACCCACTACCATGAATTTTTACGGAAAAAATCAGAAAACCCAAAAATACTACAAACTAAAACCCTTCCCTGTCGCTGCCAAAAAAAATACACGCAACCAGAGAAACGAAAATCGCCCGAAATCGCCCAAACTCGGCGAGTCCGAGTCCGAGTCAGGCCAAACGAGTCCCAGGGGCTCGGACTCGGACTCGGCCAAGTCTGGAGAGTAAACTCGCCAGACTCGCCGAGTTGGCGATTTTGGCTCAAAATCGCCAAACTCGCCGAGTCCTGAGCCCCAGACTCGGCTACTGGCTGGGTTAATAAAATGACAAAAAAAAAACATTTTAAAAAGTTTTTTTAAAAAGTAATAAGTTTTTTTGGAAGGGCGAAATTTGACATTTTGGTCTCTCCGTCAGGATTATTTTATGGAATATAACATTTAAGTATAAGCTTATACTTTAAGTTATATTCCATATATACTGTCAGGATGTTTGAGAGTGGTTTCGGGCCTCCAGGAGTTATATTGCAAAATCTAGTTTTTGGAGGATTCTTCAGTTTTCCAGACTTAGTCAAATTTCAGGATCAGGACATTCCAGACTTAGCCAAATTTCAGGGCATTTGAAGATCAGGATGACATTCCAGAGTTTATCACTCACCAACTTGACCTAGCTTGGACCTTCAAGAATGATACTCACCAAGCAAGACCCAATTAGCAACAAGTGCAAAACCAGGCCCTAAGGAAGACTCTCAAAGAAACCCTAATTCAAACTTGTAATAAGTTTTTTTGGCCTCGCGGGGCGCTGCCCCTCGACCTCGCCCTGTATCGCGACAGGAAGCGCGCAAGGGGCGCTGCCCCCAAACCCCCGTCGAAAAATATGGGGGAAACTGTGTCGATAGAAGTAGAGAAAATTTAACCTCCGAGTCTGACATTGATTGGATCGACCAGGTAGATATAGAGGTTGAGACTGTAGCCATGGCAGAGGAGGAGCAGAGAGCACGAGCACAGACAGGAGATTCAGAGGCAGATAGTGACACGGATGTTCCTGATGTTGGTGAGCATGGCATGGTGTCACGGGGAGCGGCTATGGCAGTCGAATCATCCAGGAACTACCTTAGACGCCTTCGCAGGGGGCTGGGGCCGGATGGTGCAGGCTCCTCTGAGCCATAGACTTGTAGTTGTATTTACCTTTGGTATTTGTATGAAACATTTGATGATGATCATATGATGACATGGATTTTTTATTCCATGAGTTTTGTAATATTGTATACATTTGACAATATTTATATATCTATGTTTGTTATTTTCTTCAGCTACAATTTGCATTTATGCTTATGTGATTGATGTATACTTGTGTATGTAATCAAATGAGCCGAGTTTGATGATGTTATTGTGTCTTTAAGGTGTATTCAATAAAGGGTGTCTGAAACAAGTTTTAAATATTTAAAAATCTCTAAATTTCTTGAGTTTTTCACTATCCCGAGTCCAGCCGAGTCTGGAGCCGAGTCTGACGCCGAGTCCCGAGTCCGAGTCCGAGTTGGCCTTGCCGAGTCCGAGCCGAGTCCGAGTCCCGTTTCTTTGCACGCAACAGACCACCTTGTCATTGCGTGGAAAAAACAGACCCAACACGCAGCAGTCACAGCCCTCACAACCCTTCATGATTTTTATGGAAAAAATCATGCAAAACCCTTCCATGATTTTTTGTGGAAAACAAAATCAAAAAACCCTCAAGTTTTTCCTTGAAAAAATCTGTGATTTTCCTTGCTAGAAACCCTCGCGCGAATAAACCCTTCCACGATTTCAAACAGCAAACCACATTTTTCCATAAAAAAACAATTCAAAAAAATTCTTAAAAAAATCAGGTAACAACATGACTTTTCATAAAAAATCATAAAAGAACTTATGGAAATAAATTCCAAGTAAATACCCATGAATTTTAAAAAAAAATCGTCAAAAAGACTTAACCCGCTTTGATACCATGAAATGATAATTTGATGTTTACAAAGGAGACGAAGAGTCCTTATATAGAGAATACAAGAGGATCTTTCCATAATGAGAACGATTGAGAATGAAAACATGAAAGACAGAAAAGAAAACTTCTTAAAACTAACGAAAGACGAAAGACATAAATGGAAGTTTCTAAATAATAATGACTAAGATGACCATTATATCAATATTACAATATTATTTTAATATAATTTGTATATGGATCACTGGGCATTTGCCTTCATACAGTTTAGGAAGGCAAAAAATGGTGAAGTCTTATTAATAAGACCATTTTCTTGAGCATTGATACCTTCCTTATGGCGGGGGCATGAAATACCAACATGGATAGGCCTTGTTTGAGTGAGATATATGATGGCATTGACTCAATGATTGAGAAGATGAATGCCATCATAAATGACAAAGAGCAAGATCCTAAAAAAACTTTCTTCAAACAACTACACAATATCATTGAAGAAAGATAGAACAAAATGACCACTCCACTACATCCTCTTACCTTTGCATTGAGTCCCATATAGTGATGAGCTCCTATCAATGTCAACAAAGATTTCTCCATATAGAGATGTCGAAGTCAATCAAGGTTACAAGGCAACGCTTCACAGACTCTTCATTGATCCTAACATGAGGGATGTACTGAAGATTTGAGTTCATGGATTTTGTACACCCCATCAACTTTGGTATTGATGCTCTTCAAGACGAGTATAAGGTTGATGCTCATAGTTAGTGGTACTTTCATGGCTGATCATTCACACACCTACAACCTCATGCAATCAAAATTTAATCACAAGTCATAAGAAAAGAAAAAAATTGTTTTTAAAGTTTCATTATATTTTATAATTTTATAATTCTTAACTCTTTAATTTTCTGTCATGTCCCCTCCTTGATCGTTATATATATCCCAAATAGAATAATTAATTATTATTAATTAATATATTAATTACCAACAAATGGTTACTCAAAATTTATTTACTAAATATTATTATTTATTACTAATAATATTTTGTAATATAAAAATAAATTAATATTATAAACATAAATTATTAATTCCTAAAGTGTAAAAGAAAACATATATATATATATATATATATATATATAATTATTAATATTCAATATAATAATCAACCAAACATAACATCGGGTCATATTAATTATGACTGAGATGATGGAACCGATAGGAATCCTTCTTCAAGGTATTTAGTCATCGGTAAAGATTTGGCAAGCATATACCAATCTAACTAATCATTGATTAGTAGTAGCAAGGCAACCGGTAGGAATTATTAGGCAAAGGAAAAGAAAAGCGGGAGGAGGATGGGGAACGAATATTGGGAAGCGGTGACTTTTCAAGGAGTCACCGCCATTCCCAAATTCACTCTAACGGACATGACTCCCCACCAAGGACGTGGAGGAGAATAAAGGGAAGGCTCGGTTGGAGAATAGGGGGGGAGGAATACCACGGGAGGGAAGGAGACACACAAGAGGAAGTTCGATTGCCTCGGGAAAGCATTCGCACGGTCACCAGAGGTAACTCCCTAACCGTAAGGGAGGCAGCAGGTATGAACCATTGCACTGAGGGTTCAGAGTATTAAGATAGTAACTTTAATTAAATTCTCAGTATTACCGTATGCTCACAGCATGATAATGATAACTTAAATCACATTTACAGTATCACTGGATGTTCACAGCATTATAATAATAACTCTAAATTCGATTCACAGAATCATAGCAAATTAATATAAATATAACATGATATGGGACTGAGCATACTCTAAACACTGGGAACAATTAAACAGAATATAGATAGAGATTAATTCTAATTCATTGAAATTCTATTCATAAAGTAATAAATCTCTGCACTCTCAATCTTATTTGAATAAATGGAATTGATCTGATCAGATCAGAACTGTTATTAAGTTATAGAAATTGACAGTGTCCTAATAGGAGACATTACAACAATTGCCAAGTGTCGGGACATAGAGCTTGAGAAATGGATACCTCATACCACCATTATTGAATACATCATAAATATTCTCCAATTCGTATGTCTTAGAACTCCAGTTCGTAGGTGCGATGGATTGTGTAATACAAAGGTATTTAATAAAACTTAATGCATATGTTACAAAGGGTAAAGTACATTGCTATATATATATATATATATATATATATATATATATTCAATCAGAACAAGGAGTAACATAATGATTATAAATATAGATATTGATTATAATAGATAGGTAATGAAAGAAGTTAAGGTTAATGAATGTAATTAATGTATACGTAATGTGTATGATAATGAATACTTAATGAACATATTAATGAATGGTTTTCAGATATTAAGGAATAAGTATAAACCATATGTTAATGAATTTGTACTAACATACATTAACGAATATACGTATCAATGAACAGTAGGGATATAAATTAATAAATGTAATGTTCATTAATATTGATTAATGTGTAATGTTCATACATATTGGTAATGTGTAATGTTCATTAATATGTTGATATTAATCGTAGTCTAGTGAATGTATATATATTAATTAATGTGTAGCGTTCACTAGTCACTAAACATAGGTAAAAGATATAATTTGTTAATTGTTGTATACATAAGTTTGCGTATTAAGAAAGATTAGGAATACAAAGGTATGTTAAGAAATGTAATGCATATGTAAAAGATGGAAGATTATATATATCTATGTTAATTAAGATTACATTAAGAATTCATGTTAACACAAGGGATAGTTTATGAACTGAAACTATTATGCAAAATGTATGGCTTGGTTGACTAAAACTCAATCAAGAAGAGAAGGATCTGGTCATAACCCCTTGAGGACTTGGATGATGGAGGCATCACCCAAGACAAGGTAAGGCAAGGGTCTTCCTTGGCTGGCTTGGGTATAAGAGGTTATACCCAAGACAGGACTCAAAGTCGGACCGATCCCCTTTGAGGACTTGAATGATGAAGGCATCACCCAAGGCAAGGTAAGACAAGGGTCTTCCTTGGCTGGCTTGGGTATAAGAGGTTATACCCAAGACAGAACTCAAGGTCGGACCGATCCCCTTTGAGGACTTGGATGATGAAGGCATCACCCAAGGCAAGGTAAGACAAGGGTCTTCCTTGGAAGGCTTGGGTGTAAAAGACAGGATTCGAACTCATCTTCGATTTCCTGGAGGGCTTGGAACCAAGGGGTTCCAAGAGGGCGAGCTTCACGGCCGCCTAAGGACATCTTGGAACCAAGGGGTTCCAAGAAGGCGAGCTTCATGGCCGCCTAAGGACATACCTTGTATGGTATTCGTATCCTTTTTATTAGATAAAAATTATGATTATGTTAATTAAGCATTGAAGTTATATTATAATTTAGATTACTTATATATACATATATGTTGGTCATGTTCTAACAATCTGTTTTGCAGGTTAATGATCCCTAAATAGTAGGGACATTACATTTTCTCTTAATAGGTTACTAGTTCATCTGCATTTGCAAGGAATTGGGGTGCATACTCCTTCACCCACTCAATAAACTGCAATCGACTACACTCAAAAAAGACAGAGGACTTGGTGTGTGTGCAGTTAAACTTATGGCTCCTTTCACACAAAGAAAAAAGCTACAAGGAAAGGACACAAGGTGCTGGGATATCGAGCGAGAGCATATTGACTTGGATACTTCCACTTCCCATTTTGCTACACTTGATGTTGAAGATGAGCCAACTTGCAAGCATGAGGGTTCTAGTGCTAGTGCTAGTGCCAATGTTAGTGTCACCGTTGTGGCAAGTTTTTACGGATTTGACTCACACAATTTTTTGGTAAGTTTTTCAATGAGCAACCACCAATAACCTGTCAGAGTTTGCAGCATCAAATTTGTATTACAAAAACAAGTAATAATACGTATAAAATAATCATGAATTTGGAACGCAAGGGTGTTGACATTTTTGTCATTAATGTCAGAATTGTCGAGCTGCTTGTAAGCATGGTTGTTTGAGCTATCTGTAGTATTTGCCAGAGCTGTTTGTATGTGTCATCTTCAGCCAGCTGTGTGAGTGCCTGTCTGTCACTCTTGCCAGCTGTTCATACCTTGTCAGCTTTGACTATTCAAACAAGTTGGTATAATTTGGTTTGACGCAAGATATAAAACAATTATATAAACTTATGGAATGCTTTGGAATAACTATTTCAAACTGCCGTGTATTTATGTTTTCGATTCTTTTGGAATCAATAGTATTTTTTTTTAAATGTGATTCTGAAAAATTGTGGGCCTATATTTCCTCATGGAATGATTAGGTTTTGGTGTCGTGGATGTATCGCAGGTGTGATGGAAAGCTTCTGGAGAAAATCACGAAAGCCTCTGTATTCTTGTTTTGCCGAAAATGGCCATATAATGATTGTCGGGAAATGCAGCATATTCGAAATAATAGCTGGTGCGTGGATATTTACGGAGGAACGTGTATTAAGAATATGGGCAGAGATAAATGAAGCTAAAATAATCAACAACAGATAATACGTGCTTCTTCATTTTTTGTTTAATAACACATTACATATTTATAGGAGTTTAGGTTCCTACATTATAGGAACAACTCACTAATTATTTGAGTTGTTTTAAGTTTTAACAACTCAAACAAACATACTTCGGTACAACAATATAATTCTACAGATGATTAACAAACCTAACAGATAATTTAATATCACCAACAAACACAATTACTACGTGAATTATTACTTTACCTCACACACTCTATCCCATGTGAACATTAAGATATATTTCCCAACACGTGACCGTAAACGAAATAGTCAGAATCGTGGTGGACATAGAAATTTATGGCTCGATATAATTTCTGTAAAGCACTAAGTGCAATGCCAAAGGAATTGACTTCATGTAGAAGACGTGGGCTGAATGAGGTTGGAGGAGTTGTGCTGACCATTTATGGTGAATACAATTTAATGAAAATTTGTAAAAAAATATATTCTTCTTCTTGGTTGGCTGGCACTTATTTGGTAGAAGAGATATTCACAAATTTAAAGTTTTGGAAGGAAGTCGTATATTTTAAATAACATCTATCTTTATTATTCAGAGCCATTTTTCACATACTGGTTTTTGAAAGGTAGCATCGTGGCCATCATGTATTGTTCATGCTCTACAGGTTGTGAGTAGTGCATGCGATAAAAATAGCAGGGGTTTTGAAGCGACATCTGATAGTCTATTTGAAGTATGGTGTAGCATAATATGCAGATTTCTGGTTCTCAACAAAATCTCTAGTGTGGAGTTTTTGGCATATACGTGGTTTGTGAAAAATAAGTGTTAAGATATCTGCGCACAAACACTCCACAAATAAAGTTAAGAAGAGTGCAGAGCTGAGAAAACTTTTTTTTTTTGGTGTATAAGTTTTAAAGAAACGGTCTCAAAGTTTTGGGTGAGAGCTGGATGGTAGTGTTGAGACTCTTTCTGTGTTCATGAGCTCATATTTTCTGAAGTACAGCAATGTCTTCATGTTGGTTGATCTGATTGAATGTTAGAGAAAGTCTGACATTGTGCTGTGGTTTTCAATTCTTAATAATTATGTGTAATTGAGGTTGGTGCTTCATCTAGATGGAGTTGGTGCTTCGGGTGTTTAGGAATAGGTGTTTTCTGAGAGTTGGAGCTCTCTTCTGTAACCTGGGTTGGTGCCCATTCAGGTCTTTGAAAGATCGGTTGAACCGTGGTTTTTTACCCAAAAGGGTTTTGCACGTGATAAATTCTGTCTCTGTCTTCATGCTTTCTTTTCTGATAATTTTCTGTGTTAAAGAATGGAATTTAATTGAAATGTTCAAATACTGATTCACCCTCCCCCCCCCATCCCCTCGGTATTTGCTATGTGATCTTCAAAGGGTTCCATAAGAACACTAACAAACAACAAATATATCCCGTATATGCCCACACGGGTAGCGGAGTTGGCTTGGGCCGTGGGTTTGCTCCCCATTGGTCTCGGGTTCAACTCCCTCCTGGACTAACCCGGTGGTCGGCTTGCGGGCTGCACGGCCACCCGCAGAGGATTAGTCTCACCTCAGCTCGTCCCTTCCTGACCCCAACTTGCACGGCCACCTGCAGAGGATTAGTCTCGCCTCAGCTTGCCCCTTCCTGACCCCAACTTAGCAGTCTGTAAGCCCAAGGTAAGGCGGGTTGGGCACTGGGCTGGGTCGCGGGGATACCTCTGTAGTTGAAAAAAAATATATATATCCCATATAGACTAACAAACCAAAACAAACTAGCTACAAGACAACAATGATGGAATATACCAACATTTCCCCCTTATTACATCATTGTTTTAAACTTCATGTCCAAGAGGCTTGGTGAAGATGTCAGTAGGTTATTTTTAAGTAAAGCAAAAATGGAGTGGTTTGTTGGACATGTTCTTGTTGTTGGAAATGTTGTCTTGATGTCAAGAAGGTATTCATTATTGCTATCATTAATAGATAGACGAGAGTATTAGAAGTTGTCATTGATGTCAACGGTGAGAAGACATCATTATCATTGATGTAAAAAGGTAAATCACTGTCAAAGGATAAAATGACAGCTATCAAAGTAAATTTATTAAAATTAATTTAAAGTTAATATTGAAGAAGCAATATTTAATTTATAAAAGGCAGCAAATTAAGGATTGAAATTTAAGGTGGTTAGTTAACAAATGGTCATACCTTTATAAAAGGTTATCTCCATTCAAAAGGATGCCTCCTTTCATGAAAAGGCATAAGGATGATATAAAGGTAAAGAGAAGTTGGAGAGAGGAATGTGAAGATGTAATTAGAGATTTGTGTCATTCGAACAGATTTATTAATGAAGAGGTGTGATTAGCATATGAAATGAGGAGTTATATTTTTTAAAGGTGAAAAGAGATGTCTTTAAATGAAATTGCCTCTCTTGGGAAGATATAAAGAGAGCATCGAGTGAGCGATGATAGTGTGAGTTGTGTGTGGGAAAAAAAAAATATATGAGCTATAAAAATCAGATTGATTTGAACATAAATAAAAGCATGTTAAAAAGGCTATTAAAAGGTAAGATTATTAACAAAGGGTGATATATTTCCAAAGAGTTGTCTCTTTTCTAATAGATGCCTCTCTTCAGCGAGGGATGAAGATATATGTTAAATTTGTGGCATGTGGAGAATATGATGTGGAATAAGTAAAAGATGTGTGTGGAAGACAAAAAAAAAAAAATATCATTAATACACCAGCAGATTCAAGCATATGAAGAGCAGATCTTAAGGAGTATATTTGCAGATTTTATGAAGGGATTGTGAGGACTGTTAGAGTGAATTTGAAGGCAGACATTATTGCAGATTTATGGTCAAAAGATTTGTGAAAAGACTTACAGCAGACCTTGAGGAGAAGAGGATATCATAAAGAAGGAAATATATATATAAGGCAGATTTGTAAGGAAGATAAATACATGATTAAGACAGATTTGTAAACTAAAAGACACATCCATTCAAATAGTTGTCTCCTTTCTAAGAGAAGAATCATTTCATGAAGACATAACGATATGAGATGTGAGTGACATTTGTGGAGATAAGTGTGTGGAGTAAAAAGAAAGTAGAGTGAGTGAGGTAAAAGATATATGATTCTGATATGAAGAATATCACATACTAATGAACGGTTACCTCTCTTGGTGAAGAAGTATGTTGGAGTAGAATAAGAGGAGAAAAAGTGAGAGGTGTAAAATATTAAAAAAGTTTGATGTACTATCCTTTCAAATAGTGAGCAAATGTATGAAGACTTTATAAGAATATTTATGAAGACTGCGCATAATTGTGAAGACTTTATGAGACTTGTGAGTAGGGTTTCATGCAAAGATAAAGAAGACTTTGAAGCAAAATTATAAAGAATATTGAAGAGAGTTTTGTGAGTAGTATGGCAGATTTAATAAGTTTTATGAGGAGATTGTAATCAGTTTTGCAGCAGATTTATTGTCACCATAATAGCAGATTTGAAGAAGAAAGTTATATTTCTTGTAAAGACAATTTGAATGAGAGATTGGTGCCTCTAAGTGAATGAGGGGTCAGTGCCTCTAGTGGGGTAGTGCTGACACATATTGAATGAGGGGTTGGTGCCTCTAGTGGGCAAGTGCTCACGAATTGAATGAGGGGTTTGTGCCTCTAGTAGGTTGAACCTACAAAATTTATAAGAGATTAGTAATTTACTATGGTTTTCTCCCAAAAGGGTTTCCATGTAAATATTATTGTTGTGTTATTCTCATGTGCATGATTATTGAAATTGAGCAAATAATACTATTGTGACTGATAAAGTTTAAATTGATAAAAGTTGTTATATTGATTCACCACCCCCCCCACTCACTATAACTATGTGTTCATCAACTTCAAAGTATTCATGTGTTAATGAAACGTTAGGGTACAAACATGCTTAAGAATACACTAGTTGTCACGGTAGAGGATTGTGGATTGCTTTTGAGGTATTCCCAATCCTTCTAAAAGACAACAAAGCCAAATTGATTCACAAGCTACTGCACTTGCCACACAATATTCTTCTTCTATTAAGGAAACAAGCAACTATGGCTTACTTCTCACTTCCCCAAGAAATAGGACCTGCACCTAAAAAGAAGACAAATCTAGATGTGGATTTCCTATAATCAACAAATACTGCATGATCTACATCTATGTACCCTATTAAGAAGAACTGATCATTCTTTTTATATTCCAAACCATGATCCATTGTACCATGGATATACCTCAATGCTTGTTTTAATTACACATCTTTAGTTCTTGCATGAATCATGAAAGATAATTTACAACAAAATTAACATATGGTCTACTATTAGTCAAGTAAATCAAACCTCCAATCATCTATTGATAAAGAGTTGCATTTACCTAAGGAGATGGATCAAAAACGATAATTGCAATCCATGGGTGTAGACATATGTTTGCAATCTATCATTCTAAACTTCACGAACAATGCCTTGATATATTTGTTTTGAGATACAAAGGTATGGTGATTAGTTTGCCATACCTCTAAAGCCAAGACAATAGTATAATAGCTCAAGATCTATCATATCAAATGCTGGCTTGAGATCATTCTTGGTTGTCTCAACCATCACTTATAAGCTGCTTGTGATAACTAGGCCAGCAACATATTCATCGATAATCACAATCTCCCCCATTATCCCTTGAGGTAGAGATTAGAATCATATGGATACCCACAAAATTCATGTTGTAGCAAATGTTCATCAATTTTGGTATACCAAGCACTAGGTGGTATGTTTGAGACCATAGAGAGATTAGCAAGTTTGTATACCTTTACTTCTTTACTAGGTGCAACATATCCCTCTAGTTGAGTCATATAGACCTCCTCCATAAGGTCTCCATTGAGAATGGCACATTTTACATCCATTTGAAACAGCTTCCTATTGAATATATTGTCATTGATGTCAAAGGATGACGATCAAGGTTGCTTGGTTGAGCTACTTGGTTGCTAGGTTGAGCTACCTGGTTGTCTGGTTGAGCTGCTTGGTTGTATGCTTGAGCTGGTTGTTAGTCTACTTCACCTGGTTGGTTGTCTACTTGAGCTGGCTACTCATCTACTTCACCTTTCCTTGTGACTTGTCAAGTCGACACGTCATTGGTTGAATGTCAAAAGGGTGTTTTTTTATGGAATTGAATTAATCCTCTTTGTGCGTTGGTTTGTTTCTAACAACAATTGTTTAGTAAAGTTTATTTTTTGTGAGTGGAAGGTCTATTTTTGGAGGCGGTTTTCCTTGGAATAAGAACGCAACAAGATCATTAATAAGGCAAGCACAATACATGTATAGTGGATGCACAGCACTTAATATATGCCTTTCGTCTATTCATGAAACGTCTACTGCTGGTCTATTTATGAAACACCTGACGCTGGTCTACTTATGAAATGTCTGCCGCTGGTCAGGCTTTAATGCACGAAGCATATGAATAGTGTGTGTGGAGGAGATAATAAGTAAGAATGCGTTGAATGAATATTATGAAGTGATGCGATACCAAGATGTGAGTGTAATGCTTTATAGAAGTCACCCGAGTGTTTTTAAAAAAGTGTGTTGCTAAATATTGTGGGTGTGTGTTAAGTGATAACAGTGTAAATGTGAGAAAAATGTAAGGACTGCAGAAATGATGTGTGTTTGCCGTAAATTCAAAAAAAGTGAGTAGGTGCTGTGAGAAAATTTTGGATAGAAGCTAACATGATAGCTGTGGCTAAGAAATATATCTTCTTTCTGCTGTGACTGTGTCATGTTATTCCTATTGAGTCAAGCATGTTATTGAATGGATAGATGCATGAGATTGTGAAATAAAAAAAATATCATACAGAGCTACAGCAACTATTGGGTGTATTTTTCTTAATCTGAGATCAGGCAGGTGATGGAAAATGCAGATGCGTTCTTGAGTTGAAGATTTTTGGAGGAGCTGTGTGTGTTCTAAAATTTTACGGAGTTTCAGTGTTTTTGAGTTGGTGCTCGAACTGAAGTTGGCACCTTAGCTGATAGGAGTTGGTGCTCTCTGTGGCTCACTCTTGTATTCTGGGTTGGTGCTCATTCTGTTAATGTAAGCTATTGTGTGTCATGGTTTTTTACCCAAAAGGGTTTTCCACGAGAAAATTGGTGTTTGTGTCTTGATGTTTGCTCTCTCTATGTATTATGAAGACTGTTTCATGTATTTACAAGTTTTAAAAAACTGATTCACCCCCAGCCCCCCTCTCAGTATTTTCCATGTGCATTTCACTTCCATCCAAATTGAGCAACTAAAACAAAAATCATTATGATGGTTTTGATCTTAGTTGTGGGAGCAAATGTTTCTTCATAATAAATCCTTTCTTTCTAAGCATAACCATTAGCCATAAGTCTAGCCTTATACTTATCTATACTTCCATTAGCATTATACTTGGTCTTGAAGATCAATTTACATCCAATAGCTTTCCTACTTGGTGGAAGCTCAACAAGCTCCCAAGTCTTCTTTTTCATTAGAAATTGATATTCTGCATCCATAACCTCCCTCCAAGGCTTTGATTCAGAGCTTCCCGAACAACATAACATTCAAAATTATCAATTACTAAGCTCATCTGTGCTAGATTTACCTCATTGTGAGCCATACTACAAGTCCTCAGTCTTGAAGTTAAAGTGTCTAGGACTCCATCTAGCTTTGCATCATAAAGGGTACTAGAATAACACTTGAGCATAGGTCATGTGACATTTGTAAGTATTGAGTCAGATTGATTATCAACATTCACATTACTTTTATCATCCAAGTTGAAAATTAGAGCACCATCCAGAGTAGGTAATGATGTGTAACACTCTTCTGATCAAAAATAGCACCTAAGTTGATGTATACCTTCTTTGTGGTGGGATTCATTAGTTGTCAAGCGTTTTACTCATTGCTATACCCCTAAAGAATAAATTTCATGAATTTCCCATCAAACTTCTTTCTCTTTTGCTTGGAATATGCATATATGTTGTGCAACCAAATACACGAAGATGAGAGATAGATGGCTTAAATCCGAAATTGCATGGACACGAATAGTGGTACGGTATCGAATGTAGATACAACCATTATATATATAACACATTTTTCTAAATTATTAAAGAATATTTTCTGACTTTAAAGGCAATATTCTTGCCTCATCAGGCTTAAGTTTATTATTATTATTAGTTCTTTTAGCTTTTGTAAGCCACGCATCAACACTTTAAGAAAATCCTAAGTAATTTATGTGATAAAACTTAGAAACATCTATTGGAAGTTTACTAATTTTCAGGGGATGCTTATAAGAGATGCAAAGAAACTTCATCTAAAGATGTCTAGAGACATCACTATATAGGTCTCTAAGGTCAAGATATGAGCCTTTAAGTAACTCTGGTCATACTAGATGCTCACTCGTGCTTGCACAAACCCTAGAGTAAAATGTGGATATGCAAAGTGATTGTATGGGTGTTTTCGTAGACCCATTTTATGATTATGTAATTGGAGGTAATTAGTTTACCTAGCCTCTCTCAGGTCTTTACTCACTACTATCATAGCAGCATCACTTGTACAAAGCCACACCATGGCATGGTAAAAGCTTAAGCATTTTTCTATTGAAGTTTAAACCAGTTTAGTATGGAATAAAAACCACAAGAAAACATGGAAACTGGATAAGTGACATCTAGTGCACAAAATTTTGATTTCTGCTACTTCAAGCAAATAAGTGCATAGACATAAAAATAAATATATAACATGTGTCATATATCATATTTATCATTATAATAAATATCATAATTATGATAATAAATGCCAATAACCAGCTCAGACTCAAAAAAATCGATTTTCAATACCATAAAATTTTCAAATGCCCATCCCCAAAAACTTTTGGTGGAATTCTATAACAAAAAACAAGACATTCCATTTCTTGAATAAACCAAGAATATCTGTTAGCCTGAATTTAAGATGCAATTATAGATTTTTGAATTAAGCAACATCCATTTTACTTTTTAAACTAGGTTTGACAGAGTAAATCCTAGGTTTGACCACTGAATTTTATAGTATGGTAAGTAATTTGGCTCATGATTGTTTTACAAATAATGCTCGTAGGGCTACTGTTAATTTTGACGACAGTGTCTAAGTTCCTAGGAATTTTTACAATGTTAAAATCAGTTTAACAGGTCCTCCGGTGGATGTTTCGGTTCTGGAATATCATAAAGAAGGTAAAAAGACAATGGCCCACTTGGTACATTAAAAGTTGAATACATACCCTTGTGCCAAGCAAATTCCCTATAGTATTTTTTTAAATATTGATTCCCTCAAGATTCTACCTTGTGACAATGTTCAAGATAACCCAGGTCTTGTCAAAACACCTATATTTTGTGTAATTCCTTTTCTTTCATAAAATACCATAATTTCGTAGTTTAGTAGACCTGACCAAGCAGTAAATTTGGGTTGTTACAAAGATTAAGACCCAGGTTCAAGTTACCCCAGGAACCATTGGGTTAGCTCCGGAGAGTTCATGCCTCAAGAAATGTGTGGTTGTGAAAAGGAGTGCCTATGCATGCCCAGGAATCAAGCCCATCACTATAACCCAGAGGCTATGAGGCCATTAACCCCTCAATTTACCAATCAAAAAAAAACATAATTTCATCCTGACATTACCTTACTTTCATAACCAGGAGAAGCTTTCAGTCATACTTTCTATACTCAAGTTCAACAGATAGGTGAAACCCTAGCTGACTACACAACATAGAAATGTAAGAAGAAAAATGCAGCAAAAATTACAATGTCCAAAGGATTGTAATGTTATGGTAATGGGACACACTTGTCAGATCATGATATAGATTTCAATTCATATATGACTCAAGTTAACAACTCCTACGAATGTGATGTAAAGTTAGCCCACGTATTAAGAGCAACATATACCTTAGCAAGTATTTACCAAACAAAAGAACAATCGTACCTGTCATTCCAGTTGCCAACAAACCAATAAATTTTGTAATTGGAAAAAGATGGGTAACACTAGTCTGGTCAAGAAGCTTGTCCTGCGTATAAAAGTGAACAAAAGGTTATCATTAGAAATTGCAAAACGGGAAAGCATCCAATAGCATATGGTTCCTCTGGTTGTGATTACAATGATAAATGGGGGGCAATAGTACGGCCATGGCCAAGCGTCAAGTCCCCACAGCAAAAATAGCAAACATATGGCATAGGTGTGATCTAAAGATTATGGAATGAGATCCATATTTACAAGTCATAACAATGTTGCGTACACTTACCCAGAACAGTGTTAACAGTGGAATATAAACCTAACCCAAGATTTACCATTTAAAATAATATAAAAAGATAAGATCATACCGGTACTTTTTTCTGAGTTACAACACAAACTGAATCCTGACCACGAACACCAATGGATGTAATACCTGCGGCCTTGACAGCTTTAAATGCATATTCTGCCATTCAAAATCAAAAAATCAACATTAACTCAATGCAATAAACAAACCCGGGATCCTCCTACAGATAATTTAAGCAAAATTTCAATGTCAGCGCATCAAATTAACCATTTGTCACAAAGAAAATCATCTTACCAAATTAATGACAAACTCCTAGTATTATCAATTTTATTTTCCTTGGAACATGGCTGACTGATCAAGATTGCAAGTCGTCGAGGAAAAGACCTAGGCTTGAACTCAAGAAGGCTTAGAGCCCCAAATTTTCAAAAAAATCAAAATAAAAAACAGAGGTTTCACTTCCAAAGCCATTATTTGCATTGGGAACGACAGCAAAATAAAAAGAGTGTAACAGGAAAATCCCCACAGTTGAAAATTAATTAAAAAAAGCGTTTAGCAATGGCGCCCTCAGCGAGATAAAACAGACTTTAGCATAAAACCCTTAGGTAAATTAAAAAGGGTTTTTCTCCATACCACCCGCTGGTGAAATTATAAAGTGTGTTTAACCCATCGCTCCCTCTATTAAACCAAAAAGAACTTTTGCATAAGCTATCAAAACTATAATGATCTGAACATTTTTTTTTATCAGAGCATCCTCTGCACATATGATTCATGTAACATTAAAATTAGTTACAACGAGAGACGTGACCGAGTGCAAGAAACAAATAAATTTAATGGAAGACTCGTCAGTAAAGATTATCCCACAAGAAGAATTCATCACATAAGAAGAATGAAAATAATAATAACCATCTGTGTTAACCCTCTAAATAATTTTCAAGGGTTTTACGTTAGAGAAGAAAAAAACTAACCGACTTGGTACAGTCGACCTTCTGGTGAAAATATAGTAATATGTCGATCATACCCAGCTCCTGTACCCCGGCTCATTCTGATAAAATCTCGAAACCCTAAAGAAGGAAAAGCGTCTAAGCCCAAATTTGAACTTGTTTGTCAGGGATTTATTTTCCCCTGCGAGGTTTTGGATTTCTTCTCCTCTACGTTAAAGTGTTTTGGGTCATCTAGCCAACAGGCTATTTAGTGCTAGATCAAGTCCAAAAACTGCCTGGAAAGTTGTCTAACGCCGCCAAAAGAACGACGGTTGCCGGTAAGTAAAGTTCGTAAGTAAAGTACTCAAAAGCACTGGATCACAAGCGAATGCAAAATAAAAGAAATTCTTTATAAAATTATGTAAGGTGGAATGGAGATAGTTGCCTGTTATGGTCTCTCATATGATAATTTAAAAAAATTGAACAAAGAAAAAGTTCGTAGATGGTTTAAGTAGCAAAAGAAAAAAAAATATGGATGAAACAAGACAGTAAATAATATATGTATTTTAATGTTCATTTCATGAATAATAAAGAGCTAAAAGTTTTTGTTTTAGGTAAGTTTTGCAAACGTAAATGAGGTAAAGTGTTAAGGAGAAAGAAGAAGTGTTACCTTCTACGTGTAATCATCAACAAGAAATGTACATGGCAACAAAAATTTCATGAAGATTTGAGATTCTTATTGCTAAATTAAGAACTAACATTGAATAGCTACAATGTGAAAGAAGGAGATGAAAAATATATAAAGAAGCATGCGAAAAAAGGGTGTGTATTTTTTGTAGTACTAGGACAATGGAATTATAAAAATATTTTACTATGGAGTGTGATGCCTTAAAGACATCAAAAAGACATCAAAGACAAGCATGTCAATATAATCACAATTGTTTATTTGCATAGTTTATTGTTGATGGCGGTGTTAGCACTACCAATGACATGAGATCCAAAATGAAACTCCTCTCTTGAAAAGTGTACAAATGTACGCTCCAGGTTCTAGAAGACCCTTAGTCGCATAGAATGGATCAATGGGAAGAAATGTGTTGTAAACAAGGGGGCTTGCTAGTTTTACCACTAGAAATGTTACAACCTTTCTCAAGAATACAAATCTATTTTTGGGATTTTCAAAAATATATAAAATGTGAATCTAAGTAACTACAATTATGCCGAGTATTCTATACTGCTTGAGATTGTAAAGAAAATTGCAAAAGATGTGGGTTAAGAGAAATCAACATTGAAAATGAAATCTAGTGGATAATGTTAATCAATGAATCATTCAAAGCATGGAAGATCAAACTACAACGAGAGGACCATATTTGCATAAATTAGATTATCACAATTCGTGGAAATATGATGCAATCATCTATGGAAACAAAACAATACTATAATAGTTTTTCAGAAGTCATCAAAATGCAAAGCCATTGCCCATGCACACATGCAAGATGGAATTCCTAATAAGCTCTTGGAAATTCGTTGTAGCTAAGTTATCCCTCACTTTTAAATTACTCAACGACCAACAATACCATTTACTAAGTTGTTTGAACAATTAACACAAACTGAAATACTGGAATTTGAATAAAATTCATCCACACTTTATAAGGTTTAGCAAAAATTTCACACCAAAGTTGTATTAATATTTCATCAGAATGTCTATGCAAAGTATCCAACCCTTATTGCAATCCAAAGGATGGTTTACATAGAGTTGGGAAATGAAAATCCATAAACCCAAAACTAGGGTTTTTGGATAAAATTACAACCTGAAAGTAATTAAAAAAAGCTAAAAAAACTACATAAAAACAAGTCTAAGCTAAAGCTTGACTCCTCTAAACTCTATCCAAGTGGTAGACAACTGATTTAGGCAGTCAAATCCAAGGAGGAACACAGTTACATCCACCTTTTCAAATTGTTGATGACTATCAATCTTTTATCCATGGATTTGCATGAAAAACGGGTTTCTTTTCCTTCCATCTGCTTGTTGCACTTAACTAAAAGCCACTGGATTTATTATGACATGAAAAATAAGGAGTAAATGATAGTTATTATTAATATTTGGCACCATTATAAACTAAGAATTATCTAGTACAAAATTGAAACCAAAATCTTTTTTTTCCCAATCTGACTTTTACCTTATGTTTTTGGAAAAAAATCAAAATTGGAACAATTCAAAGTTAACTCTCAGCTGGAAAATGTTGCTTGAAGCTTTCCATCGCCCCTCACAACTCCGCTACATCTGGTGTTTTAGTATATTGTAATGTTATCACCAAGTTCCTAATAAGAGACATGGATTTCTTATTAGCGTATTCCAACTGCAATAGTTTAGCTTGCATGATCTTCAGACGCTTCTTAGCTGACATCATTTCCTCTATAATTTGCGAAGAGCAATTTTTATACATTTTCTTTTAAAAATATTGTACCACAATCACAACACTCTCCTTATCCAACTTCTCAATTGGAAGATTATCATGCAAACTCTCAACAAAATCTTCCATGTGAGACAATAAAGAATTAATAAAATTGATTTGTTTTATAATTTTGTCTCAGGTCTTAGTGTACTCCTTAGTCACCATCTTGGTGGCCCTTATCCACTCAACTATTGTATCTCTATTTGCATCCTCCAAATTTGTCTTTTCGTTCAGTAAGTTCAAATCAATATTCTTTATTTGCTAGAGTGTTGGGAGATAATCCTCACACAAAATAATTGAATCTTGAATATTTATTCCTTCCTTTCCACTCCATTGCAGAAGATCATTCAATGAAATTAATTGAGTTTGCAATTGATCATAATTATTTAAAACTTGATGAATGACATTTTCTCCTAAATTTTCAGTTTCAACTCTCCAATTTAGAGCTGAAGGAATAAAGAATCTCTAGCTACGCCTACTCCAAATAGTCCTTGTGTAAGAGCAGCTTGGATGTAAGTAGAGGGGAAGTTGAATTGATGGGACCCAAGAGTTGGCATATACTTATTTAATTCGGAATTATAAACCTTCAACTCTTCCTTGGTCTCGTCCTCTTTTTCCATTCTCCAAAAGATCCGGTCTACTGCTTGTTTGGGAGGATGTCTCTCACCTTCTTTATTTTGCTCCCTCAAATCTAATTCTTGGATTTGGTAATCTTCCAAACTCATCTCATTCTCTAGTTTATCAACCTATGGAAAGACAATTTGGGTCTTTTAGTGTCTAGATTCATCTACTATTACCACTACTAATTTCCTTCCATGTTTTCTAGTTTTAGGATTCTTGAAGGTTTTCTCTAATATAGAGGAATCTATATCTGTCAAATCCTTATATCTCCTTCTCTTCAAGCAATCAACCATGCAAGTCAAGCAAGAGTGGAACTGTACTTTCTCATGTTTATTTGCAAGGCATCTCTAGCATCTTGGCATTGTTGCTCTTGTTCATCTTCTTGCTTCTCTTCTTCATCATGTTTTTCCTTTTATGCATACCTTGTAGGTTCTTCAAAATGGGCATGTTGTGGTTGGGTCTCTCTTAACACATCTTCTTGTACTTGTTGATTCATCACAATCTACTCCTCATGTGTCAAAGTTTGATCAATTTGGTGATGTCGGTCAGGGGGAGAAATATTCTGACTTCCTCCTTCCACTCACCCAAGTCCTTCCCTAACATGGAAAGCAAAACCTCCACGGTCACCAAGTATCAAAAATTTCAACATCAATAGCAGCATTGTGAGATATTTGTTGCTCTTGGCCCGAAGGAACTGATGAACTTATAAGGCACTAAGAGGGGGGTGTTGAATCAGTGTAAACAAAAAACACAACACAAATTTGATCACCACTTTAGATAACTTAGAGCTTAATAAACATAAAATAAATATCATCACATAAGCTAACACCCAATATATCAAGCTCCACATAACACAGATTTATACGTGGAAACCCAAAAGGGAAAAACCATGGTGGGATTTAGTACCCACAAGATTCACTATCTGCATAATAGAAATGTTTGACCAGTTAAGGTCTTACAAACATGCCTGGTTAGGAGAAGACCTTGTTAAGAGTCACTCAGTTAAGGGATTTACCTCAACCCTATTAAAAGCTTTGCCCTATTAGGAGAAACCTCGCAAGAGGATTTAGATTCAAGTTAATGAGCTACCCTTTAGGGGATTTACAATTTCAGGCCTGTTAGGACCTACCCGGTTAAGGGATTTTACTACTGCAACTGTTAGGAAAACAACAGTAAAATGATCTGCATTTAGCACCTTTGTGCTTGATAAGATCCGCTTTAGTTCTGCTCAATACATCAACAAGACATTCATACAGAGCTTCTCAGATTACCGCACAATCAAACTCTCAATATTCACTTTCAATCTCATAGTTTATCTCATAACACATCACACTTTTTATAGACATCAACTTAATCGGCTAACAACCTTGGAAGAATTTCCTAGGTTCAATGAAACTATTCGATCTTGCAATACACACTTTACTTATGTCGGCCACCGACATAACTACTTGACAATAAAACATCATTGTTACCGGTTTACTGATTTAAATCATTATGCTTCTACCGGTCAACTATTCTTCATGATTGACTGCTCTGTAGATCATAACTTGCTCAGCCTATCGAATTTGTCATTGCGGTGTGAAATATAGCTACCTGATACAATCTCCAATACTCTTACAAAACCGCATCACCTAACTCTTCATTGATTGCTCATACCGGTTGCTTGAATACAACTCTGTTCCTGTTTACCGGTTGAAGTCCAATCTATCGGTTTACTGGTAAATTGTCTCCTCTATCGGTTAAGCTTTACCGGTTGGCCTAAAAGACTTAGATGACTATCAAAACATAGTTGTCATCAATGACAACATTGAATAGGTCATAAATAAACCTATTACATCAGAACATCATCATCAAGCCAACAATCTCCCCCTTTGGCATTGATGGCAACACTTAGGAAAATATTTGTCTAAGTGTGCAATACAACAATTGACTCAACTCATGACACGTACTCCCCCTTAGCAATTGCATGCTATTACAAGATTTACAGACATACATACTACTACTCCTCATTACAATTCAAAATTTTGACTTCACTACTACTCCCCCTTTGACAACAATGGCAAAGGTAAGCAAATACATGAAAGATAAATGCAATGTACATCAAAATTTACATTATCATATATAGATATAAAAGTTCAAAATGTTTTACAATGCCATCTTAGAAAATGCATCTCCAAAATGAGACTTTAACTACTTCAAATCATTGTGTCGGGTTTCCAAAAGAGTGTTGGTTATCTCAACATGTGTTCTAATCTGGCAAGCCAGCTCCTCCATGGCATCAATTGTACTCATCTCGAGTGTAGCTAGAATAGCTTCATCTTCCTTGTAACCTCTCTGCAAAATTTCAACCTTAGGGATCAAAAGTGTATGTAGTTCCTGCAATGACTTAGTCCTTTTGACCTGTTCATCCTCATAAGCTTTTAGCTTATGTTGAATTTCAACAACCGATCTACCATAAGTTATAGCAGAATCATTTAGGGGGCTAAATGATTCACTTAGAACTTCAAGTTCGTTTTCAGCTTTTTGTTGCCTTTTCATCGGATCATCACAAAATAATGAAAACTTTGCAACAATGGAAAGGATTTTACCTCTGATTTCAATTGCATCTTTAATACGATCTTTATTAACCATCAGAGCAACTTTGTCTTTATCAACATCGTTCGTCAATTTCTCTACCCTTTTCTTCTTGTATTTCTTTTCCACATTCAAAAATGTTGCATCTTCAAAACTTTTTATTTGTTCACCAGCATCAACAACAAATTGACCTAACTTATCAATTGGTGTAGACAGTCTATTTGTGTTTGTCTTCGATAACAAACTAGACAAAATCTCAACTGCACATTGTATTGAGTGAGCTTCCTTTTGTTGTTCCTTCATTCTTTTCTTCTTAGCTCTAGATTGCATAGCAATTGCAATCTCCATTAAAATTGTAGAACTCAATGCGGCCATATTGATAGGTCCTTGTATACTTAATGCATCATCATCATCAATTTTCTTCTTATAAGTAAATGATAGGGGTGTCACTTTAGGTTCTGTTTTTACTTCTTTCTCTTCTTTCTTCTATTCTATCTTCTCCTCTTCCATTACTGATGGTGTCTATGTATCAACTATTTTAGTGATCATCGATGGCTTTGGCTCAGCCTGCTTTTCTTCTCTTCTCTTTGGTTCTTGTTCCTGTTGGTCAATCATCTGAACATCTTCAACCTGTATATCCTTAGTATGATCTTTTTTTTCCTCCTCAATACCGGTATCATCATCTGGAATTATAATTGTTTCAATTTGAACATTTACCGATTTTGTCTTTTCTCCTTCATCTACTGGTTGGTCTCCCATAACAATCTCATCAGGTGTAAAATCATTGATATCAATATTGTCTGGAATATCTTCTGTCTCAAACTTCTTTGGTTTCTCTTCCTCATCATGTATCAAACCCAATAACTTCTTCAATATCCGCTTAGTTTCCATATGAACTGATTGGGTCTCACCAATTAACAGTCTCGTCAACCTTTTCTTAGATCTAAAAGATTATTTATCCTTTGCAATAATTTCATCTATCTCCTCCTTTATGGCTTCAGGTTGCAAGTTTTTAAGAAAAAATTCAATAAATTCTTTATCTTGTTTCATGGTTGCCTTCCATCTAGCATCAAGCTTATCATACAAAGAATTTGGAATCTGCCCTTGCAATTCAATTAGGGCTTTACCATATTTATTCATCATAAAAACAACTGCATCTTCTATCTGCCTTTGTTCATCCTCACTAAACTTGTCATGCAGTTTATCTAAACCATTAAGAACTCCATATTCCTTAATATGCATTAACATCTTTTCAAAAATTGTAAGTTTATTTATCAGTTTCTTGACGGATTTGAAAGTAGATGCTCCTGCAACCTTTGACTTTTTACCACTAGCTCTCAAAGCTTTCTTCTCATATTGTGATTCAATTCTTCTTCATCATTAGTTGTCGATCTCTTTGCTTGCTCCTTTTTCCTCTTTCTGTAAACTTCTTTCACCTTGGGTTCTTTAGGTGCAGGGGGCTCAACGACTTTACCTTTTCTCTTGAATTGAATCTTGGAAGGTTTCTCCTTCTTTACCTCTGTAGGTGTCTCCTTCACCACTGTACTCCTTGTTTCTCTACTGGTGTTGGTACCGGTTGGGGCACTAAATGCTCCTGCTTGTTTAGCTTCATATTTTGCTCTAGCTTCTGCAATTGCCTCCTTAGTAAATCCTTGTTGCTCAGAAAACTGCTCAACTTCCTTTCTAACTTTCTTAGCAATTACCGATCTGGCAAGCTCAAAATGTACTAGTAAAAATTTCTCTTTATAAGTACCAAACCTTTCTGTAGTAGTATCTACCAGTTGTGCAATCAAATGTTCAGCATAAGCAACCAATAGATCTTCTTCAACTTCGTAGCCCATAGGCATCACCCAAGTTGTCCTGGGATCAACTGCCTCCATCTGAAATGTATCAGTATCAACCAAAAAACAGATGGTATTCCCATATCTACTAACAACCTATGTCGGTATCCTCTCTCTTGCATGCATCTTTTTTTGAAAATCTTTGAAATAACCCCAAGCAATCTTACCAAAATCACTACCCAACATTTTGATGTTGTTCTTCATCTGTAACAGTGCCGGTGTGTCCTTAGACCACTGAACATCACCGATACCAGGAAAGTAATTTTGAAAATAGAAGAACAATTCAATAATTAGTCATCCATATTTAAACTTCAGTCTTTTGTCTTTCTTGATGGATTCAAGATTGAGCATCAACTGACTTCTCAATGCCTCAGACAAATCATAATCCATATCTTCTTTGATCATACGATAAGCTGTATGAATAGCTGCAACAGGGATGTTGTTCATCCTTCTAGAATGATATACTCGGTATCCTATGACCATAGAAGCAAATTTAACTGCGGGGTCATCAATCTCATTAACAGTCATAGCTCTTCCATCCCATCGTGACTTGGTCAGCTTTTCAACATCATTCTTAGGAACTGATCTCAGTACTGGAACTTCACCGGTGGAACACAATCCGATTACTGCGTGAATTACTTCCTTAGTGATCTTATGTGGTCAATCAAGCCACATAAACTGGTCACGCACACGACTCAAAACATATCTCACGAGATCATCATCAAAATCATCAATAGAATTCAGTGCATGGTGAAAACCTTTATCGGTATCATTCTTAAACTATTCCTTTAGCAATCCATCCTTATTACACATTACCCTATATTGATCAAATCTAGCATAAATTCCAAGATCTTCCAACTTACACTGAATGTAGGATCTAATATCCTCTACATGCTCCATATGGGACTCTGGATAGGGCTCCGACGGGATCGATTTCAATGGATTTAAAAGGGTGCCTCTTAAATTCTGGATGAGGCCTGACTGTAACATCTAACAAATGTGGTGCATCCATCTTTAGAGATTCAGACTTAGAAACAAATAATAGGATTTATCAGATAAATACCTTTCAACGCTTCCACAACTAGGGTTTCAAAACTTTCATCGATTACCGATCGAAGATCACTCCAAATCTTCTATTAACTTGATCAAATGCTGCTCACACAAACTCTTCTCTTCTCTTTTCGCTCGCTGGGTGCTCTCAAGAATGCAAAGTGACAAGTGATATTCAAAAAGTCCTTTTATTTGCTCAATATCTATCGCATTAAATACCATACTCGGTTGTATAAACAAATGAACCCTAAAACACCATTCAATATACTATTGGTTCTCATATCACATCAAACCTACCAGTTTGATCACAAAATCACTTCAAAACATCATAAAGTATCAAGATATGCAGATTTATCTTACCGCATACCATATAGGGGGTCTTAAAATGGATCTGACATTAAGCTCCCCCTAAGCCTTTTAACAACTTAGTTTGTCAGTTATGAGTTCTCCACAGTAGGTGAAGAATTAGGATCTTCCAATGGTTTGTCTTCAGTTTTCTCATCACTCTTCTTTTTCCAAATCTTGTTCATCTCTGCTCTGGTCTCTTCCACATCAACTTTCATCTTCCCTTTCTGGTCAGCACATTGATTTACCGGTTGTCTCATTTTAGCTCTGCAAAACTTTGCAAGGTGTCCCAGTTGGTGACAATGGAAACATGTCATACTAGATGCTCTCTAGGGTCCAACATTGCCTCTACCAATCCTTCTTCTACAATTCAAAGCTACATGACCGTAGTTATGACAGATTGTGCAAATCACATTCATTCTCTTTTTCATCTCATAGGGACTAGACTGGTTAGCATAGGGTCTCTGCCAATTTGCATTTCTCCGATCATTAAAAGTTCTTTGCCAATATCCACCATATCTCTAATTCATGTGGGGTGTCGGATTATTTGCTCCATACCTGCATTCTACAACTCTATGCCCAAACATGTTGTAAGTGTGACAATAACCATTGAAGTTTCTAGGTTTGTATCCTTGATATGCATCAGGTCTATAGCCATTAACAACATTAGATCTACAAACATTAGCAGTATGTCCTGGCTTATGACAATTAAAGCATACTAGTTTGTAGGGTTTCTTACTAGTGGATTTCTAGATCTTAGGTGTAGATTTACCTTCTTCAATACTGTCCTTTGTACTAGAAGGCTCACCTTTCTTAAAGGTAGTGTATCCAAAACCACATGTATCTCAATTCATCCTCTGTGACTGGATTCACTCATCAAGCATAGTAGAGCTCTTGTTAAACTTTGCAAGTGTTTCATTAACATCGGCAAGTTCCTTTGTAAGATCTTCATTCTTTTTCATCAAACTTTCTCTTAGAGACATTGCCATGTCTAGATTAGCCTTTATTTCTTCTTTTTCTTCTTGTTCCTCATGAAGATGATGATACAGGGTTTCAACCTCCTGGTTCAACTTAAATATCTCATGTTCTTTTTCTCTGATCTCATCTTCAGTTGTCCTCCTTGCTTCAAGCTCTTGACTCAACCTCATGATTAGGGCTTCCAACTCTCTCCTTGTGTTTGCCTTCTCATCATTCAATTTTTCAACTTCAATCACCAATGCATCCATGTTTGCTTCATTAGAAGAACTATCCATCAACTCTTCTGCAAGCTCTCTTCTCTTGGCAATTGAGGCTTTGTATTTGCCTTTCAATGTATCTAGGGCTTCCTCAGCTTCTGCAAGCTAGTTAGATATCTCTCTATAACTCATACCCCCCATGTCTGCCTTAGGGATCTTTCCCAAGCATTTAAGCCTTAAGGGAATCTAGATCTGATACCAACTGATGAACTTATAAGGCACTGAGAGGGGGGGAGGTGAATCAGTGCAAACAAAAACCACAACACAAATCTAATCACCACTTTAAATAACTTAGAGCTTAATAAACATAAAAGAAATATAATCACATAAACTAACACCCAATATATCAAGCTCCACATAACACAAAGATTTATATGCGGAAACCTAAAAGGGAAAAACCATGGTGGGAGTTAGTACCTACAAGATTCACTATTTGTAGAATAGAAATCTTTGACCGGTTAACGTCTTACAAATATGCCTGGTTAGGAGCAGACCATGTTAGGAGTCACCCGATTAAGGGATTTGCCTCAGCCCTATTAAAAGCTTTGCCCTGTTAGGAGCAACCACACAAGAGGATTTAGACTCAAGTTAATGAGCTATCCTGTTAGGGGATTTACAATTTCAAGCCTATTAGGACCTACCCGGTTAAGGGATTTGACTACTACAACTATTAGGAAAACAACAATAAAATGATCTGCATGTAGCACTTATGTGCTTGATAAGATCTGCTTCAGTTCTTCTGAATACATCAACACATCCATACAGAGCTTCTTAGATTACCACACAATCAAACTCTCAATATTTTCTTTTGATCTCATACTTTATCTCATAACACATCACACTTTTTATAGACATCAACTTAGTCGGCTAACAACCTTGGAACAATTTTCTAGGTTCAATGAATCTAGTCAATCTTGAAATACACGCTTTACTTATGTTGTCCACCGACATAACAACTCAAAAATAAAACATTATCATTATTGGTTTACTGATTTAAGTCATTATGCTTCTACCGGTTAACTGTTCTTCATGATTGACTGCTTTGTAGATCATAACTCGCTCATCCTGTTAAATCTGCAGTTGTGGTGTGAAACATAGCTACCTAATACAATCTCCAATACTCCTATAAAACCGCATCACCTAACTCTTCATTGATTGCTCATACCGATTGCTTGAATACAACTTTGTTCTTGTTTATCGGTTGAAGTCCTATCTGTCGGTTTATTGGTAAATTGTCTCCTCTACCGGTTAAGCTTTACTGGTTGGCCTAAAAGACTTAGATGACTATGAAAACATAGTTGCCATCAATGACAATATAAAACAAGTCATAAATCAACCCATTACATCAAAACATCATCATCAAGCCAACAAGAACCTCTATACACTCATGTCGCACTTCTAGTGTTGGTTCATCAATCTCAATCCTATATCCTCTTGTTCTCCTTCATGGGCCTATTTTTGCGGCTATTCCTCCTTTTTGGGCTCAACCTCTATATTTATCTCTATTTGGATAGTATATTGAGGTTTCTCTTGAGATAAAGGTTTTGCAGATGAAGAAGATAAGGAATCTTCTCTCTAGAGGGTGGAGACATGTGGGACATCAGAAGTCTATGATGTAGGGGCCTCTTGCTCCTAGTGTGAGGATTCTACCCTTGTTCATTTATTCCTTATCAATTGTGGGCCAAGGTCTTCCTCCTCTAATCCTCCATGGTATAACTTTTCTTCTTGTTCCTTGATTACATGTGCGTCATCTACCTTTGTAGATTTTAGACTTGTTTGAGTTAAGGGCACATTTGGGGTATACATATTTTTTTAAAAGGGATTAGTGTTGGTGACACCAAATATTATTATAATGTTGAGTGGTTATGAATACGTGTTCTACGAGTCCCAATGGGTGCAATAAAGTAGGCAAATTGCATACTAACATTAGGTTGAGTTGAACCAAGTAGATTAATGGGAACTTGATTCAAACCTTGGTAGCTATAAGTTGATCCCACAAAGACCAACACAGTCAATTGAGAGGTGCTTGTTGGAATAGAAATTTGGGAAGCACTTGACATACCTTGCATTGAGACATTTGATGTTGTTTTTGTGAAGTAACATTGGCATGCGTTTGTGATGTAACATTTACATTTGATGATGTCGTGCTAGAATGTGAATTCTAAGTTGAAGCTATGGCAACTTGAGTTGATGATGCATGTATTCTTTGAGTTTCTCCTCAGGTAGAGCTTGAGGAAGTAGCGTGTATTTGGGATGAGCTTGGTGTTTGATTCATGTTTGGGTTTTATATAACCCCTGATGGTAAGATTGTTGTCACATCAAAGTTTGGCGGTAACTTGGTGCCATTTTGCAAAAGGAGGGAAATATATCTATCCCAGTCATGATTAAGGAGAGAATTAAAGACTACGAGGACTTGTGGGTCTTGTTGCATAGCCTCAAGCTCTTATGTTATTAGATTATGTTGAATTTCCTCTATTGAGGGCATGTTGTTTAGGTTTGTTGGTAATGTTGCCCCTCTTCGGGGTTGTCTGTGTGATTGGCTGACCAGTTCATTCTGTTGGTGGGGTTGAACAAAGGGTCATTGTTTGGATCCATTTGGTGCCTAGCCTTTTGTGATCTGGTAACGAGCATATGGAATCCCAAGAAAACTCAAAGATGCGATGCAAGACCTCTAACGGGTTATAGTGCACTAAGGACCCAAATGCAAAGCTTGAAATTGAGTATAGATTATGTATGCAAATGAGGATGAACTAAGTATGCAATTTGACTTGACACTCTATTGAGGATTATGATGAGGGGGTCATTGTTGGAGCTTAAGTCTTTAGAGTCTCTACTAAACAATTTATCTCTCAGCTTTGGCCTCAATGTGATGAACTTTCCTTCTTTCATCCTTTATAACAAACGTGATTCTTATGTACTAGGGGGCATTCCTTCATAGCTTCCAAGCAAGGTTATTAAGACCTGAAATGATATCTTCTTGATCGTTGTTGGGACCTAGGTCAGGCTATTAAAAAGGGAAGAAATCGTCACCTGGTAATACTATTTTGACACATGTGTTATGAGACTCCAGACTTCTAGAATGACTATGTAGGTGCTAATGAAAACAAAGCCCAAGACTAAGGTGGTGACACTTGCAAAAAAGAGTATTGAGGATTGATTTTAACCTAGATTGAGACTATTGTTTGATGGTACCATATACTAGATTGATGAGAAAGGGTACCAAGACTAATCAAAGATTGTTTGTTGATGGGGGGTCTCTTGATTTCAATGACTTTCTTAGGCAAGTGCTTAAACCTGATTCTAAGACAATGTTGATTTGTAAAGTGAGGACTAAGAAGGGTATGCAACCTATGGGAACCTATGGATTCTAAACTAACTCTATGATTACAAAAAGGTAAATAAGGTGGCGTGTACTTCCATAATTAACCTTGTGTTTGAGCTAAGTTTTGGTTTGAGAACTCTATTAAAGCCTTTAGTGACCAAATTATTCCTTTGTGACTTTGTTGGAATTGCAAATCTTCGTTGTAGGAATGGTTTGTGTTTAAAGTGTAGAATACATAATGGTTGTTTAATTTTTGAACAAATTAAGAACACATTCAAAAACAAATTCCTAGGTTGGCAAAAGGCAATATTTGTTGCATTCCCACTGCAGAAATAAATCTGAACCACACTTATCCAGAGGAGACAACTTAGAAGTTTGGAAACACTGGCTCCCCCTTACATTGTACTCACTTCTTGAGCATGCCAAACTTCGAATTCCCAGAGACCCGTAGGTTTAAAGGAACTTTCTATATCTACTCTAGACTGAGAGATTATGGGATGACTTCAAAGGTCCGACCTCCCGGGCCAACAAATAAAGGATTTTTTGGCTTCTAAAATAATTGGTTTATAATGGGGGAACTTCAGTGGAACCTAGTGTCTACCCATACAATGGTGACTCACTTAAGAGCCTATCTTGAAGAAACCATCAATGTAGATACACGTCACCAAGCAGTTGTGGCTTTCACCTAACTTATTAATTTATATAGCGGGCTGAAGAAATACCGCTTGGGTCATTCCCTCTCATTGACCTCATGGGCCACTCGGGAGGCAAGCCCTGTAATAATAAAAAATAAAAATTGAGCATCACTAACACTTTTCTCTTGCATCCAAGACCACGGAAGGCAAGGGAGAGGATGATGTGTGTTAGCAGTAGGTCCACTCACGAGCACAAGTGTGTCAGGCATAATATAACGTGATTATTTTTAAGCACCAATTGAAAGATTGTTTATGCTAGAAAAATGAAAACACGCACCTAATCTACCACTACAAGTAATCAATAGTTTGAGGTTTCATTTATGTCTTTGATCGATCAAAACACCTCTACTATATTCCAGTTTCGTCACATGTTGCAGACAGACCATTAGTAACAGAAAAAACCCAAAAAACAAAGCTAAAATAGAAACAAAGCAGAATCAAAATTACTAGTCTAATGCGAAACACTAATTAAACACATGCGAAACACTAACTATACTCATGCAAAACACCATTTGAATGTATGCAAAACATTGTCTGCATGACTGCAAAGTACAAATTGAATGCATGCGAAACAACTTCTTGTGCGAGAACTACAAATCAAATCCTGCAAAATAGAAGATTAATTTTCATTGATCGTCATTAAAATATCAATTGCGTCGCCTATATCATCTTATACCTTTGAATGTAGGAAAGGACACATATTTGATATTGAAAGTGCTTGAGTTGATACTAGGCATAATAAACTAGATTAAATGAGGTAACCACCAAGACTCAAAATCTAATTACTAAATCTGCAATGACAATGAAATAAATAATGAAAATCAATAAAACATGAAAATTAATCTAAAACTCCTTCATTGATTCCATTCATGGCTTCCATTGCTCCTCTCATATATTATGGTTGATTGGCTCTCAATGTTGCGCTAAGAATCTTGCATAATAATGACACAATAATTTCTAAGATAGTGGTGTATGCGGGAAAAACGATGCAATGAAACGAAAATTACAAAAAATATTCAAAGACTTGCCCACACACCAATAGGACTCTTGGTGCAAGTTATGGAGCTATGTGGAATAGCTCAACTTCCCAAGAGGTATTCCATTGTTCTCTATCTCACAAGACCCCTCAAGCCAATGCCTTTTCTCTTAGATCACTGAGCAAAGTGACTCAGGGATGACAATCACGAGAATGAGGGATGCTTTTGATCAATCTTAGTATGAATGCATCCTATCTATGCATGATTTTAACAAATGAGCTAAACTAGTGATGATAAGATGACAATATTAGTAAAATACTATCCTAACATGATATACTAGTTTATATGATTTAACTAAGATGATAGAAATGCTTCTAAAATTATTATTAGATTTATTTCTATTCCAAAGAGAGATTAAATGCTTTTCTAAAAATGAGTATAAGTATGATGCTAAAGACTTGGATTATGAGAATGAGGGATGAGGGCTCTATTTATAGGAGAAACAGGGTAATGGATGGTCAGGATTGGATGATCCTATCGAGGGTCAGGATTGAAAGTTATCGATCCATGTTTACAATTCTCATCAATGAAATGGTGACAATTGTCAACATAAGACTGCTTGAGAGGGGATGTAAGAAGCATTAAATGCTTGAGAAGACCTCATGGTTACCTTAGGAGGTAAGGGTTAAAGTTAGGTTAGGATTATCTATTGGATAAAGCTTTGACCCAAAGGATAAACTCTTGTGCAAGGGTTAAAGGGATAACCATGGTCAAAGCAATGAATGCTTGATGAGACCCCTGGGTTAGATGAGGGTTGAGTTAGGCAAAAAGTCTCTAACCATGCCACAAAGGGTTAGTTAACCATTAATGGTTTAAAAGACTTTGGGGACAAATTTGTAAGAGTCCTTCCAAATTTGGGGGTATTCAACAAGTTAGCTTGTTGAGGGCATAAAGGCTTTGATGCCTTTGGAAGACTTTACTCCAAATTTGAGAAGTGACATCCTCAAATTTAGGGAAAGGGGATAATTGAAGGATTTAGGCTAATTGATTAGGATTAGATGGGTTCTAGAAGAATTTAGGAAGGGGGTTTAGGAGGCAAGTGGGAGATGTAGGAAAATACAAGTGGGTGAGGGATAATAGAATTTAATTAAAATAAATTGCTTTATTTCAACTGTGGTTACAAGTGGAGGATTAAATAAATTAGATTTATTTATTTGGGGTGAACTATTTAATTAAATGTAAATTTAATTAAAAGTAGAGAGAAGGGATTTAATTAAATAAAATGATTTATTCAATTAAATGATGTGAAAGGTTTAAGTGAATTCAAATAAATAAATTCAATAATTTATTTAATCAAATAGAGGAATGTGGATGATTTAATTAAATTAGATTTAACTAAATAGAGGAATGAGAATAAAATGAACATTAAATATTCATTTAGGAATATGGTCATTTTTATACGTCTACATTTTGCCCCTCTTTGAAGTGACGTGTGTGCACATGTTGATTCAAAGAAAATTGATGTGTCATCAAAATTTGATCATGATCGGTGTGATTTCGTGTATCGAGATGTTCATGTCGTGCCCCAGATTTGATAAATGATGTTGATAATGCCCCCTCGGGAGATGAATCAAAAAATGAAAATTTGATGTGATTTTGATAATTGTTGATAAATTTCATCTCATTTTAAAATTTTGTCTATGTTGAATGTGTTAATTTGATTCATCTCCTGATAATGATGTTTGTTAGGGTTAGAAGCGAGACCACGAGCAATTTACATGTTCCACCACCTAACCCTAATTTTTGTTGACCCTATAAAAAGGTAAAAAGTGGTTTTATTTGTATGATTTGTGCTTGTTGACTTTGGAGAAAGTGACATTTGGAGAGAAAGACAAAATGTCAGTTCCCCATGCTTCTCATCGATTCGAGCGCGTTCGTCGGTACCGAAGGCCCGTCACGTATGGACCACCAGTAAGTCATCAATTTTTGCCCCTTTTTGCTTTTTGTTTTGTCGTTTTTGGTCACATTTTTCATTTTTTACCACGGAATTTAACGGGTTAGCGCGTAGGGTCTGCACCCTAGCGCATACGATAAAAACCATAGCGCGTAGAGTGTTAAAAACTAGGGTAGCGTCGGGGTTAGGGTGTGTAGCGCATAGGCAATTTAGGATAACGCATCGAGTACTTTTAGCGCAAAGGGCTAACAGGCTAGCGCTTAGGGGGGAAAGGGTAGTGCATAGGGTAAACAAGGTTGCGCATGGGTAGAATAAGATAGCGCGTAGGTAAAACCTAGCACATAGGGTTAGGGTTGCAGCGCATGGGTGGATGAGGATAGTGCGTAGGGGTTTTCTAGCGCATAGGGTTGAAAGGGTAGCACAAGGGTAGAACATGGTAGCGCATAGGTGACTTTTGGCGCATAGGGTAAAGTCAGCAGCACATGGCAGGATTTGCCTGGCACATAGAAAAGAGTTCTTAGCGCGTAGGCAGAAAATGTAGTGGAAATTAGGATTTGTTGAGGGATTTTTTAGATGAACGAAGATAGGTTGGGGTAAGTAGGTGTCTACCAATTTTTCCTGGATGGGTGCGATAGTCAATATGCGTGCTTGTTGTGTGTTGTTTTGAAAAAAAATTGATGTCTGATATGAGTTCCGATATGGTTTTTGGATATGGATTTTTGATAGATAACTTGATTTGATTTGCATTGTTTCAAGTTGATGTGAACGTGATGTTGATATGGATTGGATATGATGTGGATTTTGATATGAAACTTGATTAGATTTTCAATGGTTCAAGTTGATATGAATTTGATATGAGCTTGATATGATTTGCAGTGTTTCAAGTATGAATGTGAAACTTGATTTGTTTTAAAAATGTTTCAAGTTGATATGGATGTGAAACTTGATTTGTTTTTCAATGTTTCAAGTTGATATGGATGTGAAACTTGATTTGTTTTTCAATGTTTCAAGTTGATATGGATGTGAAACTTGATTTGTTTTTCAATATTTCAAGTTGATATGGATGTGAAACTTGATTTGTTTTTCAATGTTTCAAGTTGACATGGATGTGAAACTTGATTTGTTTTCCAATGTTTCAAGTTGATATGGATGTGAAACTTGATTTGTTTTTCAATGTTTCAAGTTCATATGGATTTGATGTGAAACTTGATTAGATTTTCAGTGTTTCAAGTTGATATGGATTTGATGTTGATATGAAATTTTGATTTGATGGGGGAACTGATATTGGACATGTTTTGCTTGTGACATGAGCATCTTGGTGTTGTGCAGTCGTGAGAGCGATTTCTGAGGCCTTGGTCTCTGATTCCACGATTGACACAAGCAGACAGGGACATTATTGAGAGATGTGGATTATCCTCTTTGTTAGAGATGCCCCGATATATCATTAAACAGATTTGGCAGAGAGGTGGCATAGTGACACCAAAACCTTTCATTTGGCGACAGGTGAGATTACAGTGACACCAGAGGATTGCTATCGGATTTTGCGGATTCCTGTGGTAGATGCACTTTTTCCATATGAGCAGACTGAGGAGGGCAGGACAGAGGCTCTTCGCTAGATTCTATAAGATGATATGATTTATGGATATGAGATCCCTTGGCAGGAGTTTATTGATTTGGATTATGCTCTACTACCATCAGTACTAGCAGGTTTCATAGGTGGCTTCTTATGTCCCGACCGTAGGTCGAAGGGACTAGTAGTAGGATGGGGGTTAGTCCTGAAGGATATGGTGACACAGGGTCGTCAGTTTGCATGGGGGTCTGCTAGGTTGGCCCACCTATACAGAGACTTGCATCAGGTGGTATACTTGGGGTATAGCAGTTTATCAACTGGGGTTACTTTGTTACAGGTATGGGTGTGGGAGCACATTCCTGTAGTGAGGCCACTTGCAGACAGGGATAGGCCAGTTGGATGGGCCTATGCATATGGATATACATGGATAGTTGTCCAGCGTAAGCTGGGCAAACTAAAGCATTGGAGGAGGGTGCTTGATGATATTGATACGGTCATTTGGAGATCGTATATGGAGTGCGAGGTGTGGGAGGAGGATGGGCTAGAGATGCCTTATGTGTACATGTCCTGATTTTTGATAGGGCGGACACCCTTTGTGATCGAGAGATTTCTGCACAGCTGAGTTCAATGGCAATATGGACGACAACATGGTATACCACATGGAACATGTTTATATGCTCGATGGAGGCATGATGTGCCAGAGTGGGGTCCGACCGTTGATAGTGTTGCGGTGGTGGAGGAGTACATGCACCTAGCCGGCCAGATATGGGACTATGCCTACGGGGTAGTGGATGTAGGGATGACTGAGGAGTTCTCGACGCTTTTTGTGGCTCATGCTATGGCTAAGATATTTGATCCGACGGAGATGATTCCTGCTTTTGATGACGATGAGGATGAGCAACCTGAGAGGTTAGGGAGACGGAGAGAGGAGGGAGAGGAGCTTGAGGAGGGAGGTGGGGATGGTGGAGGTGATGACAGTGGAGATGGTGGAGGAGGTGGCTGAGGTCGGCGTGGAGATAGAGTAGGGAGAGGAGATCGGGCGAGGAGAGGAGATAGAGGTGGAGTTGGTGGGGATAGAGGGATATGGGTTGAGAGAGTAGTGCGGCAGGCAGTGGAGGATAGAGGCAGGGGAGGTTTGGCGATTAGAGCTAGTGGTGGTGAGCGAGCAGGGGAGATTATAACAACGGTGGGTGGGTCGGATGACTTTAGACGACCTACCCAGTGGAGGAGGTAAGATGTGTTACCCCCACCAGTGCCGAGGATAGGGAGAGGGACAGGGGGTACCACGACACATGTACCCCTCTAGATTTGGATTCCTACTCACGGAGAGGATGCTCAAATTAGATCCTTCAGTTGTCAATGCAGCATCTGCAGACACAGTGATTGGCGCATTAGCGTCAAATTACTCAGCTTACCGCAGAGCAGGACACAGAGAGAGAGCATCGGAGTTGAGCAGAGGAGCTTGTAGAGAGACTACAGAGAGCGACAATAGGTGCCCCGATGCGAGACACACCGAGGGAGATATGACACACTACCATGGCGGTCGAGTACTATAGGCGACGAACCTAGTCCCCAGAGAGCAGAGGGCGCCTAGCTTTAATGCTAGTCGGTCAGGGATAGAGAGTAGGGGTGTGACTGAGCCACCTCGACATGTTCCACCTGGAGATCCAGGTGTTGGGACATCTGCCGCGAGACCATCACCCTCAGGAGATAGCCATACTTGAGAGACCTTGCCTCTATTGTATTTTGAGCATTTGTTGTATTTGGGACAGACATGACATCTTTTGTACACTTGATCATTATATATATATATATATATATATATATATATATACACACATGACACTATTTTATTTGATCCACATGTGATGTGTTTGATGGATGATGCTTTATATATGATTTTTATGATTATATGATGATGTTTCAATGCTTAGATAGATGCATGTGATTGGATATTTGATGGATATGACTGGATGATGTATGATTTATGAGATGTATCTTGAAAATGATGTGAGACGTATCTTGAAAATGAGATGTATGATAATGATAATGATAATGATGTGAGATGTATCTTGAAAATGAGATGTATGATAATGATAGTGATAATAATGTGAGATGTATCTTGAAAATGAGATGTATGAAAA
This sequence comes from Cryptomeria japonica, assembly GCF_030272615.1. Lineage (NCBI taxonomy): Eukaryota > Viridiplantae > Streptophyta > Pinopsida > Cupressales > Cupressaceae > Cryptomeria > Cryptomeria japonica. The sequence continues at coordinate 933,020,889 of NC_081409.1, read as the reverse complement.
TGATAATGATGTGAGATGTATCTTGAAAATGAGATGTATGATAATGATATGAAACTAATTGTGAAATAATATGCAACTAATTGTAAAATGATATGCAACTAATTGTAAAATGATATGCAACTAATTGATCATCCTCATTCTTTCCTTTGTCATTCCTGTATAGTCACATGTTGTTGCTTGCTTTGTGTTTATCATCATTGAGTTGTTGGGATATGTTAAAAATTTATACAAGCATAATGGTATAATTGAACCATGATGACCTGAGAAAAAATTATATGATATTTTATTTTGCAAGATGGCACAAGCGTCGAGGTATAATTGAACCAAGACGACCTGAGTGTGGCTTGCGTATAAACAGACAAGATCAAACCATTTATATGCGTAAAGTGGAACCATGTATTCAGTGATATGCTTTGAATCACGTCGTGAGACAAGTATTTGCACAGTACAAGTGATTGCTTCACAGACAGAAAACTAAAAAATATTGGAGTCCCAATTACTTTCTCTAGCTCGATGCATTGGTGAGAAAATTTAGAGGATCCAATAGTTCAAAAAAGTTCAAGTGCAAAAATAGTCAAAACTTCATGCAAGATGCAAACATTTTATACTTCAGAAAATCATCCATCATGTGGTGTGAATCTGTTAATTCTATCAATGTTTTGTTCTCTTGATTGTTGAATGATTGTGTCGATATGATTTTCTTGGTCTGCGAAAATTTTTAACTTCGGACGGAATGTTGATCAATGTTGCCCCTAGCTAAATTTACCTCTTGACATGGATATGTACAGTGATTACCAAGCCATGGTGGGATATGATGAAATGATTTTTGAATAAACTAGGATAGTGACTACGCTAAGTATATCCTAGATGATGCTATTTTGATAAAGTGTTGGGTGATGGGCGGTAGTGCTTGATTGTGGATATAGGTTCGAGAGTAAGGATAGATAGAGGAGTTGTCCTCTCACAAGTGGTGCCTATTGCCAGGTTTCCACCAGTTGTTTTTATTGCACCTTTTTGTTTGTTTTTTCTGATTTTTTTTTTTTTTTGGTATTTTTGTATTTTTTTGTATTTTTTTGTATTTTGTTTTTAACTTTTTCGTGCAGTAGACTGCTCAAGTATAGTATTTCTTCAAATGGATGTTGTTGGTTGGTTTGTCGAGCACATCTCCTTCTGAATTTGTTAGTTGATAGGAGCCTGATCCATAGTTTGATATGATGACATAGGGACCCAACCAGGTAGGTTCAAATTTCCCTTTCTTTTCTCGATCCTGTTGATTTCTAGGATTTTCTTTGAGTACTAGATCACCAATTTAAAAAATCTGAGGGATGACCATGTGATTGTAGCTTCGGCACATATGTTGCTGATATGCTTTGAGGTGAGTATAGGCATGTTGTCGCTTTTCATCTAGAAGTTCTAGCTCTTGTAGTCGGTTTACTCGATACTCTTCATCTGGAATGAGGCCTTTCAAAGATACTCTGAGAGATGGGATTTCTACCTCTAGGGGTAAAATTGCTTCTGATCCATATACCAATGAATATGGTGTAGCTCTTGTAGGTGTACGAATGCTAGTTCTGTATGCCCAAAGTATGGGGTTGAGTTGCACATGTCGATCTTTTCCTGCATCATTCACTATTTTCTTGAGGATTTTCAATATTGTTTTGTTAGATGCCTTAGCTTGACCATTTCCCTGTGGGTAGTAAGGTGTAGAGAAACAATGTTGCATTTTGAATAGTTTGCATAGTTCTCACACATCCTAGTTTTTGAAAGGTCGTCCATTATCCGTGATGATGGAACTTGGAATGCCATATCTACAGATCAGATAATTAAGAATGAAAGAGGCAATTTGTTTTCCAGTTACTGTGGTCATGGGGACTGCTTCAATCCATTTGGTAAAATATTTTGTTGTAGTGATAATGAACTTGTGTCCATTTGAAGATGAAGGGTGTATTTTACCGACTAATTCCAGTCCCCACTAGCAAAAGGGCCAGGATGTTGTAAATGGCTGTAGTTCCTGTGCTGGTACATGTATAAGATTGCCATGCTTTGGCATTTAGTGATGAACAGTTAGTTAGTACCAAACCGGTACTGAGACGGGGGGGGGAGTGAATCAGTACAGACAAAAAAACTTTCTGTGAACCAGTTTGACTGCAAAGACTGCACTTAACAACACCGATCTAAATCAAGGCACTACCGGTGAAACATAGTGAGAATGTGAAAGACATAAACTGGTAACACTTAGATCTCCACGCAGTCTACTATCTCATTTCCACTTCACCCGTATGCATAAACAAGTAATATATCATCATAAATATAATGTCTGCTGGTTCAACATGCTTTACCACTTGACAGAAAATATTAAAGCATCACACATGACACACTGATTTTTCACGTGGAAACCCAACTAGGAAAAACCACGGTGGGGATGAATACCCACAAGCTGTTCTTTGAACTCTTCTGAAGTCCACTCTGTTAGGAGCCTAGTCCGGTTAAAGAATTTTACAATAGGTTCTACTAGGAACCGATCCTGCTAGGGATCACTCGGTTAAGGGATGGCTAAATACCCAGTTAAAGGTTAGAACCCTGTTAAAGGTTACCTCGCAAGAGGATTTGAAAAACTCATTGAATTAAGTCACCCTGTTAAAGGATTTACACAAAAACCTGTTAAAGCTACCCAGTTAAGGGATTTTCCAACTGCTAAAATGGTTAGAAGTCAACAGGTAATACACTAATCTGATAACAGCACACAATGCCAAGGCAGATCCTCTTTAGCTCCTTTGCTTCTGCAATCACACTCTGCAGGTATCAACACACTCCTCCGGTCTGGCAAGAATCAAGTATCTCTTCACTTGGATACACACATAACATTTGCCAACAACTTCAAAGTGAAAAACATCATCGACCTTATAGGAAACAGATAGGTCGGTAACATAAACCCTAAACCCTAAACATTTAGGTTTAACAATTTAGTCGGTTCAATCCTGACCGTTAATCATACTGCATTGAATACAACGGTCTTGAACAGATCTCAAGATGTTCTCCAACGTTCATTCTTTTCCACTTCAGGAAGTTGATAACCCATCACGCGCTCTCCACCGTTTACAAAGACTTCACACATTCCTGAGGTAGATAGGATCAAACTTCTTCATGTAAGATCCTCAAGGAAACCCTTCACGTGCACAAGGCTGACATGGCAACACGATATGATCTTCATTACAATGCTCACTCATCACAAGATGTCATCGGTTGAATCACACAGGCTTTGAATTCATCAACCGGAAACCTTGAAGCTGAGACTACCAACCGGTAGTCATGCCAAATGAAACCCCGATACAAAACTTCCCATATACTGGTTCTTGTTCCAACATACCGCTTCACTTTTTCACATATACCGGTTCACAATATCATACCGGTTCTCTTGCCAGTTTACTTACTTCAATATACGAGTTCATACTTCAGCATATTGACATCAATGACAACATACAATATCATCATGTCATCAAGCTCTGCACATATGCCAACAATCTCCCCCTTTAGCATTGATGGCAATATACAAAGATATCTCTCTACTTCACATCTTCTCCCCAATACTGCAGATATCTTCTCCACTTCACATCTTCTCCCCCTTTGACAACAATGCCAAAGTGGAGGCACAAACAACTATGTTCCACTATGCTGCTCCCCCTAAGGAGTATCATCCTTCAACACACCAATCCTGAAAAAGATTTATCAATGTAATACCTGACTGATATGGAGCACACACCTTTAGTTCACCTCTTGAAGAGGCAGCACCCCTAATTCACCTCTTAAATAGGTAAATGTAGCCTTCGGTAGAGGCTTGGTGAATATGTCTGCTAACTGCTCCTCACTGGAAACATGTTCCAATACAACCTCTTTGTTCTGAACCTTCTCCCTCAAGAAATGATACTTGAGCTCGAAGTGCTTGGTTCTAGCATGCAAAACCGGATTCTTATAAATATTAATTGCACTTGTATTGTCACAGAGTATACTCACCAGTTCAGATACAGGAACTTTGAAACCACTTAATACGTGCTTCATCCAAATTGTCTGGGTGCAGTTCATAAATGCTGCAACATATTCTGCTTCTGTTGTAGACTGAGAGATACAACTCTGCTTCTTATTCATCCATGAGACTAGTCTACCACCAAGAAAGAATGCACCACCGATTGTGCTTTTCCAGTCATCCACATTACTAGCCCAATCAACATCTGTAAACACTTTGAGGTTGAAATCATTATTGTATGGATACCATAATCCATAGTCAATAGTTCCCTTCAAATATCTAAGAATCCGCTTGACTACTACCAAGTGGGATTCTCTTGGACTTTTCTGGAACCATGCAGTAATGCCCACTGCATGTGCAATGTCTGATCTGCTATGTACTACATAGTGCAACTTACCAATTATTAATCGATATTCCTTCTCATTCACCAACGCTGAGTCATCCTCTTTTGACAATTTACAACCGATTACTGTGTGTGTGAAAAGTGGACCTATATCTGTATCTAGAATACACAACACTTCAATTAAGTCATTACATGCATGGTTAGACAGATATAAACATGAATATGAAAACCATAACAAATCGACCCATTGCCTTCTAAAAGATGCGAGTATAAGATAGCTCTCAGATTTGTATAAGCAAGCCAGTGACTAGACAACACCAAGGCGAAGGATTTTAATCTATATGAGCATGATATTAATGCTAGATGGATGCAAAATTAATTTAACAAGATTTAAGCAATAAATGAGATAAATGATCTAAATATGTATGCAATATTCTCAATGAACCTAGAGCAAAAACAGTATAATAACAATATATTCTCCAGCATTTTTGAATGAGAGATGAGAGCCTGAATTTATAGAAAATTCAGAAAGAAACCAACGGCTGAGATCAAATGATGATGAGCGGTCAAGATTTTCCAAGAGGAAGCACAATCCAGGTGAATTGATGTGATTGGATGCTTTTCTCAGTTTTAAAGGAAATTGAACTAAAATTAAGATAAAATCAGAAGAAAAAAAAATTGATTTATTCTCTATTTCATTCAATTTCAATATTTAATTGTTTTAATTGCTTTCTCTAAGATTATTTATCAATTTTTAATTTGTTTTTCAAGATTATCTCCAATTGATTTCTTTTCTCAAATTTTAATTCTTTTTTTGGTCAATTAATTCCTTTTTTGAAGATTTGTGCTCATAATTTCCAATTCCTCTTTCTTGATTTGTTTCCTTTTTTGAATATTTATGGCAAATTGATTTATTTAATTAAATATGCTAGGATATTTAGTAAAATAAATAAGATAATTATTTAAAATGATTTACTTGGAATGATTTAATTAATTAAATAAATATTTAATTAATATTGAGTTATTGATATTGCCATGTGACATTTGATGATTTTAGGATTAATTAATTGTGTGCTCAAGATTTATTTAATTGCCTTTGGTTAGGACTTTGGTAACGTTGTCGAGATTAAGGGCTCATGGTTTAGATGACCATTTTTAGGGTATTACATTTTCCCCTCTTTGAATTAATGTGCGAGCAACGCGTTGGTTCAAAGAAAATTTGATGTCTAGGAGATGCCAGTTCTGAACTTGATTGATCACGAACTAAATTTAGCTTGATTCGAAGCGACAAAGCTGAATGAAGTCTGATTAAAGCGATACCAATCCCGAACTTTATTGAACTTAGGAACGATAGAAAATAAAAGATACTGAACTTGAACTTGATTGATCAAGAAGCGGATCTTACTGATCTAGAACTTGATTGATCTAGACACAGTGAGTGATGATAAAAAAAATCGATCTTGAACTTGATTGATCAAGACACAATGAAGGTAAACTGTTCAACTTGATCCAAAGCAACGGATACTAAACACATGCTTAGATTGAGTGTGATCAAAGATACTCTTTAAACCCTTGATTGAGTTTAAACGAATAATCAGCTTGATGAAAAGTGATGAAACTGATTAAAGTTAAGAGATTGATTCAGACGAAGACAAATATCAGCTTGATATGAAGCGATGAAACTGATATGCCCCTAGAGATTGATTCGATTCAAATGATTGAGAAATCTCAACTTGATATAAAGCGATGAAGTTGAGATGCCCCTAGCGATGAGGTCTTATTTGATTGATTTTCTTTAGTTGAAAAAGATTTTTTGCTCGACTTTCGATGAAAATTTGAAAATTTTCTCGACATTGAAGAATGTGAGGTCATAAGGTCATGAGTATGCCCCCTCAGGAGCGAAATCGAAAGATAGCGAGGGTACATGATTATAGGAAATTTTGAGCGATGATAAGTTGTTTTGAGCACAAATTGATTTAGAGGAATTTTTGAAAATTTTGCGAGAAATTGAGCACAAAGTTGATTTGTAGAAATTAAATTGAGATTCAATGTTGAAATTGAGCGCAAAGATAAAGAAAGAGCATTTGATGAAAAGCGCTAAGTGGTCCAAATTCTGAAATTTCAATGAGAGAGTTGACATCAGATTTCGATTTCGATCCCAGAAATGGACTCAGGACAACCGATTTACAAGCTCTTGATTTGATTTCATCGTACTTGTGTTGATTGATTATGAGATGTTGTTCTATATGCTTTATTCTATATGTATGCATTTCTTTTCAATATAGATGAATGAATGCAAATGGAATATGGATGTTTATTTTTGTTTCTTTTTATGCAAATAAATGAGGAGAATGAGTAACTAGTAATACAAATGTTTATTTTTCTTCATGCAACAATATGAATGAAAATAAGTATAAAATGAAATGTATGGATCTATATAAGATGCTCATGTATGCAGCTAACATCTCAATACACAAGTACTCGATCGGAGAAATGGTGAAGAAGAAACCACTTAGCTGAGAAATGATGATGCTTCAAACTCTCATTCAGAAGATAAAGAGATTATTGTTATCATACCGAAATCACTCTAAATTCACAAAATGCAGAATGAAATACAAAATGAGATGCAAAATGAGATGCAACCTAAACCTAGTCACTGGATTTTGAAAAGCTTAATTTTCATCATTGAGCGTTTTATAAACACAACAGGAAGATCATAGTTCCTTTCTTTTCATGTGCAATATTAGTTATCTTGTCTGCATTGACCCTTTTTCGTTCATATCCTTGGATAGATTACGCATGGACCCGAACTGCACAATAAATAAATTCCCTCAAAACAAACAAAGAAATGATGGGAACCTCCCTGTAGCATTCAAATAAGTGGAGTCGAGGTATGTGAGGCGATTTCACCTTAATGTGAAGGCTCTTATCATAGACACCCAACTAATTTAGATGTTTTCAAATCATTGGAATCATTCCTACGAGTAGAAAACAACGAATATATTATGCCCCCAATCTTTGCTCCACTCAGTCACGATAGACTTCCTCGAGTTACTCAAAGGGATAATAATCGAAAACCAATATAAAAGTCAGCACACAAAGAAATTTTTTATGCATAGCTCAAACTGTTTAGTGATTGTTTTCCATTATGGTGTTTTGCTTGTTAAATCAGTGATAAAACTCTTCAGTAGTCAGGAGACAGGTAACCGACTCAGAGTGGACGACCAGGTTTCAGTGATGTAAGGTTAACTTGGTTGATACTGCTTAGGATATGTAATGTGCTTGATTGATTAACCTAAGACTAGGGCATTGATCAGTTTCAAGCCACGAGGGTTCCAACGAACCAGGATGTCATTTTTACAAAAAGTGACTGAAATATGTACAAGTGAAAGCAAAGATGCATGCAAGTGGGAATGCCAACGTTGCGTTGATAGATGGAGCGCTTGAGTACAAGAGGCGCTTGTTTGCTAGGTTTTCACCTACTTGGCAGAGATTAATATATTTTTTTTAAGGACTTTTTCTGATTTTTAGGATTTCTTCAAGACATTTTATGATTTTTAGAATTTTTGATGTTTGCCCCTAGTGTCTAGCAAGGCAAAAGGGATTTGGAGTGAGTGAATGGATAAGTGAATGATGGTGAATGCTTTCAAGGACTATCTCACAACATTAATCCAAGCACAGGGTCCAGATATAGCAATGTAAAGCAAGGATTTTAGCGATGTAAAGCAAGGATTTTAGTGATGCAAAGCAAGAATATAGTGTAACGAAGCCATATGGTCCAAAGATGTGACCATGTCAAGAGGTTTGTGGAAAGCATGTTTTTGCATTTTGTCCATAGTGTTGATCAAGATCAAGGGATAGATTTGGATAGGAGGCAGATATGATAAGCAAGATCAAAAGGGAGTAATGAAGGATGTAAGCGAGCAATGGAGAGGAGTTAAGGGTCTAGATCAAGTGTAATAAATAGGACACATGAAGCCTGCAAGGATCCTTAACCTTGTCAAGATCAAAGGTGGAAAAGGGATATGAATGTAGATAGAGTGGATGAGGGATAATGGAGGATGAAGGATAATGGAGGAAGAAAGATAATAGATGGATGTACATGGATGGAACTTGCCCCTAGTGTAAAGTGCAAAAGGATAATGGATTACACATGACGCCTGTTTGCCAGGTTTTCATCATGGTACTTGCCCAAGGCGCCACAAGAAGTGGTTTTCACACAAGGACAAATTTATTTCTCTTTACTTTTTTTTTCTTTTTCTGATTTTTCTTTTTCATCATTTTTCTTTTTCTTTTTTGGAAGATAATGGAGGCATGATAGGGGATGGAAGAAGGACCCCAACGTCTCGCTGCTTTGGATGGTACCCTTAGAATATGAGTTGCAATAGACCATGGCTATAAAGGTATGCTCAAAGATGTTGGCAGGATAATGAAATGAAACTAGGGCACGAATTTATGCAATGGATTGGATAAGAGGGATGGAAGGGTGAAAAAGAGGTGTTGGATAATAGATGGGATGTTGGAAGAATTGTGTATGGCTAGATGGAAATGCTGGAAAGATCAACATTGGCACACGCCTTGAGGGATGGTGGACATATGGAGGAGAAGTGAATCTTAGATTTTGAGATTTGGATGGAGGAAAGGTTACATATTTTGGGGCATAAGAACCCAAAATGGATGAAGGAGGTGATGGAGGAATAGACTCGAAAGGTTTGGATGGAGGAACAACAATTTTGGATGCCAATTTTGATTTTTCTTTAGACTTTTGTGCTTCAAGTACCCGCTTAGGGATCCACGTGGTTTTTTATTTTTCATGCTTTTGTAGTTCCTTAGAGCGCATTGCTTGTACAAGTGCCTCAGGAACCCATATTACTTTTGACTTTTTTTCTTTCTTTATGGGCCTTTGTGGCGTTTTGTATGTTTCTTTTTCTTTTCGGATCATATTTTGCTTTGTTTTGACATGTCGATTAGATGGGACATGTTGATCCTTGAATACATGTGGATTACTTGACTTATGACTTTTATGCTTGGCATCCAAACTGCTTGGAGGGAGATGCGTGGATATATAGGAATGATATGGAGGTCTTTTAGATGGATGGAAGGTACTCGAAGATGTGTGCCTTTGTTGATCCCGCATAAGGGATGGAGGGATATAGGGACCTAGAATGGATGGAAGCAATGAAGGAGAAGGCATGTATTTGGATTTAAGTGGAGAAGTGTAGGATTTACGAGAGATACCAACATCTTGAGAAATGTCCCCAAGGCCATGACCTTTAACATTTTCTTTAATATGGAGGGGTTCTTGCTTGTGTAGATCTACCCCTTTTCCTTTATAAATATTTTGATTTGTAGGATACACTTTGCTTTGGAAAGAAGGCGTGAGTCCATTATGAGATGGAGGTTCAATGTAAGGAATAATAGGATCATGAGAGAGATTTGTAGGCATGATGGATCCTTGAGGTGAATATGGATGATTATGACAAGGAGATGAAGGGATACTTTGATCTTGACATGGAAGAGGACCATTGGATAGAGTAGGAAGGGTGTTTGACTCTTCATTTTGAATAGGACCATTTGAAAAGGTGGAAGAGGCATCATGATCTTGCTCAGGAAGTGGATTAGGAATGAGATTTGGAAGGATGCTTTGTTCTTGAGATGGAAAGGGGTCTGTAAAGCGGAAAATCACGATCGAACCCTAGTTGTTCTCCCCTCTTCCAACTCCGAGGAGAGAGAAGGGAGGTTCGCTAGGATTCGATGGTTTTCACTTAGGGGAGAGACTTTACATTCAAAAGAGGGGTTGAAACCCACTAGATCCAATCCCACGCAACGCAAGATTGGATGCTAAATGTGTTTCAAGGGTTAAGACAGCAAGGCTACCCTCTTTTGTAAAGAATGTTGATAGAAGAATTAAACTAAGCATGCATAGAAAGTGACAAAGATTTGCTTATAAATTGAGTTCGGATTATAGGATGAAGCTGCGGACCTGGAATTAGCAGTAAAATGTCGATACGGCGCTGTCCTGCAAATTTGAGCAAAAGTTGTCGGGACGATGGCGCCCGGCGCCACGGTCCTCCGAAAAATCCGCGAAACAAAGGGGGATCTGTTCGTCTCTGCACAAGGATTCCAGATCTTCAATTTCAGCCGCGTACCTGCAACCTACACACAGAAAAGCGAAGACGATTGGGGGGTTAGGGATTAGGGGTTTGCCTTTAGGTCAAACCCCGGTTTTGGAATTAACCAAGAAATGAGCAAGAGCTGTAAATGTAAATGACTGTAAAACAAGTACTAATACCTTGTTCTAAGGATGTTTGTATCCTTATGTGCGAAGGTTTAGATGTTGTATGTTGTATGTTGTATGTAGCATGTAATATGTGATCTCCTCTTCAATGGTTGAATCCTTGTCTTGAATGCAACACTTAGCCTTGAATGGAGACTTAGAAGGAATGCTTGAATGCTTGAATGCTTGAATGCTTGAATGCTTGAATGTTTGAATCTTGCTTTCGCCTTTTTTTCATCTACCCAAATGAGAGAGGAAAATGTAGTTTATATACTTGTCATTTAGGGCTGATAGACTGATTTTCCCGACCTTAGGCCGACCAAGAAAGTTAATTTCCAAATTGCAAACAAAAAGACCCGAGCCCCTTAGGAGACCGGGCCCAAAATAGGACCCAGGGACCAGGGCGCTGGGCGCTCTGGTCCCACCTCCCGGGACAGCAAGGTGCAAGGAGGTTCAGGCCAGGGTGCTTGAAAAATGCAGTTTTCAGTGTCGTGAGCAAGTTTCAGGGTCTCCATTCAGGTTGCGTGTTGCGTCGCCATCGTGAAGACCAAAATGCAGTCGAAATTGCAAGTGTCACAATTTTAGGACGCTACAGGGTCATCTTGGAAGAAATGGAGAGGTATAAGGGGATCATCATGGGATTCTAGTAAAATGGGATCTTTTTCAATCATTAGATGGGATTGAGGAGTTTTGGTGTCTTGATCTTGATTTATGATAGGACTTGTTTCTTCATTTTTCAGGTTATCCTCTTGACACGGAGTCACTTCTAAGGAAGGGATAGGATTTTTCATAGGCATATGGGATTCTTGGAAGGTCTCCATATTTTGACATGATGGGGAAGCATTTTGGAAAGGGCCTTCTAGAGTGGGTATGATTGGAATTGGAGTGCATGATGGCATAGGATCTGGGATTTTGAAATCATGTGAGGAACTTGTATCAATATTGGCATTAACTTGGATTTCCATAAGAGACAACCCTTGAAGGTCAACATGAGAAGTTTCATTGTTTGAAGGAGACGGTATGGATTGTTGCTGAGAAGTTTTAGGAGATGAAGGCATCATAGAAGGGATGGAGGCCATATGTGGAGCCTTGCTAAACATAGGTTCATGATTTTGATCATGCTTAGAAGTAGTTATTTCTTTTCCTTTAGGGGAGCCATTAGGATCTTCAATTTCAATGACACCATTATCAATGAGATCTTGAATCTTATGTTTTAATTCTATGCAAAGCGAAGTCTTATGTTCATTTTGTCTATGATATGCACAATAATTACTCAAAAATTCCCATCCCCATGCGGTCTTTTTAGGTAATATGATAAGATTGTTCTTAAGAATCTCTTCCAAAGCTGACTAATAGATTGCCCCAAAGGTGTAAACTGTCTATCTAGGGAATATTTGGAGGAAATGTCTTTATGTCTTGGTGAAGGCGTTTTGTGATCTTGTTTGAGATTTGGCTTTTGATTGTCAATTATTTGTTGGTATTTGATTGTCAAATCATATAATTGTTTTAGCATTCCTTGAAGTTTCTCACTCTTGATATCATGCATTTGTTTTTCAAATGGAGTCATTGATTTATTTTGTTGGATTTCCATGTCATATATTTCTTTCTTGATATCTTGAAACATTTGAGCCAAGGCAGCCATAGGGATTGGAGCTAAGGTATCCATGAGATTCTTACTTTTGTCAAAAAAATTTTTAGAAGAGCTTCTGGTTTGAATAGGCATTTACAACTAATAGGACCGAGAGCTAAATGTGTTGCACAAGTCAAGATCAAATTGTAGCTAGTAGTTCATTTAACGTAGTGATTTAGAAGAAGTAACTAAGATCTGGTTTGGTTTCAGGAATGATCTATCCTATGTAAGACGTTATCTAAGTTAACTTAGGTTTGATAAGATGTTGTTTGAACTAGCTGAGAGATGATCGACAAAATCGTGCAATGCAATGGCAGAGCTACACTATCAAGGTTGTTTATGCTCAAGAGGATGATGACCAGTTTTAGGTTCGCTGTAGACTATTTTGGACAGGTTTGACTATTCTGGATTGGCAAAATTAGAGACTTGTATGACATAATTTATGAGACCGTACGACAGTATAACAACTTTAGGATGACAATAATTCTGTTTCGTACGAGTTGCTGCCTAGTACCATACGACAAATGGGTAGGTCCCGAACGACAAATGATTCTATGCAGTTTTGTCTTGTACGACATAGGATTTAACCTAGAACGACAGACTTCTAGATCTCGTACGATAGAGGATTAGCTTCGTGCGACAAATTAGCAGACTCGTATGACACATAATATGGTGCAGGATGACAAATGATCAGGCTCGTACGACTGTTAAAAGGACAAAGACAAAATTTTTGAGTTTTTCAATGGCTGGGTATGACAACTGAGTATGACCAATCCTGAAATGGACTAATTTTTGACTAGGATAGACTAGTTTGTGACCTGGACAGAGTTTTGATCATTGAGTTTGTTGATTTATTTTCTCTAGTTTTAGTATTCGAGTTTTAGTTTGAGGGATGAAAACATAGAAAACACGTAGTATGAATAGTAACTCCAATCACAACATGCAAACCTCATGGAAGTTGGCTTAGAGAAGAAATCCTTTGCTTGCTGACTTAGGTACACACCTAATAGCTAATCAGAATACGACCGTTGAGTCTCACACAATGGATTCTCAATGCCGTATTAGCCAACTCCAAACACTAATGGGGGCACAATATGGCAAGTGTCTTGGGAGAGTTACTATCTCTCTTGCACAAAGATTATCAACCTTTCAAAGGTGAATCCGGTAGCTTCTAATCTTATAGTTCTTAGTCAAGAATTCCGTTTGAAATTACCCCTCGAAGTCACGCAAGCATGATTGAGGCCTATAGCTCGACAAGGTACCGAAACAAGTTGTAGTCACGTAAACGTGATTGAGACCGCGAGGCCCTACAAAATGCTCGATATGAGAGATCTCAAAGAGAAAACTCAAATAATCCTATCCTCTAAGACTTTAATCACCAGAGGCCTATTTATTATAGTGAGTTGGAATGCTCAGGTCCAGTTGTACTCACTTGGGTCGTTCTCATAGGGTGATTACTTTTTCCCACTATGACAGGCCCGCTAAAGGTACACAAATCTCAAAACTTAGAAAAAAGCTTCGAGGGTCTATAAAAGACAAGAGCATACTCTCCTACCTCTTAGATTTTTCTGAAAACACAAAAGATAGATTTGTTCATTAACCAGATAGCAAGTTAGGTGCCTAAAAAAAATGAATTTAAAGAATACACGATGTTTGGTTGATTCTCTTTAGGCAACCTGCAAAAACAACGCATCAGTAGTCATGTTGTTTTCATTCTTTGACAGGCATTCTACAAGAAACTAGTTAGGCTGTGAAAATATCAGGCAGACAAAAGACGATTCAGGGTTAGCGTTAGTATCATCAAAATTTAATTCAAGAAAAACCCTGAAAAGTAATTTGTTTTTCAACAAATCCTAATCTAACTCCTCCAACCTGCAAGAAATTGTTAGAAACCTGCAAGAAGAAAAAGTTATTGAAATATCAAATCTCTTGGTGAGCTTACACAAGCCTAATTTCAAATCATGGTTACAAATTTTTCACTCCTAATGCTGAAATGCCCTGAAATTTGACTAAGTCTGAAATTTGGAGGATCCTCCAAAAACTAGATTTTGCATTATAACTCCTAAAGGTTCGAAACCCCTCTCAAACATCCTAACAATATATATGGAATATAACTTAAAGTATAAGAAAGAGAGAAGAGAAGAGAAGAGAAGAGAAGAGGATTTCTACTCGTACGACAGAGGATTTCAATTCGTACGATACCTGCAGTTTGTCGTTTCAGCCTGTGCGAAATGTTGTACGAGATGATGCAGAGGTTGTACGATCGAAAATCTGAAAAGTCGAAAAACCTGAAAAAATAATAAAAATAAAAAGTTAGTCTTTGGAGGCCGAAAAATGTAGTCTTCAGCCCCATGGTGGGCGCCAGAAATGTGTGTGTGAAAAGTGGACTTGTATCTATATTTGGAATACACAACACTTCAATTAAGTCATTACATGCATGGTTAGATAGATATAAACATGAATATGAAAACCATAACAAATCGACCCATTGCCTTCTAAAAGATGCGAGTATAAGATTGCTCTCATATTTGTATAAGCAATCCAGTGACTAGACAACACCAAGACGGAGGATTTTAATCTATATGAGCATGATATTAATGCTAGATGGATGCAAGATTAATCGAACAATATTCAAGCAATAAATGAGATAAATGATCTAAATATGTATGCAATATTCTCAATGAACCTAGAGCAAAAACAATATAATAACAATATATTCTCCAACATTTTTGAATGAGAGACGAGAGCTTGAATTTATAGAAAATTCAGAAAGAAACCAACGGCTAAGATCAAATGATGATGAGCGGTCAAGATTTTCCAAGAGGAAGCACAATCCAGGTGAATTGATGTGATTGGATGCTTTTCTCAGTTTTAAAGGAAATTGAACTAAAATTAAGATAAAATCAGAAAAAAACTGATTTATTCTCTATTTCATTCAATTTTAATATTTAATTGTTTTAATTGCTTTCTCTGAGATTATTTATCAATTTTTAATTTGTTTTTCAAGATTATCTCCAATTGATTTTTTTTTCTGAAATTTTAATTCTTTTTTTGGTCAATTAATTCCTTTTTTGAAGATTTGTGCTCATAATTTCCAATTCCTCTTTCTTGATTTGTTTCCTTTTTTTGAATATTTATGGTAAATTTATTTATTTAATTAAATATGCTAGGATATTTAATAAAATAAATAAGATAATTATTTAAAATGATTTACTTGGAATGATTTAATTAATTAATTAAATATTTAATTAATATTGAGTTATTGATTTTGCCATGTGACATTTGATGATTTTAGAATTAATTAATTGTGTGCTCAAGATTTATTTAATTGCCTTTGGTTAGGACCTTGGTGATGTTGTCGAGATTAGGAGCTCGTGGTTTAGATGACCATTTTTAGGGTATTACATTTGCCCCTCTTTGAATTAATGTGCGAGCAGCGCGTTGATTCAAGGAAAATTTGATGTCTAGGAGATGCCAGTTTTGAACTTGATTGATCACGAACTAAATGAAAGCAAGGTGTTTAGCTTGATTCAAAGTGACGAAGTTGAATGAAGTCTGATTAAAGCGATACCGATCCCGAACTTGATTGAACTTAGGAACGATAGAAAACAAAAGATATCGAACTTGAACTTGATTGATCAAGAAGCGGAGCTTACTGATCTAGAACTTGATTGATCTAGACACAGTGAGTGATGATAAAAAAATCGATCTTGAACTTGATTGATCAAGGCACGATGAAGATAAACTGTTCATCTTGATCCAAAGCAATGAATACTAAACACATGCTTAGATTGAGTGTGATTGAAGATACTCTTTAAACCCTTGATTGAGTTTAAACGAATAATCATCTTGATGAAAAGTGATGAAACTGATTAACGTTAAGAGATTGATTCAGATGAAGACAAATATCAGCTTGATATGAAGCGATGAAACTGATATGCCCCTAGAGATTGATTTGATTCAGATGATTGAGAAATCTCAACTTGATATAAAGCGATGAAGTTGAGATGCCCCTGGCGATGAGGTCTTATTTGATTGATTTTCTTTAGTTGAAAAAGAATTTTTGCTAGACTTTCGATGAAGAATTGAAGATTTTCTCGACATTGAAGAATGTGAGGTCATAAGGTCACGAGTATGCCCCCTCGGGAGCGAAATCTAAAGATAGCGAGGGTACATGATTATAGGCAATTTTGAGCAATGATAAGTTGTTTTGAGCACAAATTGATTCAGAGGAATTTTTGAAAATTTTGCGAGAAATTGAGTACAAAGTTGATTTGTAGAAATTAAATTGAGATTCAGCGTTGAAATTGAGCACAAAGTTAAAGAAAGAGCATTTGATGAAAAGCGCTAAGTGGTCCAAATTCTGAAATTTTGATGAGAGAGTTTGACATCAGATTTCGATTTCGATCCCAAAAATGGACTCAGGACAACCGATTTACAAGCTCTTGATTTGATTTCATTGTACTTGTGTTGATTGATTATGAGACGTTGTTCTATATGATTTATTCTATATGTATGCATTTCTTTTCAATATAGATGAATGAATGCAAATGGAATATGGATGTTTATTTTTGTTTCTTTTTATGCAAATAAATGAGGAGAATGAGTAACTAGTAATGCAAATGTTTATTTTTCTTCATGCAATAATATGAATGCAAATAAGTATAAAATGAAATGTATGGATCTATATAAGATGCTCATGTATGTAGCTAACATCTCAATACACAAGTACTCGATTGGAGAAATGGTGAAGAAGAAACCACTTAGCTGAGAAATGATGTTGCTTCAACTATAGTCCGGTTGTTCCTTTCTGCTAGGCCATTCTGCTATGGAGTCTGGGGGGCAGACAGTTGCCTCTTGATGCCATTTTCTTCACAGTACTTGTTGAATTCACCGGAAGTGAATTCTCCTCCTTGATCAGTTCTTAGGCACTTAATCCTCTTACCGCTTTCCTTTTTGACTAGTGCTCTGAAAGCTTTGAACTTTCCAAAAGCTTCAGACTTATCTTTCAAGAATGTGACCCACATCATTCTTGAGAAGTCATCAATGAGAATCATAAAGTACCTATCTCCATGCACACTCCTAGTTTTCATAGGACCACACAAATCAGTATGCACAAGATCAAGTAAATTGTCTACAGTGAAAGATTTACCTTTGAAGGTTGAGGAAGACATTTTCCCCAATTGACACTCTCTGCACAAAGGATTCTCTGGTTTGCTCAGCATAGACAATCTGTAACTGCCTTGATCTTACTGGCCTTCATAATACTATCAAAGTTTACATGGTAGAGTCTCCTATGCCATACCCAGCTATCATCAAACTTAGCCATTAGACATGTACTAATATTTGCATTCAGCTGAAATAAGTTACCTCTGGTCTGCATATTGGTGGCCATCAGTTCACCACTCTTTCCTTTTATTTTGCACACTCCATCTTTGAATTCTAGAGTGAGTCCATTATCATTCAGCTGGGCAACACTCAAAAGGTTGTGCATGAGACCTTCTACCCAATACACATTATCAACACTGCTTTTTCCATTTAGAGAGATGGACCCTTTGCCTTTTACCATACATGGTGCATCATTACCAAATTGGACCACACCACCATCATACTCTTCCAGAGACAGAAACTAACTTCGGTCACCAGTCATGTGGTGAGAACAACCACTATCAATAATCCACTCGTTAGAATTATCAAAGTGGGAGACAAGAGCCTTCTTGTCTGACACATCTTTCTTAACTGCTACAAACACAATGTCTTCACTTTCTTCATCTTCTGATTCCTCATCAGTGACACCTTCATCAACTGCTACAAAACAACTTCTCCTATTTCCTCCTTTGAACTTCTTGAACTTGTTCAATTTGTCATTATTATCACCATTAGGACAGTTTACAATAATGTGTCCTATCCTATTGCAAGAAAAGCATTTCAATGGTAGTTTACCTCTGTATTTACCAGTTCCCTTAGGAAGTCTCTTGGCAAGAAGAGCTTCAAATTCCATCAGGATCTCCTCATCATCCATTTCTCTGCTTTGTCTTGGTTCACAACTGGTACTAGATTCTTTTCCCTTTCTAGATGGTGCAACAGATGCTCTAAAGGTTGATTTAGTCTTTTGAATACTTCCATCATAATTATTTATCTCATATGCGGTCAACTTAGCAATGATGGAGTCTAGGGATACCTTTGTCCCGTCTATAGACCTCAACTCTTGAATAGCAGCAACCTTTATTGCATAGACAGGTAACAAGGATCTTAAGACTTTGCTAACAATAGTGGAATCATCTATTTTACCTCCAGCACTCTTTATGTCTCCAACAACAGTTTTGATTCTTATTCCATATTATTGAATGGTCTCTCCTTCAACCATCCGCATGTCTTCAAACTTTCCCCTAAGGCTCTCTTCCTTAGCTTGTTTCACATGCTCATCACCGCCATAGATATTATCCAGAGCATCCCATACTTCTTTGGAATTGTCTTTATCCTGAACATCAATAAACTCAATGTCAGATAGACTGCTAATTAGGGCTTCCATGACTTGCCCATTCTCCTTAATCTCTCTTCTTTGATCATCGATGAGAGTATCGGTAGGGATAACATAAGCATTCTCAACATAGCTCTAGTGTTGAGCACCCATGCTTATAATGTAGATCTTCATTCTATCCTTCCATATCTTAAAGTTATCTCTGTTGAACTTTGGACCTTCCCTCTTCATCATTAGAGTAGGATCTTTTCCTCAAGCGGTTAAGCTTACAACACAAAGGACTTGGAGGATGCTCTGATACCAATTGATGAATAATGATGAACAATTAGTACCAAACTGGTACTGAGAGGGGGGGTGAATCAGTACAGACAAAAAAACTTTTCGTGAACCAGTTTGACTGCAAAGGCTGCACTTAATTGGTAAACAGTAACACCGATCTAAATCAGGGTACCACCGATAAAACACAGCGAGAATGTGAAAGACATAAACCGGTAACACTTAGATCTCCACACAGTCTACTATCTCATTTCCACTTCACCCATATGCATAAACAAGTAATATATCATCAAAAATATAATGACTGTTGGTTCAACATGCTTTACCACTTGACAGAAAATATTAAAGCATCACATGAAAAGCATCACACATGACACACCAATTTTTCACGTGGAAACTCAACTGGGAAAAACCACGGTGGGGATGAATACCCACAAGCTGTTCTTTGAACTCTTCTGAAGTCTGCTCTGTTAGGAGCCTAGTCCGGTTAAAGACTTTTACAATAGGTTATACTAGGAACCGATCCTGCTAGGGATCATCCGGTTAAGGGATGGCTAAATACCCGGTTAAAGGTTAGAACCCTGTTAAAGGTTACCTCGCAAGAGGATTTGAAGAACTCATTGAATTGAGTCACCCTGTTAAAGGATTTACACAAAAGCCTATTAAAGCTACCCGGTTAAGGGATTTTCCAACTGCTGAAATGGTTAGAAGTCAACAGGTAATACACTGATATGATAACATCACACAATGCCAAGGTAGATCCTCTTTAGCTCCTTTGCTTTTGCAATCACACTCTGCAGGTATCAACACACTCCTCTGGTCTGGCAAGAATCAAGTATCTCTTCACTTGGATACACACATAACATTTGCCAACAACTTCAAAGTGAAAAACATGATCGACCTTATAGGAAACAGATAGGTCAGTAGCATAAACCTTAAACCCTAAACATTTAGGTTTAACAATTCAGTCGGTTCAATCTTGACTATTAATCATACTCCATTGAATACAATGGTCTTGAACAGATCTCAAGACGTTCTCCAACGTTCATTCTTTGCCGCTTCAGGAAGTTGATAACCCATCATGCGCTCTCCATCATTTACAGAGACTTCGCACATTCCCGAGGTAGATAGGATCAAACTTCTTCATGTAAGATCCTCAAGGAAACCCTTCATGCGCATGAGGTTGACATGGCAACACGATTTGATCTTCATTACAATGCTCACTCATCACAAGATATCATTGGTTGAATCACACAGGCTTTGAATGCATCAACTGGAAACCCTGAAGCTGAGACTACCAATCGGTAGTCATGCCAAATGAAACCCTGATACAAAACTTCTCATATTTCGGTTCTTATTCCAACATACAACTTCACTTTTTCACGTATACCGGTTCACAATATCATACCAGTTCTCTTGCTAGTTTACTTACTTCAATATACCGGTTCATACTTCAACATATTGACATCAAATCTAGTTTGCATTTGACTTGAATTTGGATTTTTGAAATCATAAAATAAAATCCAAATTTATTGAAATTAAACGAAATTAGAATTTGGGGAATTTGGATTTTTTAATTTAAAAAGCACGAATTAGTTAATTAAATAAATTATTTAATTATTAGAAATTGTATCTAATTAAATAACAAATATTATTTTTTAATTAAAGGTACTTAATTGAAATTAATTAAATAATAAAATTATCTAATTAATATAAAGAAGAGGAGGTTAAATGATTGGAAAAAAAATTGAATAATTAGAATATGATGAAAGGTGATGATTAAATTTGTTTAGAAGAATAAAAATTAGATTAATCAAATAATTCAAGAATTATTTGATGAACTTATAAGGCACCAAGAGGAGGGGGGGGGGTGAATCAGTGATAGTAAAAACAATACAAATCTAAATATCAATTTCACCAACTTAAAACTCAACAGACATGTAAGAAATAACACCAAGTATGCAATCACCACACAACATAAACCACATGACACGAGAGTTTATACATGGAAAAACCAAATGGGAAAAATCACGGAGGGAGTTAGTACCCACAAGATCCACTATCTGCAGTATAGAGATCTAACCGGTTAAGGTCTACAACACTCGGTTAGGGGCACACTTTGTTAGAAGTGTCTAAGCCCAGTTAAGAGCTTTACAAAAGGCCTGTGAGGACCAGCCCTGTTAGGAGCTACCCAAGTTACTGGGATTTGCAAACATAATTTAATAAGTCACCTGGTTAGAGGATTTAATGATCAAAACTGTTAGGATCTGACTGCACCCTATTAGGAGTGACCTTGTAAGATTTTCTTGCTGCAACTGTTAGGAAGACAACAAGTATAAATTATCTCAGTATATCACCTTCTGTGTCTGATAAGATCCGCTTCAAAACATTACAACATCACAAAGACTTCATCTCTCAACTTCTCTGATCTTTGCATTATCAGAAATACACAATTCGCTCATCACATATCACACTATCAAGCTCATGTGTATATATATATCTTCTCATACCTCATCACATAATTAAAATTATCATAAGGTCAGGTAGAACCTTGTTACAAATCCCTAGGTTCAATGCATCTAGACAATCTTGCATTGTACACATTAGTTATGTCGGCCACTGACATAACAAATCCAATTATGTGTCGTTTTACTGTTCTGGGTGATTTTCATCACTATCGCTTAGGTCACCATCCACTAATATGTTTTGTCAAACAAATCTCATTCACCTGATTGGTTTAGCACGTGTGGTCATGAACATATCTTCATCTGATAGTCTTCAATGCTGCTGCAGAACCACATCATCTCAATCTTCATGATTTTCATGTATTGGTTGTCATAATGTAACACTATCTGCCATTTACCACTTGAAGTCCTAATTACCGGTTCTTATGAAAATTGTCTCTGCTTTATTGGTTAAGTCTAGCCGGTTGAACTGTAGGACTTAGATGACTTAAAGAAACATAGTTGCCATCAATGGCAACATACAAAATAGTCATCATACATAAATATAATCTCTATGCACAACAGACATATACCAGTTGCATAAAGCAAACACACATTACCGGTATACTAAAAATGATGCAATGCCAACAATCTCCCCCTTTGGCATTGATGGCAACACTTAGGAAAAATTTGTCAACCAAGTGTGCAAACCAAAGATTGAATTCATGACATACACTTCCCTTAGCAGTTGCATGCTATTACAAAAATGAAATAATTACTCCCCATTAACAGTACATACAAAATTTTGACTCTTAACTATTTCTACTCCCCCTTTGACAACAATGCCAAATAAAGAAGCAAAATACATACATTACATCAAAAACATGTCATCAAAAATTATATGTATATATAGAAATAAAAGTGTTAATGTCTTTACAATGCAATTCTCAAGAAAACATCACTGTAATGAAACTTCAACTGCTTAAGATCAATGTCCCATCTTTCCAATAGTGTCTTGGTAATCTCAACATGTGCCAAGATCTGAGCTACAAACTCATCCATAGCATCAACTGTACTCATCTCAGGAGTAGCCAAAATTGCCTCTAATTCCTTTAATTCTCTCTAAAGAATATCTACTTTCAGAAGTAGTTGAATCTGGAGTTCTTTCAGTGATCTGACTTGTTTCACTTGCTCATGATCACAAAGTTCTAACTGGTGTTTTAGATCAACAACCTTTTTACCAAAAGTGATCACTGAGTCTTGTACCGGTATGAAAGTTTCGCTTAACTTTTGTATTTCCTTCTTAGTATCAGCTCTCTTCTTTCTCAAGTCTTCACAAAATAGTAAAAATTGGGAAATATTAGCCAAAATCTTACAGCCGGTTTCCAATTGAGTCTTCAACCAATCTTTATTCACCGTTAGGACTACTTTGCCTTTGTCTATCTCAACCATTAACTGTTCTCCCCTTTTCTTCTTGTAATCCTTTGCAACAGAAATGTATGCAACTTCTTCAAGGGATTTAAGTTGTTCACCGATACTAACAACTGACTGTCTAAGTTTGGCAATAGGGGTATCCAAATTTTCTGTATCAGTCTCTGGTAGGAGACTTGACAAAATATCAACAACAATCCTGATAGTCTCTACTTCCTTTTGATGTTCCCTTAATCTTTTCTTTTGTGCCTGGGATTGCATTGCAGTTGCAATCTCCATTAACTCAGAAGCACTCAAATTATCCATGTCTATTGGACCTTTTATGTTGATTGAGTCATCGTCATCCTCATCCTCAACTATCATTTTCTTCTTCTTCTCCTGATCCTTGTTATCTGTCTTCTCCTTTTTCTCTGTCTTTTCTTCCTTTGTTTTCTTCTCTTCCTCCTTTTCTTTTTCTGTCTCCTATTCCTTAGTGGTGTCTTTGACCGGTTGCGGATTTTCAACAGTTTGTTACTTTACTAGTACTTCATCTACCTCCTTTTATTCACCCTTATTATTCTGACTGTCATTAGTAGCAACACTAATATTTACATCTGCATTTACAGTTACCGGTTATGTCTGAGTAATAGTAGATTGTGCATACACTGGTTGTTCAGTTGTGCTTTTGTCTGCTTCTTTCTCTTCTCCTTTGTTCTCAACCTATTCCTGCTGAGTATCCATCATCTGTATATCAACTTCAAAAACATCTACACTATCAGCAATGCTAGCAACATTATTGGTATCACCGGTGTCATCATCTGTTATATCTACCGGCTCAGTATCAACAAGGTCATCTTGTCGATACTTGTTGTCTGGTTCAAAATTTGTGATTTTTACATGTTCAGGAAGTTCTTCTAACTTTGGCATATCAGTAGTAATATCCTCAATTACTTCATCTTTCTCCTCTTCTTCATTGGGAACGAGACCTAAAGCCCTTTTCACCAAAATCTCAATCTCCTTCTGGACTGATTCATTCTCTCCAACAAGCATTCTTATTAATCTCTTCTTTGATCTAAACAATGCTTTTGTATTAACCTTTATCTGTTCTATTTCCTCTTCAGTTGCTTTCAGTTGCAAGTGTTTAAGACTATAGTCAATAAATTCTTTGTCTAGGCCAATTGCCCCTTGTCACCTAGCATCAATCAAATTATATAAGGGATCTGGAATTTGCCCTTGTAATTCAATGAGGGCTCTACTAAACTTGTTCATACTGAAGATGACTACATCTTCAATCTCCCTTCATTTACTTTCATACAAATGAGTAAACAGTATGTTTAAACATTTGTAAATACCATACTCCTTAATAATTCTAACCATTTTAGTGAAATAATCTTCAAGTGTCAATATTTTTGTAAATGCTTTACCTTTTCAAGTAGTCTTCTACTTCTTAGCACTTGCCCTTAGTGCTCTCTTATCTTCTTCTGATTCTATTTCCTCTATATCAGTCACTGGTTTGTGATCTTTCTCCTTCTTTCTTTTTTGGTTTGGGCAGGCACACCAGGAGGTTCAATGGGTTTACCTTGCCTTCGGAATTGTATTTTATAGGGTTTCCCTCTTTGAGATTCAGCAGGCTTCGCCTTAGGTTCTTCTGCTTTCTTCTTCTTAGCTTCTTTGGCTGATCTGGTCTTACTAGTGGGGGTACCGGTTGGTACACTAGAAGTTCCACCTTGTTGAGCCTCAAATTTGGCTCATGCTGGAACTATCTATTCTTTTGTGAATCTGGCCTGCTCATCAAAGGTTTGTACCTCTTTTCTTACTTTCTTTGCAATCACTGGTTTCTGTAATTCAGAGTGCACTTTCAGTAGTTTCTCCTTGTAAGTTCCAAACCTCTTAACGGTGGTATCGACCGATTGAGATAACAAATGATTAGCATAAGAAACAAGTAGACCTTTATCTACTTCATAACCCATGGGCATTACCCATGTGGCCCTGGGAATAACAACTTCCATCAAGCATGTATCTATGTCAACCATATAAACAGATGGAATCCTCATACCGATTGATTAACTCTATCAATATGCATTCCCTTGCATGCATTTCCTTCTGAAATTTCTTAAAACATCTTCATAAAATATCATCAAACTTGTTTTTCAACATCCTAATGTTGTTCTTCATCTGCAATAGGGCAGGTATCCTAGTTATCCATTGTACATTGCCAATACGAAGGAAAAAGTTTTGGAAATAAAAGAATAAGTGCATGATAAGTTGTCCAAACTTAAATCTTAGCCTTTTGTCCTTCTTCACGGCTTCAAGATTCACCATTAATTGACTCCTTAGAGCTTCAATCAAATCATAGTCCACATTTTCCTTAATCATCCAATATGCAGTGTGAATTGTTGTTGTCGGTATACTATTCATTCTGCTTGAATAAAAAATTCTATAGCAAATCACAATAGATGCAAATTTCACAGTGGGATCATTGATATCATTCACGGTCATGGCTCTTTTATCCCATCTAGATATAGTTAACTTCTCAACACCATTCTTAGGTATAGACCTAAGAAATGGTACTTCACCAGTTGAGCAAAAGTCGGTTACAACATGGATTGCTTCCTTAGTGATTTTGTGAAGTCTGTCCAACCACATGAACTGATCATGAATGTTTCTCAAAACAAAACTCACCAACTCGTCATCAAAATCATCAATGAAATTGATTGCATGATGAAAAACTTTATTGGCTACGCTTATGAACTATTCTTTCAATCTTCCCTATTCATTGCACATAGATCTGTATTGCTCATAAATAACTGCAACTCCCAAGTCTTCAAGTTTTCAGTGATAAAAGGATATTGCATCCTCTACATGCAAAACACATTTCGGTACATTGAATAGGGAACCGATAGGGTCAATTTCCTCTGACTTATATGGATGTCATTTGTATTCAGGTCTTTCCCTCTCAGTCACATCAACTAGATGCAGAGTATCTATGCTACAATATGCAAAACTTTGAAGCAAAGAGTAAGATTCATTGATAAATACCTCTTCTGCTTCGGTGCTAGGGTTTCCAACCATAAAAAACTTTCAATACTCAATCACTGACTCAAACTTCACTTCGATCACCTCAGATGTTGGTAAATGATTTGAATGCTGCTTGCACAAACTTATCTTTGCTCTGCTCGCTTCGCCAAGAGTTCTCAAGAGTTCTATTTATTTGCATTCTAACTACTACAATAAATGCATTTATTGACAAAACCCTAAAACGTCTTAACAAACTCTAAAGCATGTTACCGGTAGCAAAAACTCAAAGATATTTACCGGTTATGATCCAAAAACACATCAAAAGATCAAAATGTATCAAAATATGCAGATTTAACTTATAGTACATCATCTAGGGGTTCAACTCAAGATTTGACAATAAGCTCACCCCAAGTTGTAGAGATAACTTAGTTTTCCAGAGATGGATTCCTCACATTAGGTGAAGAATTTGATTCCTCATATGGTTTATCATCACTCTTCTTCTTCTAGATATTATTCATCTTAGCTCTGGTTTCTTTAATATCAACCTTCTACTTTCCTTTTCGGTCTGTGGGATGATTCACTGATTGGTTCTTCTGTGTTCTGCAAAACTTGGCAATGTGTCCCGGTTTGTTGCAATGATAGCATGCCATTCCAGATGCTCTCCAAGGTCCTGAGTTGCCTCTACCTGTTCTTCTTTTGTAGTTCATTGCCATATGTCCAAAATTGTTGTAGATTGAACAAGTCACATTGACTCTCTTTTTCATCTCATAAGGACTAGATCGGTTAACATAGGGTCTTTGCCAATTTGTGTTCCTCCGGTCAGTGAAATTCCTTCTCCAGTCACCAATAGGTCTTGGGTTCATGTGAGGTGTTGGATTGTTTGCTCCATATGTGCATTCAATTGATCTATGCTCATACATGTTGCATGTATAACAATAACCTTCAAATCTCCTAGGCACATATCTAGTATTAGGTCTGTACACGGGAAAATGCGGTGACCAAAATGAATAAATCAAGATCAAAAGACCCACATACGATTAAGACTCTTGGTGCAAGTATGTAAACTAACTAAACTAGTTTAACTTCCCAAGGGGTGTCCCATTGTTCTCTATCTCACGGGATCCCTAAAGCCAATGTTTTGCTCTCAGATCATTGAGCAAATGACTTAGGAATGACAACTCCAAGAACGAGTGATATTCGATCTACATGCATGAATGCATTCTAAGATCTATATGATGTGTTAAAACTATGATGATTAAGTTAAGATGAAGATAATGATATGATAAAAGATTAACAAATTATCCTAACATGATATACTAGCCTAGCATGAATATTCTATGATATGGAAAATGCTTCTAAACGCTATGATGATATTTTATCAAAGAGGTTTAAAATGCTTAGTAAATTAGGCTATAATATAGATGCATGAAAACTTGGAGATATGAAAAATGAAGAATGAGATCTCTATTTATAGGTAAAATAGGGCAATGGATGGTTAAGATTGAATAACCTTAACAAGGGCTAGGATTGAAAGTTAATCAATCCATGTTTACAATTTTCACCAATGAAATGGTGACAATTGTCAACAAGAGGTTGCTTGAGAGGAGATTAAAGAGGCATTAAATCCCTGAGAAGACATGAAGGTTACCCTAGGAGGTAAGGGTTAAGGTTAGGTTAGGGTTATCGAATAGATAACGCTTTTACCCAAGGGGTAAACTCTTGTGCAAGGGTTAAATGGATAATTATGGTTAAAGCCATTAGTGCTTGATGAGACCCTTGAGTCAAAAGGATAGTTAAGTTAGAGGAAAGTCTCTAACCAAAGGTCAAAGGTGAGTTAACCATAAATGGTTATGTAAGAGCCTTTAATGGTATGGAAGACTTTAGAGGTAAACCATTTGAAGACATAGAGCCTTTAATGGTTATTGAAGACTTTGGAGGTTTTGAGAATTGACTTCCCTTTACTTAGGAATGTGACAATATTTAGGAGATGAATTAGGCTAAATTGGAAGTGATTAGAAGAATCTAGAAGGGGTTTAGGAGGCAAGTGGGAGATGTAGGAAAAAGCAAGTGGATGAGGGAAAAGGATTTTAATTAAAATAAAATTACTTTATTTAAACTAAAATAGATGCAACTTGCATAACTACAAGTGGAGGGATTTAATAAATAAATTAGATTTATTTATTTGCAAGGATCAATTTAATTAAATGTAAAATTAATTAAAAAGGGAGAAAGGGGAATTAATTAAATGAAGTGATTTATTTAATTAAAGGCTAGAAAAGGTTTATGTGAATTTAATTAAATAAGTTGAGTAATTTATTTAATCAAATAGATGAAAATGAAGAAATTAATTAATTTAATTAATAGGAGGAATGAGGTTAAAATAAATATTAAATATTTATTTAAGAAAGGTAGTCAGATTTATACGTCTACAAGGTCTATAACCAATATTAGCATCAGATCTGCTTCTACAAACATTAGTAGTATGTCCTGGTTTATGATAGTTAAAGCAAACAGGTTTGTAAGTTTTCTTACCAGTAGGATTTTGAGCCTTAGGAGCAGTTTTACCTTCGTGAATGTTGCTCTTGGTACTAGAAGGTTCTCCCTTCTTAGATGTATTGTATCCTAACCTAGATGTAGCACCTTTCATCCTCTGAGATTGGATATGTTCATCCAGCATAGAGGAGCTCTTTTTGAATTTATCAAGCTTCTCATTGGCCTCAACAAGTTCCTTTGTAAGATCTTCATTTATTTTCATGAGGGTCTCTCTAAGAGACATTGCCATTTCAAGATCTGACTGTAATGTTTCTTTTTCTTATTTCTCCTCATTCCAATGTTCATACAAAGTTGCATTCTCCTGCTTGATCTTAAAGATTTCATGCTCTTTATCTAAGATTTGATCCTCAACCTTTCTTCTAGCTTCAAGTTCCCCACTCATCCGGATTGTAAGTGCTTCAAGTTCTCTCCTTAGGTTAGTCTTCTCACAATTCAGCTTCTCCACTTCTTCAACCAGTGCATCAATGTTTGCCTCATCTGAAGAGTTGCTGTCGAAGATATCCAATAATTGTTTGTTCAATTCCTTCCTTTTAGTTATTGATGTTTTATACTTGCCTCTTAGGGTTTCTAGCTCATCCTTGGTTTCAACAAGTTCTCTAGCCATCTCTCTATAGCTCATTCCTTCACCCATATTCACGTTAGGATTAGAGATCCCTTCCAAGCGGTTAAGCCTTAAGGAATTTAGGCTTTGATACCAATTGATGAACTTATAAGGCACTGAGAGGTGGGGGGTGAATCAATGATAGTAAAAACAATACAAATTTGAATATCAATTTCACCAACTTAAAACTCAATAGACATGTAAGAAATAACACCAAGTATGCAATCACCACACAAAGCATAAACCACACCACACAAGAGTTTATACGCGGAAAACCCAAATGGGAAAAACCACGGTGGGAGTTAGTACCCACAAGATCCACTATCTGCAGCATAGAGATCTTATTGGGTAAGGTCTACAACACCCGATTAGGGGCACATCTTGTTAGAAGTGTCTAAGCCCGGTTAAGAGCTTTACAAAAGGCCTATGAGGATCAACCTTGTTAGGAGCTACCCAAGTTACTGGGATTTGCAAACACAAGTTAATGTGTCACTTGGTTAGAGGATTTAATGATCAGAACTGTTAGGATTTGACTGCACCCTATTAGGAGTGACCTTGTAAGAGGATTTTCTTGCTGCAATTGTTAGGAAGACAACAAGTACAAATGATCTTAGTATAACACCTTCTGTCTCTAATAAGATTCACTTAAGAACATTAAAACATCACAAAGACTTCATCTCTCAACTTTTATAATCTTTGCATTATCAGAAATACATAATTCGCTCATCACATATCACACTATCAAGCTCATGTATATAAATCTTTTCATACCTCATCACCCAATTAAAATTATCATAAGGTCGGCTAGAACCTTGTTACAATTCCCTAGGTTCAATGCATCTAGACAATCTTGCATTGTACGCATTAGTTATGTCGACCACCGATATAACAAATCCAATTCTGTACCGTTTTACCGATCTGAGTGATTTTCATCACTACCCGTTAAGTCACCATCCATTAATTTGTTCTGTCAAACAAATCTTGTTCACCTAATCGGTTCAGCACATGTGGTCACGAACATATCTTCATTTGATAGTCTTCAATGCTGTTGTAAAACCACATCATCTCAATCTTCATGATTTTCATGTACCGATTGTCGAAATGTAACACTGTCTGCCATTTACCGGTTGAATTCCTAATTACCGATTCTGATGTAAACTGTGTCTGCTTTACCGGTTAAGTCTAGCCAATTGAACTGTAGGACTTAGATGACTTAAAGAAACATAGTTTCCATCAATGACAACATACAAAATAGTCATCATACATAAATCTAATCTATATGCACAACATACATATACTGGTTGCATCAAGCAAACACACATTACCAGTATAGTACAAATGATCAAATGCCAATATTATTTAATTAATTAGAATGAATAATTAGCATGCTATTGATGAGACATTTTTAGGTGTCTACATTTTCCCCTCTTTGAGACTATGTTGGAAGAATATTGTTTCAAAGAAAATTTTCCAAATTTCCTGCTCCAGCATGCCCTGACGATAGTAGAGTGTAATTGTGCCCCCTTGAAAAATTGATCAAATAATTATGAAACTAATACCAATTTAACAATATTATGTCCATTGATGATAGTTTCTAGTCTCATGAAGTTTCGAGCTTGTTTGACTGACCTACAAGTCCTTTATAGTTTACGAGCTCCATGATCATTGTGGAGGGAAAAACCCTAATTTTGGTTTGTAAATAGAAATTCTAAGGTTCATTTGGCTCATTTGCATTCATTGAGTTTAGAGCATCCAGAGTAGTTCTTGAGCTTTTAGTGTGTATTTCGAGTGTGATGGTAGGTGTTGGAGTATGATGACACCTATCAGAGCGAGTCAAGTCATATCAACGTACAATTGGCATAGGAGGCATGGTAAGTATCTTAAAAAAATTTTAATCAATTTTTGCCTGATTTCAAACTTTTTCCAATTTTTTTCGAATTCTAGAATTTTATCCATTTTGCATTTGTATTTCGTCTTTTTCGCATTTGTCATAATTTTTTCACAATGGTTATTCTTGTTTCGCATTTTTTTTATGTTTCACACAAGACTTAAATTTTTTGCATACAGATGATGAATTTCACATGGATTTCTAGCTTGTTGCATAAGTTGTAACTTTGTCGCATGAGTAATATCATTTTTTGTATTCGTGTTATCTCTTTTGCATTTGTTGTGATAATGTAAATTTTCACTATTTTAGTAAAAATTCATCTCGCAATTGTCATTTTGATTAATGCTTTGATATTTGTCATTTTAGGAGATCCTGATGTGCTATGTACTCAATAGAATAGGCCTAGTGGTTTGTCATTACGCGACTAGCTGACTATTGATGATATTTCTTTGATTCTCCATGTTGGATTGTACCATGTACTTTATCTCTCTAATGTTATGACCAACAAGGGTCTCATTATTGCATTAGTTGAGAGGTGGCATTATGAGACATGCACTTTTCATTTGCTGACAGAGGAAGCATTAGTCACCTTAGAAGATGTGTGGAGGACATTGGACATTTCAATTCAGGTAGAGAGAGTGGTGTATGACCACATGGTAGGTGTTGCAGCTCTTTGTAAGTTTTATGAGTGTGGGGAGCAAGATTTAGGCATGGATAGATAGTATGAGATTGAGTGGGATCACCTCAATCGGGAGTACGATGATTTGACTATCGTTATGTGTAGCCTCATAGTAGGGTTATTGGTCACAGATCGACGATGTCATGACTTTCCTATGGGATGGGGCAGAGTATTAGTAGGCACGATCGGCGATAGGCGGGTTTATGCATGGGGTTTGTGTGTTCTCGCCATGTTATACTATCAGATGCATACAATTGTTTACTTGAGATACATTTCTATTAGCTACGAGATTGCGCTCTTACAGGTCTGAGCTTGGGAGCATACTATTGTGTTCAGGCCAGTAGTGTATGCATAGTTGCAAGTCAAGGAGCCATATGCCTATAGGTATACAGGTGCTATCAGACACAGGGGTATAGGGAACACCCTATGTTGGAGTCGTGTGATCGATGTATTACAACATTTTACATGGAGACCTTATATGGATTTCCCCAGTTGGGCAGATAATGCACAACATCTTCCATACTATCACCAATAGAGGTATTTGATTGGTAGGATTGTACAGAGTCAGCACATCATAGATGTGCATCTCCCTGGCCTGCGTATTGAGACAGTTCAATGAGGTTCAAGGTGTTTTTGATATGACAACCTATTTTTCTAGATCAACTCGAGAGGTATCAAACTCGGGTGCTTGTATTTAGCCTCATGTTGCCTACGCAGAATTTGATTAGTTGAGACCTTTTCGGTGGGACTGGGGTGCAGGGGTAGTGGATCCAGGGATGACACCACAATACGATACTTGGTGGGAAACCCATCGGCCTGTTCCTTTGATGGATCCTGTAGTGCCGATTACAACGCAGATGGGTTGTCAGTCAAGATGAGGAGGAGGAGATGGGGGTGGAGGGGATGCAGGAGGATGAGGTCCCATGAGAGATGGAGATGAGGGGAGAGTAGCGGTCATTGTTGTAATGATTGAGGAGGAGGAGGAGGAGGGAGGGGATGTGGATATTGGAGGTGATACTGAGTTGGCGGATATTGATGATACATCACCAAGCTCATCTAGTTCAGAGTGTAGTGAGAGCAATAGTGAGGACACTGATATGCCCGAGCTGGAGGATGTCCCTGTTGGCCAGGATGTGGCGTAGATTGGAGATTTGCATGTCATGAGAGCCTAGATAAAAAGCTTATGAGATACCCTAGCTATAGAGAAGTGGCATAAGAGAGAGGTGTTGGAACCTTAATTTTTGGCAAAAAAATAGTTTTCATCAGGTTCTCAAATACCCATTGTCTTAGACGTTGTATACGTGTTGTCACCAAGATTTTTGTATTTCGTTAACCTGGGAGAAATTCTTTACCTTGCTGACATTCAATTCCTCCAATCTATGGATGCTGGTTTGAGAAGAATGGTTTATTTAATTGTCACAAGAGTTTACTATTGTTACAAGTTCATTAATGAAAGACATGCTATATGTGGGGTAAAATGTGGCTCCCACAAGGGTAGAGACCAATGTATAGCTTCATAAGAAAAGTAATATTGAAATTTCCTCTGCAAGGAAGTCCTCTTTTCAATAATGCATGATATATATTTTAACAATAGAGGAAGAACATTATACATCTGTTTGTGTAGAAGACCTTGTTTCAACAAAGTGCATTGAACTCTACAATGATGAGACACCATTTTGGAGTAGCAAACAACACTAGCAAAGTGAAAATAACCCTCTTCAAAAAACTAAGTTACATCGAAAAGCTTCTTTATCGATGTAACTTCCATCAGGTATCATTGAAAACATAAGAGTTGGTATAATATAGTTGTTCTACCAAGCACGAAAATGTCTTGTCAAAAACAAATGCTATAGCGAAAAGAAACTTATCGGAGAAGCTTCTTATCTGTATTGCTAAAATCATTGGTTTTTGGTGTAATAATCAAAATCTGTTAAGCCCAAAAATGCTTTACTGAAATAAGATGTTATGCCAAAAGTCTAGTGGGTTCTATGACTACAGAAGTAAGCCAAAGTAAATTCTCGACAAAACCTATCAATAGCCTTGCCGAATTATTTGAGTAGCTATTATTAGCCAGTGAGGGGATATGAATTGATGTTATACCATTATAGAAAGAGAAATAGGGCAGAGCCCATATGCAACCTATGGGTCTACAATATAGGAAAATTGGTAGGTCCAAATATTTTTGTGAGTGTCGACTTGATGATTATGTTGGCTAAGAACTATGATCCCAAAACTTAAAAAAATTGTGATGTTGTTGGGAAACCACTAGTACCTATAACTAGGGACTTCATGTCCAAAGTGTTTGATCTAGACTTAATCCTAGATCAACCAATCAATGTCACACTCCTAGAAAATGAGTACTCCAAGCTTAAAGATGTATACAAAAGATGGATATTGTTGGCTCACAGACCAAAGGATGGAAACAATTTTAGGATATTTGAAAAAAATGATTAGCTTCCATATGATTTAGATTTGGTTGAAGAATATTTCAGGTATACCTATTTCTCCGTTTGTTAGATCATGGGAATTGAGGTTGGTATTTTGATGGATATGTTGCCCATGATATTGGTTGCGAATGTGCAAACACATGATGCTCGATCTTTTGATTATGTGTCATTAATAGTGGATTAGATTAACCATGGGTTGGAGAGAATCAAGAATAACCCTGATGAAATTCACTTCAGACAGTATTCTATGCTGATTCATGTGCTTCTTTGTGCTGGGCAAGGAATGAATTTGTGGGCTGACAATCTCAGAGTCATAGAATATGACAGACATGGAATACGAAAGCCGGTGCAAATGAGGACCGCCATATGGGATCAAAGGTGTATGTGATCCCAATACTTGTGCTTTGAAGATTATTTTGTTAAGCTCTTGTACACCTTCTAGGTCATTCATGTAATTACACCCTAACTCAAGAAATTCGAAAGTTTCTTAGGCCAAAAGAATATGATGAGCAACAATTGGTCAGCCACAACTAGGGAGACTGGTATGCTTTCAAGAATTATACAAAGATCAGGGTATATGGATTTGAGGGTACCCCTTTATTGCTTCCAAGAACAGTGCCAGACATAATTGATTACCTAGAGATTGCGAGGCAACTGGCTGAAGCAAGCTCTACACACTTAGGAGCGCATGGGAAACAATCCCTCATGCCTGGATATTTGTGTTTTGGAGAATTTACTGTCTTTTCAACTAAAGGATATGCTTTTATTAAGAGCAGATTATCCTACTATGGCCTAACACAAGATGAGCCTAGGGTTGGTTTTGATCCCAAAGGATACATCATCTTAGCCAAGCAATCACAAAAACTACGCTCTTATGAACATATGCCATTGGAACAAGAAGATTTGATCAGGAATTTGAATGAGGTGCATGCTATGGATAAATTGGAAGCTTATGACAAGATTGTTAGGGTAGAAGAATGGAAGAAGAATCATGATTTGATGAAGTCTGATGCTTATTCAAGCATTCAGGATCCTATTGCCCATATAAATGAAACGATCACTCATCTCAAGATAAAATAATTGAAGGGGTTCCCCCAAGTTTTCTAGGCATAAATGCAAGGAGACCTCTAGGAATAAGTATAGAAGTCATGACACCTCTTGTCCATCTATCACCATAGACCACTCCCTTAGTATAGAGTGATGTAGAAGACATCCAAGAGCATGACCCACCTCATGTTCCAAGAGAAGAGGAGATTGTAGTAGAGGACACAAATGACAAGGAGGATATTAGGTAGCTGGCTGGTGAGAAGTTTATTTCAGATGATGAATTTGTCCACTCATAAGAATTCAAAACATTCTTGTACAAATATAGGGGGAAATTACTTAGACAACAGGTTGGTGAGATCACCCAAGAAAATGAAAATGAATTTCTTGAGAAGTTGCAGCAAGATGTTGATAATGAGATTGCTAGAATCTCTCCCATAAAAGGAAGACAACTCCTAAATGATGCTGGTGTGCTTATTGCACCAGGGTGGGATATGAGTTCAACCATGTTGTTTGATAGTTTTGTGAAAAATAATGACAACCAAATGAAAATTCTACCACAAGATATTGATAGGATTTACTCAGGCAGACTTTCATCCAGACAAGAAGGCATTATTATAATGGGCCTTGTACCCTAGAAACAAAATGCAACTTTGGTAGAAATTGACAAAGTGTTTGGAAATTTTATGGTGCAAAGAGTTGGTGAAAAATATCCATTGGAAACAACAGACCTAAATTTCAACGTAGCACGGTTCACCAAAGCGCAAATCAAGCATGCGGTAAAAGAAAGGGATGTCTATAAAGCAAAATATGAGAAGGAAGAAGAACACACGCTACACTTGAGGAGAAATTAAGATCAATCCCTGATAAGGAAGAATTCTCATATGAACGAGAGTACCAGATAACTGAAGTACTTCAGGATACAAACTATTGGAGGTACCAGGCAAAAAAGCTTCAGAAAACATTAAAGAAAAGAGGGGAGCAAAAGAAAAAAACCACATATGACATGATGGAAGGATTGGTCACCCACAATTTCAATGAAATGATACTGAATGCTAATGATTATTGGAACACCTATGTAGGAACTTTTAGAGCATTACATGAACATGTCAGATTGACAGAAAGAGTAAAAGAGATAGTCGACAAAGCACATGATCCTAAATCTTCCAAACTACCCAAGGACATTAGAAAGTTATGGTCTAAACATATGGAATATAAGGAGGAGCTGGAAGATGATATGAAGTGACTAGATATAGAAGACACATAAAGCTTCCCTTCCCTACTAAACGATGAAGATGGTACACCAATGCCTCGAGAACAATGAAGGAATTATTGTCACAAGATCTCCCATGAGCACTAGATGGGATCAACGATGAAGATCGCATTCTAGATAGGATGAAGATTGTCTTGGATAGGCTATATAGGAAAGAGTGTGTTATGAGCCATTTTGTCTTGAAAATTACTACGTATAAAGAGCAAGAGTATATAGATCATCTAGGGGCAGTTAATTTGTTTTTGTTGAATCGATAAAAAGACTTGCTTGGTTAGTTACCGTCGTGCCTGTGAAGTGTAATACCTGCAGCTGCAACATAAACACTCAATAGATCATTACAAGAATGATTAGCAAATTGAAATCAAATGAAAGATAAACCATGACAAAGCGACCTATCGCCTCCTAAGAGATGCGAGTATGGATTTGCTCTCAGATCTGGATAAGCAATCCTAATGACTTGACTACACCTAGATGGAGGATTTGAAATGATGATGATATGCAAGCTAGATGAGATTGATTATGCTACATGATTCAACAATTATGCTAGAAAATGATCAAATTAAGCTAATGCAATTGCCTATAATAACAATGCTCAAATGATATGCCTATAGTAACAATGCCTAAATTGATAATGAGATGGGATCCTTTGTGCTCCAAAATGGGGGATATTTATAGGATTTCCAAGGCCAGGGGTGAGGTGGAAGGAATCAATGATCAAGATTGAGTCTGAAGATATCAAGGGTGAAATTGGAGGAGGTTGGAGAAGAGGTTGGAGGGAGGGAGACTTGTCATCTTTGTGGTGATAAGTGTCAAGGAACCTTGCTCATGAGAGGGCAAGTGTCCAAGGGAGGAGACATGTAGCCAAAGTGCCATGTGTCTCAAGGGAAGAATATCTACACCATAAGAGGTTAGGATGTGCAAGATAGGATAGGGTTAGGAAAACCTAAGATTAGATGGAACGAGTTAGGTTAGAGGGATGGTTAGGTTAGATGGTTAGAAGTTAGGAGGCATGAGGGTAATTTGAATTTAAAAATTCAAATAATAGGAAAAGACTAATTAATTTTCAACAACTCATAAATTGATTTATTTTATTTAATTAGGGGATTAGAAGAATTGATTGAAATGCGGGGAGGATTAATTAATTTGAATTAATTAATCAAAGGGGACTATTGAAATGAACCTATTAAATAAAACCTTAGATTTATTAATAAGTAGATGAAAGGGAGAATTTAATCAAATTGCTAATGAATTCAATTAAATTAGGGAGGGGGATTAATTAAATAATTGCTTATTTAATTGATTATCTTCAGACCATTTTTTAGGTGTATACATTTTCCCCCTCTTTGAAGCGAGGTGTGATGACGCGTTGATTCAAAGAATAATCTCATTTTGATGATGATATTGGTTCGATAGGATGCCCCAGACATTGATTGATAAATTGCGGTACGATGATGCCCCAGACATTGATTGATAAATTGCGGTACGATGATGCCCCCTCGGGAGATCAATTGAGATAATTGATCTTTGGATTGTATGAAGTTTTTGTGAAATTGATATCCCGATTCGAAATGATTCAATTTTTGCAACTGTGGTTGATGAAAATGCGAGTTCTACGATCACGGTGATGTGATTTCCGATGATTGATATAGCTTGATTAATGAGATTGATAAGATCGAGATTTAGTCTGGTTTCAGGAATGATACCTCCTGTACAAGACAAAGATGATCAAAGCATCTGGTTTCAGGAACGATATATCCTGTATAAGACTTGATCAGAACATTTGGTTCCAGGAAATATACATCATGTATAAGACATGATAGAATCAATTTAGATGTGATCGATTGATAGAATTGATAAGGTTGATTGGGTAAAGAATTGACATTTTGTTGATATCAAGTTGCAGGAAGATTCAGATATGCTGATGTTGCTTCTGTTGAGGGAGTAACATTAAATTTGTGTTGGGTTGACAATATCTGGAGAGAGATGAGTCATCAGTCTGATTACGTATACCCTTATGATGATACCTTGATGATTTATGCGATAGATTTAACCTTGGATAAACTGAGGATGTGGGATCCCATGCAAGAATGAAATGCAAGCTAAATGCAAATGCCAAAATGAAATGAAAACCTACGACCGGACCAGTCACTGGGTTATTGCATTTTGTCATCATTGAGCTTTTTAAAATGTGGGATGTGAGTGCAAACATCGATGGTGCACTACTTTCCCAGATTTTGATATTGCAAGTTAGCACAAGCATCGAGGTATAATTAAACCAAGATGACCTGAGTGTTGCTTGTGTAAAACAGGTAGTATTAACCACTTCAATACGCAAATTGAAAATGTCTTCGATGATACTCTGATGATCATTTCCTCAGACAAATTTGCACATATTAATGATTAATTTACAGATAGCAGACAAGAAAAATATCATGTTCCTTCCTTGTTCCTCTAGTCAGAGACATCCTGGAGTCACTCAGAAATCATGATAGCGAAAATCAAGATAGAAAAGTTAAAGAATCTTGTTAAAATAATTATCTAATAGATATCATCCATTGAAAGGTGTGTGATGTGCTTAGACTGACATATGATAGTTTGATGGTTGACAATTTGATCTCGTGTTCAACATTGGATGTGTCTTAGTTTTCGCTTGATAAGAGTTGCCTGACTATTGTTCTTCCTGTTTGATTAAGCTCAAAATGATAAAAAATTTTGCCCCCAGCTAGGTGCAGGATTTTGCCCCAAGCCTAGAAACAAATTCATTATGATATACCCAAATATCCAAACCATGACGAGAAGCCACCTGGGATGCCTGCGTATGTACAAAGGCTTTATTATGGATATGATCAATACTAATGGAAAATAAATGCAAGTGGAAGGATCCATGAACCAATAGATGGAAGAGCTAGCTGACAGATAGTGCCTGTTTGCCAGGTTTTCACCATCTGTTTTTATTGCACTTTTTCTCATATTTGATTTTTTTTTTGGATTTTTTTGCTTTTTCAATGTTTTTGGATTTATTGCTTTTTCACTGTTTTGGGATTTTTCTGCTTTTTCACTACTTTTGGATTTTTCTGCTTTTTCACTGTTTTTGGATTTTTCTGCTTTTTCACTGTTTTTGGATTTTTTTGCTTTTTCACTATTTTTGGATTTTCTGCTTTTTCAGACATAAAACTTCTTCAGATGCATGCTATTGATGGGTTCCTTGAGCTGATCCTCATCCTCTGTTGATAGCTGATAGGCTCCTGACCCAAATACTATTGTGACCATAAATCAACCTAACTAGTTTGGTTCAAACTTCCCTTTCTTTTCTCGATCTGCCTGGTTGTGTGGATTTTCTTTGAGTACTAGTTCCCCAACTTGAAATGTTCTCGGTTTGATCTTGTGATTATAACTGCGGCACATTCTGTGCTGATATACCTTTAAATGATCAAAGACATTTTGTCTTCGTTCATGGATTAATTCTAACTCCTGCAATCTAGATACTCGTTGTTCTTCATCTGGGATAAGACCTTTTAATGATACTCGTAGAGAAGGTATCTCTACTTCTATTGGTAGTATTGCTTCTAATCCATAGACAAGAGAGAAAGGTGTGGCACCTGTTGGTGTGCAGATACTGGTATGGTAGGCCCATAAAGGAGGGTTCAATTGGATATGCCAATCTCTTCCAGCATCATTCACGGTTTTTTTGAGGATTTTCATAATGGTTTTGTTTGATGCCTCTGCTTGCCCATTCCCTTGTGGATAGTAGGGTGTGGAAAATCTGTGTTGGATCTTGAATTTCTCACATAGTTCTTGGACATCTTGACTCTTGAACGGTCGCCCATTATCAGTGATAACGGTCATGGGTAATCCATAGCGACAGATGATGTAGTTCAAGATAAATGCAACAATTTGTTTTCCTGTGATATTTGTGAGAGGTACTGCCTCAATCTATTTTGTGAAATATTTTGTAGCTACAAGGATGAGTTTGTGACCATTATATGAAGAAGGATTTATCTTGCATACTAAATCAAGACCCCATTGGCAGAAAGGCCAAGGTGCTGCCAAAGTATGAAGTTCTTGTGCTAGTGCATGAATCAAATTTCCATGGATCTGACATTGTTTGCATGTTTTAGCTATTTGAAAAGAATCTCATTCCATAGTTGGCCAATAATAGCCCAAGCGTATGAGTTTTTTCAAAAGGGCAAGACCACTTGAATGAGTGCCACAAATATCGTTATGGACTTCATTTAAGGCCTTCTCAGATTCTTCTTGTTTGAGACATCTTAAAAGTGTACTGTCCAAACCTCATTTAAAAAGGGTATCCATGACGAGAGTATAATGGGAGGATTGGCGAATAAAGTTTCTCTTTTGATTTTTCGATAAGTCAGGAGGGAGGATATTATCTTTCAGGTATGTGTAAGTTTGGCCATAGAGGGAGGAATCATGCCCAACAAGGTGACATATAGTTTGGGAATCAGGACAATTATGTGCAGGGTAAAACAACTCTTCCACCAGGAATTCGTAACACTCTTGATTTTCTTGTGTCTGAGGTAGAGAAGCAAGTGTTGCCATGGCGTCGACTGCTTTGTTTTCATTTCTTGGAATCTGCTGAAAAGTTATTTCTACAAAGTATTTCTTGATGTCATCAACCATCTTCTTATAAGGCATAAACTTTTCATCCTTTGTTTGATAATCATCATTGATTTGATTGATGATGAGCTGAGAGTCTCCAAAGACTTGAAGTTGTGTAATGTTCCATTCTATAGCCATTTTGATACCTGTAACCAAAGCTTCATATTCTGTTGTATTGTTGGTGCATGGAAAGCTTAATTTGTATGCTTTTGGAATTGTATGACCTTGTGGTGTGATGAATAGAATGCCTGCTCCTGATCCATGTTGTGTTCCATTATTGATGCCTGCTCCTGGACTGATATTCGGGTGATGTATTATAAGATTTGGATCGAACCTTGGAATGTCTACATATGACTAAGTAAAATTGATTTTCCATCTTTTGAAGATTTCCAAATATTTCTGTATTTCATGTTTTGATAGAGAGATTGCTGGATTAGATCAGTTGTGCCAATGGTAACTGCCTCTGTTGATTCTATCAAAATTGATGACCTTTCTTGATAGTATTCAGGTAAAGTGTCAAATCTCCCATCTTTCGGTGCCTCGAGGAGGTTTTCACCATTAGATGTGTCCTTTCTTTTTACTTTTTCTCGGTCTAATGTTGCCAATAAATGGTTTTCATTAATAGACCTGATATTGTTTTTTTTATTTTCACTTTTGCGACTAGGAGATTTGACACCCACTTGACTATAATATGCGTTGTTGAAATTCCTAGTGAAAAAAGTTGTGGGTTTGATTTCATTAACATATAAAGATATGACATGGTCATTAGGAAAGGTATCAATGATGGCATCTCTTTCATTTTCCCAGTCCATAGGTTCAGGATGGATTAAGGGTAAAGGATCCTTAGGTTGAATTGTTTCAAAGATATTAGGGGTCATGATAGAGATGTCAGAGCTTTCAATATGCATTTCAATGTCGAGAATGATACTCTCATCAGAATGACCTCACACAAGTAGCTCCTGATTGTCCTTGATTAAGTCCAAGTCAACTGAATATGATTCTGATTCAAGTGGGCTAGTTCCTAATGTTTGTCCTGCATACGCATGAACTAGATCGACACCTACATCTTCTTCATCCCTTTCAATTTCAAGTTGCTATTGTTTTCTTTTCCATGATAGCAAATATTCTTCGTTCCCTTGATCTCTTAGCTGCATTTATTTTTCCATGCTTGACAAAATTGATGCAAATGATTGTTCCTTGGATTGTATGCTTGAAGATGTTGCCTCTCTATTATGAAGAACAATGACCTCTTGAGTTGGTTTTAGATTACTACAACACTGCAATGGATTTGAGTGTGCTGAGATCGTGATTTCCTCCCCATTATATGGAAATTTCAGGCACTGATGACATGTTGATAGAATAGCCTGTATGTCACATATCCATGGTCTTCCCAAGAGTATGTTGTATGGTAATTCCAAGTCTAGAACTTGACATGTTGTGTCTTTCTACAAAGGTCCCACTCTGATGGGTAATATCACAATTCCTTTAGAGGAATTCTCTTCTTCATCATATGCTTTGAATGTGATATTTTTCAGGGGGATCAACTGTATCTTCTGAATAACCTAGAGCACAGACAAGACTCAATGAGAAAATGTTTAAGCTAGCTCCTCCATCTATTAGAACACGTTTACCGAGCGTTCTATGAATGAGGACTTCAATTTGCAAGGAAGCATTATGGGGATGTTGCAAGGAATCAATGCTTAGATATGAAGGAAATGGACTTTGAATAGGATCCTTTGAAATAGGTTTGATGGTCATTATGGATATCCCTTGGGGAACTTCATCCTTGGGTGTATTGTTTGGTGAGGATGCTATGGAAGGTTCTTGCAAAATTTTAAGAGGTGTAGGAATAGATGCCTTTGGAGAGTCAATTTGGGGATGAGCCATTGCTAGATGTAGGTGCGTGATTTTGATCTTCCTCAGTAAAATCCTTTAGGGATCTCTTTAAGAGTTGCATAAAAGAGCCACCTTTCTTTGGGGATGTATTTGAATCCTTGTGAGGTTTTGACATAGTTGGATTTTGATTTTAGACTTGTTTGATTTCTTTGATATGTTGGATTGTTATGTCTTCTTCTTGTATTTTTCTTTGGTATTCCATGTTGCTATGATCTTCAGCTATCTCAAAAGTTTTTGTTTTTGTTTCTGCGATCTTTCGTCTCTGTGCTCTAGTTAAAATGGGCATACACGTGTGTTAGATATTGTGCAAGGATTCGATTGTCTAAAAGTTGTTTCGATAAGTGATCAACTATCAAT
This sequence comes from Cryptomeria japonica, assembly GCF_030272615.1. NCBI lineage: Eukaryota > Viridiplantae > Streptophyta > Pinopsida > Cupressales > Cupressaceae > Cryptomeria > Cryptomeria japonica. The sequence continues at coordinate 932,977,634 of NC_081409.1, read as the reverse complement.
GTAAACGTGATAGAGTGATATGACACAAAAAGATGATTCAAGTGTTTAAAAGTTTGCAATTTTTTCGATCTTTGGTTTTGGAGTGCAATGATGATGATTTTGATAAAAACCAAGTCCAATAGGAACGATATATCCTACGATGTGGGACAAGGTTATCTTGACCAAACGTTGTAGTTTCGTGATAGAGGATGATAGATCCTTATGAGAAACTATGTTTTGAGTGATCAGTTTATCAAAGAGGGTGATAATGCACTTTGAGATGTTTAGATCTTGAACTTGTTGAATGCAAATACTTGAAAATCTTGAGGTGTCTATTTCTAGAATCTGATTTGATAGATGATAACTTGACCAAGTGAACCAAGAAGACAATCTAAGCACAAAGATGACAAATATCAGGTGTTTATGCTCATTGTAAACTGACCAAGCAAATATGACAGGTCTGAAAAAGACATGCAAGAAGACAGTTCTAGACAGACATACATAAATTTGTACGACACCTTATACAACCCCGAACAACAATTTGGACAGGCTCATACAACAAAATAGAGATCTTGCATGACAAAAAGATATAAACTCGTACGAGCTTTCTCACAGAACCAAACGACAAAAGATGACACAAAATTCTTTGCTAAACTGACTTGTACGACAATTCCCACTGGACCAAACGATAAAAGATAGCACAAGGTTTTCTGCTAAGATGACTCGTACGACAATTCTCACTAGACCAGATGATAAACTAGATGCCTTGTACAAAAAACTAACAAACTCGTATGAAAGAGGACAAAACATAGACAAAAACTTTGTTTGGACAGATTTTTGATCAATGAAGTTTGATGTTTTGCTTCTGTTTTCCAGTTTTAGATGTTTGATTTTTTTGTTTTAGGGATGAAGACACAACAAACACATGATATGATAAGTGATCTCAAGCACAACACGCTAAATCCTAAGGAAGTTGGCTGAGAGAGAAAACCTTTGCTTGCAAACTTAGGTACACACCTAATATTTAATCAAAATACGACCGCTGAGTCTTATGCAATGGATTCTCAACGTCGTATTATCCGACTCCAAATGCTAATGGGGGCACAATATGGCAAGTGTCTTGGGAGAGTTACTATCTCTCTTGCACAAAGATTACCCCCCTTTTGGAGGTGAATCAGGTAGCTTCTAATTTTAATCAAAACTAGTAAGGGACCCGTTTGGCGCGTCGGGGTATAAACTCAATTAAGAGGTCTCCCAGGCTTGAAAACCAAGGTTTGATATACCTAAAGGTACAGAGGAGAGCTATTCCCGAGCACTACCATTGACTTGATTTTTATCAAATCACGTTTATTTTATAGTTGGTTGGAGTACTTAGCATTAGCCATTCCCACTTGGGTCGTTCCCCTCTCACCAGCCTTAATGGCTTTGGCCTTATAGGCTCCTCGGGAGGGCGTGCCTGCTAAAAATATGCACTATTGAAAGCAAAAGATGAGTCTAGCTTTCTGATCACCTAAGAAAGGTGAGAGCATACTCGCCTATCATCAAAACACATAAGACATGTTTGTTCATTTTCTTTAGCAAAATAAGTGTGCCTAGAAAACTTAAAGAAGACACAAAGTTTGGTTGAGTCCTCCTAGGCAACCTGCAAAACATATATGTTAGTAGTCATGATGTTTGGATGAAACGAAGCTTTGAAAAGCGTAATCTTTGACAATCGTCCTGCAAAAACTAGTTAGGCTATCGAAAAACTCACAAACAGACTAGGGTTAGCATTAGTAATAATCAAATTGAAGCATGAAAACCCTAAAATGCAATTTGTTTTGAAAACACAGAAGCATAATTTCGTACGAAAATTCTCACCTGATCATACGATAATTCTCACCTGCTCGTACAAGGACACAAAGGAGCTCATACGAGACAGAAAGGGAACTCGTACGAAATTCTGAATCAGACCCGACCAGAAACCTGCTAGATTGAAAATTTGATGATGTTAAGAGGCCAAAAATGAGATTTTCGGCCCCACGGTGGGCGCCAAAATGTCGTGCCTGTGAAGTGTGATACCTACAGCTGCAACACAAACACTCAATAGATCATTACAAGCATGGTTAGCAAATTGAAATCAAACAAAAGATAAACCATGACCAAGCGACCTATCGCCTCCTAAGAGATGCGAGTATGGATTTGCTCTGAGATCTGGATAAGCAATCCCAATGACTTGACTACACCTAGATGGAGGATTTGAAATGATAATGATATGCAAACTAGATGAGATTGATTATGCTAGATTGATCCAAGAGTCTAATTAAGCTAATGATATGCATGATTAAGCTATGATGATGATGATACAATTAAGCTACAAAAGAGATTGATTAAGTTACATGATTCAAAAATTATGCTAGAAAATGATCAAATTAAGCTAATGCAATTGCCTATAACAACAATGCTCAAATGATATGCCTATAGTAACAATGCCTGAATTGATAATGAGATGAGATCCTTTGTGCTCCAAAATGGGGGATATTTATAGGATTTCCAAGGCCAGGGGTGAGGTGGCAAGAATCAACGGTCAAGATTGAGTCTGAAGATCTCAAGGGTGAAATTGGAGGAGGTTGGAGAAGAGGTTGGAGGGAGGGACACTTGTCATCTTTGTGGTGACAAGTGTTAACGAGCCTTGCTCATGAGAGGGCAAGTGTCCAAGGGAGGAGACATGTGGCCAAAGTGCCATGTGTCTCAAGGGAAGAATATCCACACCATAAGAGGTTAAGATAAGGAGGTTAGGATGTGCAAGATAGGATAGGGTTAGGAAAACCCAAGGTTAGATGGAATGGGTTAGGTTAGAGGGATGGTTAGGTTAGGTGGTTAGAAGTTAGGAGGCATGTGGGTAATGTGAATTTAAAAATTCAAATAATAGGAAAAGACTAATTAATTTTCAACAACTCATAAATTGATTTGTTTTATTTAATTAGGGGATTAGAAGAATTGATTGAAATGGGGGGAGGATTAATTAATTTGAGTTAATTAATCAAAGGGGACTATTGAAACGAACCTATTAAATAAATCCTTAAATTTATTAATAAGTAGATGAAAGAGAGAATTTAATCAAATTGCTAATGAATTCAATTAAATTAGGGAGGGGGATTAATTAAATAATTGTTTATTTAATTAATTATCTTTAGACCATTTTTAGGTGTATACAGTTACTCTATGTAACTAATTTATGTTTTATTTTTTCAAAAAGACATGATGTTTAGAATTTGTCTGATCTTTCCTTATAAAAGCAAGATCATTTGTTTTATGTGAAAAAAGATATATATATATACTTCTACAAGTAATATAATCAGTTAGCTTTCATATCTGAGTTGTGTGAAGATTATGGTGGATGTCTTTTAGAGTTCAATCTATTATTTTGATTCAAGTAATCAAAGGTTGTTTAAGTATTTTCCTATGCACAATGATTGTTTTATTATTTTCATTTGGCTAAATCAAGGACTTTGTGGATTGATCAAGGGAGATTTCTATTCTTGGATGGTTATTGTGTTTGCTTCTTTCAAGGAAAGATTAAATGAATGCATAGTAATTGTCATAATAAAATTAACCATCAAGTATACGGAAATAGTAGTTGACAGTGTCATACCAGTGTGAAAAAAAAATTGTCTAACAAGGAGAATATAAGGAAAGGGATTTGCTTGATTCTGAGCCCAATTGGTGAAGAAGGCAATGATCAAAATTTAGCATTCAATAATCCAGAAAATTTGTTTATTTTATTTTGTTTTTTCTGTTTTATACAAGTAGGAGATAGGAGTAAAGTCGGAAGTTAAATTAATCTACTACAAAAGTTCATGCCATTCAAAGGTAGATATAGAAGATAGGATAAAATAGAAGAGAATTAATAATCTGCTAAATTAGAAGGCACACACGCCTAGGCTTTGCAATTCCTGAAGTGAAGGGAATTAAAAATAAATTGGTTATTCCAACAATTGGCCAAAATTGATTGCCTAACTTGATCATAGAACTTGGCATCCTCTTAGAGTTCCTGCAATTTTGAGCTCCAACAAGAGGATCAAGCCCGATAACGACAGGATCAGGTGGCATGGATGCAGAAGCGGGATGCACTGATAGCGGAGAGGGACAGTCTCTGAGTTGCTTGAGATATACTTATGGCGGAGAAAGACTTGTTTTGTAGGGAATGTGATGATGTCAGAAGACAAGTTCAGGATTGCATTGATGCGTATCAACAACATTTTTCTCTGAGGTTAGAGGCTCATTCATAAGTCGATTGTCTCTTTGAGACTACCTATGAGTTGACTTATTGATGCCAACACTATGTGTTGGTTGTTCTTGAGGGTTAGCAAGTATCAAGCTATGAGACTTACAAATATTGAAGCCAATCAAGTGGATCATAGAGTCGTAATACTAGCACTGAGGGAGTTAAAGGACCACCTCATTGACCACCTAGTCATCCTGGAGCAGGATCGAGCGGACAAGCTCCTGATAGGGGTAGCACTGGATGATTTAGTTATACATTTTATTTATCCTTTGGGCCTTCATGTTACTATACTCTGACACATATTTTTGAGATATATATGAGATGCAGTTTTGGCGATGCTTCTATATGCATGTATTATGTTGTGATATTATGCTATGATGTGATGGTTTATTATGATGTGATGAATTGTTGATGAAGTACTTATGCTTATTCTATATGTTGTTCTATATGCCTTTCATGATGTATGATATCTATGATGCAATTATGATAATTTAATGGAACCTTACTTATGCAATTCCTAAATATTGTGTATGATCTATATGATATGTTGTGATGGTGATGATGCAACTGTAATGATCTATATGATATAAGACCTAATAAATGAATGTGCTAATCTTATATGCAGTTTGACTAAAATGAACTAATGAGTATATGGATATAATGATTTTGAAATGTAATAAAACCTAGTGAAAATACAAAGAGGAAAATGAATGCGACTATATTATTTTTTTATGTGTGTGAGAATACATGTTTGTTCCTTGACCCAATGCTTTTAGAAGAACTGTTAGTAAATGATAAGTTTGATTAGAAATGATTTGAGATAGAATCAAGAGAGATGAAAAGATGGAATAAAGATATTGGAAAAGATATAACCACAATTTTGTGTGCCTTTATTATTTAGTGCAACATATTTGTCATTGAGCCTTGTTATGTTTCAATGGAGCTTTGTACACCAGGGTATAAGGAACCAAGGTGTAAATGATGTCTCATTGCAGAAACAAACACATGGCAAACAAGGAGTGAACCCCTCTATTCTTGGTATAGCACTAATGGTCAAAGTATGTGCGATAGTCACAAGCATAGCTATCCTTGACTTTCATTTTTGCATAGGATACTTGTCGAATGAATGTATCAACACAGACACCCAAAGCACCATTGCCCCAGAACTTCATCGATACACATCACAAACATCAAACAAAGAAAAATATCATGAACCATACCGAGTCCTCTAGTCACTTGTGGACATCCTTGAGTAACATATGAACATGACTAGTCACCAATTAATAAAAGATAAAGACTAACTAGGACAAAAATCCAACGACCATACTAATTTGTGCCTTTGTTTTGACTGTTTGATGTGATGATTGATGTCTGATCTCAAAAATTGAATACCCCATGTAAAACCAATTTATCTGATTTCAAGTGCACCCTTCATTGTTTAAGACAAGATGATAATTGGTTCATAGGGTTGGATGATCCGATTGATAAGACAATTGATATGTTTGATTGCAAATTTTGATAAAGATAGTTTATTCATTGTTGACTTTGTGTGAAGTGTTTACTGGATATTTGCTTGAGTGTTTGATCTATGCGAGACGTTTTATTGCGAGATTTTGTTTTGGATTTTTTTATTTTTAATGCTTTTTTTAGGATCATTTTATGCTTTTTAAGGCTTTTTTCAGGACATTTTTCGATTTTTAGACCTTTTTTAAAACATTATCTCATTTTTTTGGATTTTCTTCATAACTTGTTTCGTTTTTTGGATTTTTTATGATCATTTTATAAATTTTTAGATCATTTTCAGGACATTTTGTGCTTTTTTTGACTATTTCAGGATCTTTTTCACTTTTTTATGATTCTTTCAAGACTTTTTTTTTTTTAATGATTTTTTGAGAACTTTATTTGATTTTTTAGGTTTTTTCAGGACATTATTTGATTTTTAGGTTTTTTCGGGACATTGTCTTATTTTTAGGACATTATCAGATTTTAAGGTTTTTTTAAAGACATTATCTGATTTTTAGGTTTTTTTGGGACATTATCTAATTTTTAGGTTTTTTTACAACTTTATTTGATTTTTTACGTTTTTTCAAGATCATGGCCCCAGTTTGCAGACTCACATGATGCAATTGACAACTTAAGCATACTTTACTTATAGATTTAGTATTTGAAATGTTGATAATTGACACGACATGAATGCTTTTATTATGCAAAATAAAAAGAGATGAATTGAAACCTCTCATCCGAACAATGACACTTGTGTGAATTAATCACATTGTTATACACCAATGAGTTGAGGTTGCATACTATTCTAAAGAGAAGGATCCATTTCATTTTTAGTAACCTTTGGACGTCTCAACTTAGAACATCAAGAAATTAGGATTTGTAAATGGAGACGCAAAAAAGTCCTCCATTGACTCTTGAGACTTTGGTCTTCAATTGTTTATGTCTGTGCAGTTGGGTTTATTCTGACCCTTGTGACCATTGGTGATGCTTAGAATTCTACATGAGTAGCTACATGATTTATCCTAACTTCAAAAGCATCCTGGATAGAGCCTCACTGCCAATAGACATTTATAGCCCCAACAAAGTTATAGCTATGATATTTTCGAATATTGCTCCATTGCCAACAGATGTCTATAGTCTTGATGGAGTTACTCACATGTTTCCATAGCCAAGCTTTTGATCTCCAATACATTGATTGATATTTATTGTAGACACCCAAAAATGTCTCATTGATCATGTACTAATTATTCCTCTAATTAGTTAAATAATTCTTTCATTATTTAATTAAGTTAATTAATCTTATTCTTCTATTTCATATTTCCTCATAATCTTACTAATTATTCTATTTTCTATTTCTATCATCATTTAATCATTTTAACCATTTTCTAAATATTAATTAAATATTTATTATTTAATTAATTCTGATTAATTCCCCAATTTAAATAATCTTTATTATTTAAATAAATTACTAATTATTCAATTTCTATCTCTATTCACATAATCATTTAACCTTTTCTAAATATTAATTAAATATTTAATCTTTTAAATTAAATAATCTTTATTATTTAATTAAATTCTATTTCTAAATAATTAAATAGTTTCTTTAAATTATTTAATTAACTAATTAGTTCTTCTAATTCTCCATTTCCAAATCCTCAAATTATAATTTCATTTAATTTCACATTCTTCTAATTTCTTCCAAATTCAATTACATGTGCATGATTTCAAAAACCAATTGAAAATCAAAGTCAAGTTCTAAATATATTCAAATGCTAAATTGAATTAAAATAAATTCAATTATTTGAATAAATCTCATGCAAAGATTAAATTGAAAATGTAAGTCAAAGTACAAGCACATGCTAAATTAATTAATTAAATCAATTATCTCTCTAATCTCTATTTCCATCTTTTAGTTAGTTTTTTCTAAATTAAGCTTTCTTTGTCATCCTCTTTATTTCCTCCAATCATTCTTTTTCTTCCTTCAGTCAGCTTTTTCTCAATCAGTTGACTCAGTTAATCTATTCAATCTATTCTGTTTCACTCCTACAATCAGCAGTTCAACTATCAATTTTCATGTGAGCTCACCTGAGTTCCACCTCTTGATCAATCTGTTCCACCTTTCAATCAATCTCATCCAAAAATCTATAAATTGAGCATGCAATCTCCATTTTCAATAATCATGAACTTCGAATCTTTGTGTCACTTGCAGGTTACCAGCCCAATATCTGAGAGCCATCATACCACAGAGAAGAGAAGAGCAATGGAAGCGATATGCAATATTGGAATAGGGAGTTTGATTTAATTTGATTTATAATTCTTATTTCTTGATATTTCATTATTTCATTGTCTTGTTTGTTAGATTCTTTGATTAGATAGGGATTCGTGATTTCCCTTTGATTCTAATTGATTATTGTTATTAAGATGAATTTTACATGCATACATTTTGGTGAACCCGACGTGAAGCACAACTAACTTACCTTCTCCGTTCTCTGTGTAATTTTTGCAGGTCGTACAAATTTTTGCATTTTTTTTTACAAATTTCACTCAGATTTCGAGAACAAATATTCCATCACGCAATCGCGATTACATCATCCCGCAATCACATAGACAACATCACGCATTTGACCCATCGGGGTCATGCATTCACTCTGACAGGGTTACGCAATCGCCCTGTTCAGATCACACAATCGCCCTTTCTGGATCACGCATCCGCAGGGTTAATTGTTGTTTAATTTTTTCTTCCGTCTGCTATTTTGTCTGTCTAATTGTGTCTCAAATTGGGTTAATCTGGGATCAAATTGCTTTTATTTCATGATTTGATTATAACAGTTTATGGCAAGAAAAGTTCAGTTCAGGATTTTAGGTGCAAGAAGGACGAAACAATAAAGAAGAGAAGCCAAACTCTATCAAAAGGTTCTCCAGGCAGAAAAATTGATTCAAGATTCAAAAGAGCAACTGGCCTTTGATAGATATAATAGCTTAGTTATTTCTTATCAACTTAAATACGATATAATCAATATTAAATGGATGATTAGAGATTTGGCTAGGGCTTCACAATTGGTTTTGCAGGTTCCTGATCAGGTTTAGTTTTCTTAATTTTTTTTAGTTTTTAACTTTTGTTGTTGTCTGTCTGTCTATCACGCAATCGACCTGTTAGTGCTACGCAATCAATTAGTCATCATCACACATTCGGTCTATCAGAATTACCTATTCACTCTGTTAGGTTCACACATTCGGTCTGTAAGTATCACGCAATCGCACAGGTAGGATTACGCATTCGCTTCTATCAAGTTTTGAGTTTCTATTTTTTGTTAGTTTGATTTTACTACTAATCTCCTATTTACAGCCTGTGGTGGATTTGCAGAAAGGACTAGATTAGTATTTTTGCATGCATCACCTCACACTTCATTTTTTTGGTGTTTAAAATCAACAATAGTTAAAATGGACATGCATGGATAATCTCACACTTCATTGTTGGTGCTTAAAATGAACATGGGCTAAAATTGACATGCATGTATCTCACACTTGGTCTTTTGGTGCTTAAAATCAACAAATGGTTAAAATTGACATGTATGCCTTCATATTTCGATTTGGTGTTTAAAATAGACATGCACATGCGTATCTAACACCTAAATTTGGGCTATAAAATGAACGTGAATCAGGCTGCATTAGATTAAATCATTTTTCTTTTTTTTAAGATAGAGAATTTTTATTGTGTCTGGGGTGGACCTACTGTTGCACTAACTGACTTTCCACCCGCTTCAAGGTCTTGGGAGAAAGGAGGAAGGTGACAACGACATCCAAATTTTTATTTTATTCTACATAGTGAGGGGTATCTTTGACTGGAGATTTCATCACCCCAAAGAGGTACTTCGAATTGGGATGTGTTGGGGATATCATCTCTCCCAGCGTACTCTCAAGCAGGTTTTTCGAGCCGCTATATAAATATACTGGTCAAGCGGCTAGAGTGTTGAGTGAATTCGACGTATGTGGGGGCCTTCCCTACACGGATAAGCTCAACTAAAGCCTTAAGTGGCTTGCTCCGAGAATCCGTCATTGGATCGGGACCCCTCGAAACCTAATACTATGAACCAATTTAGTTACCAAAAATCCTACATTTAGTGATTCCGGGAGTGCGGATCGTACCCCGTAGATACTCTTCATGTACCTTACACTATGATACAAAAATCCCCCAGCTATAAGATCTTCGGATCTTCGGGGTAAGAGAGACTGGCATGCCCGAGAAGTGTATGTCGTGGAGTGGAGCTAGTGCTGCCAGACTCTCTATCTGTTCATTTTGTTTTGGTATTTTATTGTAAGGGCCTCATTTGAATGGTTTCCCCTATCTAGCCTAAGATTGTATTCTATGCTTTTTTATGTATCGTTGTGCTAGACCAGTATTAAGTTAGTCCCTTGGGCTATTTCAGGCTCTATCCCACGTATCTCCAAATTTTCTGAGATTGTATGAAAATTGAGTCAGTCAGCTATACATACCTACCAGCAATTGTTCTCAGATTTGGAAAACTACAAAACATTGTCCCACACATGAAGTTACAGAAAACAAAGTCTATTTTGAAACCAAAACTCAAAAGTCCTTACATACTTGTGACCCTAGCCAGTCTTTTACATAGTCCTTGCATAGTCCCACTTACGTCCTCATTATCGTCCTATGTCCTTGCATAGTCCCACTTATGTCCTCATTATCGTCCTATGTCTTTTGCATAGTCCCACTTACGTCCTCATTATCATCCTACGTCCTCATTATCGTCCTACATCTTTGGATAGTCCCACTTATGTCCTCATTATCGTCCTAAGTCTTTTGCATTATCATCCATATTAGTTACATTATCATATACGCCGTCATCTAGACCTCATATACGTCTATGTTCATTGTCAGTTATAGATCCATAGCATGTGTCTTCATGGGTCTCCCAGGTGATGGTTTGCTCCCCTTCGAGCAACCTAATTTAGTTCCAAACGGTGGTCAACGAGAAATCATTGATGGTCTAGCTAACTTAGCTTGGGACTTAAGAAGAAGCGCACCTCAATATATAGGAGTCATACACGAGATAAACATTGAGTCTAAGATTTCTCATAGAATTGATAGAGAGATTGAGGCTGAACAACTTCGTCAAGAAATGGAAAGACTTGCATTAGAGAAATCTAGAAATGCTCAAAAGGTCTCATATCAAAATCCTCAATAGAGAGTCTAGTATAGCCTTGCATACCTCATATTTACGTCTATAGTCTAGTGTTAAGTCATCATCTTGCATAGAACCACCCTCATATAAGCAATTTTAGATGCCCGTCACAAGGCCACAAAAAGCGAAAGGAATAATGGACCCGAACAACACACAGTTTGTAAACCCTACTTGGAATATGGACATGTCAATAGGCCAACACTCAGGTACATAGACAATGTCCACCCTAAATGAATTACAACAACATTTGATAAAGGAAGAAATTGAGTCCGCACAACAAGACCCACATGTCCTCATGATCCTAGATGCACTTATACATAGCGATAGGGACAAGTATCTTTCGTTGTTAATACAAAATGGGGTAAAACTATCTGAGGATTTTGATGTCACAAAAATCTT